>NC_030684.2:82294798-83011298 GCF_000004195.4 Xenopus tropicalis
TGCCTCCTCCTTCCCTGTGGATAGCACAGCAACCAACACTTAATTACACACCTTAGGGACCATATAATTACTATTTTCAAATGCTAACAAGCTCCCAGAACAAATCCATGCCAGGTTCACCTCCCACAGGTAGAATAGGGCAGGCAGAGGGCAGGCAAAGTATGGCGCACACACAGGCAGCATAGGGCAGGCAGAGTATAGCACACACAGGCAGCATAGGGCAGGCAGAGTATGACACACACAGGCAGGGTAGGGCAGGCATAGTATGGCACAGACAGGCAGGGTAGGGCAGGCAGAGTATGGCACACACAGGCAGCATAGGGCAGGCAGAGTATGGCACATACAGGCAGGGTATGCCAGGCATAGTATGGCACACACAGGCAGGGTAGGGCAGGCATAGTATGGCACACACAGAAGTAGAACTAGAAGCTAGAAGTAGCAACAGTCCCGTGGCTAGACACTTTTTACAATGTTGCCAATCTGATGTATCGTTTTTGCACATTCAAGTCATAGATAAAATTCTTCCTGATGCAAGGCGCAGTGACTTATATGCTAGGCTCTTACGTTCTGAAGTCAAATGGATATTTACTCTTGATACACGATATCCTAATGGCCTCAATTCTATTTTTGACATTAGCTGCTATGTTTGAATTTATGAGTCTATTTATTTGTACATAAAAGAATTTCTAACATTTAATGTTGCCATTCATGTATTAAATTAATATTATTCACTTTTTACTATATTTATTGATATTGATGTATTGAACAGTTTACTTGGATTGATTGGATGTATTCTACATATGCATTTTACAAAAAAAAGTCTTTTTTAAATGATTGGCCTTGTTAATATAGCCTACAGTTTTGATTTATACAGGTTCCAGATTCCACTATGTGTGCTTTTTTACTGATGGGGGTGTATGTATTGATGTCTTAATTTGCATGTTTAATTGCTTATGACACTATTTAAACCCTCCTACTGTTGTACATGTATGCCTATGAGTAAGTGCGTTCGCGCACGAAACATGTCAGGCGTCTAGTTTTTAGATGGAACAATAAAGACCTGGTTTTAGCAGCATGTCGTGTCCGGAGATGTTTGGAGCTCAACTGTATATGGTATGGCACACACAGGCAAGGTAGGACAGGCAGAGTATGGCACACACAGGCAGCATAGGGCAGGCAGAGTATGGCACACACAGGCAGGGTAGGGCAGGCATAGTATGGCACACACAGGCAGGGTAGGGCAGGCAGAGAATGGCACACACAGGCAGCATAGGGTAGGCAGAGTATGGCACACACAGGCAGGGTATGGCAAACACGGGCAGCATAGGGTAGGGAGTACATACAGTGACACAATGCTGGCACTGCTCCTACAGGCAGGCAGAGGGCAGGCAAAGTATGGCGCACACACAGGCAGCATAGGGCAGGCAGAGTATAGCACACACAGGCAGCATAGGGCAGTCAGAGTATGACACACACAGGCAGGGTAGGGCAGGCATAGTATGGCACACACAGGCAGGGTAGGGCAGGCAGAGTATGGCACACAGGCAGCATAGGGCAGGCAGAGTATGGCACACACAGGCAGGGTAGGGCAGGCATAGTATGGCACACACAGGCAGGGTAGGGCAGGCATAGTATGGCACACACAGGCAGGGTAGGGCAGGCAGAGTATGGCACACACAGGCAGCATAGGGCAGGAATAGTATGGCACACACAGGCAGGGTAGGGCAGGCATAGTATGGCACACGCAGGCAGGGTATGGCAAACATGGGCAGCATAGGGCAGGGAGTACATACAGTGACACAATGCTGGCACTGCTCCTACAGTTTTTCTGAAGTGTAAACTGGTGAACAATGTGGGTGCTTACAGTCTGAGCCTGAGTTGTGAACAATGTAGGGACTAAAAGGTGTGAACAATTATGGAATTACAGGTGCTATATTAGGGTTTACTTCAGTACTGATACCATTTAAAAAAGTTATAAAACTAAGTTATGTTATTTAACACAAAGTTATGAACTCACAGCAGCAGACAGTTGGGGGCCCGATGGGGTGGGGGGCGCAGGCCACCAGTTGGACAACACTGCTGTGAATGATATCCTTGGTGATGTATAATCTGTGCTTAGTGATGACATTTGTCACATGACTCACTGAAACCTGTGTATTATAATAAATACTTGAAAAATATAAGTATATAAGTATTTATATAATAAATACTTGAAAAATATAAGTATATTGGCCTATTTATGCTTATGGACCCACTTTATAACTGGCCACACCCACATTTGATTCCATTCACCAAAAGCTGAGTGTGCACTGGTAGGGCAAGCAAGAAATACAGTAAAGGCATAATATATCCATGAGTGTTGGAACAAAGTATTAGATGTGTAGTATATTCTGGTACATGTAGTATGTTACTGCCACACAACAGTTTGTATACACAGTTAATTATATCTCCAGCAAATTATACCATGAGAGACAGTGGGTCCTGCACCCCAAGAATATTATACCATAAACAGCAGTCAGTTACTGACACCTGAAACAGATTATACAGTGAAAAGCAGAATAATGCAGGGAGAAGAAGCTGCCACTGGCATCTAAAGCATATCATCTCTGATAGCAGTGGATTGTAACATACTGTGTAGAGTTGAACCAGTGACCTTCAGGTTACTGTGTAGTCTCTTAGACCACCACTCTATATGAGCAGACAACTAAGGTTGTGGTTCCTTGCCATGGTATTCTTAGGCTGATGCCACACGTGGCGTAGGGCTGATATTTTCGGCAAGCGGAAAAACGCTTGCCGAAAATTCAGCCCTACGCCTGCTACTTGTGCCTGCACCCGAATGAATGGAATAAGCTCAGGTGCAGGCACATGTAGCCGATATACACATGAAAACGCGAGAGAATGCAAAGTCTTGCGTTTTCATGCGTATATTCGGGTGCAGGCACAAGTAGCAGGTGTAGGGCTGAATTTTCGCCAAGCGTTTTTTCGCTTGCCGAAAATATCAGCCCTACGTCACGTGTGGCATCAGCCTTACATATTCATGTAGGCATGATTGTTTCACCTGTTGTTAATCTGGTCACAGGTGCTCAGTGTTAACCATCACCTTGCCTATATAACCCTCTGCTCTGCACTGAGTTATTGGCTGTTGTAGGTCAAGCTTGCCTGGTTCTTGGTGCTCTGATTCCTGTTATAGGTTTTCCCTGGCTCCTGCTTCTGTTCCCTATGTGACTCCTTGCTTCTGACCCTGGTTAGCTCCTGATTCTGCTGCTGCTTTCTGGTACTGACCCAGCATACCTAACTATGTCTAGTTCTGCCTTTACTGGTTGCTTCCCTGCAGTATACGTTTGGCTCCCTTTCCTGCCCCTGTGGGAGTCTCATGATTCTCGTGAGGTAAGGCCTGGTGGCACCCGAGTAGCTGGGGGCCAGGCCTGAGGCCAAAGGTAGCTGTTATAGGCGGAAGAGCATGTTTAGACAGGGTCCAGTCACACTTCTGGGGTTTCGGCCATATGTGACATGGATAGGGTTGACACCTGTCCGGTGACAGCCCTGACCCGGACAGCCCAGTTTTCGGGCAGGACTCACTAAGATTGACATGGCAATCGGCTGATCATTGCATCATAGCCCTGCCTGGTTATGTCACTGCCCTGCCTCTTCTCCATCCCCATCATGTCACTGCCCCGCCTCTTCCCTGCCCCCGTGACTTCAAAGCTTGCCCCCTGCCTGGCGAAAAAAACTGGCAGAGGTGGCAACCCTAGACATGGATGCTGTCTCCACACACATGTGATAGGCAGTAACTTGCATCCTAAATACATTATATATAGTCACAGATAAAGAATATGCACACCCAAAGCACATTATATAGAGCATTGTATAAAATGAGAAACAGTAGGTACTGGCAACCCAAGTAAAGTGTGCAAAGTGAGAAACATTGGGTACAGGTGTATATAGTATATATACAGTAAAAGACATTGAAGCAGATGGTACTGACACCTCACATAAATTATATGCATGGGAACCAAGATACAAGCAACGCCGGATTTGTTGTTGGTGCGCTTGAGGCTGCCCTATTCTCCCCCGCGCACATTCGCGACCACCCCCTGTGTGTGCATGCACATTAGCGCTTCCGTGTAAACTCACATACGGAGCAGTGGGAGAAGACCCCATTGCTCCGCATGTGAGCAAAATTGTTGTGCGACTTGGGTGGCATGCTGTCACTACATTTGTGCCACCCTAGGTCCGGGCCTTTGTGGCCTCACCACAAATCCGGGCCTGGATACAAGAAACTATATAGTGGCCAGTGGCTGCTGGCCTATCCAGAGATCTGCACTGAGACTGCAGTCATAAAAGAACACATTCAAACAGCTGACAATAAATGACTCTCCATCCTGCAGGTCTGTCAGGGCAATGCTGTCCAGTCATTGAAAACTAACAGGTACAGTTCCACCAATATGCCACTTTTGTACCAGAAACAAACACATTGCTATGAACACAAATTACCTACATTATACATTATAGGTGCATATATAAATATGTAAAAGCTTTCCTCTTTTTTTTTTCTATCTTCTAGCACTTGTGTATGTCTCTTACTTCCTGTTCTTCAGGTACTGTAGCTCCTCTCTTTTCTTTGTATCTCTCAATTTTTCTTACTTTGCCATTTTGTATCTTAGTATTACTTTTATATCCTCACTCCCCAAATTCCCTTTTCTCTTCAAAATGCTACTCCTGCCTCTTGAGTCTTTTGGTTCCGCTCTTTCTTTTTTCCTGTGCCCTTTCATTTGTTAAAAAGAGCAACACAAATTAAAATTGCACTGTCCCTCAACATCTGTCCTAACCTTGCCCCTGGTAACATAAATCTTTTCACAGCATAACCTGCAGTAATACAAACATCTTCTTTCTCGACCCCCTGTCAGAGTAAACTTTTTGCAGTGGCCGGTAAAAGTGCACAGTTTTCCCAATACAGCGCATAGGAGGTTTGGACTGCATGAGCTCCTGTTATCCTCCAGACCTCCCATACTCTGTATTAGGAAAAGTGCACACTATTACCAGCTGCTGAAAAAAGTTTATGCTGATAGGGGGTCGAGAAAGAATATATGCATATTACTGCAGGCTATGCTGTGAAAAGGGGTATGAAAGAACGGGCATGTCCCCTTGCTCCCCATTTAAACGCCTATGCTATAATTCAAAATGCAAAAACAAAAACACAATATTATAACTAGAAAGGGAAGTTTGAGAACAAACTTCATGTTGGGTTGAAAAACATGAAGTCACTGAATGGGCTCTGCCCACTTTCTCTAACCTTGGACCACAGTTATACAGTAAAAACCACTGTGCAAAGTTTGGGGACCCTGGTTTTAATAGTGTCTGAATGGCAGCAACTTAAATTTCCCCACTAAAAGTCAATGACATCTGATTGGCGGTTGGTGGCTCTACCCCCTTTTTCTAACCTGGAACTGCAGTTACCCAGTGACTAACTCTGCGAAGTTTAGGGACCCTAGGATTAATAGTTAAAGAACGGCAGCAATTAAAATTTAAACCAATAAAAGTCAATAGGTGAATTGTGATTGGTGGTTCCGCCCACTTTTTCTAACCTTGAGTCGAAGTCACCCAGTGACAAACAGGGGGCACCCTGGCATAAATAGTGTGAGAATGACAGCATTTTAAATTTAAACCAATAAAATTCAATGGATGAAATCTGATTGGCTGTTAGTGGCCCAACCTACTTTTCCTATTTTTGAACTGCAGTCCCCCAGTGACCAACTTTGCAAATTTTGGGGACTCAGGCATTCATTGTGAGGCTGACAGCATTTTACACTTCACCATTGAAAGTAAATAGGTGAAATGTTATTGGCTGTTGGTGGCTCCGCCCACTTTTAAAAAAAAAACTTTGAATGTCAAATACCCAGTGACTAACTCTGGAAACTTTAACAACCCTGGAACTAATATTTAAATAATGGCATCAGTTTAAATATAAACCAATGAAATCTAATGGGTGGAAATGGATTGGCTGTTGTTGGCTCCTCCCACTTGTTTGGGAACCCTGACATAAATAGTGTGAGCAAAGCAACATTTTAAATATAAACCAAAAAAATTCAATAGGTGCAGTCTGATTGGCTGTTGGTGGCTCCACCCACTTTTTAAAACCTAAAAATGCAGTTCCCTAGTGACCCTGGTGTTAATACTGTGAGAATGGCAGCAGGTTGCATTTCCCATTGAAAATCAATATGTAAAAACTGATTGGCTGTTGTTGGCTCCACCCACTTTTTCTAACTTTGAACTGCAGTTACCTGGTGACTAGCTCTGCAAAGTTTGGAGACCTTAGTATTAATATTTAAAGAATGGCCGCAGTTTAAATTTAAACATATGAAGTCTACAGGTGATATCTAATTGGTTGTTGTTGGCCCCACCCACTTTTCTAAACTTGGAACATAGTCACCCAGTGACAAACTGTGCAAAGTTTGGGGACCCTGACATTAAACATGTGAGAATGGCAGCAGTTAATATTTTCCCACTGAAAACAATGAAAGAAATGTGATTGGCTTTTGGCGGCTCCGCCCACTTTTTCTAACCTTGAGTACAAAGTCACGCAGTGACTAACTGTGCAAAGTTTGCGAACTCTGGCATCAAACCAATAAAATTCAATAGGTGAAATCTGATTGGCTGTTGGTGGCCCCGCCCACATTTCAAAACTAAAACTGTAGTCCTCTAGTGACCAACTGTAAAAAGTTTGGGGACCCTGGGGTTAATTCTGTGAGAATGGCAGCAGGTTGAATTTCCCCATTTAGAGTCAATAGGTAAAATCTGATTGGCTGTTGGTGGCTCCACCCACTTACAAAAATACAAAAATCCTTAAATGCGTAGTCACCCAGTGTATGACTATGCAAAGTTTAGGAAGCCTGGCAACAAACCAATAAAAATCAATAGGTCAAATCTGATTGGTTGTTGGTGTCTCCGCCCACTTTTCAAAACTAAAATTGCAGTCACCTAGTGACCAACTGTGAAAAGTTTGGGGACCCTGGTGTTAATACTGTGAGAATGGCAGCAGGTTGAATTTCCCCATTGAAAGTCAATAGGTAAACTCTGATTGGCTGTTGGTGGCTTTGCCCACTTTTTCTTACCTTGAAACACAGTTACCTGGTGCCTAACTCTGCAAAGTTTGGGGACCCCGGTGTCATTACTGTGAGAATGGCAGTAGGTTGGATTTCTGCCAAGTCAACAGGTAAAATCTGATTGGCTGTTCACATCTCCGCCCACTTTTGGGCATCCAACAATCATCATATTTTCATTCAGGCTGAGCCCATGACTGTGTGATTCAAGTTTGGGGAGAGTAGGCTCAAAGCTGTAAGATTGCCAGCAGTTTCAATTTCCCCATAAAAGTCAATGGGTACAATATGATTGGCTGCTGTTGGCCCCTCCCACTTTGCGGGTTTTTTTTTTAAAAAACCTGAATGCGTAGTCACCCAGTGACTGACTGTGCAAAGTTTGGAAAATCTGGCATCAAACCAATAAAAATCAATAGATGAAATTTGATTGGCTGTTGGTGGCTCCGCCCACTTTTCAAAACTTAAACTGCAGTTCCCTAGTGACCAAGTGTAAAAAGTTTGGGGACCCCGACATTATTACTGTGAGAATGGCAGCAGATTGAATTTCCGCCAAATCAATAGGTAAAATCTGATTGGCGGTTCACAGCTCCGCCCACTTTTGGGCATTCAATAATCATCATATTTTCATTCAGGCTGACCCCATGACTATGTGATTTAAGTTTGGGGAGTGTAGCCTCAAAGCTGTAAGATTGGCAGCAGTTTCAATTTCCCCATTAAAGTCAATGATTAAAATTCGATTGGCTGTTGTTGGCCCCTCCCACTTTGGGGTCATCCAACAAATGTTGCTGCTTCATTCGGGGTGACCCCATGATTATGTTATTCAAGTTTGGGGGGTGTAGCTTCAAAGCTGTAAGTGTTGCAGCAGTTTGAAAATCTTCCCTGTCAAAGTCAATGGGAAAATTGGGGGGTTCGGAGCGGCGCCACAAAAAGACGGGGGGCGGGATCACTTAGAAAAGCACAAGCAACCTGCTCCGCTATAGGGCGAAGAAGTGTGGGGAGTTTGGGTGTTGTACCCCTAAAACTGTAGGAGGAATAGCGTTTAGAAAATGGGGGGCGCTAAGAATAAGAATAAGAAAAAGAAGAAGCGGAAGAATAAGCCAAAGTCGAAGAACAGTATGTTGGGGTTTTCAACCCAACATAACAATACCTATCTTTACTCTCATGTTGCCAATACAAAGGAAACATTTTGTATTGAAGAGGGTATTAAAATGTTGTATTAACACTGTTAAAAAGATGCTAATGTGGCAATTGTGATATTAAATTAATTTAATTTTTAAAGGACATGTAAACCCCACACACAAAAATGTAATCAGTGAACAGCCTCTTTGAAATCTTTCAATACCTGCCACACTGGTTCTCCAGATAAAAGTAAGGCTGCAACATCCTCTTAATCATTTAGATTTTCTTCTCCTCCTGTAACCCACTCAGCTCCCACCCTCAGGAATTTGCTTTGGCTGTTGGCTTGTGGGCATGCTCAGTTGTTCTAAGCTCAGATTACTAAACACGCCCCCCAGTCTAGCAGCCAGTAAAGAGATGGCATTGCTGGTTCCCATGGAAACTCAGCTCTATCTGTCTGCTTCAATTTTTTTCTCCTGAGCTCAGCTTTACCATTACAGTGCTCAGTGCTTTATCAGAGACAGTCGTGCCAGTGTGAGCCTGTATTCTTGATGAAATGTATGCTGAATAAGGGTCTGTATGTGTGTATGCTGCTTGCAGATTTAAATGTAACTGATTATGTATCAGAGGAAAAATGGCCACCGGGTGAAAGCTGCTAGTTGCTTTAGGAAAATGTGATGGTGATGGCAAGCGGAGGGGATATATGAAGTACAAATGATGCCATTTGGCTGGTCGAGATGTGCCCAACTGATATACATTGTAGGCAAATGTAGGCTTTACATGTCCTTTAATAGTAAGGCTGCAACATCTCCTTAATCACTTAGATTTCCTTCTCCTCCTCTAACCCACTCGCCCCCCCCCTCGGGAATTAGCTTTGATTCCTGGTTTGTGGGCATGCTCAGTTGTTCTAAGCACAGATTACTAAACATGCCCTCCAGTCTAGCAGCCAGTGAAGAGATGGCATTGTTGGTTCCCATAGAAATTCAGCTCTAGTTGTCTGCTTCAGGTTTTTTCCAACCAACTCTCCTAAACTCAGCTCAAACAAAGCAGAACTTTTATCAAAGACAGTTCTGCCTGTGTGAGCCTGTATTCTTGATGAAATGTATCAGTTATGTATCAGAGGAAAAATGGCCATCGAGTGAAAGCTGCTATTTGCTTTAGGAAAATGTGATGGTGCTGGCAAGAGGAGGGGATATATGCCATTTGAGCGGGGAGAAATGCTTGGTCTCTCTGCTTTATACAGTGGGTGGTGCACAAAGTCCCATAATCCATCACATCACAGAACAAGGTAAGGAAGGAGTTGCATTACACTTTAAGCCTAAGGGAGGATGGGAGAGAAATGGGTCCCTGCAAGCTGAGACAGATTATAATGGTTTTGTTTCGCCCCTGGAATCATGTATGTCTTTTCAAACAGTGAAGCCCAACTTAATGTGCTCAAGTCAAAAGAGTGTATATACAGTGGCTTGCAAAAGTATTCGGCCCCCTTGAACTTTTCCACATTTTGTCACATTACAGCCACAAACATGAATCAATTTTATTGGAATTCCACGTGAAAGACCAATACAAAGTGGTGTACATGTGAGAAGTGGAACGAAAATCATACATGATTCCAAACATTTTTTACAAATAAATAACTGCAAAGTGGGGTGTGCGTAATTATTCAGCCCCCTTTGGTCTGAGTGCAGTCAGTTGCCCATAGACATTGCCTGATGAGTGCTAATGACTAAATAGAGTGCACCTGTGTGTAATCTAATGTCAGTAAAAATACAGCTGCTCTGTGACGGCCTCAGAGGTTGTCTAAGAGAATATTGGGAGCAACAACACCATGAAGTCCAAAGAACACACCAGACAGGTCAGGGATAAAGTTATTGAGAAATTTAAAGCAGGCTTAGGCTACAAAAAGATTTCCAAAGCCTTGAACATCCCACGGAGCACTGTTCAAGCGATCATTCAGAAATGGAGGGAGTATGGCACAACTGTAAACCTACCAAGACAAGGCCGTCCACCTAAACTCACAGGCCGAACAAGGAGAGCGCTGATCAGAAATGCAGCCAAGAGGCCCATGGTGACTCTGGACGAGCTGCAGAGATCTACAGCTCAGGTGGGGGAATCTGTCCATAGGACAACTATTAGTCATGCACTGCACAAAGTTGGCCTTTATGGAAGAGTGGCAAGAAGAAAGCCATTGTTAACAGAAAACCATAAGAAGTCCCGTTTGCAGTTTGCCACAAGCCATGTGGGGGACACAGCAAACATGTGGAAGAAGGTGCTCTGGTCAGATGAGACCAAAATGGAACTTTTTGGCCAAAATGCAAAACGCTATGTGTGGCGGAAAACTAACACTGCACATCACTCACACACCATCCCCACTGTCAAATATGGTGGTGGCAGCATCATGCTCTGGGGCAGGGCCGCTGCTGGCCAAATAGGTGCCCTAAGCAGAAATTTACTTTGGTGCCCCCTCCCCCAAATATTACGGAAGTAAAAATAAAATAATTTAAAAAAAAAACACCTTTGAACTTTATTCAAATAAAAGTAAATACATAAATAAATTGTTGCCATAAACAGTACCCCCCATAGACAGTAGCCCCCACACACAGTGCCCCCATTTGCCTCATACACAGTACCCCCCATAGACAGTAGCCCCCACACACAGTGCCCCCAATTGCCCCCATAAACAGTGCCCCCAATTGCCCCCATAAACAGTACCCTCCATAGACAGTAGCCCCAACACAAAGTGCCCCCAATTGCCTCATACACAGTACCCCCCATAGACAGTAGACCCCACACACAGTGCCCCCATAGAAAGTACCCCCAATTGCCCCCATAAACAGTGCCCCCAATTGCCCCCATAGACAGTAGCCCGCACACACACAGTGCCCCCATAGACAGTAGCCCCCACACAAAGTGCCCCCAATTGCCTCATACACAGTACCCCCCATAGACAGTAGCCCCCACACACAGTACCCCCAATTGCCCCCATAAACAGTGCCCCCAAAAATAAGTACCCCCAATTGCCTCATCATACACAGTACCCCCCATAGACAGTAGCCAGCCCCCACACACAGAGCCCCCAATTGCCCCCACAGAAAGTACCCCCAACAGACCAGTGATGTTGGCGGCTCCTTCTCTCTTATGCCGCGGCAACAGGCACTACTATAAGGTTGACGTCATACGCACGGGTGCAACCTTATAAAAGGGCCTGTTGCCGCGGCATAAGAGAGAAGGAGCCGCTGGCGAAGACTTGCTTGGTATGTTTTTGCACAGAGTGCGCACTCTGCGTAGGGAGCGGCGGTGCTGGGTGCCCCCCTGGGTGTTGGTGCCCTACGCAGAGTGCGTACTCTGCGTATAGGGAGCGGCGGTACTGCTCTGGGGGTGCTTCTCTTCAGCAGGGACAGGGAAGCTGGTCAGAGTTGATGGGAAGATGGATGGAGCCAAATACAGGGCAATCTTGGAAGAAAACCTCTTGGAGTCTGCAAAAGACTTGAGACTGGGGCGGAGGTTCACCTTCCAGCAGGACAACGACCCTAAACATAAAGCCAGTGCAACAATGGAATGGTTTAAAACAAAATATATCCATGTGTTAGAATGGCCCAGTCAAAGTCCAGATCTAAATCCAATCGAGAATCTGTGGCAAGATCTGAACACTGCTGTTCACAAATGCTGTCTATCTAATCTGACTGAGCTGGAGCTGTTTTGCAAAGAAGAATGGGCAAGGATTTCAGTCTGTAGATGTGCAAAGCTGGTAGAGACATACCCTAAAAGACTGGCAGCTGTAATTGCAGCAAAAGGTGGTTCTACAAAGTATTGACTCGGGGCTGAATAATTACGCACACCCCACTTTGCAGTTATTTATTTGTAAAAAATGTTTGGAATCATGTATGATTTCCGTTCCACTTCTCACGTGTACACCACTTTGTATTGGTCTTTCACGTGGAATTCCAATAAAATTGATTCATGTTTGTGGCTGTAATGTGACAAAATGTGGAAAAGTTCAAGGGGGCTGAATACTTTTGCAAGCCACTGTATATTTCTATTTTTTAACCTGCCCCCAGGGCTGTTATTTTGGTGACGGGTGTGCTCCATTCTGTTCTCTCATTAAAACACGATTCATTTTATAAGCAATCCCTTTTAAAGCCAATGGCATGTGGACATTTGACCACCACTGTTCCCAGTCAGAGGGAAGCTGTGGCTAAAATTGCTTCTGTCTACCTATTACCACTTACAATGTAAATCAATTAGAAGCATGCTGCCAAACACACAGAGCAGTGAAAGGTGGATGTCTGTGCAAAAATGCCCACTTCAGTTGTTATTTTTGAAACATTGCAAAGATTTTTTTATCTGCCTAAGCATTTATTTTGTACCTTTGGCAGAAGCGCAGATACCTTGCTTGCCTAGGAGCAGAAAGACCCAATATTGCTGCTGAAAATTAAGTAAAAATGTCCTGTCCATCTTTCCCGGTCCTTAGAATTCATCAGGCCTTTTTCATCCACTTCTTACTCAGTCTCTATATTTTCCTATTTTTTTTATCTTTGTATACTATAATCAAATGGCAAAAAGTTGGAGGGCCCACTGGGAATTTTCCTGGTACTCTGACACTGCCCCCATGGCAGCCCTGTATGTCAGATTTATCAGTGAAATTACTTGCAGAGTAAGTAAACTGTGACACCAAAGCTGTCAAATGCATATCTTATAGGAAGGAGGAAAACCAGCACTGTAATACTTAGTAGCTGGAGCCACCATTCTGTAATTTACATGGAGGTATCTGCCAGTCATTTTACAAAAGCTACTGAAAATTAAATTTTACTGAAACTGAAAACTTTGTATTTTGACTAATTTGCGTGAAAATATATGATTGGAGGAGTGTAATAATTTAATTACTTTCTACCTGATAATAATGTTACATGCTTCAAGTAGTTTTAATATACAGTTCACTAAAATATGGGTACGCAGGAATGCATAGCAAGCGTTATATCTCTAGGAAAACTGCAGTTTATTAATTAATGGTGTCACTTCCTCAGTTACCAGTGCCTCATTTGGGCTCTGCCCCTTGGTGAGGCACAGGTCCATTTTGGACTGGCACCTTCCCAATTAATACAGCACTGCCTGTGTTTAAGAGTGCAGGTATTCATGAGTGGTGACTAGTGGAGGCATGTAAGCCTTTTAAAATTAAACCAAGGTCCTGATAGTATGCACCCAGGTTGCAAAGTCTAATGGCACAAGGGTCATTTGGTCTTTATTTATTTTTTTATAGTTTTTTAATTATTTTCCGCTTCTGCCTCTTTCCAGCTTTTAAACAGGGCTCACCAAAAATTATTGTTTGTAAGACTACAATTTTATTGTTATTTCTACTTTTTATTACATTTATTTCTATTTGGTTGCTATTTATATCAAATTCCTTCATTTTTATTTTTTTGTGTTTTTTTTTTGTTTAGCTTTTTGTTCAGCAGCTCTCCAGTTTGGTATTTTAGAATCTTTATGGTTGCTATGTTCTTATTTACCTTAGCAACCCGATCAGCAGCTCTCCAGTTTGGTATTTTAGCAGCGAACAAAAGGCTAAATAACTAAAAAAACACAAAATAAAAATGAAGAACAATTGCATATTGCTTTGGAACTAAGAGTTATTTTAATACTAAAGTATGCATTTTTCTTTGTCCGGTATCTAATTTTAACAGGTCAGTTAACTTCTGGGTCTGTTAGCTGGCTTCTATTACATTGATTTCTTATTGTGATGTAATGGCCCACCCACTTTGATGTAGACATGTTGTGTAGTTGGTCAGAACTACAGCAAACTGAAAAAAGTAAGATGGGAGTAAGTTTAATTGCAAGGGAATGCTATGTGTAAATGCTGGATTTTTTCTTATATTACTGTACATAACCCAGTTATCTATTCTACAAGATTTTTCTCTTTTAATAATGAGAATAGTGCATAAGAGGATAGTGATTGCCATTTGTAGTTTCCCACTAACTGCAATTAAAGGCATTTCCCAGTGCAGCCACTGAAAGTACTTTGCTGGAATCTCCAGCTTTCAGTAGTCACAATCCAAGTGCCTATGGCAAGAGAGGTTTAAGACTTGTGGGCTGTATGATTGATGGTCAATTTAGTTCATAAATACTCATGACACCTAGCATTACTTTACGCTTTTTTCTTTTCATTAAATCAGAAAAAAATGCCTGGTCCTTTTCTTTGCTGATGTGTTCATACAATACCAAACATTTCTATTTATTTGAGCCCAAAATAATTGGGCATTTAGCTTGCCACTCAGGATTTGTACACAACTATTTGTATATTTTGCAACTAGTTTTTTTTTGTTGTTGTTGTTGTTGTTGTTTTTTTGTTAACCATGAGTACCAATACTTGCCCCCAAAAAAAGCAGTTACAATACAGATTTTGTATTGGAGAACAAATGAAGCTATACGCAAAAATGTTATGGTGTTTTCCCAATCAAGCTGTAATTAAAAAGGTCTTGGAGATGTTAGCTTTTTAGGACATGGTAGCTTTTTAGGACATGGTAGAAGAAGCACACATCTGGACACATGTTGGACAACCCCTTTCTAAATGGATAGAAAATGTAAACCTGACAATATAGTTTCTCCCCTTAAAAAGGAAGGGAAAGGGGTGGGGGTGAGAATAGACACACAACTGTAGTGAATGCAAAAAAAGATTTTATTCTTATGTGTCTTGGACAAGAAGCAAAATAAATGCTTGTGATCCTGCTCCAGACTTATTGGCACTAATGTCCGCAATGTCAAAGTAGAAAATAAAAATATAAATATTTTCAATATCAATCATAATAAATAAAACAAAAACCATCTACAGGAAATCAACGTTTTCATGGAAAACTTGGAAAGACAGTATTACAATCAACGGAAGAAACAGCACGTTCACCATGTGTCCGGCCCTTAAAAGGATATCTATATATGATCTATATATCTGACTTACAAATGAATATCATGGCTGGTACAAGGATATTTAGAGCTAACTCCTCTAAACACCTTGTACTCAGCCAGCACCATAACATTCCTGTGAGCTAGCTTAGACTACATTTCCAAGCTAACAGCACAAGGCTTTTATCAATATCACAATTACCTAAACAGGTTAACGTAGGTCATTGCCACTAGCAGTTAATGTATGGGATACATCATGCTACATATTAACAGAATTCACAACAAGTCCATGCCAGTGCTACAGATCAGTAAGAGGTATCAGGCTCCAGTGGCAGTTGGAAGTAGGAGTCAACTACACAACCATATAAGTTAACAGGGATCTAGTGCTAGTTTGTGATGACTGGGAAGTAGGAGACTCTTGGCCTAGTACAGTGCTCACTGTGATATTTACACTTTTCAAAACATTACCTATATCTGAGCCTAGGTCACATGCTAGTACCATATTTTTTGGATTGACATGCACAGTGAACACTTATGGCAGCAAAGAAGAAGTTCCAAAAGCATGACAGTAAAAGCCACATATGGTGCCTTATTGCATTTTGGAGTCAAAGGAAGGAGGCACCAAAATAAACCAGTTTAACAAGTACAAGTAAAAGTCCCCAGCAGCATCTCACAATGGTTGTGTGAATGTCCCTCAGCATTACAGAGCCAAAAGGGTGGGAGAGTTTAGAGAGTCTGATGACTGCTCATTGCTGCTGCTTCCCCTCCGATGTGCGGCTCCACAGTTGGGGAAGTGGTCAGATTCTGGGTATGTGAAGACAAATGATGTTGTATAGGTAGTGCATGTTGGAGTGCAGGTAACAACTGGTGTGCACAGAGGCTCCATGTCTGCAGATAAAGTGCTATACAGTGGCTCCCATTCTGATGTGTAAAGAGAGCTAGTAAGATCTACATCTGGCACAGAACGTGCTGCATCAGTTACACCTGTGTGAGAAGAGTTAAACAGAAAATCATCCAGTGGTTCAGATTTGAGTTCCATAGAGACTTGCAGCTGGGTGTTCTCCTTTTCAGGCATGGAAGACTGAGAAAGGCCAATGGGAAACAGAGGCTCTGCTACAGGCTCCTGAGAGCTGGAAGAACAAGGGGTCTCTGAAATCAGACCCAGATCAAGAGATGAGGTCAAGTCTTGAAAAGCTCCATCAAGATCATGTGGAATTTTGCAAGCTGGTTTGTGAGCTGCAAGTATAAACTCCAGCTTTTCCTTCTCCTTTAGAAGGCCGGCAATCTCTGCCTGCAGGGCAGATTTCTGGTCCTCCAGGTCATCAGTCTCCTACAAGGGAAGAAGGTGGTATAGTAAGAACCTCAAACAATCAAATCCTCCAAGAATGGAGAGCAATATAGATCCCATTTATGTTTTCCATCCCTCTGCATATAGTCAAACTAATATATATATATATATATATATTATATATATATATAATATATAATCTTAACATTTATATAAACTACTGCCTATTTAGTAGCCTACTTACCGCTTGAAGGGTGTCTGTTAACTCCCGACGGCGGTTACGACACTTGGCAGCTGCCATCTTATTCCTTTCTCGTCTTACTTTCCTTTTTTCTTCTTCTTCTGGAGAAAGCTATAAGCAGAGAAAAGACAGACTGTCAATATAAATAAACAAGTAGCTTATAGATAAACAACATCTACCTACACCTGCATTGCAGAAACTAAAGGAAAACAAAGGTCTGACAGTTACCTGCTCCATTTTTCCTCTTCTTCCCAGGCTCTGACCTCTTCCAGCAGATCCTTTCATAACGCTAGATCGGCTGTAAGCTGGTGTGGACCCATAAGGGTGTGCCCGAGACTGTGATGGGGCTACAGAAGAAATAAGGGTTGGCTGTACAAGCCACTGAAGATCTGGTGAGGTGGAAATGGCAGTGACTGTGGGTACAAAACTGCTGCTTGAATCACCACCGAAGTCCTAAAAACACATAAGTAGAAATAGGAGACTATCAGTGAAGAGAAAATACGTATACAATCGGCAATACTGCACACAATAAGTGTTATGTGTATCTATACAAATATACACACACAACCCAGCCATTGAAATTGATAATCCCACCCGGGTTCCGCATTTCCAATCCTAGCACACGAGCCCGAGTATGACAGAAATAGCTCCGCCGTCACTAGTGACGCAGGAACAGCTCTGGAGTCTCCTGAATGAACTCTGGATTTTTATCAATGGAACCGCTTTACACATACAGTGGGGGGAGGGGCAAGAGAGTGCAAAGACCCTGTTGAAGTCAGGGCTACAACATGAACCAGGATTTGGGTGTTAGTCCCAGGAGCAGTGACTATGGATATTCGGGTGCCAAGTCTAAACCCAGTTACTTGTACCCATACAACCAGTAAAGTAAGCCACCCGCAAACACTTCATCACCCTCTTAAAATCATATATCAGATGACTTACCTGTGGAGAAACAGGTGACCCCATGCTAGAGAAGGAAGCTGCAGGGGACGGGTAGTAGGTCAGGCTGTCCCCGGCTGGAGAGGCACTACTGCAACGGGAAGAAGCTGCATCATATTCGGTGCTGCTGGAGAAGGCGTGATACATGGTGCCCTTTGAGGGTAAGAATGTAAAACCAGCTCCGGGAGTAGCAAGTGACAGAGAAAGACCGTCAGTCCTGGCTCACCAAGCTGTCAAACCACTCCGTACGATGAAGCAATTAGTCTGAAGGAACTTGCCTCCTCTCCAGCTTTTTATACCCTGTCAGAGGTTTTTTTTTTACTTTTTTTCAAAGCCTACGTCACGAGTTAGACCCTACCACTATTCAAAGGGACGAGCAACTCTAGTATCAACTCTCGGGGCTTTCGTTTTCTATTTAATTGTGCTGAATGTCAAATATTCTTCAGTTCTTGACAATGACCTAAATGAATATTCAAGGTAGCATTACCTAACAAACGCTTATTTTTTTGTCTCCCCCCTCGGATTTACCCAATGGTTTCACCGAACTCGGGAATCCAAATGACGCAGATATCCTTATAAGGAAAACATCCTGTTTGAGGGCGGTTTGAGGCGGCTAGGGGTAGGGCTGCCGGGAAGAGCCCTAGCAAGCAAAGACAGACACAAAAAGGGAGGGGTTGAGGGTGCGAATTGGGAGAAAGGTAAAACTGAAGAGTGGAAAAAGGTTACGCAGCCCTTTTGAAAACAATATCCGCGGTATCCGTGTTTAATAAAAAATACAATTTTATGTTTATGTAATACAGGTATACACTGCAATTTAACATAAAAGGCAAACGCTGTACAGTTAAATTCTGCTCTGCATGTTAATGATGTAGACTGTAGAGTATACATGTATGATGCAAGTCACTTTCGTTTATCTATAAAATGAATAGCGATACATTTGTATAATTCATATACCCTGTTCTGCCTATAATACAATTACATTTTGTCCTATGTAAAATATGAAAGTGGCTTAACTAAAGAACTGTGGGCCCCAGTAAAAATTACACTGGTTTCCTGGTTTTCACCTGGGGACCCCTTTCCAAGCTTCCCACCACACTGTGCCCCATATGCCTCCAGCTATTCTGTATAACAGAGATTAATATTGATCTTTGTTGCGCTGACCCCCTCAGCTCCAGAAACAAAAATAGCAAACTGCTCAGTGTATTATACAAATACATTGGCTCAGCACTACAGAGCAAAACATCTTGCATTATTATCATTTATATATAGTGCTTATATTTTTTTCACAAGGTTATTATCATTATCATGCTATTATAATTTCCCATATAAATGCAGTTTACAATCTAAGGTCTCTTTTATGTACACACAGAATAGCGCAAATTTTATCAGACGCCAATTCTTTGTATATGTTATTGGAGTGTGGAAGAAACTGAAGTCCAGGAAAGAACCCTAAGCAAGCACAGGGAGGACTTCTTGTACTCCTGTACAGCCCTGGCTAGAATTAGACCAAGGAGCCCAGCACCGCAAGGCAGCAGTGCTAACCACAGTGATTAGCATGGCTGTCTTGCAGTGCTGGGCTCCTTGGTCCATGCTGCCATTCTACACAAATACACTGCATATAATACTGATATATCATTACTAATATATTGTAATAACATTGACATCAAGTATAATTTTTACCAACTAGGTAGATGGCTACCCTTATTATGTTTTCTGCAGATTAACCTATTCTGAGCATAATGATACAGATAGGCCCTGCTTTGTCTATAATATCAACACACCCTCCTCTGCATATAATACGAACACTGCTAATGTAATTTGCAGTATGATGCATGTAACACAGTATATAAAAACAGATGTGGCAGATCAAAGGTGCTTGGTGTTGTTTGATTAGTATGACAAACCACAACATGTTAATGTATACTAATATACTATTTCCTATATATAGAAACAAGTCAAGGATACCTGGGGCATACAGTAGATTAGTGTGAAGCCTTTCCACACCATTGTCATATTTATATACATATACTTTTCTGTGTATATTGCAAAAACATAAATTTGGGGTAAAACAAAATACTATCTGTTTTGGTTTCATGCTCTGTTTTGGTTTATTCTGCTTTGTTTGTTTTCCTGTTACTATTTGGAGGCTCCCTTTCAAATGTGGGAAGTACAATCTCCTTTCCCCTGGGGCCTGCAGGGAATTCTCTCACACCCACATTAGAGGCCAACACAGGGTTTCCCTCCCTTCCTCCCTCCTTCATCGGATGCCGGGACAGGGATTCCCTCCCTCTCACAGTTGAGGCCAGGAATGGGCTTCCCTTTGCCTGTAGTGACATCAGCAACTTGCACGCATAACTTTACTTAGAATGCTCTTCCAGTTAGACAACATTTTCCAGCATGAGGCGGATGGCTGGGGTATCCCTTGCTTATATATTCACAACTAGTCAATTGTAGCAGTAGATCATGGGGCATTTTACAAATAACAATCTAAAGTCTTCACAGAAGAAACTGGTTATGTACGAAAAAACTAAGGGATACACTTTACACAGCAGATATGTACAGATCAGACTAAAAGCATAAAATGCACTACAAAAGGGTTTATATTCAACAGAAAACAGTGAGCTATACCCTCAGTTTGCAAGACAGATATTACAGAGTATGAATTCTTTTTCCTTGAGTTTTTTTTACCGTATTCCACATACTGACAGCATATAGTGTGTCACTTTTTACAATATAACCTGTAGTTGCTCTCCACAAATAATGTAGGTTTTAGTATTATTATTAATTAATAATATTAACATGTATGTATAAAACATTCAGCAGCAGTGTACAATAAATGGGTTAATACACATTAAACATACAATAAAAAACATGTACAAACAACCAATAACTAATACAAGAGCTAAAGAGGACCCTGCCCATAAGAGCTTACTAAAGATATACTGCCTTATTAAAGTATTGAACTGGGAAAGTATTATAAATTGGAATATAACTATATTTATTTTAGGTAACAGCAATGCGTAATTTTCTTAACTGTATGTATATATATATATCTGCACTGGTGTATAACACACTAGTGCCGTCACATGTCTTATATCTGCTTTCGAATTCAGAAACATCTCTCTGATCAATCAAGCTGTAAACGAGCAGACATGCAGAATATAAAAGCAAAACAAGAGTGTATATATGTATGTGGAGGTGTGTATTTCAATGATGGGGGTAAATTTATTTATCACACTTCAGTGGACCTTTGAAACGACACCTGTCTACAGACTAAGACAAAGGTCAAAACGTATTCACCATAAAGATTCAAAATGAATCTATATAATTAAGAGTGCAGACACCTTAAAGCACTCAATCAGATATTCAGAGTTCCAATAAAACTTGAATTTTGTCTTAATATAGTGAAAACCCACATAATGCTATATAAATAATGTACACAGGTATGTTTGAACGGCTGATTGCAGTGTATGTATGTACTGTTGGTGTCCATAATCATATATATATAATTAAACATACATTAACGTTTATATTTTTCTATGTCTCATATACGTGTACAAAAACTATATTTGTATTTAATTACATTATTTTAGTGACATCACGCATCTCTAATTACCTCAATTTATTTTTAACGTATGCACATTACGTTTATATTCCAAGTTTCTGTATAAGTAGATACTAAAGCCACATTTTTCTAGCGCTTTCTGTTTACAAACACCTCACAAACACAAAAGTACAACCCTAATACACAAAGTTACAGCACAACAAACACTTCCAACCCCGGAGACCGTTGCTATGGAAAGTAGAGCTACGCCCCACGACAGAGATAGCCAATAACACTACTGTAACTAAGCCGTGCCGGATCTTCTGGCTGTTGCCATGGTGAGGGCGAAATATTTGGCTCGCACTTAGACAAATATGGGCAGGAGGCCAACGTCATTGTGTGTTTCCGTGGGAACGGGTAAGACAGCACGTCATATAGTTGTCACGTGGTGCAGTTTCCCGCCTAGTGGGTGCGGCGTTACTATGGCTACGTGTTGTGTGTTGTTATTTGGGAAGGCGTGTTTTAACCACGATATTTACGCCTTTCGTCTCTGGCCCCATCTGTTTCCCGTCTTGAAGCTGTGTGGATCACATGGTCTACCAGTCATTGCAGCTCTTCTTTCTCTCAGTGTTTACCAGCACGGAGAGGGGCACGGCACGCAAGATATCGGTCTTGCTGAACAAGCTGCTTCAGCCGACCAAGCTTTCCCGCACTCCTCCGTGCAGACATAGTATAGTGGCAGGTAACCGAGTGTTTGAGCATCCCATAAGGTATGCGTGTCCTTGTAGCTGTGGTGTGTCATATATTGCAGTGTTAAAATAAATATTTGCTACTTGTAAAGTAGTGTTATTTTTATATCGTGTTCTTGTGCTCTGGCCGGCATGTAGCAGGAGCGATTTTACATCGAAGGGCGAGTGGTGAGGTGGGCAAAGGAGGTAGTGGGCCAAGATCTGAGGAACAGCAGAATGGGGTGGGCTGTAGAGAAAGTGAAACGGGAACTGGAGGTGCAACACTCGGTAACAAGTAAGTCAGAAAAAGTCTGAAGGACATATTGTGTGACTGGTGACTTTTACTTTGCTACTAACAGCAGACTTTTTTTATGTTTTCTTTTGTTGCTGGAGCCCAGGCTCCTTCTGTATTTCTCAGCTTCTCGGTTGGCTAAAAGTGGTTTAACTAACTTATACAGGCATATTTTATAAGAGCAAAAGCTATATAGCTTCTAACAGAACCTCTGACTTGTGTTGTGATTTTGGGTCTTCTAAATTATATGCTGGTCTGTGGGAGTAACATAGCTAATATGTCACAGTTGTTGTAATTAGTGCTGGCAGAATGCGATCTGTTACATTTCATTTGTGTAAAATGTATTTGAAGGGATTCACTTAGGGATCTATTTATTGAATTATATGAGCTTTTACTTACATTAAATTTGAAGCTGTGGCATGACTAGTTATTGGGATTAATATGTCTATGAAGATTTTCATTCATCCAGGTCATGGTATATCTAGTATAAATAAATCTAAAGCAACTGGACTTGTTAAGAAAGACTTGTTTCTTAACAAGTCCAGTTGCTTTAGATTTATTTATACTAGATATTGGGATTAAGACATTTACTATTAACATATATTGCAGCTGTTTATCAGTCAAATAGGGCACCCTATAGTTCCTAGAGGGCAGAGTACTGTATAGTTCCTAGGCATTTGCAGGGTATATTTTCATATACACCTCTGCTTTTCAGTACAATGATTGATAAATAGTAACACATCCACCACCGAGCCTTTGGCACTTGAGTAAAGATTCACATTTTTTTCAAAACAACCGGTGTGCTGCTGTTTTCATCATTTTTACATCCACCAAGTTCAACCTTCTGTCCTATAAAAACCAACCTACCTACTTGCTATTTGATTGTGTAGTGCACTCAAGGGAAGTGGCCAAAAATGTATTCCTTTCTTGTTTTCATATGGGGGCCCATATAAATAGCTTCTATGCAGTGCATATTACATTTTGCAGGGGACCATAAAAAAATTGGTAAAATAGGGGAAAATGTAAATTCAGGGTAGTGCTGGAAAACTTAAAATTATTGTTTCAATTTATTTATTTCCCTCTCAACCCAAAGCCAAGGTATTTGAAAGATACTGGGTGAGGGCCTCATAATTTTTTTTTGTTAACATTTCTCCAAACGCTTAAAAAAAAAAAAACAAACAAAAAAAAAAAAACAGTGAGAAGGTTTGGTAGGTTGTAGGTGGGCAGGTAAACCAATAATTTATAGACACTAAATTCACCTATACATCAAAACAGGATTGATGTACCTGACCTCTCTAACCTATTATCATAAAATATGACAATTCCTGCAGATATGTTTTAAAAATAACAATTGATTAGCAACCAAATATTAGATATATATACCTAATAGCTAAGTAGTTGAATTGGACTCTGTCCTTGTACACCAGAAAGAGAGGTTTATTTCAAAAGCAGTTTTTCTTAACTTTTAGGCTGATGGCCCACAGAGCGAGTTAGTCGCCCACGATAGATCTCTGCTACCGCTGGCGACCAACTGCTACAAAATGCCTTTCCACTGGCAACAATAGGAGTGGTGTAAAGAACTATGGTATGGCTTCAGCTTTCCGAAGTCACACAAAGTGAATGCATAGGCCTTTCCACTGGTGACTCCTATTGTTGCTTGTGGAAAAGCATTTCGGAGCGCTTAGTCACCAAGGATAGCAGAAATCTGTTGTGGGTGATTAACACGCTCTGTGGCCCATCAGCCTTATTTCAGTGACCCAAACTAAGGGGCACATTTATGATTGCTTGAGCAATTGTAAATGTGCCCATAAGTCTCTAAATCGGTTTTGGGAGCCAAAATTTAGTTCACTCCTGATTTTCCACCTCATTTTAATACATTTTTTCTATGGCCCCATTATCAAAGGACAGGGCTAATTTTTATTTCCAAACTCCCTGTCCTAAAGTTTGGTTATAAAAAGGAAAACCACACAATGGTACAATTTTGCTATCTCCAGAGAACCTATGTTACCTCCAACAGATTATACCAAATCAACCAATCTATACCTGATCTATGCACGGTATGTAATTACTTCTAAGCTACACCCATGTACATGATTTTGCTCAGCCCTAATATGCAGATGTTTTGGAGGTGTGTAGTGGAGGAAAACTCAGAAATACTTTATAGACCAATACACATGGAACCACTACTACTTAACTTGGTAGATTTTATATTGCAGCTTGGCATTAACATTGTGAAGTTTTGTTTGTATTATGAACATATGGCCTGTAACTTTCCCATAATTTGTTTTCTTCTATGTTTTATGTATTTGAACACCAATACAAAAAAACAATTGTCCAGAAAAGAAAACTGACAACCGTTCACACTGTAATTACTGTAACTTCCTATCCATGGCAGAATTTAGCTAATTTCAATAAGACTGAAAAAGACCCACTGGTATATGTATGAAACAATTGAGTCAGACTAAAGGGAAGCAAACACACTTCCTTTTTGGATCAAGGGTGGTTGCGGGCAGAATGTTGCTCTCAGCCCAGTACCCTGGGGTGATGTTATGCCCACTTTCCCCTCGAGGAGTCTATATTAATATTCTTTTTCCACAATGAACAAAAAGTACACTTTGAAACAACTGTTAAAAAAGAGAGAGAATGAATGTGGCATTGTTTACAGTGAAGAAGAGGAGCTCAACGTGAATGATCACTTTGAATGAACTATCTGGAAGACTTTCTCAAAAGGACACAACTGCAACTTGAAGGACATGTCTTTTTTTTTTTTTTTAAATGTAAAATGTTAAAAGAATACTGTCATGGGAAAACATGTGTTTTTCAAAATGCATAAGTAAATAGAGCTTCTACAGCAGAATCCTGCATTGAAATCCATTTTTTTTAAAAGCGCAAACAGATTTTTTAAAATTTAATTTTGAATGTCACATGGGGCTAGCCATGTGACCTGTGTTTTGATAAACTTCAGTAACACATTGGTTGTTGCTAGTGTGAATTATTTGCTATGTAATTGTAAATTCTTTTTAAAAGTGCATTTTTAGACTTGCTCTAGGCCTCAAGGGCTATATTTATTAAATGGGGAAATTGAGCTCACCATAGGTCATTGGATTGAAATTCTTCTGCTTTCTATTTGCATGGATGGGATTTTTAGGGGTGTATTTATAAGTGGGTTAAATCTCAATTTTACCCTTTGATAAATTTGGCCCTAAAAATCTCATAAAAATAGAGACCTATGAATTGGCCTGTGGTGAGCTCTGCATCACCTTTTAATTATTCTTCTAAAAGAGCCCAACAAGGAAAAGACCTGATCTGTATGTCTGGCACTGGAGAATCTACAGTAAGTACTTACTTCAGCTCAAGGAAAAGAGTCATGAAAAGTGTAAGGGAAGACAGCAACTGGCTTTACCTACTGTGTAAGAGTTGGCAAAGTTATGTTGGGGCACACAAGCATGAAAAATATATTTCCTACTGCTTATGGCATACATTACTGTAACTGCTGAAATCTCCCTGATCTGTGCAAGCAGCTATTAACGGGGGTGCCAAATGGTTAGGCAACACCAGGCCAGCACTCATCTGCTCTTTAAAAAAAAAAAAATGTCACCAGGCTGGTATATATTCTGCAGTTATTCTGAGTTCACAGGCACCATTTGATTCCTTCTTCCCAGTGATTTTCTGTACTGAATGAAGGTGTGTGAAATTCTGTACTTGCCTAGCACAGCTCAGGGAATTACAAGAAAGAAGAAAATTGCACCTGCATCTCCGCAGAAGAACCTAGTCCGATGCATTTTTTTTTAAAGAAGAGAAATGCTAAACCCGGGTCCTAGGTTAGCAATTAAAACTGGGAATCGGGAACAAATGTAAACTTGGATTTAATTTTCCTTTAAAACGAATGCACTCCCCTAGCACAGTCACAGGCAGACTAAGCCTACAGCCCATGAGGGTGACTAGTGTACAACCATCCCAAGCGGATCTGCTTCACTCAGTCTGGCTGAAAAACACAGGGCTGAGAAAAGAGGATATATGCACCATGTGCCCTCGCCCTTACTCTCCAGCCTGTCGGCAGCCTTTTTCACTGCTGCTGAATCTACTCCTTGATAGATGTTGGTAACAAATCTAAAGCCTTATTAAATGCGCAGTTACATCTGGTTTTGACCCTTTGCCTGCCATTAATAGTGTATGTACAGTGTTTGCCACCTGCCCTTAACTCTGCCTAGCTTGGCACTACGTATTTGTCTGATGTCCTTGTCAGCCTCCTGCTGTGACTCTTGATGTTCTGTCTGGCATCTGCATTTTGACTTGTCTGACTTGTCAGGGCCCCAAAAAAGCATCCATAGACACCAGTTCCTATAGGGGTGTCGTTTGCATTTCGAAGTGGAGTCATGCTTCCATGAATAAAAAGCTATTTTACACACATATGCTTAATAGAAATATAATTTTGACAGATGGGAACAGGAATGCTCACAAATAAGCATCAAGTCAGCACCTAGAGTATGTAGTGAGGAATATCATAGGATTCAGGTCACAGCTTTTTATAATCTTCCAGTGCACAGAGACAGAAATAGCTACTCCCTCTATCAGACTGCACTAAAATTAGACCAAGCAGTGACGCCAATGTGCGTCTGAATGGGCTTCAGAGACTTTCCCTGTGTGCAAAGAACAGCACACCCTCAGTTCATGCATATTCATTTGCAGAAATGGATCAGATTGAAAAATCTCTGTTAGTTCTACAATAACAGGAGGATCCCTGCTTATCATATTCTGGGCAGGTAAAAGCTGAATGACTTGAATGTCATACAGAGGATGCTGGCTAAATTAGCTTAGTACTGGTACTATAGTTCAGTATATTATAGCTTTCACAAACACACTGCAAGTCATATAGTATTAGGCCTATGGCAAACATTGAGGTTTCCCAACCATCCTGTGTGTAGTGGCAGGGATGAATATGATCTTCCTGTTGTTAAACACACAGATTTTTGGACAGAAAATGCTATTTTTTAGCATTCAAAATTACACTGTATTATGCACAATACAGGATACAGTACCCTGCCACTCAAGGTTAGCAAACATGGGTTTATGGTATCACATTGCAAGTGTCTCGTGAATTATCATGGCAAAAAAAGTACATTGTATTATGCACAATGCAGGATACTGTATCCTGCCAAAGCTGTTTGGTGGTGGTAGATGAGAAAAAAAACAATATAATATGGTAAATGTAATTTTTTTTTATATCTAAGGGGACCCTGCTTTAAGTTAGCTTTATACTTGGGTATTGACTCTTTGCACTTCAGTTTAATTACAATTGTTTGCTACAGAGCAAACATTAATTGTATTAAATTAGATTAAGAAACAAGTCTAAACAGCACAGAGCCACAATTTTTTTTGTCCAAATGCACAGAAGTGCTTTTTCTATATCAGTGCTGTCCAACTGGCAGCCCGCGACCCCTCTCTGTGTGGCCCCCCACCTGTCTGGCTGCTTTGATGGCTTACCTTTGTGTAAGCTTTAAATGGTATCGGTACTGAGATTAACTGGCCCCCTGCATGGTTCTCACCTCAGATTGTGTTCCCCTATGTCAGTGCTGTCCAACTTCTGTGGTACCGAGGGCCGGAATTTTTCCGACCTATGTGGTGGAGGGCCGATAATGGAAGCCAGTTTTGACCACTCCACTTTTTGAAACCGCACCCACTTGAAACCACACCCATGTTATCACATGACCATACCCATATTAATGGTTGTAGTACAGCAAAACCTGCCATACTCTGCCTGCCCTACCCTGCCTGCCCTGCCTGTGTGTGCCATTCTCTGCCTGCCCTATTCTGCCTGTGTGTGCCATACTCTGCCTGCCCTGCCTGTGTGTGCCATTCTCTGCCTGCCCTATTCTGCCTGTGTGTGCCATACTCTGCCTGCCCTATGCTGCCTGTAGCCTGCTCCTACAGTCTGCACAATAACTATATATTAAAAAACTTTTTAATTGCAGTACCACCTCAGTATATGTTCTTTCTGTAGTGTGCAGGGATTATTTGTGGGTTTCTACTGCTCTGAGGTGTGAACAGGGGAACAATGGGGGTGATTACAGCCTGAGCCTGAGGTGTGAACACTGCAGGGGGTGAACAATGCAGAAATTAAAAGGTGTGAACAACACAGGTGATTACATATTTAAACAATACAGCCTGATTACAGCCTGAATCTGAGGTGAGAACCATGCAGGGGGGGGCAGTTAATCACAGTACTGATACCATTTAAAGCTTACACAAGAGTAAGCCATCAAAGCAGGCAGACAGGTGGGGGGCCACACAGAGGGGGGCCGCCAGTTGGACAGCACTGCCCTATGTAATCCCCTGTGTTCTTTACACCTTTTAATCTCTGCATTGTTCACCCCCTGCAGTGTTCACACCTCAGGCTCAGGCTGTAATCCCCCCCCCCCCCCATTGTTCACTTGTTCACACCTCAGACATTGTAGGTACTGCCTGGACTATGCTGCCTGTGTGTATGGCACACGCAGCCAGCATAGGGCAGGTAGAGTATGACACACACAGGCAGCATAGGGTAGGGGGGGTATGGCACACATAGGCAGGGTAGGGCAGGCAGAGCATGGCACACACAGGCAGCTAAGGGCAGACAGAGTATGGCACACACAAGCAGGATAGGGCAGGTAGAGTATGGCACATAGGCAACATAGGGCAGGGAGGGTATGGTACACACAGGCAGGGTAAGGCAGGCAGAGCATGGCACACACAGGCAGGGTAGGGCAGGCAGAGTATGGCACACACCGGCAGCATAGAACAGGCAGAGTGCTGCCTGTATGTGCCATACTCTGCCTGCCCTATGCTGCTTATGGGAGGTGAACCTGGCAGGGGTTTGTTGTGGGAGTTTGTTTGCAGTTGGAAATAGCCATTAAATTGTCCCTAAGGTGTGTAATTATGTGCTGGGGGTTGCTGTGCTATCCACAGGGAGGAGGAGGCATATGGATTTTAAGGGTATATCTTAATATGACATAATATAATTCTTTCACATATGAATGACAGTTGATATCCCCGCAGTAAGGACCAAGCATTTGGGATTTTGCTGTGCTACCACCATTGTAATAAAATAGGTGTGGTTTGAAGTGGGTGTGGTTTTAAAAATGGGAGTGATCAAAACTGGCTTCCATTAGCGGCCCTCCTCCATGTATGCTAGAGAAATTCCGGCCCTCGGCACCGCAGAAGTTGGACAGCGCTGTTCTATATCAATATATATATATATATATATATATATATATATATATATATATATATATATAATATGCATCAGGAGAGAGCCGGCACTCACGTCAATCGGGTCACAATAGCCTGGGTGCAGGTCCAAGTGAAGAATTAGATACAGCAGCGAAGAGATCCGCACTCACAGGACTTATAGAATTAATCTGGTGTTTATTGAGAAGACTAACGTTTCGGCTACCTCAGTAGCCTTTTTCAAAGTAAAAAAAAGGCTACTGAGGTAGCCGAAACGTTAGTCTTCTCAATAAACACCAGATTAATTCTATAAGTCCTGTGAGTGCGGATCTCTTCGATGCTGTATATATAATATATATAGAGTGGTGTGAAAAACTATTTGCCCCCTTCCTGATTTCTTATTCTTTTGCATGTTTGTCACACTTAAATGTTTGTCACACTTAAATGTTTCTGCTCATCAAAAACTATTAGTCAAAGATAACATAATTTAACACAAAATGCAGTTTTTAAATGAAGGTTTACGTTATTAAGGGAGAAAAAAAACTCGAAATCTACATGGCCCTGTGTGAAAAAGTGATTGCCCCCCTTGTTAAAAAATAACTTAACTGTGGTTTATCACACCTGAGTTCAATTTCTGTAGTCACCCCCAGGCCTGATTACTGCCACACCTGTTTCAATCAAGAAATCACTTAAATAGGAGCTACCTGACACAGAGAAGTAGACCAAAAGCACCTCAAAAGCTAGACATCATGCCAAGATCCAAAGAAATTCAGGAACAAATGAGAACAAAAGTAATTGAGATCTATCAGTCTGGTAAAGGTTATAAAGCCATTTCTAAAGCTTTGGGACTCCAGCGAACCACAGTGAGAGCCATTATCCACAAATGGCAAAAACATGGAACAGTGGTGAACCTTCCCAGAAATGGCCGGCCAACCAAAATTACCCCAAGAGCACAGAGACAACTCATCCGAGAGGCCACAAAAGACCCCAGGACAACATCTAAAGAACTGCAGGCCTCACTTGCCTCAATTAAGGTCAGTGTTCACGACTCCACCATAAGAAAGAGACTGGGCAAAAACGGCCTGCATGGCAGATTTCCAAGGCGCAAACCACTTTTAAGCAAAAAGAACATTATGGCTCGTCTCAATTTTGCTAAAAAACATCTCAATGATTGCCAAGACTTTTGGGAAAATATCTTGTGGACCGACGAGACAAAAGTTGAACTTTTTGGAAGGTGCGTGTCCCGTTACATCTGGCGTAAAAGTAACACAGCATTTCAGAAAAAGAACATCATACCAACAGTAAAATATGGTGGCAGTAGTGTGATGGTCTGGGGTTGTTTTGCTGCTTCAGGACCTGGAAGGCTTGCTGTGATAGATGGAACCATGAATTCTACTGTCTACCAAAAAATCCTGAAGGAGAATGTCCGGCCATCTGTTCGTCAACTCAAGCTGAAGCGATCTTGGGTGCTGCAGCAGGACAATGACCCAAAACACACCAGCAAATCCACCTCTGAATGGCTGAAGAAAAACAAAATGAAGACTTTGGAGTGGCCTAGTCAAAGTCCTGACCTGAATCCTATTGAGATGTTGTGGCATGTCCTTAAAAAGGCGGTTCATGCTAGAAAACCCTCAAATAAAGCTGAATTACAACAATTCTGCAAAGATGAGCGGGCCAAAATTCCTCCAGAGCGCTGTAAAAGACTCGTTGCAAGTTATCGCAAACGCTTGATTGCAGTTATTGCTGCTAAGGGTGGCCCAACCAGTTATTAGGTTCAGGGGGCAATTACTTTTTCACACAGGGCCATGTAGGTTTGGATTTTTTTTCTCCCGAAATAATAAAAACCCTCATTTAAAAACTGCATTTTGTGTTTACTTGTGTTATCTTTGACTAATAGTTAAATGTGTTTGATGATCAGAAATATTTTGTGTCACAAACATGCAAAAGAATAAGAAATCAGGAAGGGGGCAAATAGTTTTTCACACCACTGTATATATATATATATGTACAGTATATCCCAAATAAAATAGTAAAGGTTGCTTTTATCACCATCTAGGGCCACACTAATAACATTAGACAATATAATTATAATGTAAATAACAGTAAATAACTATAAATACACATAATATACATCTGACGTAATTTTGTAAAGTTTGCAAAAAAGAGTTCAAGCGCACAGCCTCAAACAAGTACAGTATAGTGCTCTTACAGGTATACTGCTATCCTGTGAAGTGTCAAAATTTGTAGACTAAAGGAGAACACTCTTAGGCTGAATAACTGCTGTAATTAAAGGAAAGGAAAGGCTAGTAAAAAGTTAATCTCAAGCTGCAGGCATACCTTCAGTTGTCTCCATACATATTTCACCTGTTCAGAAGATCAGAAGCCAAACAGGAAGAAAAAACGCTGAGCTGTGTAAAAAGGAAGTTCCCATGATGCCTCACTCCTGCACAGACACCCAGACCAAGTGAACATGCTCAGTTTGTAGGACTATGAGTCAGCTTCCTGCTGATTGGCTCAGATCCACATTCCTAAGGGGGGGGGGGGAGTGAGTTTTTAGTATTCTTGAGGGAGGGAGGAGCAGAGAGCTGCGTATCACTGGCGCAGGAATTACAGACACAAATCTTATGGCTGTATTTACATAGACCTTTCTGATAAAGCTTACTTAGTTTTTACCTTTCTTTCTCCTTTAAGCTTTATTGCAGACTACAACATGTTTCGGGCCTTGTGTGCAATTTCTCATGTTCTGTATTATGTTAGACTTGAAAAAGGGCACACAAGGCCCAAAACATGTTGTGTAGGGTAGTCTGCAATAAAGCTTAATCACAACAGTTATTTTGCCTAAGAGTGCTCTCCTCTAGTGTACAAATTTTGATAATTTTGTAATGTAATGAGCTTGGAGGATTTCAGTGGTGTTTCTTGCACCATATCAAGGTAGGGTGAATAAGTATTCAAATCTTATGTAAATGTCCTAAGACCTTACTTGCTTAAAAAAATACCTTAATACCTCTGAAAGAGGGCTATGTTATTTGCCTTAACCTAAATAACAAGCTTCTCTGATCCTTATTGCATTTGGGTAAAAGGTACCTTTCAGAAAACATATTTTGCATAAGATTCATCCAAAGGAAATAAACTTTCATAATATAATCTATTACTGGACTATTTCTAAAATTACTTTTTTCTACCGCTCTCCACAATATGCCTCTCTCTCACTATGTGAAATTAGAAGAAATATTTGAGGGGAATGCCATGCAGCAGTAAAAGCACAACACCAAATTACCACTGTTAGTCTGATGCCACACAGGCATGATCCTTAGCCTGTGAAAAAATGCAGGCCGAGAATCAGCAACTCTGCCAGCATCAGCTTCCTACCTTGCCTGCTCCTGGAAGCATGGTGTCCACCCAGGTGAAGGCACAGGCACACGCAGTGGATATCAGCTCTGAAATGCAAACTCTTGCTCTTTTGCTGATATTCACTGCTTGTGCATGCACCCAGGCAGAGACAATGCTTCCAGATGCAGGCAAGGTAGGAGGCTGATGCCAGCAGAGGGACTGATTCTATGCAACATTTTTCCATAGGCCACAAATCAGCCCATGTGGCATCAGCCTTATAAGGAATTTTCGCAACTTAATCATCAGCCAGTACCGCTAGAAGTGTAGGGATTCATTTAAAGCTCACAAAAAGAGATTTATAGATATGAAACTGCTTTTTGTACAAAACCGGTGGCTCTAATTTTAAAACCACTGTCTAGAAATGGTACAAGTACCAGCAGATCACCTCTCACACAAACTTACTTATATGGAGGTCATAGGATGTAAGCCATTTATGGCAATCTATTAACATCATTAACACAGCCACTGGTCGAAAGACTGCAATTAATTATATAGTGAATAATGTACCTTCTTTTGTAAAATATAAGGATATTATACAGTGGAGGAAATAATTATTTGACCCCTCACTGATTTTGTAAGTTTGTCCAATGACAAAGAAATGAAAAGTCTCAGAACAGTATCATTTCAATGGTAGGTTTATTTTAACAGTGGCAGATAGCACATCAAAAGGAAAATCAAAAAAATAACTTTAAATAAAAGATAGCAACTGATTTGCATTTCATTGAGTGAAATAAGTTTTTGAACCGTCTAACAAAAAAAGACTTAATACTTAGTGGAAAAACCCTTGTTTGCAAGCACAGAGGTCAAACGTTTCTTGTAATTGATGACCAAGTTTGCGCACATTTTAGGAGGAATGTTGGTCCCACTCCTCTTTGCAGATCATCTCTAAATCCCTAAGGTTTCGAGGCTGTCTCTGTGCAACTCTGAGCTTGAGCTCCCTCCATAGGTTTTCTATTGGATTAAGGTCCGGAGACTGACTAGGCCACTCCATGACCTTAATGTGCTTCTTCTTGAGCCACTCCTTTGTTGCCTTTGCTGTATGTTTTGGGTCATTGTCGTGCTGGAACACCCATCCACGACCCATTTTCAGTTTCCTGGCAGAGGGAAGGAGGTTGTCGTTCAGGATTTCACAATACATGGCTCCGTCCATTTTCCCATTAATGCGAATAAGTTGTCCTGTGCCCTTAGCAGAAAAACACCCCCAAAACAAAATGTTTCCACCCCCATGCTTGACGGTGGGGACGGTGTTTTGGGGGTCATAGGCAGCATTTTTCTTCCTCCAAACACAGCGAGTTGAGTTAATGCCAAAGAGCTCTATTTTGGTCTCATCAGACCACAGTACCTTCTCCCAGTCACTCACAGAATCATTCAGGTGTTCATTGGCAAACTTCAGACGGGCCTGCACATGTGCCTTCTTGAGCAGGGGGACCTTTGCGAGCCCTGCAGGATTTTAATCCATTGCGGTGTAATGTGTTTCCAATGGTTTTCTTGGTGACTGTGGTCCCTGCTAATTTGAGGTCATTAACTAACTCCTCCCATGTAGTTCTAGGATGCTTTTTCACCTTTCTCAGAATCATTGACACCCCACGAGGTGAGATCTTGCGTGGAGCCCCAGAGCGAGGTCGATTGATGGTCATTTTGTGCTCCTTCTATTTTCGAACAATCGCACCAACAGTTGTCACCTTCTCTCCCAGCTTCTTGCTAATGGTTTTGTAGCCCATTCCAGCCTTGTGCAGGTCTACAATTTTGTCTCTGACATCCTTGGACAGCTCTTTGGTCTTTCCCATGTTGGAGAGTTTGGAGTCTGCTTGATTGATTGATTCTGTGGACAGGTGTCTTTTATACAGGTGACTAGTTAAGACAGGTGTCCTTAATGAGGTTGACTAATTGAGTAGAAGTGTCTAACCACTCTGTGGGAGCCAGAACTCTTAATGGTTGGTAGGGGTTCAAAAACTTATTTCACTCAATGAAATGCAAATCAGTTGCTATCTTTTATTTAAAGTTATTTTTTCGATTTTCCTTTTGATGTGCTATCTGCCACTGTTAAAAGAAACCTACCATTGAAATGATACTGTTCTGAGACTTTTCATTTCTTTGTCATTGGACAAACTTACAAAATCAGTGAGGGGTCAAATAATTATTTCCTCCACTGTAAGTCACCGAGGAGTTCCATGACCATATAGAAGAACCAATACAAAGGCTGGGTGCTTTTATACAGGTCATGGACCTTCAAGGTGACTTCTAATATTCTCATATTTTACAACAGAGGTACATTATTAATTATAATACAGTGAGTCTTATGACAGAAATTACATCACTATGCACCATTTATAAGGCTATTGTATTATACAGTGGATAATGTACCCCTACTGTAATTTATGTGTTACAATTCACATAACTGAGGTGACTACTAATATCTTTATAGATTTAAGTAGGGGGGTACATTATGCATTATAATCTACAGTTTCTGTTCACAGTGTTTTACTTTCTAAAGATCTCTGGCTTTGCTTTATGAATTACAATATGACACTTTTTAGTCTGTTTTGCCTTTGTCCCCTTTGCTGATCAGTTTTCTCTTTGTGTTTCCCTGTTGTTCCTTCTTTTGGGGATAAGTACCTGTATTTGAATTCCATGTTCAGCTGCATAACACTGTTGCTCCAGGCCCTCCCTGCAGAAAAATCGTCTAGGGGGCCACGAGCAACCAGTCCTTCCTCCCCTGACCCCCCTCCCGGCCCCTCTTGAGCCGCTATATTTAAAGGTAGAAAAAGGGCCAGGGTGGGGGGACTATAGTACAGCAGACTTCGAGGTCTGGGCCCCCCTGGACAGTTACGCAACTGTCCATGTGCATTTGTGTGCTTTTTGCCTTCTAGCCTGCCATGGGCCCTGGATGACGTCAACAGTTCCAGGTTAAAGTGAGCGGAGGAGGGGAAAAGGCAAGAGACCTAGACAGGAGTGAGAAGGTGGGAGTGGGAGAAGGACAGAGGTTAAGCAAACATTTTACAATTTAAAATTTACAGTTTAGTCCTATAGGGAAATTACCAAACTGTAGATTATAAAATGATAGTTGTTACCATGATGGAGGTTGTGAATGAACTAGAATAACCTGAGTAAATTATTTGAGGTGGCCATACACAGGTAGATTTAAACAGTGGCGAAAATATAAATCCTCTATACTAGTATTACTAGAAGTTGTTTACAATGCAAAATTCATTACATTTGTTGAGGTTGTGTGGTACCTTAGAGCAGTGCTGTCCAACTGGCGGCCCCCCTGTGTGGCCCCCAACTGTCTGGCTGCTGTGACTGCTTACCTTTATGTAAGATTTAAATTATATCAGTACCACACACAGGCAGTATGTGTCAGGCAGAGTATGGCACCCAGTGACAGCATAGGGCAGGCAGAGTATGGCACACACAAGCAGCATAGGGCAGGCAGAGTATGGCACAAACAGGCAGCATAGGGCCGGCATAGTATGGCACACACAGGCAGGGTAGGGCAGGGAGAGTATGGCACAAACAGGCAGCATAGGGCCGGCATAGTATGGCACACACAGGCAGGGTAGGGCAAGCAGAGTATGACACACACAGGCAGCATAGGGCAGGCATAGTATGGCACACACAGGCACGGTAGGGCAGGGAGAGTATGGAACACAGGCACGGTAGGGCAGGGAGAGTATGGAACACAGGCACGGTAGGGCAGGGAGAGTATGAAACACAGGCACGGTAGGACAGGGAGAGTATGGCACACACAGGCAGGGTAGGGCAGGCAGAGTATGACACACACAGGCAGCATAGGGCAGGCATAGTATGGCACACACAGGCAGCATAGGGCAGGCAGAGTATGACACACACAGGCAGCATAGGGCAGGCAGAGTATGACACACACAGGCAGCATAGGGCAGGCAGAGTATGACACACACAGGCAGCGTAGGGCAGGCAGAGCATGACACACAGGCAGCGTAGGGCAGGCAGAGCATGACACACAGGCAGCATAGGGCAGGCAGAGTATGACACACACAGCCAGCATAGGGCAGGCAGAGTATGGCACACACAGGCAGTATTCTGCCTGCCATATGCTGCCAGAGTGTGCCATACTCTGCCTGTCCTGTGGGAGGTGAACCAGATAGGGGTTTGTTCTGGGAGTTTGTTAGCATTTGGAAATAGTTATTATGGTCCCTAAGGTGTGTAATTATATGCTGGGGGTTGCTGTGCTATCCACAAGGGAGGATGAGCCATATGGATTTAAGGGTATGTCTTAATATGACATAATATAATTCTTTCACATATGATAAAGGGTGATATCCCTACAGTGAGCACCAACTATTTGGGTTTTTGCTGCGCTACCACCATTGTTGTGGGTATGGTCTTAAAAGCTCTTGAGATAACATGGTTTGAAGTGGGAGTGCTCTGAACTGGCTTCCATTATCGGCCCTCCACCACATAGGCCAGAAAAATTCTAGCCCTCGGTACCACAGAAGTTGGACAGCACTGCCTTTACAGGATTTCTTTACCATGAACCTGGATTGGTGTCATCTGCAATATTTAGCCTACCTGCATTAAATTCACCTGAATTGTCAGGCAAGTTCAGACTGATCAAGTATTTCACCAGTATTTCACTGGCCTAGGCAGTGGAATTCCGCTTCCAGCCATCCCCAATCCCTGCTTTCTGGAGGCCCCTCCTTTTCTCCCCCTAGGTTGAACTGACCAAATTTTTACTTTGACTGGACTGAATCATAACACCCCACCCTATTGCAATATTGTCACACACTTTCCTAAAAGGTTTACTCACCGATAACATAAAAATCTGTGTTTAGCCAAATGCATCTCCTGCTTAACACTGAACAAAGACACAATTAAGTCCTGGCCAGCTAGGCCACAATACTGTTGCACTACTGCAGGTCCATACTTCTCCCCTGCCTCACTTCCTGGTTCCTACCAGTACCATGTGAAAGGATGAACATCAAAGCAGTACAGGAGAGCCAGCAATGGGAGGAAATTGGTCATGCATGCAGGTAAATTTTAAGTGGGGAGGGAGCCCAAAACACAAGGAAGGACTGGTATGTTTATAGTGAACAACAAAGTTTTTTCTCAAGGTGCCTGTGGGCCAGTCCAACCCTGTTTTTGTGTCACTGCTGTCTTTGCACTATATGCCCTTTTATGTATTTCTGCATGTACAGTGGAGGAAATAATTATTTGACCCCTCACTGATTTTGTAAGTTTTGTCCAATGACAAAGAAATGAAAAGTCTCAGAACAGTATCATTTCAATGGTAGGTTTATTTTAACAGTGGCAGATAGCACATCAAAAGGAAAATCGAAAAAATTACTTTAAATAAAAGATAGCAACTGATTTGCATTTCATTGAGTGAAATAAGTTTTTGAACCCTCTAACAAAAAAAGACTTAATACTTAGTGGAAAAACCCTTGTTTGCAAGCACAGAGGTCAAACGTTTCTTGTAATTGATGACCAAGTTTGCGCACATTTTAGGAGGAATGTTGGTCCACTCCTCTTTGCAGATCATCTCTAAATCCCTAAGGTTTCGAGGCTGTCTCTGTGCAACTCTGAGCTTGAGCTCCCTCCATAGGTTTTCTATTGGATTAAGGTCCGGAGACTGACTAGGCCACTCCATGACCTTAATGTGCTTCTTCTTGAGCCACTCCTTTGTTGCCTTTGCTGTATGTTTTGGGTCATTGTCGTGCTGGAACACCCATCCACGACCCATTTTCAGTTTCCTGGCAGAGGGAAGGAGGTTGTCGTTCAGGATTTCACAATACATGGCTCCGTCCATTTTCCTGTTAATGCAAATAAGTTGTCCTGTGCCCTTAGCATAAAAACACCCCCAAAGCAAAATGTTTCCACCTCCATGCTTGATGGTGGGGACGGTGTTTTGGGGGTCATAGGCAGCATTTTTCTTCCTCCAAACACAGCGAGTTGAGTTAATGCCAAAGAGCTCTATTTTGGTCTCATCAGACCACAGCACCTTCTCCCAGCCACTCACAGAATCATTCAGGTGTTCATTGGCAAACTTCAGACGGGCCTGCACATGTGCCTTCTTGAGCAGGGGGACCTTGCGAGCCCTGCAGGATTTTAATCCATTGCGGTGTAATGTGTTTCCAATGGTTTTCTTGGTGACTGTGGTCCCTGCTAATTTGAGGTCATTAACTAACTCCTCCTGTGTAGTTCTAGGATGCTTTTTCACCTTTCTCAGAATCATTGACACCCCACGAGGTGAGATCTTGCGTGGAGCCCCAGAGCGAGGTCGATTGATGGTCATTTTGTGCTCCTTCCATTTTCGAACAATCGCACCAACAGTTGTCACCTTCTCTCCCAGCTTCTTGCTAATGGTTTTGTAGCCCATTCCAGCCTTGTGCAGGTCTACAATTTTGTCTCTGACATCCTTGGACAGCTCTTTGGTCTTTCCCATGTTGGAGAGTTTGGAGTCTGCTTGATTGATTGATTCTGTGGACAGGTGTCTTTTATACAGGTGACTAGTTAAGACAGGTGTCCTTAATGAGGTTGACTAATTGAGTAGAAGTGTCTAACCACTCTGTGGGAGCCAGAACTCTTAATGGTTGGTAGGGGTTCAAAAACTTATTTCACTCAATGAAATGCAAATCAGTTGCTATCTTTTATTTAAAGTTATTTTTTGGATTTTCCTTTTGATGTGCTATCTGCCACTGTTAAAATAAACCTACCATTGAAATTATACTGTTCTGAGACTTTTCATTTCTTTGTCATTGGACAAACTTACAAAATCAGTGAGGGGTCAAATAATTATTTCCTCCACTGTATGTGTGCCATGTGTGTCTTTTACTGCTAATGCTATTGTGTTTACCTTGACTGAACCCAGTGCCAGATTCTGGGGCTGCTGACACCTGAGGCAGCAGGCCCCAATGCCGCCCCCTCTCCCCACTTCTAATGTTAAAGGAAGCTGTAATGTGTGTTGTAATGATGTATTGTGAGGGAACTGGTCCAATTTACTAGGTATGGAGTGGGTTATCAAGGGAATTTTCTTATTAATGGTTGATAAAAAATCTGTGTGGCATACACGAGAGCAGTGGCATAATGACAGGCCCCCTCCCAAAACAAAAAAAATCTTTGGAGGGGCCCAGAACATACCAAAGCCAACCCACTTACTGTTCATCTGCAGTGGGTGCACAAATTTTCAGTGGAAGCAGGCCCTGCAGTCAGGGCCCACCCAGTCCTGAACCCTAGCTGGCCTAGCTAGGTTGCATCAAGGCTCTCTCCTCCATAAATGTACCAGAAGGCAGACTCGACAACCTCATTGCTCTGCAGAGCCCAATAGGGTGTGGGCCAAGGGTTCCCACATTTAATGGAAAAAGTATATTATTAGCATCAAGCCAAATGTATTAATACACACGAGGTGTCAACCTGAGGTGGGCATAGGTGCGCCCACAGCTATCAACCAACCCCATGTTATGAGGGAGATAATGATTGACAGCTCTGCCACAGCGGCACCCTCCCATAACCCGCCAATACTTATACAATACAGGAAGGAAATGTAGAGCCAGGGCATGGTGTTTTTATTTCTTTTTTTTTTTCATAAAAATACATGGAATAACAGGGGCTTTGCTAAGCCATTATAATATCATCTTAAACTAGGGACAGTAATGACCCTGGTAATTTACAGTGTTTCTTCACAAAATCTTTCAAAATTAAAAAAGGTAACATATTTTAATATGTGAATAATTGTAAATAATGCACGTCTTAGCAATTATTATACAGTATACACGGAATATATCTATTTCGTACGTCCTAAGTATTCAGACACGATTTACGTAGCCCTGTGACCTGAATCAACCAATCAGCTATTTCCACGAACTACTCCGTACAAGCTGGGAAGTATATACCATTCATGCCAGGCTGTAAGATGTCTGAAGTAGCAACGTAAGGTGTTTGAGAATGTAGAATTACTTGTCCTGGCTCCTCCCTTTCCGACTAGCTAGTTCCGGTCTTCTGCCTCCATGGCCCGGTTGCTCCCAGTCCTTTTCGCGCTGCTCTTTTGCGGCTACGTGCAGCCTATTTCTTTTTCGCTGCCGCCTAACAGCCGCAAGTGTTTGCGAGAAGAGATTCACAAGAACGTGCTCGTAACCGGAGAGTACGAGCTGTCTGAGGCCCACAACCAGGGCCAAGTGCGACTAAAGGTGAGGCAGTTGAGGAAACAGATGGGGTGGGGACGCAATAATAAAAGCAACCATAGTGCTGTGTCCGCAGCATCATTTTCAAATTAGGTGAGTGCGGCTGCTGATGCGCTGTAAGAGCACGGAAGGTTTCCTAGCATATGGCACGGTGTGGGGACTTGGAGAATCGTGTGAGCCTTTGCCCGAGGGGAGACTGTGTCCCCTCCAGGCGGGGGTACTTTGTGAGTGGGACGCACGGAAAATGAAGATTTCTTTGTCAGGAACACTGTAAGGGGGTTGTTTAATGTCATTTCTGCGTGTGGGTGGCGTGACGTCGGCACTGAACAGATTGTGGTTATACTGTACAAAGGCAGAAATTGTTCTCCGAATTGGGGTCGAGGCATCCCAAGGGTTGGTAGTGCTTCTCGGAATGAGGGTCCGATCACGCGAGATCAGCACATAGAACAAATACTTGTTATCTCCAACCCCCACTTACCGTGTCGTGGGAATAGGCAGATGTTGGGTCCAGCTATTGAGGGCGGGTCTGATGGGAAACCTGTTATTATAGCCTGACTGCCTGGTCTCCTTTCTAATGAAGGGCTTTACTTCTGCCCGTTTAAGGCTTTATTCCCTCCTGGAACTGCAATCCCAGTTTGCATGGAAAGTCCTGCCACAGTGGGATCTTCCCTCTGCTACCCATCTTGTCATTGGCAGTACTTACTGACTAAAGGCTGATATATTTCATATATGTTTGTCTCTCTAGACAATCTTTTGACCAATCTGTTTTTCTTGTTGACTCTGATGGTCTTAACAATCTCTGTTGTTCTGGTATTTTCATGTAGTTTGAAGTATGTGTTGTTAGCTCTGTAGCTGTCAGTGTTTTATTTTTATGTCTGGAGCATATTGGCTGGTAGTGTATAACTAAGCAGGGTTTATAAGAAGTCATTTAAGTTTTCTCAATGCAAATTTGTACAGGAACATTACTAGTTTTGTAAAAAAAAAAAAAAAAAATGCTTCTTTTGACAGTTAGCCATCTTAGGGTGCCATCTCTGCTCTCTTTTTGAGCACTGCTAGACGACAGAGTATTACATTTAGGTGATCTTTCTTTTTTTTCACATGACTTAGGGTCAACAATAAAGGTTTTCAATAATGTTTTTAAGAAGGAATACTTGGCTGATAACAGAAGTTGTTTTGGTGATGAAAATGCCCTGTTACATAGCACAGAGGCCTTTTTGATGACCATGATAACCTTCTTTTGGAGAACCTGTGGCAGCCAAAACACCAACCTGCATTTGGAGTCATTTCTTATTATGTGGTAGTGCTTTGGAAAGCTGACGACTGCATTCATGAAAATCCTGTTTAAATGATTGAAGGGTCATATGATTGCTGGGGACCTCTATGAGCATACCACAATAATCTACAAATTTTTACTCAGTTTATTGGTGATCAAGTACTAAGCAAAATTAATTCAATTCCATATTTTTAGATTACAGACTCTGCTGGGCACATTCTCTACTCCAAGGAAGATGCTTCCAAGGGGAAATTTGCTTTCACCACTGAGGAATATGATATGTTTGAGGTCTGCTTCGATAGTAAGCTACCAGCAGGTAAGGAGAATCTTAGAATTTATTTGCAACAGCTAGGATAACTTACAGTTTCAGTACACAGGATAATATTCTTTCTGTTCTTTAGCCATTCAGCTGAATTATGAGATCGTTTTATTTGGCCACACATAAATAATGTAGTTCAGCCCCAAGACAAATGACAAGATCTCTGCTGAAAGTAAGATGTGGAAGGCCTGTGTCCACTTGTTATAACAAGTTTAAAAGATTAAATTGGTAGATGAAATGCCCTCATTACTCCAGGAAGTATAGTGGCACTAACAGATTTTTTATTTGTGCATAACCACTAAATTCCAATTCTGATATTTTATACAGATTGATTTTGTGAGCATAATTAGGGCTATTTTGTATCTGCTCACTTTTAAGCACTTTTGTAATTTTGTAGCCAGCATGAATGGATGTAATTTTAAGGTGATTTTTTTTTATCCCAGGTGCTGGCAGAGTGCCTGATCAGATGGTCAATCTCATAATGAAGCACGGAGTAGAAGCAAAAAATTATGAAGAGGTGGGTAAAAAAAAGTGGAAAATACCATTTGCCATTATGCTCTAGAAACGTCTAGTTAGGGAATGGAAGTTTTATGCTGATATTTTAAGATAAGCGGAGTGCATATTTGCAGTTGCTAGGAATGAATCTTTGTGCCAGAGTTACATTTAAAAATAAAGGCTATGTGAATTCATGAAGTATATTTATTCTAAAAAGCAAAATAAGCTACTTTTCAATACATTTATTTCTACAGATTTTATAATCCAGTGGCTCCTCTTCTGTACCACAAAGCCACTACATTGGCAGTCCTGTCTGAGTGGATTAGCTGTATTTGGTAGTCAGTAGTGCTACTGGCCCTCTGACAAGACAATGTATGAGAAAAGGAGCTATTTGATTATAGTATAGGTTGAAAAAATTTGTATATTGTAAAGTGGTTTCTTTGGCTATCTGATAGCAAACTAAGCTCACTTTTTTGTGATTTTTGCACCTCCTTTAAAGGTGAACTAAACCCTAAAAATGAATGGCTAAAATGCTATATTTTATATATTGTACTTATTGCACAAGCCTAAAGTTTCAGCATCTGAAGGCTTAGCAATGTGCCAGGCCTTCAAACTTTGTCACAGGAGCTCCCCTTTTTGGAAAGTGAGGTTTGTCATATAAGCTGATGGTACAGGGCTGATTATTAAATGCTAATTGCATTGGTTTCTGAGCTGCCATGTAGTAATTATTTGTATTACTTACTAGTAATACATACATATTCTGTACATACACAGTATATTGTGAGTGGGTCCCTAAACTCAGTAACTGACAGCAGTACAGAGCTTGTGCAGTGAATCGCAGAAAAGAAGATGGCGAGCTACTGGGACATCTTTGGAGGCACAGATCTTCCCTGCTAAAGGGCTGTGGTTGCCTGGGGCTGGTATAGAAGCCCAGCTTTAGTTCTCCTTTAATAGAAGGCATCTGGGGTATCTGCCAGTACTGACAATTGTGATCTCTGCCCTCAGATTGCAAAGGTAGAGAAACTTAAACCACTTGAAGTTGAACTTCGGCGTCTTGAGGATTTGTCAGAGTCTATCGTCAATGATTTTGCCTATATGAAAAAGAGAGAGGAAGAAATGAGGGACACAAATGGTGAGGCACTTTACTTGTATTTTAAGAGCACCAAGTATGACTCCTAGACATTTTTTTACTTCACCTCCTATAAAAGATATATATATATATTTATTTATATATATATAATATATATATATTTTTTTTTTTTGCTATATGGAATAGTTTGGAATAGCTTTTCTCCTTCTGTCTTTTACAGAATCCACCAATGTACGTGTCCTTTACTTCAGCATATTCTCCATGTGTTGCCTAATGGGACTGGCCACCTGGCAAGTTTTCTATCTCCGTCGCTTCTTTAAGGCCAAAAAACTAATTGAATGAAGACACCGTTTTTACAGATACACAGCTGGCCCCTCCATCCATCAGGTGTTGCATCTGGGGGAAATCTTTGCAGAGCTGCTTCCTACTTCTCAGTCTGGGTAATCAGTCTGTCTGATTATGAAAAGCACCCAGCCTCAATAAGCTACCACAGATCTCCAACATTAAGGCTTGTCAAGGTGCTCTGTGATTTCACCAAAAACATGGTGAAATGTAAGACAAGCACACTACTTATTAGCATTTTATTTTTTCTCTTCTATTTCTAATACTCTGAACCTTGCTGCATATTTCGGATTTTTTGTTTTTTCAGTAAATGTGGAAATATTTTTTTTTCTGTTCTCAAAATAGAAGCTTTTCAGAAACCCAGTACTTGATAAAACATGTAATATGATGAAAACATGAACAAAATAAATTTATGGTAGCTTGGTAAAAATGAGGCGTGCCATCAAATGTAGGACCAGTAGGTGGAACCCATGAACAAAGGACTTTAATAAGGTTTTTTTGTATTGTGTTCAGTACATGATGATAGCGTGAGTCACATGATGGTATGAGAGGGTATGCATGAAGTGGTAAGAGTGTCCAAACTATGGGGGAAATTTATCAATTTGTTTTAACTGAAAATGTGTGCTTCAAAATAAAGAGTTACTGTTGCATAGTTTAGCAGCAAATTTGTTACAGGCTGTGGATTAAGTAATTTTTTGACAGTTACATCAAATGTATTTTTAATTTATCTGGCTATAAAGCTAAAAGGGAGCATTTACATATTTTTTAATTAAAATAATTTAGAAATGTTGCATAACTGCACGTTTACTTTAAATGAAATCTGTTACTAATAAAACTCTTAACGTTTAAAATTAAATTGATAAATGTCCCATCATTGTTAGGTCTATTAGACCTGTATATGTGAGAATCATTTACTTTGTGTTCAGTATGAAAACTTTGTGTATTATGAACTCATTGTATAGTTTGGATGAAAAAGATGGGTAATAGTGTATTTTAGGGTTTACTTTTAAAGGAACAGTAAACATTTGTTTGAATTTGTGAAAACACTTCCTTTAAAAAATGTTTTAATTTATTTCCTGTTAGTTATATAGTTGCAATACATTTCTGCAGCACTTTACAGATATTAATTATCATTCACATTAGTCCCTGCCCCAGAGGAGCTTACAATCTAAGGTCCCTATCACATTCACACAGACTATGGTCGAATTAGTCAGAAGCCAGTTAACCTGGCTGTATGTTTTTGGAGTGTTGGAGGAAACTGGAGTACACACGGGGGACCCATGCAGACTTGGGGAGAGCATACAAACTCCTAGCAGATTGTGCCCTGGCTGGGATTGAACTCAACGCTCCAAGGCAGTGCTACTCACTGAGCCACCGTTCTGCCCCTACATTTAGGTATGTTCTCTCCACAGTATAATGATACACTGCATGGTGTATTTCTATTTTTGACCCTTTTTTCTGTGTGGTTCCATGTTCTACCTGTGCAGTGTGTATTAATACCCCAAACTCCAAATATTTTTGGATTTGGGTGAATAACATTGTGTTTTGAGACAGATTTGGCCAAATCCTTATTTGTGTATGCATCAATCCTGAAGGTATAACAAAAAATCTTGCACAGTGCATAAAAGAGACAATTGTTGCAATCCTTTGTCACATAGTCTAATTCACATAATATTATGGGTTCAGATTCAGTTCAGCCAGATCTCAGGCTGAATCTGGGATACAGTTCATAGTCACCATGCAAACTGGCTGATAATGTTCTGCAGAAATTGGTACATATGGCTGGATTTATTCAGTAGGAGTTGAGTATGTTGCTGGGACTTAGCACCCCCTCTGCTGGTCAAAGAAAATGACTGCAAACTTTCAGATTGTGAATTATTTTTCCTGTTCAGGAACAAGTTACAGGATACTGTAAGGATAAAATTGGTTTCATATGTAGCAGAAGCCAGTTGATTAACAGACCTGAAGGAGAACTGACTTTACATTGTTCCAAAAGTCAGAACTGATACAAAAAGGGATAGACAAACATTGCTTTAAATATTGTGATTCATTACCAGTGGTTTTGAAGTTATGTATATTGGAAAATTGGAGATTGCCTTTTACTTTCTATCAAGCATTTAACTGGAGATCAAGACCACCCAGTTCTGAAGGGGTGGACAGCCATTGAATACATACTACATACTGAATATGTACTGCATAGTATATATAGGTTGTATGCTAGCATCAAGGTGGCAGTAGAGATCAGTCAGAGACTGGATTATTTTATAATTATGTTTTAAGCCATTGTCGGAGGCAGTGCACTGCTTTGTTACCTGTGGCAAATTTTCTCACCCTGGGTGACAAGCTGATTAAAAAATACTTGACATAAGGATCAGTGGGATTCCCTGCATATTAAACAGTTTACTTAGATCACACCACTGCATTCCTTTGCCCTAAAGCTCCAAGCTACACATGCATTTGTGTTTTGATAAAAAAAAAAAAAAAAAAATCATAAAACCAATGAGACTGATCCTGTTCTAAGGATCCACAATCACATTTTTAGTGTTTGTTTCATGTTTTGCTAGGTAATTCACATTATATTTTCATTTGTAGTGTAGAACAGGCCTCTGCAGAATGGCATCTTCCATGCACACCCATCTTGAAGATCTGTCCTTTATAACAGCTACAGTTTTTATTTTAGATCCCTAAAATGACTCGAAAGACACTTAAGTGATTTCTGCAGCATGTTTTAGCTTCTATCTTAGAAAGGACATTAGATCCAGTGTAGGGAGACACACAAGTTATTTTGGGTATAGTTGTTTTAGGGATTTTAAAATAAAAAAGGCTTATTTATCTTGTAAGTAAACACACTTCTGCATGAATGTTAGAAACCCAACCTTCAATATATAAATGTCTTATCAACAATTATATCACACTGCTAACACAACTGATGCACCCGTGCTTGAAACAAAGCGCCAAGTTTGTTAACACCACAGCAAACTAAATGCTAGCTTTTTTACATGACTTTAGAGGACTAAAAAAAAACCAAAAAACTAGTTTTCATAAAATATTGAGTCACAGTGACCTACAGAAATAGCTGTTTCCATATGAAAATAGATCCCTAAAAAGTTATTTAAATTAACTACAGTAAAAAAAGGTTGCATAAGTATACATCCCTTTAATGATCCCTAAATAATCACTGATTGAGCCAATCCTTCACATGGTTGCAGTATGTAGAAGGTCCAACTTTTGGTGAGTCAGTATTATGGCATACCCTACACCAGTGCTGTCCAACTTCTGTGGCACCAAGGGCCGGAATTTTTCCGGCCTCCGTGGTGGAGGGCCGATAATGGAAGCTAGTTTTGACCACTCCCCTTTTTGAAACCACACCCATGTTATCACATGACCACAGCCATATTAATGGTGGTAGTACAGCAAAAACCTGCCATACCCTGCCTGCCCCACCCTGCCTGTGTGTGCCATACTCTGCCTTCCCTACCCTGCCTGTGTGTGCCATACTCTGCCTTCCCTACCCTGCCTGTGTGTGCCATACTCTGTCTGCCCTACGCTGCCTGTGTTTGCCATACTCTGCCTTCCCTACCCTGCCTGTGTGTGCCATACTATGCCTTCCCTACCCTGCCTGTGTGTGCCATACTCTGCCTTCCCTACCCTGCCTGTGTGTATGGCACACACAGGCAGCATAGGGCAGGCAGAGTATGGCACACACAGGCAGTCTGCAGTGACACAATGCTGCCACTGCTCCTACAGTCTGCACAATTACTATATATTAAAAAACTTTTTAATTGCAGTACCACCTCAGTATATGTTCTTTTTATAGTGTGCAGGGTTTATTTTTGGGTTTCTACTGCTCCTACAGTCTGAGGTGTGAACAGTTGAACAATGTGAGTGATTACAGCCTGAGCCTGAGGTGTGAACTATGCAGGGGATGAACAATGTAGGGATTAAAAGGTGTGAACAACACATGGGATTACATTTTTAAACAATACAGGGGGTTTACAGCCTAAATCTGAGGTGTTAACCATGCAGGGGGCCAGTACTGATACCATTTAAAACTTACACAAAGGTAAGTTATCAAAGCAGCCAGACAGGTGGGGGGCCATACAGAGGGGGGTCGCGGGCCGCCAGTTGGACAGCACTGCCCTACACCATGAAAACAGAAGAACACTCCAAGCAAATCTGTGAAAAGATGATTGAGGAGCACAAGTCACTGGATGTATATAAGGAAGTTTCCATGTCACTGACTTTCCATAGGAGCACAGTTATATGAATAAGAAATAGAAAGACCATGGCATAGCTGTAAGTCCACATAAAATAAGTCATCCACCGAAAGTGAAAACTAGTGAGGGAGGGCTGCTATAGATATATAACATAAGGCTTCATTGGCTGAGACTGCATACAACAGCTGTTGTCTGGGTGCTTCACCTGTCTCAGCATTGTGGAAGAATGGCAAAAAGAAAGCTGTTCATAACTAAAACTCAAAGGACATTTCATCTATAGTTTGATATATTCATCTATAGTCTCTGGAACTGGTCTGGTGAAACCAAAATGGAGATTTTTGGCCATCAGAATTTTGTCACAAAACACTACATCATCATAGTACAGGTTGGTGTGTGATGGGTTCACTTGAAAGGGTTGAACTTAATGGACTCTGTTTTTTTTTTCAACCCTATGTAACTATCATAAACTTGCCACCCCCACCATAAAGCATGGTGGCAGAATCATGCTGTGGGGATTCATTTTCGCATCAGGCCCTGAAAAGCTAGTTAGGGTAGAATGCAGCAATTATTTACAGTGAGGAACATACAGTGGTGTGAAAAACTATTTGCCCCCTTCCTGATTTCTTATTCTTTTGCATGTTTGTCATACTTAAATGTTTCTGCTCATCAAAAACCGTTAACTATTAGTCAAAGATAACATAATTGAACACAAAATGCAGTTTTTAAATGAAGGTTTACGTTATTAAGGGAGAAAAAAAACTCCAAATCTACATGGCCCTGTGTGAAAAAGTGATTGCCCCCCTTGTTAAAAAATAACTTAACTGTGCTTTATCAATTTCAATTTTCAATTTCAATATCAATTTCTGTAGTCACCCCCAGGCCTGATTACTGCCACACCTGTTTCAATCAAGAAAGCACTTAAATAGGAGCTACCTGACACAGAGAAGTAGACCAAAAGCACCTCAAAAGCTAGACATCATGCCAAGATCCAAAGAAATTGAGGAACAAATGAGATCAAAAGTAATTGAGATCTATCAGTCTGGTAAAGGTTATAAAGCCATTTCTAAAGCTTTGGGACTCCAGCGAACCACAGTGAGAGCCATTATCCACAAATGGCAAAAACATGGAACAGTGGTGAACCTTCCCAGGAGTGGCCGGCCGACCAAAATTACCCCAAGAGCGCAGAGACAACTCATCCGAGAGGCCACAAAAGACCCCAGGACAACATCTAAAGAACTGCAGGCCTCACTTGCCTCAATTAAGGTCAGTGTTCACGACTCCACCATAAGAAAGAGACTGGGCAAAAACGGTCTGCATGGCAGATTTCCAAGGCGCAAACCACTTTTAAGCAAAAAGAACATTATGGCTCGTCTCAATTTTGCTAAAAAACATCTCAATGATTGCCAAGACTTTTGAGAAAATACCTTGTGGACCGACGAGACAAAAGTTGAACTTTTTGGAAGGTGCGTGTCCTGTTACATCTGGCGTAAAAGTAACACAGCATTTCAGAAAAAGAACATCATACCAACAGTAAAATATGGTGGTGGTAGTGTGATGGTCTGGGGTTGTTTTGCTGCTTCAGGACCTGGAAGGCTTGCTGTGATAGATGGAACCATGAATTCTACTGTCTACCAAAAAATCCTGAAGGAGAATGTCCGGCCATCTGTTCGTCAACTCAAGCTGAAGCGATCTTGGGTGCTGCAGCAGGACAATGACCCAAAACACACCAGCAAATCCACCTCTGAATGGCTGAAGAAAAACAAAATGAAGACTTTGGAGTGGCCTACTCAAAGTCCTGACCTCAATCCTATTGAGATGTTGTGGCATGACCTTAAAAAGGCGGTTCATACTAGAAAACCCTCAAATAAAGCTGAATTACAACAATTCTGCAAAGATGAGTGGGCCAAAATTCCTCCAGAGCGCTGTAAAAGACTCGTTGCAAGTTATCGCAAACGCTTGATTGCAGTTATTGCTGCTAAGGGTGGCCCAACCAGTTATTAGGTTCAGGGGGCAATTACTTTTTCACACAGGGCCATGTAGGTTTGGATTTTTTTCTCCCTAAATAATAAAAACCCTCATTTAAAAACTGCATTTTGTGTTTACTTGTGTTATCTTTGACTAATAGTTAAATGTGTTTGATGATCAGAAACATTTTGTGTGACAAACATGCAAAAGAATAAGAAATCAGGAAGGGGGCAAATAGTTTTTCACACCACTGTAAGTATTTGAAAACCCTGCGATTTTGCAAGTTCTCCTACTTAGAAATCATGGAGGGGTCTGAAATTCACATTGTAGGTGCATTTCTACTGTGAGAGACAGCATTTAAAAAAAAAAATACAGGAAATAACACTGTATGATTTTTAAAGAATGTATTTGTATTGCACTGCTGCACATAAGTATTTGAATACCTGGCAATCGGCAAGAATTCTGAAGAGAGCTGGGACCACAGTTTTCAAAGGTCAATGCAAATCATGCATTACACGGAAGGTTCCCCTGCTCAAGTCATCACATGTCCAGGCCCGTCTTAAGTTTGCCAATGACCATCTGGATGATCCAGAGGAGGCATGGGAGAATGTCATGTGGTCAGATGAGACCAATGTAGAACTTTTTGGTCTAAACTTCACTCGCCGTGTTTGGAGGAAAAATAAGGATGCATCCCAAGAACACCATCCCTACTGTGAAGCATGGGGGTGGTAACATCATGCTTTGGCGGTGCTTTTCTGCGAAGGGGACAGGATGACTGCACTGTATTAAGGAGAGGATGAGTGGGGCCATGTATTGTTTTGAGCAACAACCTCCTTCCCTCAGTCAGAGCATTGAAGATAAGTCGTGGCTGGGTCTTCCAACATGACAATGACCCGAAGCACACAGCCAGGATAACCAAGGAGTGGCTCCGTAAGAAGCATATTAAGGTTCTGGAGTGGCCTAGCCAGTCTCCAGACCTACATCCAATAGAAAATCTTTGGAGGGAGCTGAAACTCTGTGTTGCTCAGCGACAGCCCCGAAACCTGACAGATCTAGAGGAGATCTGTGTGGAGGAGTGGGCCAAAATCCCTGCAGTGTGTGCAAACCTGGTCAAGAACTACAGGAAATGTTTGACCGCTGTAATTGCAAACAAAGGCTTCTGTACCAAATATTAACACTGATTTTCTCCGTTCAAAATACTTATGTTCAAATACTTATGTGCAGCAGTGCAATACAAATACATTCTTTAAAAATCATACAATGTGATTTCCTGAATTTTTTTTAAATGCTGTCTCTCACAGTGGGAATGCACCTACAATGTGAATTTCAGACCCCTCCATGATTTCTAAGTGGGACAACTTGCAAAATCGCAGGGTGTTCAAATACTTATGTTCCTCACTGTATGTTAGTATCTGCCCCAGTGGAACTTACAATCTAAGGTGCCAGATAACTTCCTGTATATTTTTGGGGTGTTGAAAGAAACTAGGGAAACCCACACAAGCTTGGGGAAACAAACCATGGAAATAAAAAATACTCTATGTTTGATTTCACTTTGGAAATCAAAAATACTCCATGGGACACATTTATCAAAGTACTGTGCATATTTTCTGCAGTTTTTCTGTTAATTTGCGAAACTTTTTCATAGTTCGCAACAAATTTTACGCAACAAAATCATATTTGTCGCAAGGAGTACGAAAGTTTCGGATTCATTAAAGATTCGTTATCGGGACTTTCCTTTGGCCAGGTTGGAGCTGCAGAGTGCCATTGAGTCCTATAGGAGGCTTCCAAAAACATGCACAGAAGGATCAAAGTCAGAAAGGTTTTTCCACCGTTTACAATCATTCGGATACGAAAATGTAGTGGCTTTCGAATCGCCAATACGATATTATCGTGACTATTACGATTTTTTCGTAAGCATTTTCGTGACATTTCCGATCATCAGAAATTATCGTATCTAATTCGAATTTTACCTATTTCGGGATTTGAACTTGTACTTTGATGAATCTGTCCCTATGTTTGGTCCTTGCAAGATTCCCAGTATAGAGCCTTGCAAGGTGCAAACATGGAGTAACTTCAGTTTCCTTGTTTGCCCTGTTTAGCTCAAGAAATAAAACGATAAAAGTATGCTCTGCACAAGCACTTTTAATTGTTCTCATTTTGAATAAGGTGTATAGAGCCTTTTTAACTGAACTCCATGTCCTGACTACTCCTTGGTATGCCTTTAATCCAGTACTGCAAAGACTACCAATATTCCAGTCTTCACTTTGGTACCCTTTTACAACCCAACAAGTGAGTTTATTGACCATCCTGTTGCAAAATTAAAAAATATATATATATAGTGCAAAAAATAGCTGCACTTGCTTATTAGAGAGAGTGCCTGGGTTCACATCACAAAAAAGTAAATATAGTCTTTATATAGTCATATAAAGCAGGGCACTCACAGTACTTAAAAGTATGGTGAAAAATAAAGTTTATTTATTATTCCAACGTTTCGCTCTTCCTTGAAAAAGATCTCAAGGAAGACCGAAACATTGGAATAACAAATAAACTGGAGACGGCTTGAGTCTAAGCTGAAACACTGAATTAAACACCATTTTTATGCTTCTTACAAGTCCTGTGAGTGCGGTTTGTTTGTGCTTACTAATTATGTTATGTTAACCATGCACCCAGGCAGTACCTGGAGTTCTCTGTGTGCACCATTGCTGGACTTATAATATAAATAAATATATAAAAATTCACCAAAGAGGTCCTGCACTCCAAACACTTTATTGTTAAAAACACACAGAAAAAAAGGCAACGTTTCAGAGCATCCCGCTCCTTAATCAAGCCATGTATAACACAACAGATGCCACACTTTTTAAAAGGTCTTACTTCACCCCCTTCCCACCCCTTAATTGGCTACCTTTCATTAACCTCTTATGCACAAAACACATGATCTCCAATTATTATATATCCATTTATGAATTCCCATCCCATATACCTGAACCTCTTTAAATAAATACAGTCAGATCATATTCACGATTCATACCTCTTGGCTCAAGCATTTGTAAGGTATGTAATGCAAATTTTTCTCGTTTTCGTAAATATAGAAACCTGTTACCCCCTCTTCTCAGTGGGGGCACAGCCTCTATAAGCAAAAATGGAGTGATGCAATCAAATGTTTTTTAGTTCTAATAGATTTATGTTGACTGATCCTGTCTTTAAAGGACAATGAAAGGTTAATATAAATTAAAAGTAAGTCTAAATGCATTATTTTTAAGTACTTACTGCATATCTAAATTCCCAGATCCCTGCTTGCTTCTCTGAGATATGGTGCTGGCAGCCTACAGCAGTGTGAAGACTACAGTGACATCACTGAAATCTCTCTCCCCTTCCTGTAGGCTGCCAGCGGCAGCCTTCCTATTCTCTGAGCATGTGTGTAACTTGATCCTGTCTCCTGTTCTGGGCTACACATGCCCACCAGCCAATCAGAAGCGGATCTGGCAGAGGGGAGGGGGGGAGGGAATGAAACACATGTGCAGTATGAAGCAAGGAGGGAAAGGAAGGGAGAATACCTTTTTAGAGATGGCTGCCTGTTCTAGAGAATGTGAAGTAAGTGTGACTGAGTAAATATTTGATTAGGTGAGCCAAAAGTGTTGCATTTTTACTAAACAATAGGAGGACTATTGGGCAGTATGCTTTTTAAATTTTGACTTGCATTCTCCTCTAAGACTCTGTGTGGTCAAAAGTGGTGACATTGGATCCCATTGCTGACAATACAGTCTCTGTCGACCAATGTGTAAGGCAAAAACGTCAAGTTTAGTTGAGGGACAAAATGAGAGCCCGTTCTGTAACAACCCCTCCTCCTCCACAGTAAGCGACTTGATATAATAATAATCAGCGATGGTGTTGCTGCTGGAGGGCACTCTCTCGTGATCTCACCGCTCCTACTATAGCTACTTTTGCGCTTTCTGTGCCTAATGAATCGTCTCCGGAGTGCTGGCTGCTTAAAAAAGATGAGAAGGAGGAAGCTGCCAATATCTGTGAGTCAGTTGATCGTATCTGCATACCTGTGGTGCAGCGGCCGGTTTCCTGTCCCCCCGTGTGTACCTGCGACTCGATGGGCTGTCTCGAAGTTTACCATTTCTCGCAATGTTACACTGTCCACTCTCCACCTGTGTACTTGACCGAAAGAATAATCCTCAGCGTCGAGCAGTAAATTATTCCACTTGCTTTTACATTAAAGGACGCCATTTCTTGTTTCTGGGCTTCACCAACACGTTCGGCCATCTTAATTAACCTGCTCAGACATTATGTCAAGTGAGCATCCCTTCATATTTCTGGCAATATTCAACATTCTCAGAAAACAGGGTGGGATATAGGTGGACTCTAAGGGGTAGATTCATCAAAGTCTGAATGGGTACAATTACAAAAAATTTGTATTTTTTCTGAAGTTTAGAAACTGTTCGTACTGTTAATGATAATATCATGAAAAAGCACAACTTTTTTCGTGATCTGTTCATTATTGCACAAAAAAAACGTATTTTGTTCTTTGCGCAACTTTAACAAAGTTTCGGAATTCATTCAAGCTTTGGTATTGTGACTGTCTTTTGGCCAGGTTGGAGTGCTATTGAGTCCTATTGAAGGCTTCCAAAATCATGCACTGAAGTTACAAAGTCAGAAAGGGTTTTGTGCCACTTCCGGATACGAAAATTTCGTAACTTTCAGATCACACCGCAATATTTTCGTACGGCCACGATACGAATTTTCGCGCAAGTAACGCACATCCGAAATGATCATATTTCCTCCAAATTTTTGCGAATCGTACTTTTAATTATTCAAAATTTGGATTTTGATAAATCTGCCCCTAAGACCCAGTGGAATCTTCTTTAAGCGAAAGTATTCAGCCAATGTGCCACTATGTAGTTCTAAAGCAATCTGCTTCTTGCATAACTTCTCCCATGATGCAATTGGTTTGGCTGATTTTGGCTAAAGCTCATCTGCTGGTGCACCCTCCACCTGCTCAGAATGTGTATCAGCAGATAAAATGTTTAGTTTAGTTTGGACAAACCAAATATGTCTAACAGTCTCAGGAAATACTAGGAGCAGTAATGCCCTTTCTACTGTTAAATCCATTGTTCTAAGCCAGGGATCCCCAAACTTTTTTCTTGTGAGTCACAGTCAGATGTTAAAGGAGAAGTAAAGGTAAAAACAAAGTAAGCTTTATCAGAAAGGTCTATGTAAATACAACCATAAGCACCCACAGAAACGCTGCACTTAGTCCTATATCAAAAGAAACACAGGATTTCTATTCTTTTTTGTACACATGTTCTTCTGCGTCAAACTTCCTCTCCTTTGGGGCAGGAGTCTACTCAGTCTGCTCCTCTCTCCTGCTCCCCCCTCCCATAAGAATTCATAAGAACTCACTCCACCCTCTGATGAGAATGTGTGATCTCTGCTACCAACAGCTAGAGCTTACGGAGACCAAGCTAAAATGGGAGCTGCTATCTTGAACAAAGGAAGGGAGCATCTAGGGCTGATTATTCAGGTACGGTGACGTTTTCTGCAGAATAAATATCATACCCCCCAACTGTCCCGCTTTAAGCGGGACAGTTCCGCTTTCTATAGCTCGTCCCGCTGTCCCGGATAGTTCCCTGAATGTCCCGCATTTCCGTAATAGATTACAGAAATGCGGGACATTCATAGAACGATCCGCAACAGCGGGATGAGAAGGTTTAAGCTGAGCGCTCCGACTCCCTCTGCTGCTTCTCTCCTTATGTGGCTCCTTCTCCGGCGGTCCCTGGCCCTTTTATAAGGTTGCGCCCGTGCGTAATGACGTCACACGTACACACGGGCGCAACCTTATAAAAGGACCTGGGACCGCCGGAGGAGCCACATAAGAAGAGAAGCAGCGGAGGGAGTCGGAGCGCGTATGGGGGTGCTCTGTGTATGGGGGGGTGTTCTGTGTATGGGGGTGCTCTGTGTATGGGGGGGTGTTCTGTGTATGGGGGTGCTCTGTGTATGGGGGGGTGTTCTGTGTTTAGGGGTGCTCTGTGTATTGGGGGGTGTTCTGTGTTTGGGGGTGCTCTGTGTATGGGGGGGTGTTCTGTGTATGGGGGTGCTCTGTGTATGGGGGGTGTTCTGTGTTTGGGGGTGCTCTGTGTATGGGGGGGTGTTCTGTGTATGGGGGGTGCTCTGTGTATGAAGGGCACTGTGTATGGGGGCACTGTGTATAAAGGGTACTGTGTATGGGGGGCACACTGTATGGGGGGCACTGTGTATAAAGGGTACTGTGTATGAAGGGTACTGTGTATGGGGGGCACACTGTATGGGGTGCACTGTGTATAAAGGGTACTGTGTATGGGGGGTGCTCTGTGTATGGGGGCACTGTGTATAAAGGGTACTGTGTATGGGGGGCACACTGTATGGGGGGGCACTGTGTGTAAAGGGTACTGTGTATGAAGGGTACTGTGTATGGGGGGCACACTGTATGGGGTGCACTATGTATAAAGGGTACTGTGTATGGGGGGCACTGTGTATAAAGGGTACTGTGTATGGGGGGCACGCTGTATGGGGGCACTGTGTATAAAGGGTACTGTGTATGGGGGGCACGCTGTATGGGGGGCACTGTGTATAAAGGGCACTGTGTATGGGGGAACTGTGTATGGGGGACACGCTGTATGGGGGGCACTGTGTATGGGGGGCACTGTGTATGGGGGGCACTGTGTATGGGGGGCACTGTGTATAAAGGGTACTGTGTATGGGGGGCTCTGTGTATAAAGGGCACTGTGTATGGGGGGCTCTGTGTATAAAGGGCACTGTGTATGGGGGGCTCTGTGTATGAGTCTCCCCTGTGTGGGGGGGCAAAACTGGTAGATAGTTAGAACTCACATATAACTCACTGCCTTCTCTCTATATTTGTATTTATATGTGGGAGTTGCTATATTGTTTTCCTTAGGTAGTACAGTATGAGGGTATAGCACATTTGCATCTGATCCCACCATTTCAACTATATAAAAGGAGTTTTTATAGAAAACAATGGGGTGTGTTAATTGGGGCGTGGCCACAAAAGTGGGCGTGGTCAAAAATTTGCCGCGCTGCACGCACCAATTCTTTTTGGCCCTCTTTTCGGTTTTCAAATGTTGGGAGGTATGAAATATAGCGTTATAGGTGGCACTAATGTGATTCTGATTGGCTGTTAGCCTGCAGAAGTTTCTGTTTGGAGTTAAACTGTGTCTCTGTGCTTCCAAAATTTGCCTCCAAGCCAAACTTGAGGCCACTGGGAGCAAGCCACTGGTTGGGGATAACGGCTCTAGGCAAATTACAAAATATACATGCATCTTGCATCATTTAGATACCTGTCTGATTGTGTATGGCCACCATAGGATCTTATGCTTCTATTGCAAAAACTGAGGCCAGAAAAGCAGCTAGCACTATTTTGAACATATTATGCTCCACTCGTTATTTTTTCCACATCAGTAATAACATCTTTGAGAAATACAGTGAAACACTACTCACCTCACTCCTCCCACACACTCCTCTCTGATGACATGTGGGGTTTTCCTGGGTATTTTTCACCTTGTCCCCAATGTGTTTTTGATTTTTTTAGCTGACATTTATAACATGTTTCTGTCATGTGACTTCCAACTCCGGTCCCCAGACACCAAAACCACGCGGAAAGGTGACAGGGAGAGGTGGCTGCGTCATGGGTGAGAACCTTGCGAGAGAAGAACCAGAGGAAGAAACGTAAAATAGACGTGAAGACTGCAAAGGAAGTACAAGTTCACACAAAAGGGGCAGCAACTGACAAAGGCTCCGATTCCCCTGAGAAACAGGAAAAGAAACCAAGTGCAGAGAAAAAGTTTGACGGACAAAGCAGCCTCAAGAGGCTAGGGGGGACATGCAACAAGAGCCTGATAGAAATGAGCAGGGCTACTGCAGCTCTCCCCCTTCTAGCAACAAACAGGTAAGCCAAATGCTCTTAATCTACTGTGGCCATAAGAACACCAGTTGGATATGGACTTTTATTGCCTCTGATGTCTCAGCCTTTCTCTCATGTCACAGTGCATATTCCATTTGATACCCCAGGATCTATACAGTGTAAAAGCCTGCTATTCTTATAGGTCTATATTGATTAAGGGGTGGTGTTTTAATTTTAAGCCAGAATGTTAAGGATTCTTAAAAATGAAGAAATATCACAGAATTCATTAGGTATTATCAGGTCTTGTAAGAGCTGATGCACACTGCCATTTACTATGTTAATATGGTTGTAAGAATTTTTACCACTGGACTGCAAAATTACAGGTGCATTGTACACATTGTGTTTAATTTTGTCTACTGAATGATGTAATAACACTAATTCCTGTTGGTATAACCACATTAAGTGATGCATGTAATCACCCAGATGAATGATATCTCACATTGTATTTTTCACTGTGATAACATTATTACCTTTAAAGGATAAGTAGGATAAAACAGTGGGGGTGCCAATATGTTGGGTAGCCCCCAGTGAGGCAAATCACTAACTTTGCCAGCAAGGATACTTTCTTGAAGAGCACTGCACTGTACTGCTATTTTGATGCCAATAATTCAATATCTCCTGGGTCCACTGAGCAGGTGCACATGCTGAATAGTTAACTCATCATAAGTTATTGTGGCTCCGACATCGCGGTACTTCAATAAAGTATCCTGTACCATTGTGTTTTTATGGAACAAGTATACCATCCCAGGCCACAAGATTTGCCCTACTTTGTTACCCAACATATTGGCAATCCCCAGTACTCGTCTGTAAATGATCTCTATGGCATGTCATACATATATTTTTTGCTCACATTAAACTGACCAAGTGCTTGTACATTAAAATCCCAGACCATGTTGGCAAATGGGGATTGTAGCACACATGTACTTACCCTTACTATGTACAGATCAGTACAGATTATCATTAAAAAATCCACACCAGATGCCTGATAAAAATTGTTACCCACTTTTGCAACTGCCTTTTTCCAGTGTGGGGTCGGTGATATAAAAGGATAAAGCCTGCTGTGGAGTTTTCTAGTTAATGCTAGTCTCTGATTATTTCTATGTGACATCAAGGATTTTAGCACATATCACATCCTATCATACATAATAGTCTTCATGCAGTCTAACACTCTCTAGTTGCCTTCTTTGTAAGGATTCTTCAGACGACACAAAGAAAATTCAGAGAAGAGAGAAAAATAGGATTGCAGCACAGAAAAGCCGCCAGCGGCAGACACAGAAAGCAGACTCTTTACACATTGTGAGTATGCAGGCAGAGTGACTCTTGTATGCTCATTACTGTACATGATTCTCTGCAGAATACTGTACATATACCATACTGTAGACCAAAATTCAGCACCCTGGAATTTACTTTTTTGAACTGCAGACCAGTGCAAATTTGTAGAAGTGATGCAGTGTGCTATGCTGCCTGATTTTCATTTATTTATTGATCAACAACTTTCTGTTTGCATCCTCTCTGTATGTAGCAAATCTCCCTTTTACCTCCCATTACAGGAAGACACCCCCTCCCCTCCAAACTCACAGCCCCCTCTCATCTCTCCTCCTCCCCCCCACTCCCCTTTCCTGTAAACGGAGGTTTGGTTTCTGCTGCTGTATTTTGTAAATTTAACATAACAAAGTGCAAAGGTATTTTACTATTTCTATCTTAATGTGAGCTATAGCCACTACATTTACTTGTATATCATATATATATATATATATTTATTTATTTTTTTCATTTATATAGCACTTCTTGTAAATGTAATACAATAAAACATTTAGGTAAAAGGTGACAAGACCAACCCTTAAATACGTTCATGACATATGAGATATAAATGCGATACAGTAATAAGTAAGCCAATGTGATATTTTATCCTTGAGACATAGAGAGAGTGTAGGGATACACAGTTACTTCCTCACACTGCACCATCCACAGTTGGTTCAGTGGGGTTATCTGTGGTGATTCCCTTTGTATAATGATTACAGCATCAATTTATGCACAGTTTTGATACCTACTGTGTACAGTGATCTGCACAAGATACATGATGCATGTTGTACTGCTGTTTGAAATGCAGACTTCATGCTACTCTCTGTCCTAGTGACCTACTTTACATTATACTTCATAATGACATGCTTACTACATGTTTTCTAAAAGACAGTTACTGTACTTTAGTTCTGTAAGAGATACACATTTTATAATTTGCTACATATACCTTTAAATACTGCTGTGTGGGAGATGTGCTTCTGTGTGACAGATAAATATGATCAGGATTTTAATAAACATATAAAGCAAGTTACCCAAAACCTAGCCTATTACTTTTTGTAAAAAAAACCAAAAACAATTGATGCAAGAGAGCATAAGTAAAATGTGTTTTCTTAGGCCATGGGTACACAGGGAATTTGCTTTGTTTCTCTCAGCCTGCATTTTTTTCTGCATAAAAAACGAAGGCTAAGAGAAGCTAAGAGAACGCTCCATGTGCCCATGGCCTTAATTTAATATGCTTGAACCTGGCCGTTGACAAATAATAAATCTGCCACTAAGTATCTACCAGTGATCCCTAGGTATTGTACCTTAGTATGTACCTTTTACATATACTGCTGTGTGGGAGACAGCTACCCGACATAATGCTCTTTATCGCTCCCTGTAGAAGATATGTACTGTATATACTTCTTTGTGAGTAATATCTGCTGTATATACTACCTACTGCACTGTGGAACATACCTGTTCTATATACAGCTTGGTGTAAGAAAGCTATTACTCTTAGTGGGAGATATCATTTTCACTTACGTGTCTCTGAGAGATACATTTACTGTTTTTTAATGTCCCCTCTCTGTACAGAGCTTTGTGGTACATAGCTATTTTTTTTACTGCTGTGCAGTGGGGAGCTGTTATATTCATTACTCTATTGAAGATACTTGTACCTTCTGTACTAACCTGAGGTGTTATTGTCTGGTTGCAGGAGAGTGAGAATTTGGAACGCCTGAACTCGGCACTACGTGGAGAAATCAGTGGCCTGCGAGAGGAACTCAAATACCTCACATGTGTTCTAAGTACCCATCAACCTGTTTGTGTCCTTGGCCCAACAAAGCCTCAAGCAATCCTCCCACATGTAGGATCGACCCGCTACCAGCACTAAAGGGGACAGGGACAATGATACTGCACAGTACAGTAGCATACTGCGATCAAGAACTGTGACATGTTTAATATGCTCTTGGGCTTATCATTACATGTTGGGTTTTAAGGTGAAAATGAAAAGTTTGATCTCTAGAGGTGATAGAATGTGCAAGTGCATGTGTTACTTCTGTTGTAAAATACATAAATATGCTAAAACACACATATATATATCTTGTGTTGGGCAATGACAGTGGTACCCTTTCAAATTAGCCATTACACAGAGTTTAATAGTATAAACACCCAATTAAAACTGTGGCCTGGGTGTTTAAGGCCCAAACCACTCGCTTATAAAATGGACAGTTCCAACAATATCAAGCAGTGACTTCTTTTAGTCTGTTAAACAGGTTGGAACTCACCAGAAGATGTTGGTGGCACAGGTGCAGCAACCCTGAGCCTGTAGCAAGGGGAGAAATACAAAACACCAAAAACTTACAGGTTTGCTTTCTAACAGAACGCTGACCTGGTACACACATACTATAAGAAATATGCATAAGATGTATAGATATCATAGAAAATGCTAAATATGTGGCAGTAATCCATAGCAACCAATTAGTGATTAGCTATTTTGAACCAGATGCAAGTAGAACATTGGAATCAAAGAACTGATTGGTTGCCATGGGTAACTGCCCAGATAAAATTTGCCCAGTGTTTATAAATGACCCCGGGTGTATACATATATAATATGTAGGTTTGTATTCAAGCCTTTATATTTAAGTATTTTATTTTCTTGTGGAACTCGCTCAGGCGTTTTCCTTAAAGGAGAAGGAAAGGCTAGTAAAGTGTTAATCTCAAGCTGCAGGCATACCTTCAGTTCTCTCAATAGTGCCCTTAAGTCTCCCCATATTTCTCCCGTTCAGAAGATCAGAAGCCAAACAGAGAAAAAAAACGCTGAGCAGTGTAGAGAAGATTCCCATAATGCCTCGCTTTTTCCAGGACTTGAGGACTCGTTTCTACAGGCAGCGCATGGGCAGAGAGCAGAAGCGTCCGGTTGCCATGGCGACGCAGCATTGCCGAGTTCTCTCACAAGCAGGAGGGGGAAAGGGGGGGGCGGGCTGGTGCTGCGAGGGAGATTGTTTGTGGCAGGAGCAGGGGTATGTGGAGCTTGGGGGGGTTTGTGGCAGGAGCGGGGGGTTTGTGGAGCTGCAGAAACAGGAGCAGGGAGCCGGCTTGTGCTTTTCAGCCTATACAGACATGCTGGACAAGATGGCGGCGCCGTTCACTGAAACAAGCATGTAAGTTCTAGTATGTGTATCTCTGTAAATCTTTCATTAGGCAAGCCAGGAATATAGCGATTTTACACAGCAATAGTAATACTTTTTAATAGTGTGCTTAATAGATTTTGCCTTTCCTTCTCCTTTAAACCCAACTACACTGAGGCACTGTGCAATTAAGTACTAATTTTCCTAGTCGATTCCAGGACCACTGTGGTGGATTTCTGATCAAGATAAGCACCCTGACACAGATGAAATGTAGTCCTGGTAGAAGATGTACAGAATGTAACTTGTGCTCAGTGTAATTTGAAACATTTTAGGGATGACAATATGATGTATCCCTTAGAAGCATGATGGTTCATTACTAGTGTAGAGAATGCAATGGTTTGGTACACTTATCAACAGTGTCGGACTGGAACCCCAGGTGCCCACCAGAAAACCTTAAACTATAGGCCTACTCTCCAAAATGTTTTTTCTCCTTTCCTCACACAAACTCTTTATTATCCTAGTCTCTTTTATTTACCTGCTAGCATCTATTCTTCCATTTTTTCTCCCTTTTGTTCCCATTTAGAAATAGGGAATAACCATAAAGCAGGCCAAATAGTCAGGAGCAGGAGGGCCCACTGACACCTGGGCCCACAGGGATTTTTCCTGGTATCCTGGTGGGCCAGTCCGACACTGCTTATTAAAGTCCGAATTTCAGATATTAGTAACAATAGTTTCTGATGTGCATTAATTGTGCGAAAATTCACATCGTGGTCATACGAAAAGTTACGAAATGTTCGTATCAGAACAATTGTAAACGGCGCAAAAAACTTTCTGACTTTAAACCTTCAATGCATGATTTTGGAAGCCTCCCATAGGATTCAGTGGCACTCTGCAGCTCCAAACTGGAGAAAAGAAAGTCTCAATACCGAAGCTTGAATGAATTACGAAACTTTCATAGCAGTTGCAACAAATATGATTTTGTTGCACAAATTGACAAAAAGCATGAAAAAGTTGCGTAAATTATGAAAATGTTGTGGAAAATACGCAAAGTTCTGTAAATCAGAAAAAATAGGAATTTTTCCCATTCAGACCCAATTGTACTTTGATAAATGTGCTCCTGTGGTCCTTGTGGTTGTTGAGTAATTAGCTGAAATCACAAATTACAGTTTCAGTGTTAATAGAACATATGGTGCTTATAAGTTTAAATAAACGGTGGTTATTTATACCAAAAAGGTTGTGTCTTGTGCTATTGGGTATTGTATGTGGCAACAAAATATGGTAAATAAAGTAGAGTCAAGTAAACCCCTTCTGGCACTATTCCTGTAGGCAAGAACATACTTACTCATGCCTCCCTACACCTAATTTAACCTCAAACAGCCCTTCTGTAACCTTGTGCAGATGGTTTAAATCTTGCAATGCTCAGGGTTGTTTTAATGGTTTGGCAAAATGGGTACTGCCAGGGCCTACCCTGACAGGGAGCCCACCATTTGACTTTGAAATAACATTTAAAAGAAGCATACTTTAGAGATAGCAGACCCCTTACTTCAGTAAGCTGGCATGGATATTTTAATTTATTTGTTTTTTTCCTGAGTTGCTCCCATTTTGTCATTTTGAAAAAAATAACAATCCTAATTGCTTTTGATTAGCATGTAGTACATAGGACCAATGTACAGGCCAAAAAATAGACAAAAAACACCTCCATATGTAAAAAAAGACACAAAGTATGTCCAGGTGTAGTAACCTATTGCAACTAAAACAATATTTGCTTGTTAACAGGTGACCAGTAAATGGTACCTGCTGATTGGTGGGTATAGCTGATTAAACCTGTAGCTAACTTTGCACCTTTTATTACATAACACCCTTTGAGATAAGTTTCATTATTGCGTTATTACAAATTTTTTACAATCCGTGCTAAAAATGTAATGTTATTATAGTGCCGTGTGGATATGATTTACAATATATTGTGCAATATGTTAATAGAACCTGAAGAATACTGCAATTTTTTTTCTGAAATATGAAATCTGCCTATAACTTTTGGAAGGGAAGGCTTACAGTTTTTATTTTTGTTTTATAGGTTCCTCAAAACATCAAGCCTTCCTTTCTAAAATGTATGGGCAGATTTCATGGAATAAAACAGCTAAGGGGTGTGAAGCTAAATGTATAAATAAACTCAAAACAATATCTGCCTTGGGATTCAATATTATTGATCTCAGTTCTTTTATTCATGTTGATTTTATATATTTAATTCATAAGTATTTATTACATTTTTTAAATTATTTGAATAGGGTTTTAAGATTTTCAGTTAGACACAAGCAATGAAGTGGTTAATTGTGAAACTATAATAAGGAAGTGCTGCTGGCTCAGTATCTGTATAGCCCTGATGACATGAGTGCAAGATTTATGAAATGCGTTGGGTAGGATTCTGTTTATATTTTATTCGTAGTATTATATTCTGATATTTTATCAGTGTGTTGCAATAATAATCCAATTCTTTATAGTGTCTTTGCCTGAAATCTGGACAGGTTTGGAGAGTGTGCCTCTTGTGGTCTTTTGTCTCTCAATTAGTACTGTAGTGGGAAATTATTTTTTATTTCATTATTTACAGCTGAAACTAGACAAAAGAACACGGGCCTAACTAAGATACTGTATGCATGTTTAGGACTTATCTTTCTTCTGGGGCCTGCTGCACCTATTTACTACACTTTGGGGCAGATTTATCAAAATGTGAGTTTAGAGCATAATACATAAAAACTCACCCATGTTTTATTCATTCCTGTGGGATTTTTTGAAGCATATTTGTGAAATGGTGAACTCTAACTTTCACCTATTGATAACATACCTCCCAACTGTCCTGATTTGTGCGGGCCAGTCCCTCTTTTAACAGCTCAGCCCGCAGTCCCAGATTCTTACTGAAAAGTCCCTCATTTCTCTTTGATCTAAAAAAGATACAAACTTAATTAAAAATAGCTTTTCAGAGAGTCCAGAAATTTTAACAAGCTATACCTGCACTTATATACTTATAAATAAGTGGGCTTTTAGCAGAGAACCCAGAAAGCCACACCTGCACTGAGATACAATTGTAACTAATAAGCAAAACAGGTCTCTTGGGGGAACTGAGACTTGCAGCTTAAAGGAGAACTATACCCTGGGGCGCTAAAAGCCCCCTTAACTATCACTACCTTGACCCCCCAAACCTCTACCTTATCACATAGTTCCTAAGTTTAAACACTGTCCCTATTGCTAACCCCTAGCTAAAACCGCAGTAGCGCAGCAGCGTACCTGGCAGACATCTTCTCAGCAACCGATGACACGTTGAGCAATAGCCAGATGAAGCCAGCTCATCACACATTATATGTTTTACATGCAGTGACCTGAATGTTACTCAAAGGGGAAGTTTTTTTAGGACATTTGTAGCCCGCAGTAGCATAGATTTATCATGGAGGACTAATCTTCTAGCCTGCCATCACTTGTAGAAGGGTATCAAAAGAAAGGATGTCTGATTATTTGTGCTTTGATTACCTTCTAATCTTTTTCTACCAATTGCAAATGTCTTTTACTTAAGCTGTTTACTATAAGCGGTGAAACAAGAGAAGAGGCATGCAAGTACCTTGTATCTTCACCCCATCAGTGCGATTGGTGAGCTTCACTATACAGCCTTCTCATTCTTTTGGTTTATCTGTTGCTACCCTGTCTTATTTACTGTACAGGTTTTACATCAATAGAAACATGGACACATGCATAATGGTTGAAAAGTAAAAAGTAGAGTTGAGGTCTCATTTATGAAAGAAGTAAAAGGTGCAAAATTCACATGCAATCCCATGTGGTTTTTCCCACAATGCATTGTTATTTTGCAGAATTCACAAAATTCACAAATAACAACAAACAGTTGTACTGGTAAAATCATGCAAATTTGCATTTTGCTTCCATAAATATGGGTGAGAATTTAATTGCATAATTTCTGGGGCATTGCCAGTAACAGCATTATCTTATGCGATGTATTCAGTGACAAAAATCAGATATTTGCAAGAATTTCAATACTTTGCACTACACCTTGTACTACTTGTACTGGACTCCAGGGGTAGGTCCTGGATGACAGGTATTTTCCCCTTTATTCGGGTACCTTTAAGGTGCACAGCAGGACTAATTACTGGGAGTTCAATATGGGGTTGGTATGTTGGTATGATGTGCATGTGAGGACTGCACTGAAAAAGAGTGTGAAAATCTCTCTCCTGTTGGAGGATCAAAAAGCTGGCTACTTTAGGTGAGCTAAAACCCTGAGTGGGAAAACCAATTCCTTTACTGTGTTGTTATACCTGAATCTGCTGTTACTTTATTCTAAAGAAAGACTGTGTTTAATTTGTTGTTATACTTGCTGAAGACAAATCTTATTTGAGTGGATATTTCTGGATATACAGTGAACCTACCTTTTTTTAAGGAATCTAGCACTGCTTGGAGTTTTGGCAGGTGGGATTCCCAATCAGTACTGAAAATTACAATGTCATCTAAGTAAACTAATGTGAACTTAAAGTGAGGGCGCAATAATTTGTCCATTGCCCGTTGAAAGGTATATAGGGCAGTCTGAAGCCCAAAAGGCATCCTTTTATACTGAAAATGCCCTACTGGGGTGGAGAAGGCAGTTTTCTCCCTAGCCTCTCTGGTTAGAGGTATTTGCCAATACCCTTTAGTAAGATCAAGGGTGGTGATAAACCTGGCTGGTCCTAACCTCTCAATACGTTTGTCAACCCGGGGCATAGGGTAGGCATTGAATTTGGATACCTCATTCAACTTCTGGTAATAATTACAAAACTGTATAGTCCCATTGGGCTTGGGGACTAGGGCAATTGGACTTGACCAGTCACTTGGACTTGACTCCTCTATGACCCCAAGTTCCAACATTTTCTTTATTTTATCCGAGACTGCTTGTCTGCAAGCTTCAAAGATGCAAAATGGTTTTACACAGACCTTTACATTGGGCTCAGTGATAATGTCATGCTCTATGACATTGGTAAGCCCAGGTAAGTCAGAGAAAATATCTTTATTCCTCTGCAAAAATTCCATAACTTGTTGAGTCTGACACTTTGACAAGGCAGAAGCGACTTTTATGCTATTTGAGTGTGATCCAGAAATAAATGGACATTTATTCAACTGCTGTGTTGTGGCCTTAGTGCATGGGCGATCCCTTATCCCCCCCACATTGTAAATAAGCATTCCATTCTGAATTGAAATTTGGCAATTTTGTAATTCTTATTCTGATGATATTCTGGTATATGTATGACTTTATTTTAAGGCTGCAGTTGTGGCTTCTTATTTTACAGCAAAATCATTATCAAAAGCTTAACAAAAAAACTTAGCTGAGGGAAGGGAGGGGTTTGTTTATACACATTGTCTCCTACTTCCAGGCACATTTCAGTAAGGCTCCATAACCACCCCTGTCTCAACTTTCGAGTCTACAGAAAAATTGCAAGAACTATAACTTTGTCAAGCAGCACACAATTCATGTGCTTGCCTCAGTTGTTGTCTCCAAGGCAAGTCAAAATTTCACTGTAGCAACAATAGAATTGTAGACTTTGTTTTTCTGAAGTTGCATGAGGTTGCCTGCAGGAGGAAAGTTTGCGTGACCTTGTTAAACCAAAGCAACGCATAAGCCTTTCCACCAGTGATTCCCTTTGTTGTGGTGGAAAAGCATTTTGGAGCGGTTAGTCAACCACAGTAGCAGAGATCTATCTTGGGCGACTAAATTGCTCTGTGTGACATTAGCCTAAAAGTCCCCATACACGGGCCAATTCTAGCTGCCGATATTGGTCCCTTAGACCGATTCGGCAGCTAATCGGCCTGTCTAGGGGCACTACCGATGGGCCTGCCCAACGGATATCTGGCTTGAAATTGGGCAGATATCAATCGGGCAGGTTAAACGATCGAATTAGCCTGGATTCTCCCGATATTGCCTACCCATAGGTGTATGGGCACCTTAAAGGAGTACATCATGAGGGATACTTTTCTCCTGCTTTATTTTCATAATTTATCATTCTAGTCTTAATAAAAAAGAAAGTTGATATTTTTCTTTTGTGGAAAACCCTGTGGATGATGGCTTATTATCTACTTTCCAAAGTCATTGCCATGCTTTATCCACAATGACTGAGGCTACCCAGACTTCCGGCCCTCCTACCTTATACCTCCTGACCTTTGTGTGCCTATTTTCTAGACAAACTGGCCATCCAGACATTCAAAAAACCTTTAAAGGAGAAGAAAAGGTAAAAGAAAGGTCTATGTAAATACAGCTATAAGCACTCAGAGTCCTCCATCAAAAGAAACACAGGATTACTTTTCTCCTTTTTTGTAAACATGTTCTTTGGTATCAGACTTCCTCTGTCAGCAAAATCCTTCATTCCAGGTCCAGAGTCTGTGCAGCTCTCTTCTATCTCCCTTCTCCCCCCTCCCTTAAGAATTAATACAACTCACTCCCTTAGGAATGTGTAATCTGAGCTACCAGCCTCAAGAGCTGCAGCAGGAGGTTAGGAAGACCAAGCTAAAATGGCAGCTGCAATCTTAAACAAAGAGAAGGAGCTTCTAGGGCTCAGAATAAATAGTGTTCTAGCTTGCACTAATGTGGAAAATCTATTGGCAGTAAAATGCCAAATGACTTTCCTTCTCCTTTAAAGGAGAAGGAAAGGCAAAGTCACTTGGGGGTGCCAAAATGTTAGGCACCCCAAGTGACTTTAATCGCTTACCTTGTACCCCGGGCTGGTGCCCCTGTTAGGAGAAAACAGCACCAGTCCAGGTTACCTGTAGCGAACGCTTCCTCCTTCCTACTCGCGCTGCTGTTGTTTGTCCGGGACAGCCGCATGCACAGTAGAGTGAAAAGCCAACTTCTCTGTTAAAGTTCGGCTTTTCACTCTACTGTGCATGCGCGCGCAGCGAGACAGGAAGAAGGAATCGCTCGCAGCTACCCCGGGCTGGTGCTGTTCTCTCTGAACAGGGGCACCAGCCCGGGTAAAAGGTAGGCTATTGAAGTCACTTGGGGGTGCCTAACATTTTGGCACCCCCAAGTGACTTTGACTTTCCTTCTCCTTTAAACTCCTTTTTCTTTTTAGTTTGGCGGCCTTAAATTAGAAAGGATGTATTGTTCCTCCTTTAAAGTTTCACACTTACTATGCAGTCTTCTGCAACCAGTACCTTTTTTGTACTATCATCATTTGGGTGGTTATCAATTGCTTCAGTAACATGCAGGGTCGGACTGGGAGGTCAATGGCCCACCGGGGCTTCCGCCCCAGGGACCTTGCAGGTGCCCCTACCGACCGTGTCCCCTAATTCCCTCCTCCCCTTGAAGGGGCCCCTCTGACCCCTCTCGCAGGGCCCCTCACCCGACGTCCTCCCCCGAACGAGCGTAATTTAACGCGTCGGGGCAGGAGTGGTCGGGCAGGAGGAGCGCAGGTAAGGGTCGGGTCTAGGCCGCCGGGGTCCACTAGAGCCGGGGCCCACCGACCGTGATAACATGGCCCAATTTATTTAGTTATGCAAGTTCTTATGTGTTGATGTACATTCCCAGCTTTGTTTCCAGTATGTTTTTTTTTCATGCCTGTTGAGATTGTTTCCAAAAAAAGAGGGTCTAAAGGTGGCCATACACGGTAAAATATATGCCCACCTTGGGTGGGCAATATAGTGCTAATGTGATAATTCGGCCATAGGGCCAAACGATCACATTGCAATGTTTGTTTCCATTTTAATGTCATTGGAGGATTCATGTACTCATCATTATCATTACCATTACCATCATTACCATATAATTTAACTCTGGTGAGTGCATCATTACCACTACCATCAACATTCTGCTTACTTGCTTTGACGTGCGGTATAATTTACTCTCGTGAGTGCATTAGCTCACCACATTTAATCGGTGGAGGAATTTTAATTTTTTTATTTTATTTTTCATTCACAATATATTTATTATGGCACTTAAAGGTGTGAATCGAGTTTAAAGATGACCTGTCACCCTAAGAAATAACTTCAAATTATTTTCTATATTGTTAGTTGAGCAAAATAAACTTTACTTACTCTATATAAATAATATAAATCTTGTTTCCTTCCGTCTTGGAATTACGTGTTTTTTGTCCATTTTGTGGACACTGTTATTAAGGCAAGCTGTGTATCATACCAAAATCTTGTTTATGTGCCAGAATGGGGGACCAGATGCCCAGGTGCATGCACTGGCTACACAGTTAGATGAGGAGGAGGAGGGAGGGGAAAAGTGAGATGTGCAGTGACATCTAGGTAGTGCTAAACGGAAAGCTAAAGTTATTGTCTGCCCCACCTCTATGCCTAAGGCATAGAGGCGGGGCAAGCAATATATGATTGACAGCTGTGATTTTTAAATGCCTTTATAATGGGTTTGGATGTGTTAATATAAAAATAAATTTGGGTTTCGTGTTTAATTTGAAAAGGACTTTTATTATAGAGCTTTTTATGTCTGGGTGACAGGTCCTCTTTAAGGAAATATTACACTATATACATATTTCACTTCTTTTCTTTCATCTTTTATGCGCTTCCATTTTTATGCTGTTTGGAGAATTTTGTGGCCCAGTCAAAAGTGGGTTTGTTGAGAGGAAGTTGCATGCAGTCATCCTACACAAGTGACACTAATTATCCATTTCACGAAGACTACATGGAGCGCTGAGTATTTTTCTGTTTTGGTTCTTTTATACCTGGGAGCCACATTTAAATGGAAAAACTGTTGGGGAACAACAAAAGCATGAAAAAGCTTCCTGGGGGTGCCAATAAGAATAATTGGCTACTTAATAGCCTCTATGTGGACTGGCAGCCTACAGAAGGCTTATCTTGGCATTATACTCGGTTTTTATGCAACCAGAACTTGCTTCCTTACCAGAAATGCAAAAATAAGCAGCTGCTTTGAGGCAACTGAGAGCAACATTCAAAGGTTTGGAGAGCAACATGTTGCTCCCAAGCCACTGTTTGGAGAACACTGATGAAGGGGATAAGAAAAGTCGGGGCAAGGACTGCATCAATCAGCCACATATCAGTCGGGTAGGGCCACTGGGGGTCCCCATACAGGGGCAGAGAAACTGGCAAATCGGTCTAAAGCAGTGCTGTCCAACATCTGCGGTACTGAGGGCCAGAATTTCTCTACCATACACGGTGGAGGGCCACTAATGGAAGCCAGTTTTGACTACTCCCCTTTTTAAACCACACCTATTTTGTCACAATGGTGGTAGTGCAGCAAAAACCCAAATGCTTGGTCCTCACTGCTGGGATATCAACCGTCATTCATATGTGAAAGAATTATATTATGTCATATTAAGACAGGGCCACCATCAGGGGGGCACAGGGGGTACAGTCGTCCCGGGCCCGGACGTTTTTAACTTTAAAAGGGGGCCCGGCTCTGCTACAGTTTTCTTAGTAGCTCGGGCCCCCTTAAATCAATTCCGGGCCCTGTCATTGGTGGTTAGCGGACGATCCTATTGGTCGCGCCCCGTGCATACATGCACGTCAGTACGCACGGGGCGCAACCTTATAAAAGGGCTGGGGTCTTTCGGCACTCAGAAGTGCAGAGGAGTCATCAACGAGGTACCTTGCTGCTGAAGCCGCCACCAGAGGAGCCAAACAAGCCAAGGGGGGCTGGGCTTTGCTGTGCTGTGCTGGCTACCAATGTACAAGGGGGGGCACTGCTGGCTACCAATGTACTAGGGGGGCCCTACTGGCTACCAATGTACAAGGGGGGGCCCTGCTGGCTACCAATGTACTAGGGGGGCACTGCTGGCTACCAATGTACAAGGGGGGGCACTGCTGGCTACCAATGTACTAGGGGGGGCACTGCTGGCTACCAATGTACTAGGGGGGCCCTACTGGCTACCAATGTACAAGGGGGGGCCCTGCTGGCTACCAATGTACTAGGGGGGCACTGCTGGCTACCAATGTACAAGGGGGGGCACTGCTGGCTACCAATGTACTAGGGGGGCACTGCTGGCTACCAATGTACTAGGGGGGCACTGCTGGCTACCAATGTACTAGGGGGGAACTGCTGGCTACCAATGTACTAGGGGGGCACTGCTAGCTACCAATGTACTAGGGGGGGGCACTGCTGGCTACCAATGTACAAGGGGGCACTGCTGGCTACCAATGAACTAGGGGGGCATTGCTGACTACCAATGTACAAGTGGGGGGCACTGCTGGCTACCAATGAACTAGGGGGGCATTGCTGGCTACCAATGTACAAGGGGGGGGGGGGCACTGCTGGCTACCAATGTACAAGGGGGGGGGCACTGCTGGCTACCAATGAACTAGGGGGGCATTGCTGGCTACCAATGAACTAGGGGAGGCACTGCTGGCTACCAGTGTACTAGGGGGGGCCCTGCTGTCTACCAATGTACAAGGGGGGGGCACTGCTGGCTACCAATGAACTAGGGGGGGCACTGCTGGCTACCAATGTACAAGGGGGGACCCTGCTGGCTACCAGTGTACAAGGGGGGGCACTGCTGGCTACCAATGAACTAGGGGGGGCCCTGCTGGCTACCAATGTCTCATGTCTGTGAGTCCTTTGTACTGGTGCGAGGGGGGCCCAGAAAATGTTGTTGTGAGGGGCCCCGTGATTTCTGATGGCGGCCCTGTATTAAGATATACCCTTAAATCCATATGCCTCCTCCTCCCCTGTGGATAAGAAACCCCCAGCACATAATTACACACCTTAGGGACCATTTAATGGCTATTTCCAACTGCTAACAAACTCCCACAACAAACCCCTGCCAGGTTTACCTCCGATTGGGCCTATGCTGCCTGTGTGTGCCATACTCTGCCTGCCCTACCCTTCCTGCGTGTGCCATACTCTGCCTGCCCTATGCTGCCTGTGTGTGCCAAATCTCCCTGCCCTATGCTGCCTGTGTATGCCATACTCTGCCTGCCCTACCTGTTTGTGCCATACCCTTCCTGCCCCATGCTGCATGTGTGTGCCATACTCTGCCTGCCCTACCTGTTTGTGCCATACCCTCCCTGCCCCATGCTGCCTGTGTGTGCCATAATCTGCCATACACACAGGCAGCATAGAACAGGCAGTACATACAGTGTCTGAAGTGTGAACAGTGGTTTGTTTTACTATAGCAAACTAAAAGCAGCTGTTCTGATTCTAATCGTCAGGGGCAGCAGCATTGGCAGGCAATGAAATAATGTGCAAGCGTTTTTTGTTGCACCATTTTCCACCAGCACTCTTTCCTCTCTGTATGTCCCTGCCAGTTCTGTTTATGTCTGTCATCTGGATTTCTACAAAGAGAAAACATGCCCTCATACACTAAATAATTTTCCTGATAGAGAACACAAGCACACATTAATGACTGCAACCTCAGTAGCAATCACACGTAAATGGACGCAGGCTTTCTGAAAAAATGGCACTATTCTTTAAAGTACTTGGGCTCTAATTTGCTCCTTGCACTTTTTGGCAACATGCACCATTTGTTTGAATGAATAGTTTGTTTGAATGAATTGTGTGCAGTGGAGTAACTAGAAACTGTTGGCCCCTCCTCCCTTTCTTTTTCTCAGCATTTTCAGCCACAGTTACCTCAAAATGGTCATATTTAAAGCCCAGCGAGTGCCTGGCTGAAGGTCTGTGAGTTTCTGTGTGTGCTATTATCCTGTATTAGCTTGGTCCTATTGACATTGATCTGCTGCCTGACCTGACCTCGGCTTGATTATTATCTATGATTCTTGCTTAATCCTTCTGGTACCTTGGACTGTATTCTGCAACTGCCAGAACCTTTCTTCCTCCTCCTTCCATACCTGTTGGTGCCAACAACCTTGGTACCCTGAGAGCATGTTTTGTTGGTGACTGCTCCTTAGCTTGGCTTTGCCCTCCAACAGCTTTTGATGTTTTATCTGTAGGCAGTTTCAGTACAGAATACAATAATGTGAATTGAAGTAGAAATATTACTACTTCAGTGCTTTGTAAATAGGAACCATAGCAACAGGTACAATTAACCCTTAACAACCAGTCAGTAGGTACAAAACTGAGGCTGTTGGGAAAATGCTGGTAGTTGTAGTTCAAAAGCTTGGCCCTGTAACAGTCCATGCCTCTTCGGTTATTGCTAATACATGGTATTCCCTCCCTTTTACCCATGGTGTACCCATAATGATCTCCACATTGCAAATTATTTGGATGTACAAATAGTTAATGAACCGCCTCTATCCTTGATGTTTAATCTCTTGGCCCAGGTACATGTGGTTGTGCAATTAAGCAGGGAGGAGGGGTATGGAGAATCAGGAGGAGAAGAAGGAGTCATAGATGACCTCAATATAAAGGTCGAGTTGGGATGTGTAGTTTGAACTTTGCTTGAGTTCTATGTATTGGGACACGTTTGTATGTTTCCTGACATAGATTACAGTCATAACAATTTGTGGCTGCACTAGCTACAAACCCTGATAAGATAAAACAGCTAGCTGTAACTGAAAATTAGAAGTATACAGAAAACAGAAACTTAGGATGAGTGTTGGTGATAAAGTATCTCCATTTTGTAAATAAAAGATAGTAAATACATTTGGGTGGACACTTTCTGAGACAGCTGGAAAGCCATCTGTTTGACTAACTCCTGTTAGGGCTCTGGCAGACATTGTTTCCTGCCACACATGGTGGCAGGAAACAATGACATTTGAGTGTCAGAGCTCTGAGTGCTGTGTCATATTCTAAATGCTGCAGTTGAACCATGCCATTTAATCAGATTAAGGCTAGCCCTACATGCACCGATGAAATCGTATGAAAAAAAATCAACATGTATGGCCACCTTAACTGACTAATATTATCTTGGAGAATAGGGAAGACTTCTAAACCACCCTCACTCAAACCCCACCACTTCTGTCAAGAAAACATTTTGATGTAGTATGCATGTATTCCCTCTGTAAACTTGCTTACTGTTACAAATCAGATCACCACATGGTTTTTCTGTTTTTATATGCAGTCATCAAGTTTTTCTTGGATAACACCATTTCCTCTCAGCAAAAATATAATTAAAGGGGTAGTTTGCAGTTGGTCTTCATTTTTTATAGTTCTTTGATTTCATTTTTAAGTGGTGGTGGACAGATCAAAACTAATTGCTGAGCTGTTGCTTTGGAACAATGGAAATTTTGCAAATGATATACACCAGAAAGATGGTGTAAAAGCAGAGTAGAAGTCCTGGGCTGATGAAATAATACAGTTGTTAAAGATATGAGAGTAAGGGCTCTGGCACACGGGGAGATTAGTCGCCCGCGGCAAAACTCCCTGTTCGCGGGCGACTAATCTCCCCGAGTTGCCTACCCCTGCCATCCCACCGGCGGCGCGATTCCGTGCAAATTGCCGAAAAAGACTCGCGAGTCTTTTTCGGCGATTTCCTGAAATCACGCCGCCGCGTCTGCCATCCCGCCGGCGACTTACATGTTCGCCGGTGGAATGGCAGGGGTATGCAACTCGGGGAGATTAGTCGCCCGCGAACAGGGAGTTTTGCCGCGGGCAACTAATCTCCCCGTGTGCCAGAGCCCTAAAGGAAACAAATGTCATTATGACTTTTGACATCATCGATACTTCACGCCAACCTAGTGAACAAGAAAGGAGAGGGAGTGGGGTATAAGAAAAACATCATAATAATCAGCTCTTAAATTATCTGTACTGCAATGCCTTACCGGGCGATGCATTATAAGGGGCAGCCAATATTGCCAAAAAATGCGAAGTCTTGTGTTAGTTGGTGGATATGGGCTGAGGGTGTCTGCACCCGGCATATTCAGTGCTTCTGGGGGTAGGCACAATTAGAGGATTTTTCAAACGTCAGGGACAGTCTGCCTCATGGGCCGTACCCTAAATGTCAGCACCATTCAATGCTGCTGATAAATATCAGCACAATTAAAGGCATTCCATTCCCCATCCCACAGGCCAATAGGAAAATGCCACAGACAGTGACTATTTATTAGACCCATTGGGGCCTGCTTTGGCCTCTTTGACTTTAAATGACAGAGCCTGTTTTGAATGTCAATTTGGACCTGGTCGTCATACACATTTTTGTTTCGTAGTTTAAGCCTTGCATCCCTTTGACATGGGATAATATTGTGTTATACTAATGTAAACCTTGCTAGATGTAAAAGTACTTTTTAGTGATGTTGGATCATGGGTCACACTGGACTCTCTAACCCAGATGGGCCCTTGCTAATTGGAGGAGGAAGGGAGAGTGTGTTGTGGTACAACACCTCTTTGCTGCTATGCCAGAGGTTCTTGCAAACAAAACGGCTTCATTGTCAAAGTGCCACCATTGTGTACACACTTTGTAGGTAACGAAAGCAACTAAAGGAATACCCCTTTAAGGGTCACATCTAGTAGTCCCAATCCCCACCAGTGGAAAATGTTCAGGGACCAATATGTAAACCTGATTTCCTTCAGAAATGTACTCCCTTCACTTTAAGCCAGTAATGCCTAAGGAGAGCAACTTCAGCTATAAATCCTTAGGTGGAGCATAATGCTGCTCTTTCTAGCTATGTAGGCACATGTAGCGAAAATATGCGTAAAAACGCAAGAGTTTGAAAGTCTCGCGTTTTTATGTGTATTTCGTCTACATGTGCCTGCATCTGAGCGTATTCCATTCATTTGGGTGCAGGCACATGTAGGAGGCGTAGGGCGGTATTTTCAGCAAGCGCTTTATTGGTTGCCGAAAATATCTGCCCTATGCCTCGTCTGGTTTTAGCCTTACATCACACGCATGCACAAATGCCCAGTTGAAGCTGAAAAATCGCTACCCACGCATGCACAAATTGCTTACTGCGCATCTGTGCACACAATCTGACGCAAAATTCGGGGGATAGCCAATACTACTTTGTGATGGAAGACTGGGGGAGAAAAGGCTAAATTGGGTAACTCCAGAAAAAACAAGGTGGGGGGGGGGGGGGTTGGATTTACAGCTCTGTCCGTGGTATAGGGTATATATTTTATCAACATGGCCAGTAAAAATGATGCTTGATGCCAATGTTAATGTTATTAATAGGAAAAAAGCATTAAAATATAGGAAGGACAGTATTTTATTCCAGAAAAGGTGGCATCCCTGCAGAGGAATAATGACTAATATAGAAATGCACTGGTCAGTCAGTCAAGTTTCTGCAATATTGGCTAATGGTATATATTGAAAACTGGCTAGCCTTCCCTGAGCCTGCTGGTGGTATTGGTTGAGCACACTGACTTTCCCAGGTGCAATATGATTGCCAGTTGCTGTGCCTGAGCTATTTACAGCCATAAACTTGGATCTCTGAAAGCGCACAGACACGTGGCGATCTAACGATGTTTCGTGAGACCATCGGTCCCACGAAACATCGTCAGATCCGCCACACACAGTCAGGGCTGAATCGGCAGGTAAGGAGGTAGAAACAATAGGATTTCTACCTCCTTCTGCCGATTCAGCCCTGACGGCAGATTTTGGTCAGGCGCCTTCTATGGCGCCCGATCAAAATTTTTATCCTGGCCGATCGGCGAGTCGTCTGATATCAGCAGCTTCCTGCGATATCGGTCGACTCGCCAACATGCCATACACGCACCGAATATCGTATCGGTGCGTGTATGGCCAGCTTAACAGACTGCGATAGACCCATGAGCCATCTCCTTAGTGCTACGCTATAACCCGCCTATAAACTGGCGCACGTTTGGGCCAAAAAAAATCTCTTGTAAAACATACCAATCAGGGCCAAGGGGTAGGGCTTAGGGCGCCCGGCACAGTTGGTTATAGAGTTACTCGCACAGTCCTACGGAGAGAGTCGCTTGACAATGTGACGGAGAGACTGGTTTCTTAAATGAAGAAAGTACAGCGAGAATGTCACTCAGTAAGGAACGTAGGTAACTCAGGGCTACAGTGACACACGGAGTTAAAGCGCAAGTGTAAGGCAGCCAGGTAGGGAACAAAGTAACGCGGCTAGTAGCGACAGAGTTTTAGTAGCGAGAGAAACAGGAAAAGGGAGAGACACAGGCGCGTGATTTAAGGGTTAGTAAGGGGAAGTGAGAGACGGCTGGTATGGGGAACATGGCACAGTGGGACTAGGAGAGCCGTAAGTGGAACATACAGACAAGGAAGAGCGGGGAGAGGGATCATGCTGAGGGTGGGAATGATAAGGCTTAAGTAGCTGTTGCTTTAGAGAAGGCGGCAGTGTGACGTGTGCTGGAAGTCTTGTGCCAGGACCACAAGTGGAGGAGTGTATCCTCTCAGGCACCAAGCGTTTGACAGCAATAAATAGGTAAATAAGTGGAATTCCTGACTTCTGGATCCATATTAACACTTCATTTGCTGACTGTATTCTCTTTATCTACAGGGGACCTGTGTATTTTTTGAGGTGGAGAGCAATAGAAGCCCTTGAAATTCCTGTCTGGCAAGGGTGCACTGTGCAGTAATGGTGAGAGAGGCACCTCCGAATGGTGTGTTACTGGATTCTACACAGTCAAACAGTATGGCAGACAAGATCATTCGTCCAGGCACAGCTACTTTGCCCCAGTCTCCAGAAAGTGAACTGGGTCAGAACTCAGGAGATGCTACAAAGCTGTACACAAGGCGCTGGTTCATTGTGCTGCTCTTTAGTTCATATTCTTTGTGCAATGCATTCCAGTGGCTTCAATATGGTATTATTAGTAATATCATCATGCACTATTATGGTATAAGCAGTCTAGCCATAGACTGGCTCTCAATGTCATATATGTTGGCCTATATCCCACTAATTTTCCCAGTGGCCTGGCTCCTGGACACTCGTGGCCTTCGTGTCATTGCATTAATTGGCTCTGGGCTGAACTGTTTGGGTGCCTGGATTAAGACAGGTAGTGCTCGGCCAGACCTGTTTGGAGTGACACTTTTTGGGCAGCTGGTGTGTGCAGTGGCGCAAGTTTTCATCCTGGGAATGCCGTCTCACATAGCATCTGTGTGGTTCAGTTCTTCTGAGGTCTCCACTGCATGCTCCATTGGAGTATTTGGCAATCAGGTTTGTATACAGTTTACTTGGGATCTAATATTTTTTGTGTTATTTACTTGGCCGATCAAAGTTTCCATGTTGGGAAAATAATGACATACAGTTATTTAAGCAAGGAGTTAAAGTTTGTTAGGAATACAATAGGAGGGTGAAGTTTGATGGGTAGTGTCGAGTTAAAAAAAAAAAAAAGAAGTAAAGTTGTTGATAGATAAGCAGCTCAGTATGGTAAGGTACATAAAATAGATAAGTAAGGGATTTTTTATTAGTTTTTTTTAGAATTGTCAGAACTACCACTGGGGCAACAGATCATGACAGTCAGCCTGGACCATTTTTAGGGGTGTTTGCTGAAAATAGAATTAATAAAAAAAAAAAAGCTTAATAGTTCTGGGTGCTGATATGTTACCTGAAATATTGAGGCAGTAATATATAGCATGCTTTTGATAAAGCTAGTGCAGGTAGTGCCTATTGGGCAATTACAGGAAGGCCATCTCTAATAATTGCTCAAATTTCATCTGAGCAATTTGGTCGTTAGGCCAATTTTTTTTTTCTTTTTAATACACTCTTTATCTACTTAGATTTTTAATTAGTAAGAAGCAGTTGACAATATCCAGTGTGAGTGCCACAATATAGCCATTTGATAATTAACCTTAACAACATTGATATTAACATAAAAGTAAGGAAAGACAGAAAATAAGAGAAGATGACCCAATTTGAGCTAAAGAAATATCAGTCTAATAAAGCTGACTGGCTGGAGGTTGGGGAAACCAGGGGGTAGTTGCAGAGACTGTGCAAAAGGGTATCTCAGGATCCAGTATTTGGCAACCAGCAAGCATTAGCTGCCCAAGTCTTGATATTCTTGTAAATCACAGTCACAGTCTTGCTGGCCAATTTCAGCCATATTTTCCTGACTTTTTGCATATGTATTGATATCACAGACAGTAGTTTCGACTGACTGACTTTAATATAAAATGTTTTTATACTTATGTGCCTTCTTGACAGGTGCAGGCTGTAGCAGCAGACAAATAAGTAAGAGGAGCTGGACCTTCTCGTCACCTCCTCAAAATCTACTCAGCTGGATGATACAATGGCTTTCGGCCACATCCATAAAAGTCCAAAGTGTCAAATATAATTTTTTTAGGTCTCCCATAGAGAAAAATAAAGTGAGGCAAGCTTTAAAAGTCCTGTTAAGCAAAGGAATATTGCCAGGATTGTGTTGCATGGCACAGACTGACGTGGCAGTGTTATAAATCATATTGCCAGGGTATATTTTTTTTAGGAGGGGCAAATATGTGGGCAGTGTTGGATCAAATGAACCACATTGGGGGGTGGGGGTAAAACAGGAAGTTGGGATATGGGTTGGGGACTACAGGGACAACAGATGTAACTAAAACAGTTCTAGGAAAGTTACTGAGCATTGTTGGCAGAGAATATGTATAATCCTGGTCACAGGACCAAATAAGTCCCAGCAATGTGTGTCAATATTGCTGAGAACAGACAGTCTTTGTGTGAGGGGGGAGGGAGCCTGTTTGTGTGTCATGGAGGGGCTTTATATCTGTATACCAGGTTCTGCACATGTTAGAGTTTATATAAGAGCAGGGACAGGGAAACATTGATACTTAAGCTATTGCTTATGTTGGGGATTTTAGTTTTGCTACATTTGGACTGCCTGGTAATTGTTAGGGGTGCACTGAAGGAATTAACATTATGTCTGCATGGTAAATGTAATATGGATTCTTTTCTCTCAAGCTAGGGGTAGCGATTGGATTTCTTCTGCCCCCTGTGCTGATACCGAACATTCAAGACTTGGATTTGCTTTCATATCATCTCAAACTTATGTTTATTGGCACTGCAGCTGTAGCGTCTGTACTGTTTATCCTCGTCATCTTCGGTATGTACCTTAGGAAAAATATATATATTCTTTTTTTGTAGGAACACCTGTACAGTGCTGTAAAATAGTATAAGCAGGATTGAGTAATTGCTGCAAAGAAAATTATATACTCATTCACATCCCCATTGCCTCAGTTATGTGTAGAGCGGTGCTTAATCCTGTTTACTGCATGAGCATGTATTAAAAGAGAATAACACCTGTAAGCAATTAGCACTACCATCTTGAAATGTTATCTATACATTTGACTGTTATTGCTTGTGGCAATGCATAGAATAGAATCTTCAGAAAAACACAGTCAATGAGGGAATTCACAAAAGTGGAGTAAATTGAAATAAGAGTTAGAAATATTATTGGCGTTAAACTGAACATCAGATTCACAAAAGCCATAATCTGTTTTGTGAATATGGTGGTTTTGTACACTTTAAAGGCATTTTACTTACCTTGCTACCAGTGTCCCAGGTGTCCATGCATGCATTAAACACCAAAGGAACCAAGATCTAAAGTAAGGTGATGCTGACGTAGCACCTAGGTAGGTTTTCCAGGGGCCAGTGCAGTTTTCTCCTAACAGGAGCACCGGCCCAAGAAATGTAATTTGTTTCACTGGGGGGTGCCTAACATTTTGGTATGCCCCAGTGAAACAGACTTTACATGTCCTTTAAAATATAAACTCTGTAATAAATGTCTACTTTAAACAGTATGTGAATACTTACTCACCACCAGTGTATATGTAATCTCTCTTACGGTCAGTTTTCCAGGATGCCCCAAAGAAGCCTCCTTCCTTGGCACAGGCTGCATTGCTGTCTGTCCCCCTCAGTCAGTACTCCTACAAACAGTCCATCCTTCGTTTGCTGACAAATAGAAACTTTATCCTTTTGGTTGTATCATATGGTAAGTGGTTGCATCTCAGTCTTTAATTATTATGGTAGGCCATCCTTGTATGTGTCTTTGTATGGACACATATTCTATTTTACCATATAGATTTTTTTAATTCAGTTAATTGAAAAATGTTTATACAGAAGCATTGACCCAATATCATGGATATTTGTATGAGCATGATATATAGGAAGGAGATAGAGGTGAATACCCCAAACCATACAATACATGTCAAATACAAATACAGAGCCAGTGCAAATCCATGAAAAAGGTAAGTTTAAAAGTAAAGCCACCCTTTAAAACCCTTATATGGGCCACCAATTTTTTGGTATTTTTTAGTCCTACCTCTGGGTTATATATTAAGCGCTCTAGCATACAGAGGTGTTTAAAGGAGAAAGAAAGTTACAATCACTGGGGTTTGCCAAATGATAGGCCTGTGCTCCAAACGATCCTTTTCATTCCCTCGTCTATGTTTGAAATCCTGGGGCCAGCGCATGCCCAGTAGACTGAAAAATCTGGCTTTCTTGTTTAAGAAAGTCCACTGCACAAGCTGTAAAAAGGCAAAAGAAGGAAGAGGATTGCTTGTTTGCAGTTCCCCCGGACAGATGTGCTTTTTTTTGCTAATAGGAGCATAGGCCTAGGGTATCAGATAAGTGAATGAAATCACTGGGGGTGCCCAATATTTTGGCACTCTCCAGTGATTAGACCTTTCCTTCTCCATTAACCTCTGAAATCCATTGAGCAGAAGACTGAGGTAATGAATCTTAACATTTTCGCCAAAATCTTAAAAATGTAGCCAAAAATAAACACTGGTACTGTGTGAGCAGTTCTTTAAGCCTAATACCTAACAAATAGACTTCAGGTGGCCTGGGGAGTTGTGCCTCTAGTATTGCATCTAAATTATCAAGGATTTGATTTGACCAAAATATTGGGACCGTACAATCCCATACAATATAGATAAGAGAGGCTTGTTGTGTGTGACATCTAGGACACTCTCATGAGGACTTAGAAAATGTTTGGTGCATTGAGTGTAGTATACTTTATGCAAAAAGTAAAGTTGAAACATCCAGGATCTTTTATTAAAGGGCATGTCAACCCCAAAAATAATGTTTTGCATAATGAAAGAAATTATAATTCTAAGCAACTTTCCAATATGAAATAATTAAAAATTTGTAGCACTTTAAACGTTATTTGTAAATGTAATTGCATAGAAAGCAGCATTTGCTGAATTCCTGGTTGTTACATTTTGAACAATGTTGCAAAGGTCTTGCTTCTCCAGCAATACAGGTCTGTCAGTCTGCTGGCTTGTGTTACAATGTTTCAACAGTCTGAGCCACCAGGGCAGAGAATAGAAAGCACAGGCAAACACTGCTTCTAATAGCAATTATAAATACAAATAACTCAAAAACCATTACAAACTCGTAATAAATGTATATTGCAAAGCTGCTTAGAATTTTGGTTTCTTTTATTAGGCAAAAAATTATATTTTGAGTTGCCTTGTCCTTTAAGAGAGACTGATTATGGGAATTCTACTAGTTCTTCCCATTCATCATCAACTAAAGGTGGCCATACATGTTGCAATTATGATGGTCCCAGGAAAGATCGCTCTTACCCTCCACTAACGTTCAGGGCTGAATCGTCAGATATGGAGGTAGAAACAATAGGAATTCTACCCCTATCTGACGATCCCTGAATGCTTGCTTTTCTGTCCCACCCGATCGACGAGACCAATATCCAAGGCTTTTGCGATTATATCAGTGGTGTATGTATGAGAGTGTATGGCCAGCTTAAAGGAACCCAGGTCACCTTCCCATTTGTCTTTAATGTTATACATTGACTTGCTGAAAAGTTTGCTGTGTAAGCCAGCATAAAGCATAGAGATAAGACCTTTTGAGGATTTTTGCATCAGTTGGTCAGTTAATAAGTATTGGGCTAACTGAATGTTATGTTTGTTATTTTGTACAGATAAGCTACTCTTTTGTGAACCATGCTGCTATAGAAGAAATGCACCAAAACCATATTTGGATTCAGCTAAATGCTGAATCCTTAACATAATGGTCTTTTTCAGAACCAAATCCAAATGTAACTGACCATTTTATTTGTGTCCAGTTCTTATTGGTTAAATGCAAATTTAATTTCAGCGAGTTGGGCATGTATTGCCTAGGGTAATGGGACACAAAGCTATTTCTGGTAATGACAGGTAGTTTTGTTAACCACATTAAAGCCCAGTCAAATCTCATAATTGCACAGAAATTAATTCGCAATTTTTTTATAGTGGTTATGTGATTTGACCTGCAGTATTTTAAATGTTTTGTTCATTGCATTGTTAATATGTAACGTGACTACTAAATACAAAGCAAATATAAGCACAGGAATGATTTACACTTAAATCTAAGGAGGGCTGCTTTGGGCTATGTTATAAAGCTACTTTTAAATGTGGCGTTTCAATGCCTTTACCCTGAGGCACTCCATTTATGTTTAGGGCAACAGGAGGTGAAAATGCCCCTTGGGACGAGCAAGAACTGGCTTTACAACTACTACAACTACATAATTGAATGGGGGTCTAGCAGCTTTGTGCTACAGAGGATATGTTTAGGAGCTTCTGTTTGTTGTATCCTAATATCTTTTGTTCTAATGGCATCTGGTTTCACTCCAAAGCTTCCAAAGTTTATGTCCCCGTGTTAATCTTTGTTATAGTGTTTCAAGCACAATCAGAAAGGGAATGAGCACTCACTCAAATATTTCATCTCAACTATTTGTTTTGGCTAGGCAAACCTAACCACTGCATTTTTCCACGAAGTCTGGCCTGTGTGGATGCTGATGGGCGAAAGCTGTGCCTATTCATGCACACACAAAATAGGTGGATGGTAATAGATCAGCCTTTTGCTAGTGTACATAGAACATAAAAACACTGTGTGTGCCATTGGCCTTAAGCTGTCCATATACTACAAGATCTGCTCAGTTGGCAACATCAGGCTGATCTGATCATTTGGTCCAAATTATTGGATTATAACAACAGGAATATATGAGCCATTGGAGCGAGGACCACATCAATGACCCAATGTGGTCCTCGATCCAACATGAAAGTCAAACCTGCCATTTGACATCTGGATGCCTTTCGGCCATATATTGGTTGGGTTAGGCCCATTAGAGAGCTCTATACATAGGCAGATAAGATGCTGAATCAGTCTAAGGGCTCTGGCACACGGGGGAGATTAGTCGCCCGCGACTAAACTCCCTGTTCGCGGGCGACTAATCTCCCCGAGTTGCCTACCCCTGCCATCCCACCGGCGAACATGTAAGTCGCCGGCGGGATGGCAGACGCGGCGGCGCGATTTCGCGAGTCTTTTTCGGCGATTTCCTGAAAGGGCCCAATTTGCCAGCTGATTGTTTGTATGTACAAAACAGTTTATAGATTTGCAAGAGCCTGTCCTAGATAGAGGATAGTGTTACATGATTGCATAGCTCATGCCATTTTATTAGGCAAAAAAAATATATAATGGGTTGTCTTGTTAAACCTCTGACCTGAGAGGTCCTGAATGCGCCGTATGCACCAGATAAGCAGTGTGGTTAAATGCTTTGCATTAGGTTGACTTGTGACATTGCATTAGGTTGACTTGTGACATTGCTCTAAGACATGTTAACTCTATATAGAAATAAGCCTCTTTTGTTGTGTTTAGTTGGTATGCAATCTAAAAGCCTAGCATAACAAGAAAAACAGCTTTTACAGGTGTGTAAATTAAAAAAAAAAAACTATTCACACTCAAAAACTGTTTTGCATAATAAAGAAATGTAATACTAAGCAGCTTTAATATATTGATTAATTAACATGTTTCAGTGGTTTTAAAATTATTTGTAAATTATTTTTTTCAAGCATAAAGTTTTCTGTTGTTAGTTATCACAGCATGCTCTACCTATTGGCACAATGCAGGATGTAGTAATATGTAGTAAAGCGACAGTAAAAATGGGAAACGTCTAAAAAGGTGCAACATTGTAGTTCCTTATTCCAATGATTATTGTTCAATATGTATAATAATATAGTGTGTAGGATATCCTCCTAAAATCTCCAAAGTCTGTGTCCATGACTACGTGTGTCTTTCAACCTCATCTTGTAAATGTTAAACAATTAAGCCCCACATCAGAACCCTTTCTAACAAGCTCCTGCAAAGATTTTAATTCATCCAGTTCCTTGAGTAAACCTCTCTATTTGCAACACAATCCAGTTTTACCCCTCCCTGCCTTGCACTGGACAATTTGAGCAGCCCCCAGCGGTATTATATAAGTCACACAATTGATCAGTTACCTTTAGCAGAATGAGACACTGGAGCTCCCTTGTGTCCCCACAATATTCACCATAAGTATTCAAGAAAAACACAGAGACATGTTTATAAGAAAATCTATTTATAACCAAAAGTTGGGTGAGCATTGCCTGAACCCAGCTCCCAAAACACTTTGTGGGCCGTATTTCCTGCAGAAGTGGCTCTAGCCCACCATAGGGTGATTATACATTATGCCTGCACTAATTTAAAATGGTTCTGGGAGTCAAAGCTGGTTTTATGGAAGCAGATAATGATTTAAAGGAACGTAAAAAGAAAACCCTGCAGTGTTCAACTGTACTGAAGAACAAAAATTACTCCAAATGGCATTCAGTTTCATACCCTGAATCATGGGTTTGATTTTCTATGCTATGTAAATATTACATACCCTTACCCTACACACACACAAAGTATAGCCAAATGCACAGACAAACCATACAGAGAAATGATTGCAAACGTTGCAGAAGTTTAACATCCTTGTCTGTAGGAATTATCATGCTTATGGCAAATTAGAGCAAATATTGTGAGAATACATATATGCTCCTGCTCTGTAGTGAACATTGGTCCTGGGAATAAGCAGCCAAGTCCTCATGGAGAGGCATGGGAGGAAACTAACTGCTTTTGTTAACCACTGTGTTCTTGGCCTTTGTTTTGCCGTCATTTTCTCAAGGATGTAGTTACGCAACCATATAAATGTAGAAGCCCATATAAACGAGAAGGCCACAGGCCACGTGCTTTTATGTATATGTGACCTAACATCATTTTTTATTTTGCAGTAGTGAGGACATTATCTCCCCACTGTTCCCTCTAAGCTGTGCGCTTGTGTGCGTGCATGCAGATTATACATAAGGTTTGCTGGTGTGGGGATGTATTGTTTAAAAGTGACCTCTGTGTTTCTTCTTGAGAGGACAACAGCAGTCAAAATACCTGGTTTGCCAAAGACCTGACTGTAGTACTGGGTAATGGATATTTTATATGGCATTTTACACAACACTCACTGACTTTGTGTCTATTCCAGGTTTAAACACAGGCGCATTTTACTCCCTCTCCACACTGTTGAACCGAATGATAACCTTTTACCATCCAGTAAGTTAGCATCTGTGTGCTCATGCTCCCCTGTATATCTTTGCATATGCACTGAAAATTGTTGTTCTTTTTAGGGTGAAGAAGTAAATGCTGGGAGGATTGGCTTGACTATCACAGTGTCTGGCATGTGTGGAGCATTGCTCACAGGTCTCTGGCTGGACAGGACAAAGACATACAAGTAAATATCAGAATGCACATGCAATGTGGTTTGTGCATAACAGATAACTACTAATATGATCTGAACATACATGAGCCATGCACATAATTTACTTATGCTATTTTGTGGCAAGATGTCTGAGTATGAGATATACTGTCTATGCATAAATCTTGTAAATAAACTATAAACTGTACAAGTGTCAAATATGAGGGTATTATCCCTGTTTTTCAGACAGACTACGCTATTTGTGTATGCCTTTTCCCTGGCAGGAATGGTGACATTCACTTTCATCCTGAAGCTTCGCTATCTCTGGGTCGTCTTTGTCACTGCTGGATGTCTGGGGTGCGTATACTGTTTGTGACTGAACTTTGTCTATGATATGTGGAGATAACTATAAAAGCAGAAGTTCTGAGCCTTACAGACCAGACACAATGTTCCTGTTAGTTACAAATTCCGTTTCAGTAAAAGTATCAAAAAACTTTCAAAAATTAAATAAAATCATGATTTCTAGGAACAATGAAGGAAATTCTGGCTTGGGATGGTGGTACATACAGCATCTTGCATCCCTTTGTAAGTGTAATGCAGCTAGCTATCAGAATGTTAACCGAATTTCTATAAGCGATAACATTACTCCCAAAGTGGATGGCACTGTAAATGTATCAGATTTGAATTTTTATGGACAAAATTCATGTAATATAATCGACAGTTTGATTACTTTTGATAATTTACGCCTGATTACAATTAAATAGTAAATGTCAGAATTTTTTTTAGGTGTGGTAGTGTGTTTATTATACACACTATTGTATATTATGATCTCTGCAATTTTAAATCACGTTAATATGGCAAGGAGTTGTGAGAATTAAATTCAGACCACCAGCTGACTTCTGTAACAGTGTTGCATAATGCATTGGAGTCAAAACTAGCAAGGAAGAAATTGTAAAGACTAAGATACCGTTTAGGACATTAAGGGGCACATTCATGAAAACGCGAGTTCGAATCCCGAATGAATGGATTGGATACGATAATTTCTCAAGATCGCAAATATCACGAATATGCTTCCGAAAAAATCGTATTAGTCACGATAATCGATAATATCGTATTGGCGATCCGAAAGTCACAAAATTTTTGTATCCGAATGATCGTAAAAAACCTTTCCGACTTTGATCCTTCTGTGCATGATTTTGGAAGCCTCCCATAGGAATCAATGGCACCGTGTAGCTCCAACCTGGCCCAAGGAAAGTCGCGATACCGAAGCTTGAATGAATCCAAAACTTTTGTACTCGGCGCGACAATACGATTTTGTCGCACAAGTTTTGAAGTTGTGCAGGTATGAAAAATTTGCCGAAAATACGCTGATCGAACGATCGGAGCATTTGTGGATTAGTAAATCTCCCCCTTAGTGTATGTATATGTAAATATACACAAAAACACAAACTGAGAACAGCACTTACGTACAGAAGAGCAGTGGGCCACCAAAAAAATAAATAAATCTGTTGATGTTCTTTTTTTCTAATGATGCGATGAGATAAAATGCAAAAAAATTGCAAGGTTTCATGTGATTTTCAGAAATGTAAATAAACAAAAAACTACCTGTAGCAGAGCTTGCACTTAGTAGTAGAAAGGCATTTTTTACAATTTTGAATTTGTCTGACAATGTACTTTTCAAGAATGGTTTTCTGGGGGTAAGCATACTGGTAGTGGCATTTTAATCATTTTGCAATATAAAATTTGCTGATTTCTGGAGTTGCACATTAAAAATTCAAAATGTATTACTGGGGTTACTTGATCTATAGAAATCATAAATCTCCATAAAATTATACATACTTGGTATTAGCGTGTTTAGGAGACATGGGCCTTTATACATTGGCAGCTTATTGGCCATGGGGCCAGCTGAAGAGCCTGTCTAATAATTGCTCAAAAGTCAGGTAGATATCCATCCGACAGGTCTGATTTATTCCTGTAGGGTCAAGGAACACATTGGCATGTTGATGTGGTCCTCTCATCAGTGGCCTGCAATTATTATCTGAGCCAAACAAACAGACCTTAATATCTAGGCATGTTCAATAAAGCATAATAACATGTCTTATTTCATGCATCATTACTTTATGTGTATTTTTAATTACTGTATTATATTGTAATTTCTATGGGTATTTGCCGTTAATACAAAAATATATCTCTAGGTTCTTTATGACAGGATATCTTCCACTTGGATTTGAGTTTGCAGCAGAATTGACACATCCAGAGTCTGAGGGAACATCATCAGGATTACTGAATGTATCAGCACAGGTATGTATATACAACATACCTACATTTTAAATCCATTACATTTAATTAGACTCTTTAACCACAATTAGCTCCATGGAATCAAATTAATCTAAGAAACTGATTTAGATTTGTAGCGACTTTCCAAATTATGATGAGCAATAAGATGTTGCCACAAGCAACAAGATTAGCTACTAGAAATGATATAGCTGGCATACCACAGATCTTAAAGGAGTTTTAAAGGTCAGATTACTAACCTGGAGCCATGGGCTGGTGTACCTCCTGCATAGAAATCTCAAACCTTGTGGTATTTTGAAGACCGCTTCACAGGCATATTGCTTATGAACAACTGGCATAGGCCCAGTCGGTTCGGGGGCCGCATCAACAAACCGATGCGGTCCCCAATCCGACTAAATTTTCACACCTGCCGATTTCAGGCCAGATGTCGGGCAGGCCTGTCGTTAGTGCCCCTACACAGGCCAAAAAGTATGTATGTATGGCCACCTTAAGAAGGAGAGTGATTGAGACATTGGTTTGTAAAGTGATGGTAAGTCCAGAGTTAGAGGAGAATACTAGTGGTTACTGAGTGTGTGAGCAAAGAGTAGGGTTATTCAGTAGGCTATCAAGTTGCTGAGGCTAGATTATGGGTTTGAACGAAAAGGTGAGTTTTAAGTGACCATTTATAAGTCTGGAGACTCAGCGTGTCTAAGTAGAGTCTAAGTGAGTTAACTAGGGAGTTAGATAGTGTGAGAGTTCATTGTGTATGTTCTGTTCTAGTAGTTTGGTGGAGAAAGGGAGTAGAGAGATTGGGCAGAGTTAGAGGAAAGTTTAGGATCCAAAGAAGGTTTTTTTAAGTATCAACTTGATGACTGCGTGACTGAATGAGTGTGGACATATGCCAGTAGAGAGGGAGAGATTATAGAGAGAAGTGAGAGTTGGAGTAAATATATCTAAGAGAGGTGGGATGAGATGAAAAGGAATAGGATCTAGAAAGCAGGTAGTAAGATAAGATTTAGACAGGAAAAGGTAGACAGTCTCCTCTGTTAGTGTGGGAAAGGAATTAAAGGAGAAGTAAAGGCTAAGTCACTTGGGGGTGCCAAAATGTTAGTCACCCCCAAGTGACTTAAATCGCTTATCTTGTACCCCGGGCTGGTGCCCCTGTTAAGAGAGAACTGCACCAGCCGGGGTAGGTGCAAGTGCTTCCTTCTTCCGTGTTGGCGCACATGCGCATTAGAGTGAAAAGCTGAACTTTAACAACAAAGTCGACTTTGTTGTGAAAAGCTGAACTTTAACAACAAAGTCGACTTTTCACTCTAATGCACATGCGCCGGCCCAGGGAATTCGCCCGCGGAAGAAGGAAGCGCTCACTTCAGGCACCCCGGGCTGGTGCGGCTTTCTCCTAACAGAGGCTGTGTATAAATGAGAGTTGAGGAGTAGGACTGCTTTGCACAGGACGAAGCATTCCTGAAGTTATGTAGTGCGTTTTTGTAATGGTTGAAGTTAGTATTGTACTTATTTTTTCTCCAATGCCGTTCAAGCCTGGGGGACTGCATTGGTATTGTTTTAAATGTTTAGTGTGCCAGGGTTGTCTTTTGGTGCAAAATAAGTGGTGTGTGTAGAGGGGAGCAAAGCTGTCCAAGACAGTGGTGATTGCTTCATTGTAGAAAGACACAGCTAGTTCAGGGTCAGTGAATGAAGAGATGGAGGAAAGCACGGGTTGTAGTGTGAATGAACATTAATGTGATGAAGGATCTTGTGTCTGGGGGTAGGATTCTGAGGTGGAGTAGAAGTGTGCCAAAGGGAGAGTGTAAGTGTGAGGAGATGGTGATCAGAGAGAGAAAAAGGAGAGTTTAAGAGGTTAGTTAGAGAGCAGAGTTGAGTAAATTTGATGACAAGGGTATGGCCATCTTGGTGGGTGGGGTATGAAAGCTATTGTTTGAGCCCATAGGAGGTTAGATTATGCAGCTTGGAGGTAGGAGACCCTTCAGTGTCAATGGGGATATTGAAGACCCATTATGAGCAGGAATATCTGAAGAGAGGAAGGGTAGGAGCCTGAGAAATCATCTAGAAATTTGGAAGTTGGTCCTGGAGGGCGAAAGATCAACCCCTATACCATGGAGTTTCTTCTTTGAGACTGCTATAGATAGGATAGGTGTGCAGAACTGGTGCCAGCTTATGAAGGTAATTTATACCATTCATGCAGAAATGGTATCATTATGCATCATAAATAATCAGTTCTGTGGAAATGTTACTCAACCATATTAATCTCACCTACACAGTCCATTTTTTCCATAGAGGGAGGTATGGTGAGGGGTATGGGAGCGGGTGACCCAATAATTTTAATGCAGCAGTCCATGCTTGGTGTGGAGTTTTGAGAGTGTCCGGAAGAATGGCCATATCAGAGACCTGTCTGTAGGGGTAGGTACCCAGGCCTTCCAGTGAGTGAAGGATTGATGCTTGAAGGGCCATATTGGGGTTGTATGGGTTGGGTGAGAGGCACCATTGTAAATAGTATATCTGTGAGGCCAGGTAGTAAAAGTAGAAATGGGGAAGTCCCAGTCCTCCTTTGTCTATAGGGGATGTTAATCTCTCCCAGGAGATGCGGGGTGGTTTGTTTGCCCAAATAAATGGGTTAATTATTGCATTCAGTTTTTTAAATACAGAGCGCGGAATTGTATATGGAGTATTGTGCAGGATGTATAAAAACTTTGGTAGATATATCATTTTAATGATATTAACTCTACCCCACATTGAGAGTGGTAATTTTTCCCAGTTTTTAAGTGCCAGAGAGAGGGAATCCGTTAGTGGATCCAGGTTGAGTTGCCTGAATGTATCGGGGTCATTATGTATCTGTATCCCCAGGTATTTAAATGTTGTGACTTCCTTTAAGAGTGTGTTTGGTGCTGTCTGTATTACCGGGGTGGGGTCGAAGTGGTAGAGTTGGGACTTGTCCCAGTTAACTTTTAACCCCGAATATTTACCAAATTCCTGGATGACCTCTAATAGGTTAGATAGTGAAGTTCCTGGGTCAGCTAGATATATCAAAATGTCATCCGCAAAGAGTGACACCTTCTCTGTGACGTTGGCAAATTTGAGTCCCTTAATATTGGGGTTATTACGTATAGTGATGGCCAGAGGCTCAATCGCTAGTGCAAAAAGGGTTGGAGAAAGGGGGCATCCCTGTCTGGTTCCTCTGTATAGGGGGAAAGGTGGAGAAACAGTGTTGTTCACCCTAACTCTGGCTACTGGGTGTTTGTAGAGCAATTTTAGCCACTGAGTGAAGCGGGCCCCCAACCCAAATCTCCCAAGCACCTCCCAAAGGTACTCCCATTCCACCGAGTCAAAGGCTTTTTCTGAGTCTAGAGAGGCTACTGTTCTAGATCCACTGTTGGTATGGGTTATTTGTAGGTTAGTAAATAATCTGCGGAGGTTAAAATCTGTCGCTCTGCCCGGCATGAAGCCTGATTGATCTGGGTGGATTAGGTCTTGTACTGCCCGAGTGAGCCTGGTGGCTAATACCTTTGCTAGTATTTTGGCATCTGTATTGATTAGTGAAATTGGACGGTACGAGCTGCAGAGGGTAGGGTCTCGGCCAGGTTTAGGAATTACTACTATGAGGGCTTCTGCAAATGACTGGGGTAGTGTTTGTGAGTCCCAGGCTGCCTGGAATGTGCTTAGTAGGTGGGGGGTCACCAGATCCTTCATGGCTTTATACCAATCTGGGGGGAGTCCATCGAGCCCGGGTGTTTTGTTGGGGGGAAGAGATTGTATTGCTCCGGCAATCTCTTCTGGTGTGATGGGGGCATTTAACCAGGCTCTCTCTGAGGGATTCAGCTTAGGTATGTGTATGGAGTCTAGGAAGTGGCGTAGCTGTGGAAGCGTGTATTTAGCTGTGGAGCTGTACAGCTTTTGGTAGTAGGAGGCAAATGTTTCCGCTATCAGATGGGGTTCGTGGACTGTATTACCGTCTTCGGTTTGAATGCGTGAGACAGCTATGGAGGCCTGTTGTTGTTTGGCTAGTATAGCTAGTATTTTGCTGTTTTTGTCTCCTTTGTCAAATATGTGCTGCGTGTTATACAGCAGGGCTTTTTTAGTTATTATGGTAGATTCTCTGGCTAGGGTCGCTTCAGCTCTCCTGATTTCTTCATATGTGTTAGCTGTGGGAGTATAAAAGTGATTGTGTTGGGCTTCTGCAAGACGTTCCTCTGCTATTTTTATAGACTCTCTAGCTTTTTTCCTTGCGTGGGAGATTAGTGTAGTGAGAGAGCCTCGTGTCGCTGCTTTTGAGGCATCCCAAACTATTTAAATCCTTATTTTTAACTCTTATTCAATCAGGTATTTGGTCTGATCTTCACCACATCACAGGGACAAATTCTGGATAAATTTGGGGTTGAGGCTGGAAATATTTTCCTCTGCAGCTTCCTGTTGGTGGGGACAATCATAACAGGTAGTACAAAATATTTTCTCCTTTCACTGGCATCAGTGAGTAATTTGGTTGTTAGTTCCTGTATGTCCCACTTGGTGTTTCTGAACTTTTTTGTCTCTATACTCCTTGATGTAATTAACGCTTAGTAAAAATAAATAGGTATTGCTGCATTCTAACATTTTAGGCATATCTGCATTATCTTTTTCTATTTTATGGGCTTAGGAAGTAGTACTCCATTGATTTTGTTTTTTTTTCTCTCAACTTCTTTCCTGCCTCTGTATTTATCAATGTTGGCCCTTCTCCTTTTGTGTTATATTTATGCCACCACTCTAATTTGCCACTCAGGATGTATTAAGCCTGACCTTCGCAGACAAAGAGCCAATCAGGAGGCAGCCAATAATGTAAGTACCACTGTGTACACCATGTTTGAAATCATTTTTATACATTTATACAGTGTACAGTCTTAATTTCCCTTCTAGAGTATAATCATTTTACCAGCTTTATAAATAGGGCATTGCTTAAACAGACTGTAAACTATATGAATCATGCAGGACATTCCTCGTCTGCATAATTGCATATCATGGGGACATTTTTATAGACTGAGAAGCACACAGCACACCTAGAGGTAAAGCATTGATACAGTATATGTATATATATATATATACACAGTCCATGTAAATGGTAGCACGCCACAAACCAGGAGTCAAATGCCTGGGTGCTAAAGCAAAAAAATACATACAAACTGCAGTACAGGCCAGCACTCACAGGACTTCTAGGATAATGACATCAGACGAATAAAGATGTTATAACAAAAGATCTTGAAGCATGGTTCTTTATTAATCCAATGTTTCAGTTCCAGCCAGGAACTTTCATCAGGGATTAACTACATGTATTTTGGGTTGTGCACCTCACAGAATGTTAAGGATTGAGTGCTGGCATTGGCATCTACTGGGCTATGCCCTTACAATTAACTGATAATTCAGTAACAAGTAAATAAAATATCATATCTAGTTAAAAATAAGGTATGTTGACCTTTAATGCTTGAAATACAAACTAATCAAAATTAAGTGGCTGTAAAATGTATCCTGTCTGACTGATGTGTAATATTGTTTTCTTTGAATATATTTTTTGGATGTGAATAAATGACACTATAAATACCTGGTTGCTCATAATATGCATAAAAACCGGTTTGGCAAATTATTGGCTTAAAAAAATGCATCAAAAGCTCTGCTGGAGCCTTCATCAGAGAGACAACATGACAGCTTAAACATTTTTAGAAATATTTTACACTTAGAAATGATACAGGCTGGATATATCTATCATTTTCCATACCTACAAAAAAGTAAATATTGTGTTAAGATATAAAGCCATTAAGCCCAAGTTCCAGACATGACAGCCAATGTTCTTACAGCCTTTCCATGAGAATTCTCTGCTCTCCTTCAATTATGGCTCAGTCGATCAATCTGACCATTAAGGTAAGTGTCTAACCTTGCTGCACATAAGGATAGTGCCATTAACACTGCAATGGCATTCACTGTGTATGAATCTCTTGAAACTGACTTCCAAAAGATTTTTCATATAACTGTATTTACAGTATTACTGTATTCAGTTGTTACATATAAAATTTATAAGTACTTAACTGAGACAAGCATGGGTCTGTTATAAGAATAAATCTTTGTCTAAAACATAATTTGTGTATTAGATGGCCCCTTTGATTTTTATCTGATGACAACTATTGGTACAAAACAGGTTTAAAAGTAAAGTATGAAGAACTAAAAACAGTTGAATACCTGAACTGCAGAGTTAATATGCAATGTCCTTATTACCTTATGGTGTAAAATCCTAAATGGTATCTAAATCTGCTTGGCGTCTAAGGCTGCTTTGAGCTGGACTGCATTGGTGGGCTCTTTTGTTAGGTGAATTAGGACCAGTGTGACCATTTGTGTTTTTTTGTTTTGTTTTACAGCAGAATGCTGAGCCACAAGTGGAAGAAGGGGAGACCCCTTCCTCTCTCTTGTCCTGTCAAGAGTGATAACAGATTCCATCTTGCCACAGAACACAGCTTTAAACAAAATGTCTGCTTGGTAATGGCATTTTTGAGGCTGGTGATGTTTCCATCAGGGTTCTTTTATGCCTAAGTGAACAATTTACCTTTGGACTTTAAGTTTTTATACCAAAGAAGAATTCTATCAATATATTTTGCAAACCAGGATGCACAGACTGCCATGGAATCTGACTTGAGTATTGCAGTTTAAAATTGTCAAGTGTTTGTAATTAGAGACTTAAATAAAATCTAATTAATTTATTTATTTAATACATCTATTATTTTATAGACACACTACATTATAACGTGTAACTCCATATTTCTATGTAGAACCAGAACTAGGTTGCAATGCATCTCTGTTTAGAAGGTCCCCCAAAACTATGTTGTCTTCACTGATCTTTAGGCAATGCTCTGGCAGAAGCACTGGACTTTTAACTCTATTTAAAATAAGTAAATGCTGACTAAAGTCTGCCAGGCATCAGGTGCAGGTTAATATAGACCAAAGCACACTTGTGACTGTTCTTGAAAATTCTTCTGTCTCTGGATGAAAAGAATAATAAAAGCAAAATAAACAGATAAAAGTAATGAAAGAATTCCAGCTACTACAGACACAAATAGCTTCTGCATGTGCTGTAGAATATCCATATCCTTAAGGCTGAGGACAACTAAATAAAAAATGCAGAAGCAGCAAGAATGAAAAAAACTACTCTTTAAATAGCCTTCTGGCTAAGGCTAGTGCCACATATGGCTGTTTAAATGGTTGATCTGCTTGCCTCCACACACTCCTGTCTGCAGTGACATGCACTGTGTCAGTCTGGATGCATACACATGGAGCAGATTTTAGAGTGAAAATTCATACCATTTTAGCTCCAAAATCTACTAAAAGTGCCTGCACCAAGGCTCACACAGTGACTGTCAGTGCAGACAGAGTTGATTGGCTGTCTCTCTGCCCGCATTTATAGGTAGGTAGAGTACCAGCCATGTGTAACACTAGTCTTAGTCACAGGGGTGCTGCTGCCCTGAACGTCAATGGAGGGTGGGCTACGTGTATTGCCACCTTTAGATTCGGATGTGGGATGAGTTTTTCCTGATCTGCATTTTACTAGCGTTGTTTATTTGAACAGTGATAACATCATCTGCAAAAAAAGTTTTAATACTATTCATATTATTTATATACACAAGCTGGATGCTTACCTTGCAGAAAGTGCTTTAAAGGAGAAAGAAAGGTAAAAACTAAGTAAGCTTTATCAGAAAGGTCTATGTAAATACAGTCATAAGCACTTGCAAAAATGCTGCACTGAGTTCTCTGTCAAAAGATTTCTTGTCTGTTTTCCTGAGACACGCAGCTCTCTCCCCTCTCCTGCTCCCCCCTCCCTCAAGAATGCTAAGAACTCACTCCCCCCCCCCTTAGGAATATGGATCTGAGCCAATCAGCAGGAAGCTGGCTCATAGTATAACTAACTGAGCATGTACACTTGGTCTGGGTCTCGGTACAGAAGTGAGGCATTATGGGAACACAGTTCAGCATTTTTTCTTGCTGTTTGGCTTCTGATCATCTGAACAGGTGTACATTACATATATATATATATATCTATATATATATATATATATATATCTATATATATATATATATATATATATATATATATATATATATATATATATAGTCTTGCAAAGAATCGGCACTCACCAGTATCGGGCACAGGCTGGGTGCTGACAAAAATAATACATCAAACTCAACAGTAGAAAGCACTCACAGCTACAGCATCAATCAGGTCAGTGATTTATTTCAGCATACCATCATGGTATGCTGAAATAAATCACTGACCTGATTGATGCTGTAGCTGTGAGTGCTTTCTACTGTTGAGTTTGAGATATATATATATATATATATATATATATATATATATATCTATATATATATACAGACCACGATGGTTCGGCACTCCTTAGCAGGTGACTAATTGACCCAGGTGCTACCGATTAAAGCAATTTCGATACAGTCCAAGGGTATAACGGTGCACACCAGGAATCCTTTAAAAATTAGCTTTTATTGTAATATATAAAAAACTTAGTACATGGAAAAATAGGTCCTATTTTTCCATGTACTAAGTTTTTTATATATTACAATAAAAGCTAATTTTTAAAGAATTCCTGGTGTGCACCGTTATACCCTTGGACTGTATATATATATATATATATATATATATATATATACAGGCTCAAATGACGGCACACTCAGGATTTGTTAATAGACGTCACTGGATCAAAAATTAATTACATCAGAGGTTTATTAGTTGCAACGTTTCAGCTCCACACAGGAGCTTTCGTCAGGGATACAACACCATGTGGGGAACAAACAGTTATAGGCAAAAGAGCGCCAAAGTTGTTGCTAGGCAACCCAAACATTCACAAAAACGTTCACCAAAATAACAAAAAAAGAAAGAAAACTTGACATAAACCAAGGTAATAAATCACCCAAAACAAATACGTGAAAAAATGTATACCTTATAACATAGGAATGAGCGTATTCGTGCACGGACCCCTGGAAAGGCATCTCCCCGTACCAGTCATCCTGATCGAGGGTGCCCCGGGTGGTGAAAGCAGCAGTGCTGTAGTCGCAAAGTCATACCTGCGGTGAACAATAGCGTTGCCCAGTGTATGGGCCCCCTACGGCTAGTGTCAGTGAGTGGCGTGTCCTACTCGCCGTTGTTTGGCAACCGGCAGTGGTGAGCGGGCGCTTGCGCCCGTGTGTCATGGCAGGCGGAGGGCTATATTGTAGGGACTTCCCTAGGCATACTTACGCGTCCTACACAGAAGGCGGGGTTGCCGGCTGTGCCCCGAACGGCACAAAGTCGGTGCCTCGTCATTATTGCTGTGGACTAGCTGTGCCGAGCCGATGCTTAGCCAGAGACATATTCTCACATAACGGTACCGTGGACAGCTGGCGCCCTTGCTCAGTTAAGACACATATCGCCACAATCGGGGTGGGGGGAGCCGCCTACAGTCCCCCATATTCGCTTTTGTCACCCAAGATAGACATAAACATACCCCACGCGGGGTTATAGTTCAGCAAGCCGAATTCAGTATACGCATACTGTCTCTAGAGGGCTAGAAATGTATGGGGCTGGTCATAGGAGATGGTACCACCAGGGGTCATGAGTGCACTATTATTGTTGTTCATAGACCCAGGGGGAGGGATGAAGGTTGCAACAGTGTTGCCAGGTATGTGGCACATGGTAACCAATCTGGGGAGACAATGTAATAAAAGTTGGAATAAAAAGTGAAACAAAGTAATCCGGACTGTTGTATATAGAAAAAGGTCAGAAGAGGCCTTGCAATCCACTACCAATGGGAAAAAATAAGCAAAGTAGAAATAAACTGCAATTAAAAAGAAAACATACTGGTAGAAATCAGTGCAATATATGACAGTGGGAAAGGTAATACTCGGAGATCAGAGAGGGTAGAATGTCAATATATCTTTAGATAAAGCATCCAAATGGTAGGGTCTCATTCAGCCCCCGTGGGGCCACACAGTCAAGTTTGAAGATCCAGCGGGACTCTCTTTGTAGTAAGGCCAAGTCCCTATTACCCCCACGGTCCAGGGGTGGTTGGAAATCAATGGCCATGCATCTAAATGTCGGTAAAGGGTGCCGCATATTGACGAAATGTCTAGCCACTGGCTGCTTTGATTCTCCCTCCTTTAGTGCTTTACTGATGGCCGACCGATGATTGCTGATGCGTTCGCGTAGTGTCGTGATTGTTTTCCCAACATAATATAGTCCGCAGGGGCAGGTGATGATATAGACAACATATGTAGACAAACAGCCCAATCTGTGGAAAATCTTGAGTCTCTTGCCGGTGTGGGGGTGTGGGAAATCGGGACCAGTGAGTAGACACCTGCATGTTACGCAGTCTGGACACTTGTAGCATCCAGGTTTTTTGATGTTAGATAGCCAGTTCGATGGTTTATTACTGGGGTTTTTAAAGAGCAAGGCAAGCAGATTAAAATCCTTTATTGTGCACTTATACAGACCCCAGACAGAGTAGGACGCTAAATCAAAACCAGCAAAATATGTACCGTTTGTTGTAAAATCGCTTTTATGCATCCTCACTCGCTCTGCTGGTATGCGCCGCCATCTTTAATTCCCCCTGCTTCTGGCTTCACGACGAGTGTCAAAATGCGCATGCTCCAGCATCGCATCCACCCACTGACCCCGTGATCATGACCCGTGACCCTTCATGCTGTGTGCAGGAGCGCATACTGCGCATGCTTCGTTTCAGACACTGTCCAGGACAGCGATGCTTGGGAGGAGGCTGGGAGAGCAGTGCCATACAAAGAAGCGGAGGTACATGGTTGATTTTAAAGTAGATATTTCCTTACAGGGGACTTAAATTAGAACATTGCAGTGTTAGAATGCACAGGATGTAAACTAAGTTTTGCTAAGTTGTGCAATGGTAATCGACTTTACTTGCTCTTTAAAGTCTGTTTTTACCAACAGGTTTCTCAAGCTCCTTCCCTTTTTGTAGCCCATCATGGGTTTCTGGGCTTGATACAGGGCCAGTGATTCATCCTGGCTTATCATAGCCCAATTCCTAGTGACGCTTTCTGCTAATGTCTTAGAAGTGGAGGAAAACGTAGTGGTGAATATTAAGGGGGTTGGTTGTTTATTGACCTTCTGATTATCAGCCAATAACGTATCCTGAGAGTGGCAAAGGGCCCTCTGGAGTTGTGTCTGCAAAATCTCCTCTTTATATCCACGTTCTAGGAATCGCTCAAACATTTCTTGTAGTTGTATTTTGGCAGTGTTATTGGAGCTGTTGTTCCTAATAACTCTGAGGAACTGGGAGTATGGGATCCCTTTGATCGTGGCTGGTGGATGTTTACTGGAAGCATGTAGGATGGAGTTCCTATCAGTAGATTTCCGAAAAAGTCTGGTGCTTAATCTGTCCCCATCTCTAAAGACATTAAGATCCAGAAACTCAATGTTGTCCTTATGGTAGTTTAATGTGAGTTTAATGGGACAGTCAAGTTGATTAAGGTACCGGTGGAAGGAGAGAAGAGCTTCCTCCCCCTCTGTCCAAATCATAAATAGATCATCTATATAGCGAAAATAAACTGAAATTGATTTGTGGAGTAGCGGTAATAGGTGAGTTCTCTCAAAATCGGCCATAAATAAATTCGAATAGGATGGTGCCAGGGCACTACCCATTGCGGTCCCAGCCAGTTGCAGATAAAACTTGTTCTCAAATCTAAAAAAATTCCTAGTCAGTGTGAGTTCCAGAAGATATGTAAGAAACTCAGTAGGTGTATTAGAGGTCATACATGTAGAGAGTGCCCTATTAACTGCCCTAATTCCCTGTTCGTGTGGAATGACTGTATAGAGACTAGTCACGTCCATTGTTACCAGGATGCAATTGTCAGGTACATTGTCCAGGTCTCTTAACTTCCTGATTACGTGCGTGGAGTCCTGGGTGTATGATTCCATGGTCTTAACTAGGGGTTGTAAAAAGGAATCAATAAAGGTTGATATAGGTTGGAACAAGGAACCTACTGCAGAAATGATAGGTCTGCCAGGTGGTGCTGAGAGTGATTTGTGGATCTTAGGTAGAGTATATATGATTGGTGTGCGTGGATACTCTGTGATAAGGAAGTCATAGGTGTCACCAGTGATCCAACCTGCATTAAGGGCTAGAGATAGATAATTGTCCAATTCAGTCTTAAATTTCCTAGTGGGATCCATTGGTAGCTCCCTATATGTCTTGGTGTCAGAAAGTTGTGTCAAAATTTCCTCTCTGTAATATGAGTAATCCAATAAGACTATGGACCCACCTCGATCGGGATGACTGGTACGGGGAGATGCCTTTCCAGGGGTCCGTGCACGAATACGCTCATTCCTATGTTATAAGGTATACATTTTTTCACGTATTTGTTTTGGGTGATTTATTACCTTGGTTTATGTCAAGTTTTCTTTCTTTTTTTGTTTTTTTGTTATTTTGGTGAACGTTTTTGTGAATGTTTGGGTTGCCTAGCAACAACTTTGGCTCCCTTTTGCCTATAACTGTTTGTTCCCCACATGGTGTTGTATCCCTGGCGAAAGCTCCTGTGTGGAGCTGAAACGTTGGAACTAATAAACCTCTGATGTAATTAATTTTTGTTTGATCCAGTGACGTCTATTAACAAATCCTGAGTGTGCCGTCATTTGAGCCTGTATACTTTTTTTTCGCACAGGCACCCAGGTATTATCTTTAACTTATGGTGTGCTGCTGACTAGCACTCTCTCTCTCTCTATATATATATATATATATAAGTTGAACACGAAGAAGCCGCTCTCATAGGTCTTAAGTGTTAATTAATTAGTCTTAATTAATTAATTAATTAGTCTTAATTAGTCTTAATTAGGTCTCAACTTTGAGAAAGGCTGAGGTGTTCAGCCGAAACGTCAGTTCACCATTTAAATAAATAGAACCTTTATTCTGCACTTAAGACCTGTGAGAGCGGCTTCTTCGTTTTCAACTTCTGTTTTCTGTTTCGTTGACTGCACCCAGGCAATTTTAGTGATCTACACGAGAGTGCCAGTGGTTCCTAACTTTTATATATATATATATATATATATATATATATATATAGTATATATTAATTACACATTTTCAATTGTAAATTGTTATTGAAATCAGCATGCTTATGTCAATCGCTGGTGCTGTCCACACGTGCCACTAAAACTATGTTGCAGTAGTCGGCTCTACATATCTACATAGAGGAGTAACTAGTTGGTGCTCGGCCCTCCGCAAACAAATTCTTCGGAGGGGCCCAGCAGACAGCAACTCCTACCCAACCCACTGTGCTCCTACTCCTCACCCGTGTCCCCTGCTGCAAGTAGAAAAGCAGCAGAGAAGACGGGATTTCTTTACAACTATAGAGGAAGCAGGCCTCGCTGTCCACCACCCGTGACTGTAAGGTTTGCTTCCTCTATAGGTATGCCAGTGGCTCTACATTAAACTCAAAGTCCCACAATGCCTGGGAGGAACAGAGCTGTCTTTGTTTCAATATTATACAGTATTTGGTCAAAACCAGCAGTGCAGAATACCAAAGGACCGATAGATACTGCTTTTCAATAGCAATTACATTTCCTTTCATTTCCAGATTGTAATATATTTACAGCTCTGTAAGCCAGTGACCTGAGAGATACCGACTAGGCTGTATGCACCATACACTTTTAGCTCGAATTATATTAAAATGAAATATTTGCTTAAATGTGACTGTTTACAGTTTAAATATATCTAGACAGTGACATTGAAAGTTTAAATGCTTTTGCAAAGCTGGCATGTGATATTGCTCAAGTCCTAAAATCTCTGTAGAAATAAGCTCTTTTCCTTGTTTTTCTGTATGTTGCTGTGCAAGGCCCTCTAATTGCATAGCAACTAAGTTGCTAACTAAAGTAAAGCTTTTTTTCCTCTTTACTTGATGTAAACAAAAAGTTGTGACATAACTTTAAAGAAGGCTTTCATTTTGAATCAGAAGCTAAATTTTTCATTTTTTTAGATGGATGGACTTTTCTGGGCGGAAACAAAAATATACAGTAAGGTTCCACACAATCTGCTCTTGCTCTTTGTTAAAAGAGAACTAAGCCCTCTAAATGAATATGGCTGGAAATGCCATATTTTATATACTGATCTTTTTGAGCCAGCCTAAGAGTTCAGCAACTCTATAGTAGTAATAATCCAGCACTTCAAAGTTGTCTTCAAACTGGAATCTGTAAGAAGTGTCTGCGACATTAACCTGCTCAGTGTGCTAAGAGCAGCTGTTGAGAAACTAAGGGGCAAATTATCAAGCAGAATATGAGGCTGGTCTGTAATATAAATGGATGCTACAGGGTGGATTATTATATTTTCATTCTAATTGTACTTGTTTCTGAGCTGCCATGCCCTAATAACTAGTATTATTTACTAATCAAATATATTGTAACATTTATAATCTTTCTATACAGTATATTTTGAGTCAGTCCCTAATCTCAGTAACTGACAGCAGCAGAGCATGTGCAGTCAATCAGCAGGAAAGAAGATGGGGAGCTACAGGGGCATCTTTGGTGGCATAGATCTTCCATGCCAAAGGGCTGTGGTTGCCTTGGGTTGGTACAGAAGCCCATAACATAATGTACAACATTTCTATCTTACTTCTTTAGTTCTCCTTTAAATCCAGAATCTTCGGTTAAGCGTTGAAAAAATATTTAATATGTTTGGTGCCTAAAAGAGTATTTAAGAAGATAATTGCATTTCTCTCTGCTTCCTTCTAAGAGTACTGGTACACAGGGAGCTTAGCCGTCTGAGATAGCACCTGTGGTAATGAAAATGGGTCAGGGGTGACTAATCTCCCCATAACCAGTACCCTAAGGGCAATAAAATTGCAAAACATTTATATATATATACAAGTATATATATATATATATAATAATTCATATTAAGATGCCATGACTAATTGTGCGCAGTAAGTGATGTGCTGATTAGTCATTACTTTATTAAAAATCACAGCAACTAATCGCCCTGTGTGTCTTCACCCTAAAGGAGCTGTGACTAATTAGACGTCAGCATGCAGACACCAATCACAGTCATAAAATGCCAAAATACTACATCATCACCATTATTTATTATTAGTAAGTTTTGTGTCCCATTTGAATGGTTTGTGTAACTTAATCATGAAAAAAAACAAAGATCAGTACTTTCCAACTTTCTTTTGACATTTTTATTCAATGCATTTTAAAGGAGAACTAAAGCCTAACTAAAGAAGTAGGGCATAAATGTTGTGGGCTTCCGTTACCAGCCCAAGACAACCACAGCCCTTTAGCAGGGAAGATCTGTGCCCCCAAATATGCCCCCCAGTAGCCTCCTATCTTCTTTTCTGCTGATTCACTGCACATGCTCTGTGCTGCTGTCAGTTACTGAGATTAGGGGCTGACTCACAATATACTGTATATATAGATTATAAATGTCACAATATAAGGCTGATTAATAAATTATCCAGATTATTAGTACGTTAGCTCTGAAACTACTGCAATTAGCTTTAGAATCAATTATCCAGATTATCAGTACATGGTAGCTCTGAAACTACTGCAATTAGCTTTAGAATCAATTATCCAGATTATTAGTACATGGTAGCTCTGAAACTACTGCAATTAGCTATAGAATGTAATATTTAGCCCTGTAACATCGGCTTATATTACAGACAAACCTAATTTTCTGCTTAATAATTTGTGACAACCCCCAAACCTAAGCTTCTCAACAGCTGCCCAGACCACACTGTGCATGTGCATTGTCACTGACACTTCTAATAAAATCCATGATTGGGACCTGTGCACAACTGTAAAGGACTGGATAATTAGTACTAAAAAGATGCTGTACTTTTAGGCTGGTGCAGTAAGTTCAGTATATAAAAAATGGCATTTCAACCTATATTAATATTTAGGGTTTAATTCTCCTTTAACGGAAATACATATTTGATTCCTCCACTGGAAATAGCAAACTGCTCATTTAAATCGGCTTAGACATTGTCAACATGATTCTGACCCATAAGCTATGGCATATTCAGCTGCATGCAGGACAAGGGCAATGTGTCTATCATAATGCCATGCATGTATTGTGAGGTAGTGCTGGAAGAATATTAATCTTTTGGTTCCATCCAAAAGCACAACCCACAATATTGAAACAAAGCAACTACAGGTTTAGTAGCCTATGTTTGCTCTGCATTTGTTTCCATCAGGGTTCTTTAATGCCTAAATCATCAGTATACCTTTATTTTTTGCCAAAGTATTGAGTCTGTGTAAATTGCAAAACAAAGGAGCACAATCTATCATTAATTGCAGTTAAAATATAATGTTTTTTGTAAAAACAGAGAAAATAAAATCCATTTAATTTATTTAATGAAACTGTTATTTCATAGACACAACAATAGGATGGGGGGAATGCTTCCCAACGTGTTCCAAGCCAAGGGTCTGTTTGGCCTCTCTGTACTTGAAATGCCAGATCCTAATTTGAATCTCAGTCCAGATCTGGTTCCAGTGACCACTACACAAAGCCTTCACTTAATCTTTGTGTGATAATTTGCAGTCCAAAATCTCTGGGTTTTACTGGTGCCTTGGTTAATGTGACCTTATAACATTATTGGTGGGTACTTTTCTAGTTTTTCTTTTTGTTACAGCGAACAGAAGACTCTTGTTGAACCTCCAGATATTGGAACCCAATCAACATCCCAAGAATTGAGAAACCTAAAAGTAAGATAACATGATTATGGTCATTTAAAATATTTAGCCCCCCCTCAAGGTAACAGTTGTGTTTTTCTTTAATACAAAGTTCTATTTCTGGAGCAAGGCAAGAAAATGTCCCAAACAATGAAAATACAAAGTGCCATTTATCTAACCCAAGATGAGGCGTTAAATTTAATGTGACGAACCATTGCAGAATGCACAGGGGGCATGTTGGTACTCAGATAAGTATATGTAGATATGCTGTGATATCACATGATTAAGATTTTAGGGTATACTGAATTCACATACCAGCAGCAGTAATAAATAATGCTTTTAGTAGTTTGTGTATAGTGCCACAAAATGCACATAGAAAATCAATAATGCAAGAAACACATGGATCAATCAACAATCTGCTCATTCCAACTGTCATCCATCTCACTGGTATCAAGGTTAATGGTTTGAATAAATGTAGACAATGAATGATTGCTCAGGTGCAGATCTAGAAACACAGGGACCTTTAAAGAGCATAGAACAGTCTTGACTTTAAACCAGTGGTGACTTATTTAAGCAAAATGATAAATGCCCTTTTGCCAAAATCCATTTAATTTATTTAATGAAACTGTTATTTCATAGACACAACAATAAGATGGGGGGAATGCTTCCCAACGTGTTCCAAGCCAAGGGTCTGTTTGGCCTCTCTGTACTTGAAATGCCAGATCCTAATTTGAATCTCAGTCCAGATCTGGTTCCAGTGACCACTACACAAAGCCTTCACGTAATCTTTGTGTGATAATTTGCAGTCCAAAATCTCTGGGTTTTACTGGTGCCTTGGTTAATGTGACCTCATAACATTATTGGTGGGTACTTTTCTAGTTTTTCTTTTTGTTACAGCGAACAGAAGACTCTTGTTGAACCTCACCGTGAAAAAGCACCTACGTTGCTTCAAATGAAAGTTCTATTCCTCTAAAGGGGTGGCTTCTGATGCCTTGATTGTTTTTATGGAAAAAAAATCCCCCCCCCATCAGTCTATAATACTTGTAAAGGGTAATCATGTCCCCTCACAAGTGCCTTTTTTTCTAGAGAAAACAACCCCAACACGATTTTTATCCCCTGCACTCTCTCTAGTTAACATGTATCCTTCTTAAAGGGAAACGAAAGTCAAAGTCACTTGGGGGTGCCAAAATGTTAGGCACCCCCAAGTGACTTTAACCGCTTACCTCGTACCCCGGGCTGGTGCCCCTGTTAGGAGAAAACAGCACCAGCCCGGGGCACCTGGAGCGCAGCGCTTCCGTCTTCCTCGCTTCCTTTTCCTGAGTGCCAGCGGTGGGCGCATGCGCAGTAGAGTGAAAAGCCGACTTTAACATTTAAGTTCGGCTTTTCACTCTACTGCGCATGCGCGCGCAGCGAATCAGGAAAAGGAAGCGCCGGCAGCTACCCCGGGCTGGTGCTGTTCCTTCCTCACAGGGGCACCAGCCCGGGGTAAAAGGTAGGTGGTCAAAGTCACTTGGGGGTGCCTAACATTTTGGCACCCCCAAGTGACTTTGACTTTATTTTTCCTTTAAGGACTGAAGCCCGGATTGACAACCAAGGGTAAGGCCATAATTATGTTTTCATTCCCCTTTTTATGGAACGCAAATCTTAAATTTCACTGTTCTCTAGCTTTGTGCTCACGGATGGAGTGCAGAGTCCAATTAAAATAAGAATCATGCTGGGTTGTGCCAGATGCTATAACTGTTTGTCAGGTCCCAATCTATCTAATAACTAGAAAAATGCAATACAGCCACACTGGTTAATGCCAGGTGATAAGTTTTTACTGAATCAAGGCATATCAAAATACAGCAAATATGGCCTGTGGCATTAAACAACATAATTTCCTATTCTTTCTCTAGCTGTCTAATAACTGGGGTTGCTATATGTTATTGCTCAGGTGCAGATCTAGAAACACAGGGACCTTTAAAGAGCATAGAACAGTCTTGACTTTAAACCAGTGGTGACTTATTTAAGCAAAATGATAAATGCCCTTTTGCCCAAAAACAAAGGACCTATAAAACATTCTTATTGACCTAGCAAAAGAATGGCTTCTGCAGCCCAATAATTTATAAAAAAAAAAGGATATGAAAAAAATAAACAAATAATATTTAGCCTCTCTCCAACCCCTGCCACTGGGGACCTGTTTTTCTGTTTGACATACCATTGGAGGCAATGTCTTAACATGTACTAATTTGTTAGGTGTAAGGTGATGTAAAGGAATCAAAAGTAGTCATGGAAACTCTAATAAAATACTGACATATGTAGGTTGCTCTAAACAACTCTTATGTACTGGTCCTTTAAATTATGCAAATTATACTCAGTTAATTAAGTCTGTTCTACTACTCTGTTTACAGAGATGAATGATTACACTAAAAAGGTACCCTGAGAAACATTACTCACTTGCAACCATCAGTGGAGCCATTATGCCTATAGTAATCGCGGCAGTTTGGTAAACAAAGACTTCAGCCAGGAAATGTCCCAGAGCCAGTATGAATGTCCAGAGTGTGAGGTGGTAGAGCCTAGAGGGAATAGAGGACATATTCTGATACTGTTTATATACAGAGGAAGGCAGGTTTCAGAAAAAAGAGAGAAGCCTGTAGGAAGTCAAGATGTCACAGAATGTTGTAATACTGATGATTTGGTAAAGGGCGTATTCATTGTATATGATGATTGTGATTATTATTATACCTTAGATAGTACCAACATGTTATGCAGCATTTTACAAGAGATTACAATAGTTACATTAGTCCCTACCATAATGCAAGCTTATCTTCCTATCATATAGCACACACACTATTTGACTCACAAGCCAACATGTCTTCATACTTTGAAGTATGAAGAAAACTGGAGTAACTTGAAGAAATCCACTGAGACACAGGGAGAACATACAAACTCCTTGATTGTTATTAGGAATCTGGCAGAATGGAAGGTAAGAATGGCAAAAGAAATGGAAAAGCAAGCAAGTCAGAAGAGTCACTACAAAGTACAAAAAAATGTGCTGGCACATCAGGGATTCCCCCTGCATGTGGCAATTCAAATCAGGGATTCCCCCTGCATGTTTATTTAGTGCATGTGTAAAAAGGATGAAAAAAATTCAAGGGGAGAGTTGTGTAGATAATAAAAAGAGAAAGGAAACCACGGAACACGGAAGGGGTATCCCTGCTTTGAATTGCCACATTGTGCTGATACATTTTTTGTGTTTGTATGCACAGAAGTGAAGGGTTAGCGATCCCTCCTTGCGCACTAAGCACCAGACTGAAACTGAGGGAAAAGCCAGAGTATGTGGGTATTTTTGATGTTCAACAAATACTTATGGTCTTATAAAAATGCATTCTAAGAGTGCGTACGTCTTGTTCCGGATATCCACTGCACATGCACATCGGATAACAGAGGAAAGCAGTGTCCACACCCCAAAAGTACGAGCTTGGAGACCATTTACTGGTTGAGAGGTGGAGAAATAAAGCAAGTAATTAATAAAAGATAGAAAAACATTGTTCACTGGTTGTCATAATGCGAATCTTAAAAACCCATGTTACTTAAAAGGGAATTTGCTCAACTAAAAACTTATCATACATGATATACCATAGATGTTAAGACCTAAAAGAATAGAATCGTTTTGAAAATAAAACAGAGATGATTTATGAACGTAAGTGCTAAATTGCATAAGAGCAGTTGTCAGTTGCAGTTAGCAATTAGTTTTGAACAACCTACTACACATATTTATGACACCGCAGTCTATTATTTTACCATATTTGTAAAAGCATATCATTACCCTTTAATATCAAATACAGGCTATAAATTCTTGATCTGGACAAAATCCACACAGAGGATTAGACATCTAAGGCCTCTCTCCTTTAGTAAATGTTAGTGTTCATGAATTCACCATCAGGAGAACACTAAATAACAATGGTGTGCGTGGCAGAGTTGCCACTACTATCCAAACGAAAAACAAAAAAACTGCCATTACTACCTGTTAGTTTGCTATAGACCATGTGAGGAAATGTTGAGGACCTAAAGGAGGCAGCTCATGCAAGGAAGCCCACCAGCATCCCTTAGATAGCTTGCATGCTGGGAAGAGATGCCATGCTTTAGCATCCTAGGAAGAGCTGGCTTAGGAGTGAAATAAGGTCTTTTCAGAAAGCTGTTCCTTAATGATGGCCATATACAGGCTAAAACAGGCTGACTTGAGATACATTCCAACGTTAGTACTATCTCTAAGGCACTTGCCTATTTCCCGTGTCTCTTGTTTTTTTCCCAAACTCAGGCAGGCTAATTTGTACCTAAAAAAACATAAACCCTGGCCCATGTGTTAGGGAATTTAGATTGTAAGCTATATTAGGAAGGGACTGGCATAAATGATTAACCATCTCTGTAGAGGACTGCGTAAATGTGCCATTGCTATATGCAGAAAGATTAAACACAAGACCTTTTATTTGATGTTAACTAATGAAGCAACAATCCATGTTGATGGGAAATAATTCCCATTCTAGTAGTAATAGTACTGCACTGTAAAATACAGGATAATCCCTTATTCAGAAAACCCCATGTCCCAAGCATTATCAAAAACAGACCCTGCACCTGTATTTAATAATAATTTGAGCCCACTTTAGAAAGTAACAAAAATTTTTTTTGGTACCCTGATATCACTGTAAATGGTTATAAGGTATGGTATGGCCATATAATGAATTCCTCATTAGTGGGCTACAATGACTGGACTGAACTTCCTCCAAAAACAGGAATGTGTGGAAAGGTGTGAATAAGGAGGTAAACAACATCTGGAACCAAACTTTCCTTCGAGCCTTTTACATTCATAATGTAGTGGCCTGGGCTATCATATACCTTGTTTGTACACCCTTACTTGTTATTAGAACGCTTATATGTTACCTCTGGGTAAAAAGCTTCAGTAGAAATTCAGTTTACCAACCAGGGATTGGCTGCATGTGTTTTATGCTGGAGGAAAACCTGGTATAAAGTTAGCTGAGTAGGTCGACAAGCGCAAAGTTTAATAGGCAGGGCTGCATAAATGTTCATACCTACCCAGGTTAGGGCTAGCGGTATAAAGCTTGTCACTCAGGAAACTGTGGTCTCTAAAGCTCTGGAATGTGTTCCCAGCTGCGATAATGGAGACCATCATGAGCCAGCTTCTTAACACAGCCAAGAATCGGCTCATTTTTGGCACAAAATGTTTAATATATCGCAAAAGCTGAATTTTTTTTAAAACAATGCGAACCAATGCTGGTACCCCTGGAAGGAAGAATTTAAACATTTATTAGTATTTTTAAAAAGACTGGCTTCTGTATTCAACTTAAATTGGTCTGCACCAGACCTTCAACAAACATTTTTACCTGCTTAGACCCTCTAACTGCAACAGCTTTATGTACATCTTGACTTGCTATCATAATAAGATCAGAAATGGGTGTCCTTCCAGGGTATGGCAAAAAAAGGGCTAGAAGCATATTTTAGTAACTGCATTAAAAAAACAAACCACACTAGACCCCTTGCAGCAGCGATGCGTGGGCTGGCCCAGTATTGACAGGAACCACAGGTCAGGTGGGTTGAGGCTGCAGCCTGTGCATTTGTAGGTTTCTGTCAGGCACAGGTTGGATTTTAATATTTCACTGTTCTCTGCAGCCTGGTATCTATGTGGGCCTTGTACAATGGGTTTGATATCTGCCCAATTCCCCAGCAAGTGGCAGGGCAGACCACTGGCTTGGCCTGATACATGGGCCAGTAAGCCGCCAACTTATTCTGGAGTTGCCAACCAGGAAATCTTACCAAACAAGGATATTTTTACTTGCATGGTCAGATTTATGTTTACTGAAAAAAACTCTCTCAGTTCTTAGTTTCTTTGTATGTAAATCTGCAAAATACATTGAGGCCATATCAATATGTGGTAATAATAATAATACTTGGCTGTCTAAAAAACTATGGGATTTGAGCTTTGTATAGAAAATACAGTAGACAGTTACAGACAATGTACTGTATATTTTATTTGTACTTGCTATATAAAGCAACATCATAAAATGAATACATATATCCAAAGTTATTTACATTTTTTGGTGGAGAGCAATAAATGTTATTAAGAAATGCAAATAAAAATGGTTTCTTACAAATCTGAGGTTTACCTGCTGGAGATATGCAGCAACAGAAGACCTTGGACCCTCAATGCAAAGAATTTTAAACCAACCACTCACTCTCAAAGGGTGTATTAATGATTAACTATGGCCATAATTTTAAATGAGACATCCAGAAAACCCTGCTCGAAATATTAAAGTGTCCAGTTATTTCCCTCTGAATATTTAATATTGCCAACTGGTTATAGAAAACTATTCCAATTATTAACTTGTATTAAGTGACATCTTGATCATTGAGAGCATCATTTCCTAGTAGAAACAGGAACAGGCACATATGGGAGCCCTAGAATGAAATGTTTCCTTACTTAAAAGAAAATTGTCAGTGTATTGATTTAAGACAGGTGTTATTTTAAAGTTTCATCAATTTAAAAATTCAAATGTAGCTTAACCAAAAAAAAAAAATAATTCTAAGCAATTTCCATTATATATTTATTGCAACTTTTCATTGGTTTTAAAATTATTCGTAATTGTAATTGCTTTGAAAGCAGCATCTGTCTGTTTCTTTCTAAATATTTGACTTTTGAAGGGATGCAAGGCTAACCTCTGCTACATTGTTTCAAGAGCTACAACCAGATTATATTAAATCCATGCTACTACAACTCCACAAGTATCAGTAATAAAATAAAAACCAAAATGCTTCAAATAGTGCTATATCTGAGCGTACGTAAAAACATCAATTTATCATACATATATTTTATAAGTATATATACCAAGAAGAACAATATATAATCATTTACCTACCCTCCCACATACACACGGGACCCTCCTCCCGCAGGTCTCCCACTTTATGTGTTTTCTGACAGCCCCTCCCCTCTCCTCATGAAGTCTGATAGCGTCTTTGGCCAACAGGAGCCAAGGAAGGCCCACATTTCCCACCCACAACCACGCCTGGTGGAACGCAGGGCTCTGCGGACGCCATGTTGAACGTGGCGGAAATCTTTCAGCCGGCTGAGTTTTAGCCGGCGGAAATGACGCTGTGTGTATATGTGGGGATAATTCGGTTGCCGTAGTGACAGGGAAGCATAATCTAAATGCTGAGAAGAAGATGCCTGAAATGGTGCCCCGTGGACAGCAGGACGAACAGAGCGAGGAAGATGATGATTCCAAAAAGGGGTCAGCATCTATAGGCCTATTTTGTCATGTCTGTCTGTGTGTGATTTGTAGCGAGTGCTTCTTTCTGGTTAGCTTTACTTTAAATGCTGACACCTTGGTAAGATTCTTAATCCGGTTTGTGTGCGTTTTAGTATAAAGTCAAATGATATTGTTGGTGTCAGTAATCAAACTGCTCATTTTTTAAAATCTTTTTTTTTTTTTTTTAAATGTCGATTAGGTGATCTACAGATCAGTATCAGTGAATAGTCAGTAGTGGCTCATATAACCCAACATTAGCTAGGAAAAGCATCTACTAGAAACACGAAAAAGCTCTTCTATTAATTTCACTCTATGGCACTTACTAGCTAGTGCATCTGAATAACTAATGAAATGAAATGCCAATATACTGTCCCCAACCTGCCATTTATATATATATATATATATATATATATATATATATATATATATATATAATATAGTGCTGCCCACTTCAGGCAGAGCTGCATTCATAGGGAAAGGGCAGGGCTTTGCACACCATGCTGGAGGGCAGAGACATGCCAGCAGGCGCTTAGTGCAGCAGCAAGATGCAAAGTACTTTACATCCTACTCTAAACTTTGTAAATAAAGTCTAAAATTTCTCTTAGGATTACTGGCCTTGAGGTAAAAAAATACACAAAAGGGTTGATTTACAAATATAGATGCTAAAACGCTCAAGTGCATTTGCCAATACCAACCAAGCTATTAGTTTCATGTCATATAAGTTGGAAAATAAGAACAAAGACCTGATTGGTTGATTTAGACAATTTTATATGTGCAATTTAGCACCTATGTTCAGAGAGATGCAGATAATATAAGGCCACTGTTAACAATTTCCGTGAGTTCTTGATATAATATAGTGAATTAATTTAAAGCTGCATATTGTTTCTTTCATTTTCCCTTTTGGCAACTTAACCTTTCATTTCTCTGCTGAGAAACAAACAATGATCTGCAGTGTCAGGAATGCCCAGTAACAGCACAAGGACCACAGACTTTATTAAGTTGTGAACTGCAGAAGAAAGGCATTAAATATTTAAAACATGTAAACAGAGACTAAAGACCAAAGTTTTTTTTTGCATTATAACTTCTGTTATCCTGTTATTCTAAGACAGGGGTTGGCAAACTTTTTGGCTCAGGGGCCACATTGACTAACAGACGGGCCGGACCGGGCCGGGACAGCGTTACGCCCGGGGCTGCCATCAGAAATTATGGGGCCTCTCAGCTCCCCCCCCCCACTTTCCAGCATCCTGCAGCTCCACTACCCAGCATCTTGACGTTCCCCACCCAAGTATCCTGCAGTTCTCCACCCAAGTATCCTGCAGTTCCCCACCCCAGCATCCTGCAGTTCCCCACCCCAGCATCCTGCAGTTCCCCACCCCAGCATCCTGCAGTTCCCCACACCAGCATCCTGCAGTTCCCCACCCCAGCATCCTGCAGTTCCCCACCCCAGCATCCTGCAGTTCCCCACCCCAGCATCCTGCAGTTCCCCACCCCAGCATCCTGCAGTTCCCCACCCAAGCATCCTGCAGTTCCCCACCCAAGCATCCTGCAGTTCCCCACCCAAGTATCCTGCAGTTCCCCACCCCAGCATCCTGCAGTTCCCCACCCCAGCATCCTGCAGTTCCCCACCCCAGCATCCTGCAGTTCCCCACCCCAGCATCCTGCAGTTCCCCACCCCAGCATCCTGCAGTTCCCCACCCCAGCATCCTGCAGTTCCCCACCCCAGCATCCTGCAGTTCCCCACCCCAGCATCCTGCAGTTCCCCACCCCAGCATCCTGCAGTTCCCCACCCCAGCATCCTGCAGTTCCCCACCCCAGCATCCTGCAGTTCCACTCCCCAGCATCTTCCAGCTTCTCCTCAAAATCCTCCCACCAGTTCCCCCCTGCATCCGCCATGACCTGCGGCTCCCTCCTCCAGCGACCCGCTGCTTCCTCCGTCCCGTCCTTCTGTTCCCCGGCTCCCCAGTGCATTCTTTTATATGGTTGCGCCCCGTGCGTGCTGACGTTGTGCGCACGCACGGGGCTCAACCAATCAGGGCCCGTCATTCTTTTAAGGGGGCCGGAGACTGCGGGCCGGATTGAAAGGGCTAACGGGCCGGATGTGGCCCGCGGGCCGTAGTTTGCCCACCCCTGTTCTAAGACATGCTGTGTCCAGAATTTCCTTATTTTTCTTAAAAGTTCCCCAGTTTATGCCTATTATTTTTCAATTCCATAGTGAATACTCTTGCATTCTGTGGGCTGGTGGCTCTCGAAAGGTTCCTATTGTAATGTTTCATGCAGAAGCCGTTCTTCACAAAAACCTGTCACTGCGTGCAGTAGGAGGTAAGTCAAGTTTTTGCCGAATAAGTTTACTGTGGTATGTTGTCGCAGTGTATCCTCCAGTGTTGCTCAAGTGCTGGTTGTCTTTATGAATAGCCAGTGAGACATTTTTACCGAACCTGTTCATTATACCTACACTATCGTTGATTGATTTTCACTGCACAGAATCATATTACCCTGAGTATTACCTTGATTATTCTTTCTTATGTCTAAAGCATATAACCCACTTGATAATTTTTCTTGCAGAGCGCTATAAATTATCCTATAAGATTGTTCGCACAGACAGCCGCTTAGTACGCAGCATTCTTTCTGCCCATGGATTTCAGGAGGTCAGTGTTTCTATTTCTGTTTTCCAGCTTTCCATGTGAGTCTTGTTGCCAGCACCTTACAAGTTGTGTTGTACAACACCAATGTACCTTAAATGAGGAGAGATTATTTTTTCCACAACAGAAAGTAACTTATTGTAGTTCCCCACATTTGTTACCGCAGTCTGTGATTATAGTCCTAAACAAAACTAGTACATTTGTTCCACTTCCTATAACTATGCCTAGCCAAAAAAGTAAAAGCAAAACTGAATAATAAATGTAACCTTTGTATTTTTTTTAATGTCATTTTTTTTTTTTACTCTTGTGTAAATAGAAGTTCTTTTGAAGTGATTTAGACTTGTTGACTAATGTTTATTTTATTCAGTTTAACTGAAGCAATCTCTTCTGACTCCACAGGTAAATGCCAACAGCAATGACTTCAACATTATGTGGACTGGGTCCCACGTAAAGCCTCACATCATGAGGAGCCTTACCAACTTTCAAAAAGTCAATCACTTTCCCAGGTAAACAGAGTGGAAGCATATGTGAAATGTACAGCAAGTACAAAGTTATATGGTACATGAACAGAGAAGAGCATGCTTGTAGAGAGAAAGCCATGGAACATACAAAGAATTGTTACGTGATACATGCTTGCATGCAGTAAGAAAAACATGGAGGATGCTTGGTTTATTTTGTGAGTATTTTTATGGCTAGTAAGGAAGAATTATATACAGATTACAATGTGAGGATATGTTAAATGTCCTGAGAGGAAGACATATTGTGATAGAAAACTGGACAGAAGCAGACAGGAAAATGGACAGAAAATGTAATTTGAATGAACAAAGAAAAAGTTGGTATATCAATATTCTGGACAGTATTAAAGAAGCTTAATTTACATGCTGCTCTTGTATAATAGATCCTATGAGCTGACCCGTAAGGACCGACTGTACAAAAATGTGCAGCGCATGCAGCAAAGTCATGGCTTTAAAAACTTCCACCTTTTGCCCCAGACATATCTGCTACCTGCTGAATATCAGGACTTTTGCAGTAAGTATAGTTTTAGGTCTGAGAGGTCTTTGTTTGTTAATCTTGTTTATTGGAGGCTGGGGATGAGTATATAAGTAAAAGTGTGTGGTATTAATAAATATGTGACTCTGTCATTTTAATAACTTCTAGCTGCTTTTGCCAAAGATCGTGGTCCTTGGATAGTGAAGCCAGTTGCCTCATCACGTGGCCGTGGTGTTTACTTGATTAATTCTGTAAGTGTGCCTCTACACACAAACACACACACTGTATTACTAGTGTAGAGTAGTAGAGTACTGTACTCAACAATTTCTTTTTATTAGTATTATTTCTTATTCGTGATGCAGTATATTTCTTTTCACATTTCTCTATAACACTTACAGCCAAATAAGCTATTTAACTTTTAAGTACTGAGTATCATTTCACCCTGGCAAAATACTTTTTCTCTTTGCCCTGATTAGTCTTGCTCTGAAATTTAGATTTTTCATGCTCCTACAGCCATCTCTTATCAGTATGGAGGATAACATCCTGGTGTCTCGGTATATTGGCAACCCCCTTCTTATTGATGGTAGGTGTCCTCAAACATAATAACAGATAAGTCTATGTCAGTGGATATTAGAATGGGTGATTTTCTCACTATAAATATTTGTTTTGTGATATGTCCAGTCTGTGTCAGACTGGACTAGGCATTTGGCCTTTTGTCTTTTGTAAATAGGCAACTATTACATGGGTAGTGTATTTAAACTGGGAGTACTATAGGTACTATAGGTGTTTATCAATTTTTATTTTCTTCAACAAATAAAACACGTGTATTCACAAAATAAAATATTGCATGCATTTCAGTGGTTTACATCTAAGGTCTCATCTTAAAGCCAAAACAGGTCTAGGCATTCATTATCTTTCATTTAAAGGCACTGGACTGGTGCACAGCAGTCTACCCACTTGCCTCTTACCACACTTTCTCATCCCCTCGTCCTGTCCACTGCAGAGACTTTGCAGCTGCCATTCACAATTTTTAGGGGCTAGAAAGGAAACAGACCCCGCGGCACAGGCCACCCGGTGACCGTAGGGTTTGTTTCTTTTATAGTTACGTCACTTCTACCCATACCTGTTTTTTGTATAGTGAAAGAATATGTAAATTCTAAGAAGCTTTCCAATATAAATTATTTAAAAATGGCAATGGTTTTTAAATGTATTTGTTAATGTATTTGCAGTATTTGTGTGTTCTTATATTTTTTCTGGTTCTGATTTTTAAAATAATATAGCAGAATCACTTTTCTGCCAGGTCTTGTTATCAGCTGTCTTCTGCTGTAGTGTTCAGGAGTCAGAACCAGTTATGCAGAGTATATAAAAAGTTAGGCAGATTGTCACTAGCAGTTACATTAAAAAATAATTGTAAAAGCATTGAGATTTTTTTAAATTAATGTATATTTGAAATGTGTTATCTTTCATTAGACAAAATCAGTTTTTAAATGAGCATCATCCTAAAGTAGTTAGCTTACTTATGTTTTTAAGGTGGCATTACATTGCTTTTTGGCAGTTTGTTTAAGAATTAGGTTTTTTAATTTAAAATTTGCATTGCTAGATAAGAGTGGGGTGACTTTAAAATGTTCTAAGTAATAACTCTAAAATGTTATTATTTTCTTCATAGGATTTAAATTTGATGTTCGTCTGTATGTGCTAATCACTTCATATGACCCTTTAGTCATTTACCTATATGAAGAAGGACTTACCAGGTATCTTTTGCACCTAGTAAATTATATTTTATCTTAAATATAGCTATCTAATGGGTATCATTTGGCACCAGTGTGATACCCTTTATATAAAGGCACATTTTAATCATACCAGAAAAAATATAAAAACAAGTAGCGCTACTTGATATATTTTATACTTTAGATATTTTCTTTCATTTATTTAATTATCTAAAATGCTTGTATTAAGGCATTATGGCTAATTAAACAATTATTGTACATAAACATACACAGTTTATATAAATCTACTGAAAATAATATCTCTTTAGTAATACACAGTCAGTTTGATCAAAACCTTGGCGTGTAACTGCCTGCTGAACAAAATGTAAACAGTTGCCCATTTTTTTCTGAAGCAACTCTTCCAATTTTGCCAACTAAATATGGCCATTCATTAGCCAATACAAGCTGCTGACTCAGACCAAGCTGACTGCTTTTTGGCCCATTTAAGGGCTTCTCTAACAGGCATGCCGAACCAATATCTGGTTTAATTGGGCAGGTTTAACAATCCCATTGGATGAGGGCCACATTGGCACATTGATGCATTTCCAACAGACCTCTGTAAAACCCCACTGTATGATACGATAGTTGGCCCCAGGCTTGTGCTGACTTCATTGCCTATTGTGTTAATAATGAAAAAAATATGGTTATTGTTATTTGTTGAGCTACACAGGGCAAACAGGAAAATTAAACATATATATGTTTGGTCCTTGCAAGATTACTAGTGCTCAGATGATCCCCCTGCATAATGGACTTTGTATACTGGTAATATAATTATCTACTTTGCAAGGACAACACATGGAATAGTTTTAATTTCCCTCTTTGCCAAACCACACCAAGTATAATTATCTTCTAATTGCTATCATAAATTCTTTATTTCTTGCCCTCAAATGTGTGGCTCTTAAATCACTCTCTAAAGATCTTCCAATTATCCACATGTGGAATAACCTCCTTACAGAGCATGCTACAATGGTCCATTTGGTGTATATTAATAAAGGCACTCTAGAAAAATGAGAAAGTTTGTCAGTGTTTGGCATAATATTTAAAAGACCCCTGGAGACTCAAATGTAAAGGATTAAAATGTTTTTTAACACTTGCCTATGACTGTAACACATCATTTGCATCATGTTTATACCATGTTATACACTTACACAGATAAGAAAACTTTGTAATGTGAACAGTTTATATTCAAATCTTTCATTGCAAACTTCGTATTTGAAAACATATAGCTATCTGCTCTCTCATGCAAATCATTTCCTCCGATTCCTAACATACAATCTTTTACATTATTCTTTCATAACAGGTTTGCCACAGCAAAGTATGACCGGGCTGCCAAAAATATAAAAAATCAGTTTATGCACCTGACTAACTACAGTGTAAACAAGAAAAGCGGGGACTATGTAAGGTAAAAAGAGATGAGAATGAAGGATTATGTGAGGGGCACAGTGGGTAAGGATTGTGTGAAGCACCAAAGGCCATGGGTAACAGATCATTTAAGAATGCAATCCAGTACAGTATGTTCCTGGCTTGCTGAAGTATTTTTTCTTCAACTGTGAAAAGATTAAGTGGTGTGGCATATTTGACAGGAGCAATGAACGGAAGATTTTATGTATACTATTTCTGTACACCCATTTAGTTGTGATGACCCAGATGTAGAAGATTATGGGAACAAATGGAGCATGAGTGCCATGCTGCGATATTTAAAACAGGATGGGAAAGATACAGCGGGTAAGTAGTAATAAGCATTAGTTACAGAATAAGGCCTACAAGAAGAGAGAACTGAAAATCTAATGACTGTGTGCTGTGACTGTCAGGGTGTACTTCTCCTTACATTTTGCATCCTTTCTGATTACCATCCCTCATTCTTTCGTCTCTGCTTTCTTCTAGCTCTCATGTCACAGGTGGAAGATCTAATCATTAAAACAATAGTTTCCGCCGAGCTTCCTATTGCATCCGCATGTAAATCCTTAATTACCCACAGGGGAAACTGCTTTGGTAAGTAATTTCACTTGTCCATTTTCATAATTTCTAAGTATGCGTGGCTTAAGCATTTGTTTAAGAGCTAAGACAGACAGAACGATTAGTCGCTGTGATTTTTAAAACCCCAGTTGCAGTGATGTAAAACACAGTCATGGCGACTAATTATAGTAACAACTTAAGTTAGGTTGAAAAAAGACACTCGTCCATCAAGTTCAACTTTAATGCCTATATATAACCTGCCTAACTGCTAGCTGATCCAGAGGAAGGCAAAAAACCCCATCTGAAGCCTCTCTAATTTGCCACAGAGGGGGAAAAAAATTCCTTCCCGACTCCAAGATGGCAATTGAACAAGTCTCTTGATCAACTTGTACTAAGTGCTATCGCCCTGTATTTCCTCACTTACTTAAAAGCCACCCAACCCCTTCTTGAAGCTATCTAATGTATCAGCCAGTACGACTGGTTCAGGGAGAGAATTCCACAGCTTCACAGTAAAAAACCCTTTCCGAATATTTAGACAGAACCTCCTTTTTTCTAATTGGAATGTGTGGCATTTGGGCATTTTTTCAGGGGCAGAGGAAGTGTACTTTTCCCAGTCTGACCCACATCCAACCCCAACCCACAAGAGTCACCCAAATTTTAGCTCTAAGCTAAAGGTTAACTTGTGGTTCCTGCAGGTTGCTAGTCAACCTGCACATCACATTGTGATCTGCAGGGGAAGAAGTGTCCTAGAGGGTACCCACATCCCACTAATGCGGAGTCTCTTTCAAGTTGCCTGCTCAGCATGGCACGTTGTAGCAGGTTTTTGCATCTTTTCTCCTGTATGATTATTATGTAATGCAAGTAATTGGTTTAGGTAATATGACTAGGCTTCTCTCTCTCTCTCTCTCTCTCTCCTCTCTCTCCTCTCTCTCTCTCTCTCTCTCTCTCCCCTTGAACTTTTCCACATTTTGTCACATTACAGCCACAAACATGAATCAATTTAATTGGAATTCCACGTGAAAGACCAATACAAAGTGGTGTACACGTGAGAAGTGGAAGGAAAATCATACATGATTCCAAACATTTTTTACAAATAAATAACTGCAAAGTGGGGTGTGCGTAATTATTCAGCCCCTTTTGGTCTGAGTGCAGTCAGTTGCCCATAGACATTGCCTGATGAGTGCTAATGACTAAATAGAGTGCATCTGTGTGTAATCTAATGTCACTACAAATACAGCTGCTCTGTGACTGCCTCAGAGGTTGTCTAAGAGAATATTGGGAGCAACAACACCATGAAGTCCAAAGAACACACCAGACAGGTCAGGGATAAAGTTATTGAGAAATTTAAAGCAGGCTTAGGCTACAAAAAGATTTCCAAAGCCTTAAACATCCCACGGAGCACTGTTCAAGCGATCATTCAGAAATGGAAGGAGTATGGCACAACTGTAAACCTACCAAGACAAGGCTGTCCACCTAAACTCACAGGCCGAACAAGGAGAGCGCTGATCAGAAATGCAGCCAAGAGGCCCATGGTGACTCTGGACGAGCTGCAGAGATCTACAGCTCAGGTGGGGGAATCTGTCCATAGGACAACTATTAGTCGTGCACTGCACAAAGTTGGCCTTTATGGAAGAGAAACAGAAAACCGTAAGAAGTCCCATTTGCAGTTTGCCACAAGCCATGTGGGGGACACAGCAAACATGTGGAAGAAGGTGCTCTGGTCAGATGAGACCAAAATGGAACTTTTTGGCCAAAATGCAAAACGCTATGTGTGGCGGAAAACTAACACTGCACATCACTCTGAACACACCATCCCCACTGTCAAATATGGTGGTGGCAGCATCATGCTCTGGGGGTGCTTCTCTTCAGCAGGGACAGGGAAGCTGGTCAGAGTTGATGGGAAGATGGATGGAGCCAAATACAGGGCAATCTTGGAAGAAAACCTCTTGGAGTCTGCAAAAGACTTGAGACTGGGGCGGAGGTTCACCTTCCAGCAGGACAGCGACCCTAAACATAAAGCCAGGGCAACAATGGAATGGTTTAAAACGAAACATATCCATGTGTTAGAATGGCCCAGTCAAAGTCCAGATCTAAATCCAATGGAGAATCTGTGGCAAGATCTGAAAACTGCTGTTCACAAACGCTGTCCATCTAATCTGACTGAGCTGGAGCTGTTTTGCAAAGAAGAATGGGCAAGGATTTCAGTCTCTAGATGTACAAAGCTGGTAGAGAGATACCCTAAAAGCCTGGCAGCTGTAATTGCTGCAAAAGGTGGTTCTACAAAGTATTGACTCAGGGGGCTGAATAATTACGCACACCCCACTTTGCAGTTATTTATTTATTTATTTTTTTTTTTTTAACAATTCTTTTATTGCATTAAGATATACATATCTTGCAGTATGTTATTTCCAGCGTCATTTGCTTATTGTACAATAAGAAAATAAAATAAATTAACTACATAACCATAATAACATTGCAGTGTCTTTTTTTTCTATTGCATATTTTATACAGAAGTATATAAAATACATTGATATCCTATCAACAATCATTGCAGTGTCTTCTTTGCTGGTGCAAATATTATACTTCAGTTAGCCTTTAACTCGCGGCTGTGTACTTATCTTCCAGGGCATGGTTGGGGCATTGGTGTTTCCCTTTTGCGTGGAGAGTGGGGGCTGTTTTGGAAGTGTGACCTTCCCTGACCTGTATATCTTATGGGGGTTCTGCGTCCAACCATGCTGACCATATTTTTTCAAATTTTTGAGGGCATCCCCTCCTTATATATGTTAGTTTGTATAACGGTATAGCTTTGTTAACCATAGATTCCCATGCTGCTACTCTGGGGCCCTCAGGTGATTTCCAGTATAGAGCGATTGTTTTTTTTGCGTACATGCATAGTATAAGGAGTAGTGTTCTTTCAGCCCTTTTGGGTGATAGATCCTCTACCTGATTTAGCAGTATTACCATTGGATCTAGGCTGAGTATTAGGCTTGTTCTGCCTCTTATAGTGTCCGCTACTTTCCCCCAAAATCGTTGTATCCGTGGGCAGCTCCATACCATATGTAGGAAATCAGCTGGGGAGTGGTAGCATCTGGGGCATTCTTGCCCTATATCTGAATGCATTTTATGCAGTCTTTGGGGCGTAAGGTAGGTGCGATGGAGATATTTCAGTTGTGTCAGCCTATCTCTACTACTGATGATCCCTTCTAGTGCTAACTCTAGGGTGTCCTCCCATAGATCTGGGGTGAGCTGTGGGACGTCTCTTTGCCACTTTTCTCGTAGTTTGGTAAGGTTTGTACTACTTGCCCTCATTAGCTGAGAATAAAATACTGAAAGAGGTTTTTTAAGTTCCTCTGTATGGGTTAGAGTCTCGATGTTCCTTGGGTTTGTATCTACTGCTTGGCCTCCAAATTGAGTTCCCATAGCGTGGCGCAACTGCAAGTATCGGAAAAGCATTGTGTTAGGGAGAGAGAAGGTTTGCTTTAGTTCCTGAAAGGCAAGCAGTGTACCTTGTGGCATTACGTCTGATAAGTATTTGATATTATGGCGTGACCATATTTTGGGATCAGGTATTGTTTGGAGTTGTTCCAGGTTAGGGTTATGCCATAAGGGGGTATACTGCGAGCAATGCGGTTGTGCCTTTGGGAAGATTTTGAGTGCTTTCTTCCACGCGCTAACTGTAGCTCTCATTGGTTGGGTGGCTTGTTTGGTATCGCTCGTACCCCTGTATAGCAGGTTTTGGAGTTCCTCCTGAGACCCTATGATTTGTATTTCTAGCAGAGTGGCTGCGTTAGTCAGGGACGGTGAGGTCCATCTCCATGCTGCCACTAGCTGTGAGGCCAGATAGTACATATATGGGTTTGGGGCTGCTAGTCCTCCACTAGTGGTTGGGAGTTGTAGAGTCTGCAGGGATATTCGGGGTTGTTCCCCGTTCCAGAAGAGGGATTTGCAGTTATTTATTTGTAAAAAATGTTTGGAATCATGTATGATTTTCGTTCCACTTCTCACGTGTACACCACTTTGTATTGGTCTTTCACGTGGAATTCCAATAAAATTGATTCATGTTTGTGGCTGTAATGTGACAAAATGTGGAAAAGTTCAAGGGGGCCGAATACTTTTGCAAGCCACTGTATATATATATATATATATATATATATAAAATACTGCAAAAGGAGCCAGCACTCACAGCTGGCTCCTTTTGCAGTATTTTGTATATTTTTTTGCATTAGCACCCGGGCATTCGACTCTATGTAAGTGGAGTGCTACCTTTTGTTGGACTATATATATATATATATATATATATATATATATATATATATATATATACAGTGTATATATATATATATATATACAGTGTATATATATATATATATATATATATATATATACATACATACACATATACACACACATATATATACTGTACAACAACAACAAACATTTGTAAAGCGCTTTTCTCCCGTAGGACCCAAAGCGCATACTGTATATATATCCTCATTTTTTTTTTTTTATATACACAGTGAGCAAAAAGTGATTTGCTCAGTAATGCACACCTATCAGCTAATTATTTCTTTCTGTCTGCAGAACTCTATGGGTTTGATGTGCTGATTGATGGCAACTTGAAGCCCTGGTTGTTGGAAGTGAACCTGTCTCCATCATTAGCTTGGTGAGATTAATGTGTCACTGTAAAGATGATTCATTCTTGTGTGTGATACAGATTCTATCATTTGATGGCCTTCCATATTAGTAATAGCATACTTCTGTTCCTTCCCCTTCTCCATTTACTATAGTGATGCCCCTTTGGACTTAAAGGTGAAAGCCAGTATGATATCAGACATGTTTACCCTAGTTGGTATGTATTTTTACACTAAGGTTTATTTACTTACACAATGCAAGTGGAATTCAACAATATAAATATAGTTCTTTTCTGACTACAAATAGAGGTCATGATAAGGCATTTATGGCACCCACTGGAAAGTTGCATGATGGTAGTGTGACCATGTTCTTTGTAAAAGCCTAGGAATTTATGTAACGTTGTGATCTTTGTGCGTTTCATTGATTTATCAGGAGCATATGGTGCCTGTAAGCAATTATATAATATTATAATTATATTATATTATGCCCTCTTACATTTTATAGCAGCTACTGAGTTGATAAGCTTATATACAATTTGCAGGACAAAGTGGAAAAATAAAGCAAAAAGAGACATGTTTTTGGCACTTTGCATGTCCCCCTGCTTCCTCTACCCCGAGTTGCAACTCTTTGCTCTCCTTGATTATTGAGCAAACAGTTATGCCTTAATCTTTATGCAGTTCTGCCTGTATTTGCCAGTATTGCATACAGAAACTTTCACTAGGGAGTGCTGGACTCAAGGTGAGCTCTATAATATGAATAAAAGGGTAGTTCACCTTCCAAACACATTTTTTTCATTTCCATCGTTTTCAGATAGTATACTAAAAATAATGACTTTCTGTCATTGGTTTTCATTTTTAAGTTTTTTTTTGAAAAATTAAAGTTACATTTTTCACATTTATCTTGTTTTCCAACAGTAGCTCTAGGGAGGATCATTGGCTCTCTGAAAACATTTTTTAGCTTAGCCCTACTGTGCATACTGCCCGAGCTTTATTAAAGTCATCTGTCATAAGTGTTTCTTTGTTATAGAAAGGACCATTTAATAGATTTTTATAGATAGGAGACCATTTAATACCTTGTTTTTGGCAAATAACACAAACCAGAGGGTGCCAGATGGTTTAGCAACTTGCCCCACCATTAAATTGGTGGATTATTAAAGCAAATTTGGTCACTTTAGCAAATAAGCTGCTGAAAATTCTTTTCTGGTAAATCAGTATGTGTTATTTTGACCATCAATGTAGCCTGTAGGTTCTGTGTAGTCATTTTTCTGTAGTTGCTTGATTATTTAAGCTGGTTTCTAAAAACCAAGTGTATGCTATTTATAATTATCAATAAGAACATTGCCTTTGTAGGTGTTGAGTGTCAGGATCCACAACAGAGGTTTGGACGTGCAAGTAGTTCTTTGTATGACAAACGAACACAGAAATCCACAGTAAGTTACCATAGTGTGAAGACTGCTGTGAAAATGCAATTTTGTTGTTTTCCCACACTGCAGCAATTCTTTGCAGAATTCCAGCATCATTGTGGTCGCAAAGGGGCAGTTTATATAATTTGAATTGCATACGATTAGTCAAGATGAAAGCAAATGTGCGTGCACTCTGTCATGATGCAATATCAAGGAAGTCTGCCTGACTCCATTTTCAGAGTTAGGTGTGTGAATGATTTCTGTGCCCAATTCCTTAAGCGTAAGTGTGCTGCGCCTTTTGATGCTGTGCACGAAGGGAAACCTGGAGTTACCTGGTCAGGAGGTGGCGGTAGCTCCAGAGTTCTAGATGCAGCAGCTTTTAATTTGGAATGGAAGGCAGGGAGGACTAAGCAGCACCGAGTGCGACTATACAGAAGTACAAGGGGTTAATTTTGATGCAAGTACCTTTAATTAAAGTTGTCTTATATACCTATACCTATATATTCCAAGTGTGGCTATATTTCTAGTGCTTATGTACCCTTTGGATTACCTACAAAGGGAGAACCTATCTGATGGTGATGTTCTCTGTAACAATATTTGCTATTGGAAGGCTCGTAGAAATAAAGACTGCAGTGTCCAGGAGCAATTCTTGATTGATTTAGGCTAACTAGTAGGTGCTACAAAATCATTTTTACCTTTTACAGCTAATGTGGATACCAGGAAACACTGATATACTGTAATTAATAAGTGTGTTGTGTTATGTACTAGGAATTGTGATTTGTCTTTCTGCAGCACCAGCGTCCGCTCTCTGCTAATGACATAGACACTGGTTTGCAGGGAGGCAACAGAGAAAAGGCTGTGAGGCGGACAAGCTGCTTACTAGGGCTTTCCATAGAGGAGGTAAGAGAAACAGTAATAATGTTTATAAAGAGACTGAATAAGAAAATTTTACTATGACATGACAAATGCTCAATCAGTAAGCCCCCATTAACTTGCACTGCATTTGAATAAAGAGTTTGTTAATATTTGGGGATTAATGAGTCATTGGGGTCCTAAAACTCAGCACTGCCACTGAGCTACAGAGCCTTGTTATTTTGTATTGGCTACCTCCCAGTGGCACTACTGCTTGACCCAGTGCCCCCTGGCATAACACTGCTCGCTCATTGAACCCTGTTTGCTCAACTCCTCCGCTGCTAGCAGGTCTGCACAATTTCCTTCCTCTCCAGCAATCACAGCCTTCCAGTTGTTTCCACTCCCCTCTTACCTACCCCTTGTTTCAGGCCTGATGAACTCTGACAATCCTTAGAACAGAATGGTTTTGAAACTGCTCAAAGCTGGCAGACACATTCGTAAAAACTGACATATTGACCTGCTTTAATTAATATGCCAGTTTGGCAACAAAGTGGTCACAAATCCTCCAATTTAAAATATTTAGCTTAAACATATCTTTCCTTTTTGTATAAGGTGACTTACTGGACACCTTCCTCCTTAAACTTGGCGTATAAGAGATCAGAGGGACCTGACACCCAGACATAAAAAGCTGTGTAGTAAAAGTACTTTTCAAATTAAAACATTAACATTTTTTTGTAATAAAACATTCATATCAGCTATAATCTCATTTAAAAAATTCCCTAAATCTTCCTAAATGTCACTGACCTCCTCACATGCCTCCACCCTCCTCACTGTCTATAATTGCTTAGCCTGTGCATGGGCATGGGCATTAGGTAGCGCTGCATACACAAGATTTTGAGATGATGCTTGGATACATGCTTTAATTGTGCATTCCAAAAGAATGATGGAAACAATATTTAAATAATTTATATAGTGTAAGTAAAGTTTACTTTGTTTATTAACATTGGATTCAGCTTTATTTCTTAGGGTGACAGATCCCCTTTAAAAACAGGAAATTATGCTTTTACAGGACCAGATATAGGTTTTTGCTACACTTGGAAAAGTGCCACCTGCAGCATAGTTCTCACTCATGGTAGGACTGGGGCTGGCAATACCAGTATGCCTTGTGATTCTGTTCTGTATGCAGTCTGGAGTGTGTTGCATTCTCATGTGCACCTTTTCCTAGTTGAAGATATTGCGCCGAGTTCAAGATGAGTATGAGAGAAGAGGAGGGTTTGTTCGCATTTTTCCCAGGCATAACACATGGCAACTTTATGGGTGAGTGAAGCACGCCTTTTTTTCTTTTTGCTTAGACTGTAAGCTCACTGGAACAGGAACCTCCTTTCTCCTCCTATGTAAAAATGCACAGCTCTGCATATACTAGTAGCTGTATATAAATAAGATTATACATACATACATACACAGATATGTTCTGTTTTGATGATATGAAAGATGGGGTTATTTGACTAGAAGGGGCACGGCACAAATAAAGTGTAACCCCTTCTTTTTTTATGGATCAAATGCGCAAATTAGCAGTTGTATACCCCAACCCGAGATCGATATGCATTTAAATGACCAGTAACACAAAAAAATTAAAGTGCTTTTAAGTCATTTAAAAATTATGTTCTGGTGCCCTGCATTGATAAAACTGGTGTGTTTGCTTCAGAAAAGACTACTATATAAGAAACATTAATATAGTGTAGATAAACAAGCTGCTTTGTAGCCATGAAGGCAATTGAACTAGGGGTAAATGGCGCAGGTGCCATAGCAGATATCAGATAAGCTCTATAAAACACCATTATATTCTACAGAGCTGATAAGCTATCTGCTGTGTAACCTGATCCTTTTTTAGACTGAATGGCTGCCCCTGTGGCTACACAGTAGCTACTATAGCAGTTTATATAAAGTATAGTAGTATACGTAGTATAGTGTTTCTGAAGCAAACAACTGAAACAAACAACTTTACCAGTACAACAGTACATTATATTGTAGTAACTTTAAAAAACCTTTATTTTTTGGCGCAGGTGTAGGTAGGGAGAGGGAGTAAGGGCAACATAGGACCTAACCAGGCCCCTTCCCTCTGACCTATGCTGCTGACAGCAAGCAAAGCACGGCAGTAAATTATTTTTGTTTTAGGCTGTAGGAATTGTGCTCCAGAAAATGGTTAATTTCTTAAATTTTCTAGATGACTCGTATACATAAACATTTTATGCACTCTTACTGCATGTTTAAGGTGCACTGTGTTCAAGTTCAGATCTAGCAAGTACTTAAATCCATATATATTAGTGTGACCAAGGTGAACATATGGTAAATACACTAAAAATAGTGCATGTGCACTTATGTGTATGTACTCTTTCTTTTGTAAGTTTTTCAAGCTTTTTTACTTTCTTGCTGCTTTAAACAACATGCTGTAAGTTACAAACATTACAAAAATGTGCAGCTGAAGAGAGATTCACCTTAAAAACATCCCTCTGCTGATCCTTTGTTTCTGCACAGACCCTGTTCTGGGTGGGGGGGCAGTGACCCCTATAAACACCACAGTTGCTTTTTTACTACCTTATATGATGTTACGCCTCAGTACTAGCAGCAGACTTAACTCCTATTGGCTGTGTCTCCTGTCAGTCTGACACTGCTATCTGTTCCTGAGTGCATAACAGTAAGTAAGATGCCATTGCAAGGGAGAAATAAACCAATGACCTTTCAATTTATGCAACTGGTTAGAGTGCACAAGCAACCGATGAATTGGTCCAATAGGAGTAAGGGCAAAGCCTGGATGTGATAATGTAAGTGTATGGGAAGGACTCTGTGTTAGGTTCAAAATAGGCCACTCCCATCCCATCAGAAAACTGATAAGAGAGACAGGAGAAGGACTGATTTAACAGGTATAAAAAGTAGCTTTTAAAGTGGCTTTTTTAATTTTTATGGAAAATGATTTGCCAACTCGCTGAAAGCATTGTTGGTGCTTTAATAAGAGTTGGACATTAAAGGTGACCAACCCCTTTAAGTTGGCAATTTATTTTAAATGGTTAAACATCAAAACAAAAAGAGAAGAAAAAATGTTAAATGTCCAGCCTGTAGACAGCATGAGAGACTTGCTTGCAGCTGAAAAAATGTTGGTTTGAGAAACCTTACTAATAAATCTCAAAATAACTAAAAATATTTTAAGGATAGACTGGATTCACAGAGATAGCAGAGGTCTTCCTTCTGTAGTGCAGTGTCGCCATACTATTTGTCATTCACAGCGATCCCTAAAATAAATTCGCTGATTGGAACAGTGAATTGGTTTGGAATTTAGAACAGTGAAAACAGAATTGATCTAGTTGTATATTTTTTCTGGTGATGGCTTTGCTACATTGGTGCCTAGGGAAGGGGTAATGTATTTTTTTGTTTTGCAGTCATCAAATCTACTCTAGTGTGTAGAGCTTTTAGGCAGTACGTCAGAAACTGATTTACTGTTGAATAACAAAAAATATAACATTTTTCTCAGGTCTTTCCTGGAATATAAAACCTCTCTGAATTACATGTTAGTAACTCATCTCTTCCCAAACAGGTAAGTATGACATTCCACCATAACAGTTTTCATTTCCATGCCTTGTTGACTTAATTATTAGTATAAATCACAGACCCAGCAGATGACCGATGCACACAGTTTTTCTATGTGTGTGCGGTGACTGTGCAAATAAAGGCATCTGTGTTAATATCCTTAGTGACTGTGCAAATGCTGGTGTCCTCATAGGGCTGCTGGGAATGACCACTGTGAAAAGAATTGGGACCCCAGGATGCATGCAGCTTTTTATGAACGGAAACTTGTATCATTGCATCTTCGCAGGGCGCGGCACCGTGGGCTGACACGCAAGACGGGTACATCTTTGTGATACTGTGTATTACTATAATGACTAGTCATCAAGCTCCAAGATGTGACATTATGTTCCGACAGGCTTATCACATGCTCCCCAGTGCTCTGATCATGAACAGAGTAGCAAAGAGCAAGAAGAGCAGGAGGAAGAGGAGGAACTGGATGAAAACCACGAATTAGAGGTGGTGCAGGAAAAAGTTTCTTCTCCAGACTCCTCCAAAATAATCATACCACCACCTCGCATCAGCCTCATGGATATTCTACGGAAAGGTGCAGACCTCAGGTATGTTAGGTGATCCCTTGTCTGTCCATGAAGCAGTGCTTTATCTGAGAGATTTGTTTTCCTTTTAACACACTATTATATTTAAAATAATGCTGACATTACTAGTATTATTAAAAAACTAGAAATGAACAGCAGTTTTTGCAAAATTGCCCCCAAGTCACCCTCTAGCCTTTTGTCATACTGGACTGGGGGCTGTGCTATTTAGGCCTGCTTGGTATGTAAGTATTATTGGGCTGGGGTGGCTTATTGGCAATTATGGAAAAAAAAGAGATTGCGCCCCTTCATTAAAAGTAATACTAACATGTTCCTGTAAGGTATAAGATGTGTCTGTATCACTATTCCAAAGAACAAGATTAAAATAACCAAATCTGAAGGAAATCATGTGTTTGTATTACACAGTTCATTGTCAGTTTGTTGTATTGGCATTGTATAGCTACCTTTCCAATGATTAAGTCTATGAAAAACTGTTTACAGTATTAATATTAACTGTGCTATTATATGATGATGTTTCAGTAAAGTCCAGGCAAGAAATGCATTCTCCTGCTACCTGCAGCGGGTGCAGAATCGTCTTCAAACTGAGCGAAACCCAGAGAGAGTACAACCAAAGGAGGAGGAGCAAATAGTGAGTGACACTGCAGCCCTGAGTTGCACTTGCAAGAATAAATGTGAAATTATAAGTTGGGTGCGACAAAGGAAGGAGGTGCGAGGATCAAAGTAGCAAAAAAACAGTTCTGTGCAATTTGCCACATTTTTACAACAAAAGACCTTACCATCATGTTGTGTGCCCAGCAAAATCGGGTGGAACTCTTTGCACAACGTGCTGTTTCCATGTTAGCAGTGTTGATACGGGAATCCCTTGGCCGCCATTTGCATAGCTTATGGTTGTCTCTTTCTTGCCATTCATTCATAAATGCTTTAAGGCAAGCTTGAAATACTGGGCTACCTTGTGCCATTGGCCTGGATTTTCAGTCTAGCACAAGACACAAAGTGCATCTTGCACAGTGCTATGTATAGTTGCAAGTGCTTACTGTATTGAACTCTAAGAGATGGGATGCAATTTTAATCAAGCAAAATCATTAAGTCTCTTAGCATTTGGACCCAATCTTTCCCTTTGTAATAACAAAATATGTCTGCTTGTCTGTTTCCTTCCCCAGGAATTAGTGATGCGGTTCCTCCAGCGTGGTGCTGCAAATTTGAAGCGGTCTCTGCCTCTGAATCTCCCAGGACAATCTGTCCCATACCTTGAAAGGCGCCATTTGCTGGCAAAACTGCTTGGAGATTTTGTTGCTTTGTATAATCAGGTACTAATCATTTACCCTCCTACATATTTTTATAATTAAAAATATTGTTACTATACAAATTTCCAAACCAAACCATACAATATGCATTTTATCTTTAAGACACAGCCTTAGTATTTCTTAGTGCCTTTTTTTCCTTTTCTATACCTGCCAATTGTTAACACTCTTTGCTTGTTTGTAGTGCCTCTGATTGGTATCCTCTTTCTGTCTGTGCCTTATTTCTTTGTGGTGTCTGTATCATTTATTGCTCTCTCTTGTCGCCTCTATTTTCCTCTGTCTGTACCTTCTCTTCCACTCCTTTGCTCTGTACTTTGTACACTCCTCTTGTCTGTTCTGTGCATTTCTTCTCCCATTCCATATGTGGTATACAGGTATCTGATTACTTTACATCCCGTTTCTTTGTCCATTGCTCATATCCTCTCCCATGCCTGCAGCTTGTATGCTACAACTCTTTCTGGGCTTTGTATCCCCTCTTTCTGGGCTTTGTATCCCCTCTTTCTGTGCCTTGCATCTTAAAGTGATACTGACACGAAAAAACTGCCTTTCAAAAATATGAATCTACACAAAAAGTTACCTATAGGTCATGTTGACGGTTTTTCGGTGACAGGTTTGCTTTTGTAGTAATTATTACTTGAAGTTCCTAAACCTGACTGTCCCTTCTCAGCCTGTCAGTTATAGCTTCCAATGCAAACGGACAAATATGGCAGCCCCCTCAGGGATTCAGACAGGTAATGTAAACGCATCAGGCAAATACTTTTATGGCAAAATAATAAAGTTCTTGCAAAGACAATGTTATGATAGATGTAAAAGAAAGATTTAATTTCTGGTGTCAGTATCTCTTTAACTTTCTGTCCATGCCTTGCACCTCTCCATCACTGTCTTTTAACCCCTTCCTGTGTGCATCTTCCCTCATGCATGACATTCGTTTTGCATGTGCCTGGCATCTTGTTTTTGTGTGACAGGAAACACAACAGATGCAGAACAGTGAGGAGACACAGAGCAATGAAGAATGTGGGGTTAATCCTGACGATTTTGAGGCATTTGTAGCTGATGCCAGGTAACTAGTAACTGGCCTTGAAAAACTGGATATGGGTGTTTACTCCTATATAGCCTCTCTTCCTTCCCCATGCATTTTTTGCAAGTAAATCCCCTCTTTATATTGGTATTCTTTACATTAACTCATTTTTAGTGTAGCATGGTATCTTTCTGAGATGTCTTGCAATAACTTTTAGTGAAAATGAATTGGAAGAGGTCCTCACCTTCTACACACAAAAGAATAAATCTGCAAGTGTTTTTCTTGGGACCCCAAACAATGCAGACAGGAGAGAAACTGGGAAACCACCAGGAGGTCAGTAGTGTATTCAGCTTAGATGCCTTTATTTATTTATTTTTTTTGGAATTAACAGTTTCTTTTACAGTTTCAAAATTACCATCTCCCCTTTTCCTTTACTATGTAATCCAGCCCCCCTCCACATACATGAACATAAACTCACAAGGCACACCCAAGCAATGCCTTCCTTTCATTGCTTAAAAATGACCTAAATCACACTATTGGCAGGAGGCATTCCTGCAGTCTATATTGTCACCAGCAGATATAGGATCCGTTATTCGGAAATCCATCCAATTCTAACCTTCAAAAATGATTTCCCTTTTCTCTGTAACAATAAAACAGTACCTTTTACTTGATGGTACCTTAGCTGCATGAATCTGTATTGGATCCAAAACTACCCTATTGGGTTTATTTACTGTCTAAATGATTTTTAGCAGGTATGGTAAACCAAATTACAGACCCTTTATATGGTAAACCTCAGGTCCCAAACATTCTGGTCATTAGATCTAATACCTGTAGTTAAGTTTAAATTGCACATATTGATTTGTATTATTATTTCTGGTACAGAGTGAAGAGGAAGATGGTATAAGGGTGGTACTAAGAGAACATAATAGAGTAAAGATGGATAAAGTAGAATAGGTTCTAAGAAAAAAAACATACAACTTGGTATTCTATATAAAAATGGAGCAAAGACTGTGCAGTTATACTAAAATAGTAATATTGGGATTATACTGAGTGAAGAAAAAGATAGAATTGTGCTTGCACAGAGAGAAGGCACAAACTATAGGCATTGTTTTGTGCAAAAAGGTTGCTAATACGGGTTCTATACTGAAGGAAGGGAGCGTTCCTGACAGAAAGAATAGCTAATATGGGTAAGGTACAGAAAGAAGAGAATTATAGTATGACTATGGTACTAATAGAAAAGACTATAGGTCTGGCATGGGTCATGAATCCACAGACTACCAGCAATAATGTGGGTGTTTGGTGGCTTGTAGCTAGTTATTTCAGATGCCAGTATAGGTTCTGGTCACCTGGTTGTGATGCAGATATTAAAGTAGGTATTTCTGTATTATGGAGTTAAAAAAAGAACAGTAGTGGGGGGGATGATTCTGAGAAAAGGGAAAGGTAGGATGAGATGGTAATGACAGAAAAAGAAAATCAAAGGTGGGCACAGTAAAGACAGGATGGGAATGTACTAAGAGAATTGGAAGATATAGATTTTACTGTTTCTTTCATTACCACATTATTGTGGTCATTTAAATTTGATTCTTTTCCTTAGGCCCCCAGAACAGACTTACATGTGAGAGAAGCGTAGTTATGAGCTCAGCACCTAGCCAGCCATCAGTCAGTAAACCAGGATATTCTCAGGGTGAGTAAGCTCTCTGTATAAATGCTGTGTTCTCTATCTAAACAAATAAACTCACTTGCTTATCTCTGTTTACAGTGTTATTTTCTAATGTATTACATGCATTTGTTTATTACCTTACTCGCAAACCACACTTTTTTGTTATTTACAAGTCTCCCCTTTTTTCTTCAGGGTGTAATGTGTCTGACGGTCCCATCATAATCACTAACTCAGCAGTCAATGGGTTACCTGAAAGTTGCTCCCAAAGAAACAGTAGCACTCATGTGCTTAGTAATGATGCAAGTTTATGTTCTACTATTGTTGGAAGCAATGGAATCCACGTGTCCCCTGCAAAACTTACTGTTACCCCTGGTTCATGGGCCAAATCTGGTTCTCGCCCTCACTCCAGCAGCCTTGGAACATTTTCCTCCTTTCAAAGTGCAGCTCAGATCTACAGCCAAAAACTGAGACGCCCAAGCTCCACCCGTTCAGGTACTAATGAATAGAACTCCCAAATATTTATTTGGTTGTGTATTCCTTTAAGAGGGAAATTCCCTTATATTGTAGCAACTAGAGATATCAAATCTGTCTGCTACTGTCTTTTCCCTAAAAGTTATGCTTATATTATAGCATAATATTTTTTAAACAATGTAACCATGTATCTGTGCACTGTAATTATCCAAGCCTTTGTGCCAACTGCACCGCTTTGAATATTCCAGAGGTACTAATATAGTAGCTAAAAATATGCATTTGCCAGTAGCAACCAATAAGGAGTTTATTTTGCTACAAGGTAGAAAATGAAAGCAAATATCTGACTGGTTGCAAATGGAAACTGCAGTAGTGCAATATATCTATGCAGCTTTTATAAGGAAATATAACCACAGATACAATTTCTGCATTTGGCTCTGGAGTCATTTTTAAAAAATACAGTAGGGTTTATTTACTATTAAATAGGCACAAATGCTGGCAAGGAGTGCAAACATTTATGTAGCATGTGCACCTTAATAACAATAAGGTTTAGAGAAAAGGAAACTTCTCTTAATGATATAGCACTTGTGTTGAGGTGTTAAATAAAACAATGAGTAAAGGTCTTAAAGAGAACAAAAAGACAACACCTTGAATTGCATTTAGAAAGTGACTTGTGCATTACCGGTGAACTATTGCCACAAGGAATTCATTATACATAAAAACTAAATTAGTATAGTTGTTTGTGTCAATGCGCTTGTAGGTTTAAAAACAAAAAGTAGGACAAATCTTATTTCTATACCATTTATCGAAGATTAAAAATTAATTCAAATGATTAAAAAGTACTTGCTACATAGACAACAAACAAAATCATGAAATGGATGAAAAATAATTTGTTTTAACATTTATTAATTGCTACAAACATATGACAAACGTACTGTTTATTGCATTTGTGCACTTTATCAGTACATAATATAACAGAACTGCAACTGATGTACTGTTCACTTGATATAGAACAGAATGCACTCTATCCTTAAAGTGATACTGACACAAAAAACCTACTTTTTAAATTATGAATCTACATAAAAAGTTACCTATAGGTCATGTTGATATTTTTTTGCTGATAGGGCTGCTTTTATAAGCAATTGTTACTTGAATATCCTAAACCTGACTGTTTTGCCAACCCGACTGTCCCTTCTCAACCTGTCAGTTATAGTTTCTAATGCTAATGGACTCCTGCTGCACAAATTTGGCAGCCCCCTCATAGAGGAACATGGGGGATCAGATAGGGAATGTAAAAAGCCTCAGGAAATACTTTTATGGCAAAATTATAAAGCTCATGCAAAGACGATGTTATGATAGATGTAAAAAAGGTTTCATTTCTGGTGTTAGTATCTCTTTAAGTAGGATATTGATGAGCTGGAAAAAGTGCAGAGATGTTTAACTAGTTAAGTGGACATTAGGGGATTTTTTTCAAGTACAAAAGATTAAGAAAGCACAGCTTCCCCTTATACTTGAGGAACTTAACTTTTATTTGAAGCACCGAAGATGGTTCTTCACAAGGTTGTGGAATGCCTTGCCAGGTGATGTTGTGATCGCAAATTTTTTAAATGCATTTTATATTAACTTGGAAGACCACATGATCTCAAGATATACCGTTAGTGTAGTGTACTGTAGTTGTGTGTATGCGAGTGTATTAATAGGTCTTTATGGGCGTGTGTGTGTGTACAAAACTATGTAATGTTTATATCTGTCCTGTTAGTCTATTTGTTAAAAGTACAGCACTCTTTATACAAGTAGCACTTTCTAAATGCAAATATACATACATATAATTACATGTCTTTTTATGTTTTCATCCTTCCTTAACTTCTTGTTGTGTCTCCACATGCTATGAAGCCAGCAACCATCAGAGTGCTTTACGCTCTCGCTGTAGCTCAGCCGGATCAGTAAAAGAGCTGGATGTTCCATACAATGAAAGTGCAGTGGCCGCTTCTCTTCAGCGTCTGGCAGAGAGACAATCAAGTCAACAGTACTCCAAACAACTTAGACTTCTAACACAGCAGGTTATACTCCACACATTGCTATTAGCCTCTTTCCTCTTTTTCATCCATCAGCACAACTTAAGGGCTCTGGTACACGGGGAGATTAGTCGCCCGCGGCAAAACTCCCTGCTCGCGGGCGACTAATCTCCCCGTGTACCAGAGCCCTAAAGGACAAGGAAAGGTAAGTCACTTGGGGGTGCCAAAATGTTAGGCACCCCCAAGTGACTTTAATCGCCTACCTTGTACCCTGGGCTGGTGCCCCTGTTAGGAGAAAACAGCAGAAACAAGGTATCTGTAGCGAGCGCTTCATCCTTCCTGCTTTGTTTTGTCGACAAATTCCCGGGACCGGCGCATGCGCACTAGAGTGAAAAGCTGACTTCTCTGTTAAAGTTCGGCTTTTTCACTCTACTGCGCATGAGCGAGCGAAGCAGGTAGGAGAAAGCTTCTCCTTTAATTCTGTTTAGCGTCTGATACAGTGGGGGCCTTTTTTCTGTATTTATTCTGTATATTTTTATCTTGCGCTCTCTGGCACAACTCTGTAAACATCCTCTCCACTAAATGATGCATTCATTCTCCTCCTAAATTTCTTTTAGTTAACCAGCATGAACATAAAAGATGGTGCTTTTGGAAGTGGAAGTTTTCGTCATTGTTCTGCAAAGAGCTTCTGTGGAAGAGCTGTTCATGCAGGCACTGAAACTGTGGAATCAATAACCAGGTAAGCATAGCAGTAGTGTGTTTCCTTCCATGTTATATACATTATGAGTGTAAACAGACAACACAATCAAAATTTCCATTCAAGTCATATACATTGGTTCTTACTCATTCATTCATTCATTATGTGCTTTCTTGGGTACTTATTTGCAGAGATATACAAAGGAGACGTTCTGCATGGGAAAGTGATCAAGAAAGTGGCACTTTCAGCTTTTCGTCAGATGTCCCTTTACAGCATCAACCCGATCAAATGGTAATCAAAATCCATGGTTGTATGATCAGCAGTATATTGGTGGTGGCTCACATAGGTCCTGATAATCAGCACTTTTTTTCTCACAGCTTTAATAGCTATTTGTAATTTATATTTATGTTGTGAGATTTTAATTGCCAGAAGCATAAATATTTATAAAATGTCCCCATTCATATCTTTTTCTTTCATGGAAATTTAAGAGGTGGCATTTAAGGAACAGTAACACCAAAAAATTAAAATGTTTCAAAGTAATAAAAATTTCATTCGCGGGAGGGCCATTAAAGCTGGAAAAAAGGAGAAAAGGCATAGGTTACATAGCAGAAAACTGAAAAACTCTGCAGATAGTGGCCTCAAAGCAGGTGCTTATTTTTTGAATTCCTGGCTTGGAGGCAAGTTTTGGTTGCATAAAAACCAGTTGTACTGACAAACATAGTGCCAGTCAACACAGAATTTACCGAATAGCCAATCACAGCCCTTATTTGGCACCCTCATGAACATTTTTCATGCCTGTGTTGCTCCTCAACTCTTTTTACATTTGAGTGTTACTCATGGGTAAAAAAGGTTGGGGTTCCCTGATAAAAACTATAGTAGTATTTCTAAAGCAAACACACAACTTTTGCCAGTGCAGGGCAACAGTACATTAAACTTTAGTTATGTTAATACATTTTTATTTTTTTTGGTGTTACTGTTCCTTTAAGTAGCTTGAAATAGCAAGCTGTATTATAATGTTTTATTGTCTCTGTTTAAATAAGGAGAAGGAACATACACACTGAACCCTGGAATGGCAATTTGTACATTTTTGCAACTGCCTATGGGGCCGTTGTAGGATGCCATAAACTGCTTCTGCTATATTGTTTAAAAAGTCAGAATAACTAGTGCAAAGAGTAGGAGGAACAGACACTGCTTTCAATAGCAATTACATTTACAAATAACTGTAAGACTGTTAGTTGTTTAATTCATGTAAATTGGAATTTTAGAATGACATTTTTAAATTAGCAAATTTATATATGTTTGACATCCACATTTAAGACCAATGATAAGTAAACCTCACCTTTCAATATAATATGTCTTCATCCTTCCTCTGCCTTTTTCTGTTTGATTTGTTTTCCCGAATTTGTTTCTGGGAGCACAAAATGTCTGCAAGAATCCAGCAGCATTTTTGATAACTGACCAACCTTTGAGCTGCCAATGCTGCCTTCACATGATGGGGATCATCATTACAGTGGAGAACACATTATTAGTGTAAAACATACATGTGTGCAAAATACAGGTATGGGACCCATCATCCAGAATGCTCAGGACCTGGGGTTTTCTTTCTGTAATTCGGATCTCCTATCTTAAATTTGCTAATAAAATAATTTAAACAATAATTAAACCCAGTAGGATTGTATGGCTCCAATAAGGATTAATTATATCTTAGTTGGGATCAAGTACAAGGTTCTGTTTTATTATTAGAGAGAAAAAGGAAATCATTTTTTAAAAAAATGTGAATTATTTGATTAAAATGGAGTCTATGGGAGATGGCTTTTCCGTAATTCTAAACTTTCTGGATAATGGGTTTCCGACACCTGTAATAAGAAATGCTGAGAAGACAGACCCCCTTTAATAAGATACTCTAGTACAGTGCAGTCCAACTGGCAGCCCACGGCCCCACCACCTGTCTGGCTGCTGTGACTGCTTACCTTTGTGTAAGCTTTAAATGGTACCCGTACTGAGATTAACTGCCCCCCCTGCATTATTCACACCTTATATTCAGGCTGTAATCCCCTGTACTGTTCACTGCTCAGACTGTAAGTGCCCACATTGTTCGCCTGTTCACACCTCAGACAGACTGTAGGAGCAGTGTCAATATTGTGTCATGGTATGTAGTGCAGGCAGACTTTGGCACACACAGGCAGCACAGGGCAGAGTATGGCACACACAGGCAAGGTAGGGAAGGCACAGTACGGCATAAACAGGCAGGGTAGGGCAGGCAGAGTATGGCACACACAGGCAGGGGAGAGCAAGCAGAGTATGGCACACACAGGCAGGGGAGAGCAAGCAGAGTATGGCACACACAGGCAGCACAGGGCAGAGTATGGCACACACAGGCAAGGTAGGGAAGGCACAGTACGGCATAAACAGGCAGGGTAGGGCAGGCAGAATATGGCACACAGGCAGTACTCTGCCCGCCCTATGCTGCCTGTGTGTACCATACTGCCTGTGGGAGGTGAACCTGGCAGGCGTTTGTTCTGGGAGTTTGTTAGCATTTGAAAATAGTCATTATATGGTCCCTAAGGTGTGTATTTATATGCTGGGGGATAAGATGGGTGTGGTTTAAAGTGGGTGCAGTTTAAAATAGGGGAGTGGTCAAAACTGGGTTCCGTTATTGGCCCTTCACCATGTAGGCCAGAAACATTCCGGCCCTCAGTACCACAGAAGTTGGACAGCACTGCTCTAGTACAACTAATATGGATCTTACATAGTTACATAGTTACATAGGGTTGAAAAAAGACCATTGTCCATCAAGTTCAACCCATCCGAGTAAACCCAGCACACAACCTATACTAACCAATCTATACACTCACATACATAAACTATATATATACAACCAGTAATATTAACTGTAGATATTAGTATCACAATAGCCTTGGATATTCTGCTTGTTCAAAAACTCATCCAGGCCCCTCTTAAAGGCATTAACAGAGTCTGCCATTACCACATCACTAGGAAGGGCATTCCACAGCCTCACTGCCCTCACCGTGAAAAACCACCTACGCTGCTTCAAATGGAAGCTCTGTTCCTCTAATCTATAGGGGTGACCTCTGGTGCGTTGATTGTTTTTATGGGAAAAAAGAACATCCCCCAACTGCCTATAATCCCCTCTAATGTACTTGTACAGAGTAATCATGTCCCCTCGCAAGCGCCTCTTTTCCAGAAAAAACAACTCCAACCTCGACAGTCTCACCTCATAGTTTAAATCTTCCATCCCCTTAACCAGTTTAGTTGCACGTCTCTGCACTCTCTCCAGCTCATTAATATCCTTCTTAAGGACTGGAGCCCAAAACTGCACTGCATACTCAAGGTGAGGCCTTACCAGGGACCTATAAAGCGGCAAAAATATGTCCTCATTGCCCTTTTTTATACAAGACAGCACTTTATTTGCTGTAGTAGCCACAGAATGACACTGCCTGGAATTAGACAACTTGTGATCTACAAAAACCCCTAGATCCTTCTCCATTAAGGATGCCCCCAACACACTACCATTCAGTAGATAGTTTGCGTTTATATTATTCCTACCAAAGTGCATAACTTTGCACTTGTCAACATTGAACCTCATTTTCCAGTTTGCTGCCCAGTTTTCCAATTTTGTCAAATCGCTCTGCAAAGCTTATAGTTTTGCACAATTTAGTGTCATCAGCAAAAATAGAAACAGTACTCTCTATGCCCACCTCCAGGTCATTAATAAACAAGTTAAAAAGCAAAGGACCAAGGACTGACCCCTGCGGTACTCCACTAACCACACTGGCCCAATTAGAAAATGTTCCATTTACCACCACTCTTTGTAATCTATCCTTCAGCCAGTTTTCTATCCAATTACAAATATTATGTTCTAGGCCAATATTCCTCAATTTGATCATTAACCTTCTGTGAGGTACTGTATCAAACGCTTTAGCAAAATCTAAGTAGATGACATCAACTGCCATTCCAGCATCAAGGTTCCTGCTCACCTCCTCATAAAAGGCAACTAAATTAGTCTGGCAAGATCTGTTACGCATAAAACCATGCTGGCACAAACTAATAGTATTGTGAACTGCAATGTATTCAACTATCCTATCCCTTATTACCCCTTCCAGAAGCTTTCCTACTACTGATGTCAGACTAACAGGCCTATAGTTTTTAGGCTGAGAACGAGATCCCTTTTTAAATAACGGCACCACATTAGCAATCCGCCAGTCTCTCGGCACCATGCCAAACCTCAACAAATCCTGAAAAATTATGTGAAGAGGCTTGGAAATCACAGCGCTCAGCTCATTTAATACCCTGGGATGAATCCCATCCGGTCCTGGACCTTTGTTTACCTTTACATGTTCAAGTCTCTTTTGAGTGACCTGAGTGACCCACGCGTCAGTAGCTAAATTACTAGCACTGGGTATATTAAAAGGGAAGCCTTCATTATCTGGCTCCTCAGATGTATAGACAGATGAAAAATAAGAGTTCAAAATTTCTGCTTTTTCCCCGTTCTCATCAACCAACGTACCTCCCCGTGATAATAAAGTTCCCACCCCTTCTTGCTTCATTTTTTTACTATTCACATAATTAAAAAATAATTTTGGATTCTTTTTACTCCTAGCTGCAATATCCCTTTCCATCTCTATTTTAGCTTGCCTGATAGCTTTTTTGCATGCTTTATTTGCTTCCTTGTACCTGATGAAAGTTTCCGCTGTCCCAGCTAACTTGAATGCTTTAAAAGCACGTTTTTTATTACCAACCTCGACCTTAACTCTTTTATTCAGCCATAAAGGTTTTGCTTTGCGATGCCTCTCCTTGCTTACAAGGGGAATATACTGTTGTGTATGCTTGCAAAGCAATGTTTTAAAGATGTTCCATTTTCCTTCTGTGTCTAACCCCATGAAAAGCTTTTCCCAGTTGACACATTGCAGAGATGCCCTTAAACTGGCAAAGTCTGCACGTCTAAAATTGAGCGTTTTAGTTACTCCCTTATAGAGCTGTCTCTGTAGCATTATCTCAAAGGAGACCATGTTGTGATCACTGTTCCCCAAATGCTCACCCACACAAATGTTAGAGATAACCAGAATGGAAACGCATAACATTTTCCCCATTTATATGGTGTATGTTTAGTGGGTACTAGAGGCAGTCTGTAATAAATACTCAAGTAAAGTATTGGTTCCCAAACTTTGAGGGCTGAATGCTGTGGAAGGAGGCCCAAAGGCCAGTTAGAGTGAGATGTGGATTATTTTTTTTTTTTTTAACTGTCTTGGATATCTCTGGATTTACAGACAACATTACAATATATTTAAAACGTAGACCTAAGGAATTGCATGGACACATGTTTAGGCCACAGAGGTTGCCTGCCCTGAAAGTCTGAAAATCATCTGCTTTATTTATAAAAGACAAGAAATATGGAAAATTATTAAATAAAATTGCACATGCAGGTGAAATTTGCACAGTATACATGGCAAGTGTGAAAAGCATACTAAACTAAACTGTATCATACATTATTAAATTTTTAAATTGTAGTCCAGAAACGTGGGAAATCAAAGTTATGAAATGGGGTTCTAAAATATGCTGTCTGACCTATCCATTCAGCTTTCTACACCTGCTGTGCCGCTGTTCAAATACCTTGTGGGTTACCCCTTCTAAATTACACAAAACTTGAAATTTTAACCTTCATCATCTGTATATATATTGCAACTGTCCCTTAAAGGAACAGTTAAACAAAAAAAAGAAGAGTATAAACATAATTAATATATTTTGTTCTATTACCCTACACAGTTAAAATTTCCGTGTTTGCTTCAAATCCCTACTATAGTTTTTATAAACAAAGCTGCAATGTAGCCATGGGGGCAGCCATTCAAGCTGGAAAAAGGAGAAAAGGCACAGGTTACATAGCAGAAAACAGAAAAGCTGTGCAGAATGTCATTGTATTCTACAGTGTATCTGTTATCTGCTAGGTAAGCTGTGCCTTTTTCCTTTTTTCCAGCTTGAATGGCTGCCCCATGGCTACCGCAGAGTTTATTTATATAAACCACAGTACTCTTTCTGAAGCAAACATGAAACTTTTAGCAGTACAGGGCAACAATACGTTATATTTTAATGACCTTAAAACATTTTCATTTTTTGGTTCTGTTTCTTTAACCTCTTTAAATGGTAAACTCTTTGCAAGCAGCATCCTCCTCTATTTTAGTTTTATTCCTACTTTTTATACATAATTTAGTTATTTATTTTTGGCACTTCTATGTGATGTTTGGAAACTTTGTAAATGTTCAAAATACAAGTAATGTGTCTCCTATATAGCAGTATAGCGCAAAAGGAGGACAACATCCCGACTCTGCTATTATCTCTCTGCCCAACCAAACCTGCACCCTTCTGCCCACCCCACCAGTCAGTCACAAGCAGTCTGCAGCCAGAACATTATCCGCAACACGATTAGTGAGGTGTGTATGGACTAGTCACTTTCATAGTATGATTGTATTCGTTTTTAAATGACATTAAGGCCTTTATTTTTCACCCTTATAGGGTAGCACCAGTGGAGCAACATGGGACCCCCACATCTACAATTGTCAGTGACTTTGGAACCCCATCACAAGGTAAGATGCATCGCTGAGTGTGATTTTTAATGTGGGTTTAATGCAGTGTTGTGACATATGCCTCTCTTACAGGTTCCATGGAGGCCACTCAAATTATATTTGCCAGAGCTAGACCTTCAGCTCCCAAAATCGACATTAAAGGGCAAAGGAAATGAGACAGACAGATTTTCCCATGTGATGTCTTTTTAACAGTTTGGTGTCTGCTTGTGTATAGCTGATATAGAGGCAGCTGTGTACTCCTATAAGGCTTCATAAATGTATTCATATGAACTTCCTGTACAATGATGACATAGATTTGGAGTAATTTACTTGAAACAACTTACTCATCAGCCTGATCCTGTTTTCTATATATGGGATGCTCGGGACCAAAAACTTCTATGAGTATATGGGCATTCTTTTATGTGTATATATTTTTTATGCATCTTTGTACAAAAATTAAATTATTTTAAGAAATTTCTGCTGTATATGCATTTAATAAAATCGCATAGAAGGCCTGAACCAACAACTATAATTGATATATGCCAACTAAAATTAACATAAGATACTTGGTTGAAGGTAACCTAGCTAAGACACTTGACAACTAAAAGTTGCCTTAGCACAAGACTTTAGGGGTAATTTACAAACAGCGGGGCAGGGCCCACAGACAATCTGAAGCGCAAGGCTTTGCATTTTCAAAATAAATACAGTGCTGTCTGGTGCATGGTACTAAGGAGCCCTGTGTGACCTGTATCTGGTGTTAAGTACATGGCTACTTTGCACCTGCCAGAGCTAGGCTCTGTATCTTAGGCCTGATATTTAATCTGGTGCAGAGAGTAGCAATGCTCCAGGTGCAAATTCTGGGTAAATGAGCATTAGATGTGAACAAATAGGTATTCAACCACACAGCCTCTAACTCAGGCTTGATGCATCAATCCTCGCAAGGCACACCGCTGAGCCCTTCAATACAATCCAAATATAGAGGAGAGCACCATTTGGAGAGCTTTTGCACCCCTTAGCACGCTAGGACTTGTGCCTGGGGCTTTTGTAAATTCCACCTATTGTTTTAGCAATTTTAATACATAAGTGAACTGTAGATCTAAAACTGCTTGCACTAAAATGGTTATAAGTGCACCTTGTGTGGTATTCTCCTAAAGATAACTTCAAACCTATTTGCTTATTATAATAAAAATCGCAGATAAATGTGCCAAAAAGCAGGCTCACATTAAAGCTCAAAAGAGATGATAATGTATGCAGTCTGAAAGTTGTACTGCTATAGCCATTAATTGGATATAGCCATATGGTGTAACAGAGAGCTGCCCCCGAATGCAGTAAAACTCCTCCAATAGAGAAAGGTCATTAAAAAAAAACAAATATCTGGTTCCAAACAAGTTTCTTGATTGTAAAGCTGATTTTCTGACTTTATTTGGTCCCCATGATAAAAAAAACACCTTAGGGTGAATACACATGGAGCTACTAGTAGCAGCTACTTTTAAAAACCAGAAAATCCCCTGCCATAGACAATACTGAGAATTGCCTCTGCTAAAACACACATAGAGACAATTATCAGTAAATGATAAGTATTGTCTATTTTAGTAGCTGTGACTAGTGATGGGCAAAATTATTCGCCAGGCATAGATTTGCTGCGAATTTCCGCGTTTCACCATTTGCGGATGGTTTTGCGAAACGGGTGTCAAAAGTCGCCTTGGAAAAAATCGATGTGCCACAAAAAATGTTGCCTTGGTAAAAAAAGTTGTGTGTGTTTTTGTCATTTCATTAATCTTTTTAAAGATTCGCGAAATTTTAAGCAAAGCGTAACGAGAGATTCGCTTATGACAAGTAGCCATGACAAGTAGCTGCTACTAGTAGCTCCATGTGTCTTCACCCTTAAAGTGAAATAAATATAATTGACTGAGTGCCACTTCAGAGAAATATTAAGATCATCATCAAATTATTTTCTCTGTGACTTAGATTTTTCTTAATTAAAAATGGGTTATATAAATAAAGGGTATTAATATTATACAGACCTTTAAAGAAATGTAGCATGCTGCAGCAGAGCCAAAGGAGGATTGTATCCTAAGGGCTAGTCATTTTGACCCCTGAAGAACTAAATTAACCAAGTTACATAAGTTATCTATCTGTTGTGTTGCAATTTGGACAAATATATTTGCTTATACTGTAATAGTGAGGACAAGTACATATCTCCTCTGTAATGTCACCCTGGACATTCTTTTACAGTAGAGCTGTACTAGTTACATGATCTCACAAAGCAGAAGACATTTTGTCAGAACTTTTAGATTTAGTGATTTAACAGTTTGTTTCACTGAAGACAAGAATTCTCAAAATCATGGTAGAATTCAGAAGGAGCTAGCAGCCAGTGCTGCTTTTGATTTGGGCTAAGCGCCACCACCTCATAGTACAACTGTCAGCTCTGATAAATGCATCAAATCGTTGGGAAATGTGCTTTCAGGAAAGTTTACATAAATGGCAAAATAAACTGAATTACTGGGGCGCCTAGATTCCCCAGTTTGAACCATAATAAATCTGTCCAAATGTGTTCAGCTGGTGCATCCAGAAAGGCCCCCATACACGGGCCGATAGAAGCTGCCGATATCGGTCCCTTGGACTGACTCGGCAGCTTATCTGCCCGTGTAGGGGCAGAAACGGGCGGGCTGGCCTGAAATTGGCCAGATATCGATAGGCCAGGTTAAAAGATTCAGTCGGATTGGGGGCCGCATCGGCTCGTTGATGCGGTCCCTGAACCGACTGCCCCATTGCCGCCTACATAATCCGGTCGTTTGGCCCCAGGGACAAACGATCGGATTATTTTTTTTTTAACTTCAAGCTCCCCGATATCGCCCACCCGTAGGTGGGGATATCGGGGGAAGATCCGCTCGCTTGGCGATCTCGCCAAGCGAGCTGATCTTACCGTGTATGGGGACCTTTAGTTTCTGTTTTTTTTTCCATTGGAAATTCTGTTCTTTTAGTTTACTAGCCATGTGGCCATCTCTTGAGAGGTAAAGGTGCCCATACACCTTCAGATCCGCAAGCTTGGCAATGTCGCCAAGCGAGCGGATCTTCTCCCGATATCCCCCACCAAGGAACCAATATCAGCAGCTAGAATCGGCCTGTGTATGGCCACCTTAACTAAATAGATTACTAGTGCACCTAATCCCCACACACAATGGATTTATCTGTGCACTTGTAATTAAATGATCGACCCAGTATGGAGAAGCTTCCTTATTTAGCACAAGGAATATAAAACGTAGATTATTTGTGATAAAATAATAGGTAAAAGTATTTCTTACGCGTAGTCTTACTTTAGCCCTCACTTCACCTCCACCATTATATAATCTTGGGACGACAGAGAACTGTCTGTGCCCAACACATGGGAATTGTCTGAAATCAATTACCCACGTTTAAACCATAGTATAAAGGCTGCCTTTCGTTTGCTTATTGCCTGAAAAAGAAAATAAGCTTCTTCATTCATTAAAAAGTAAACAATCCGGTTAATAGGGTTCGCTCAGAATCATAACCCGCCCTTCTTAGTTAACCCGCGTCTCTAACAGACCCAGCTCATAATTCCGGAAGGGGCGGGTCCTGTTACCATGGAAAGTGAGTTCGCTTGTTTACCTCATAGAAAACATGGAGGATGTGTTGGACCTCGGGGAGGCTCCGAGCCGGAGAAGTGTGAGTAAATGACAATGAGTGTCTTGTATATATCGATACCTTTCTCTCAGTGGCAGGCACCTTATTCCACATGGTCTGTTTTTATTTTAAGCATGTTGTGTCGGGCACATCCCTAGGGTGCTGCGGTGTCTAATGCCCCGAATACTGAGCAAATCCCGGGTACTACGTATAAGGCACAGGATGCCCATTTTATCTTTCCTATTCGAGTCACACACTCTCACTCCCCATTTACAGTCTGACACAGACTTTACGTGGACATTTGTCTTATGAATCTCTTCCATGTCATTTGGTTTATTGACATAAAGATATGCTTTATATTAACGCTCACCATACCTGTATATTAAGTGCCTCTGTGACCTGGCACCTTTAATGCCAGTGGTTAAGGATGCAAGTCTATAGTTTGTCTGTTTTCAGACCATTCATATTCATATGATAATTTTTTTATCATGATTTTTTAGCAACCCCTTTCCCTCAACAAGGTTTTTGGACTGTATATTTATATTATGTATTATAATGCTGGTCCTGTCTTTATGTTCTTTTCTATATTATAAAATTGTACAGTGCTGGCTATCGGTATAAATACATACATACACTTAAATACATACACCAGGCAGTCTGCTCTTCTTTACACATTGGGTTTAATGGCTAAAACATATAACAGGTGTAACACATGACACTTATGGAGCTGGGGTTGTACAATATGTAGCACTGGTTGTCAAGTATCTGACAGCGATCACTGTAGTTTCTACATTTCTGGGTACATCTTTGACCTGTACCATGACACGTTTCCTGGTAAAGTGCACAAGGTACTGCAGGCAATAGGAGGATTGAAAATTGTAGTTCTTAATTATTTTGTGCTTTAAAAAATCCATATTTAAGTAGAAAAAAGAGAATGCAATACTAATAAGTGCTAATATTATTTCAGTGCTAAACTTTGCACTCAAAGAAAAATATGTATTTTTTTAGACTCCTGTTTCACTTGTTTAGTACGTAGGTAGAAATAGGATTCATGGTTTTCTTAGTGGAAAGTAGATCTCCAGGACACTGTTTCATACTGTATGTCCTTAAAAGACAGTGGTCAATTGCTTAAATATTTATTTGGTCTATAATTACAGCCCCTTCTTTGTAATTGTATGTGCCCTCATATGGTAGAGATGTTTAAGTGTTTTGTAATTTTTATAATTTAGGGGGTAAAGATGGGACGTCGAGCACGTGCATCTCAGGAAAATCAGCAGGAAACAGCTGATGCGTCACGGAACCAGCCTGGAAGAGAGGTACAAGTGAAAGAAAATTGGTTATGGGCATTAAAAATAATAAAGGCATAAAAGTGTACTCTCCAAAATATATAAGGAGTATAGGTGGAGCTGCTAAAGAATAAATACTGACGTTATGAATATCGGGAGATGAACAAAGAATGTTATGAACATTACATTCTGTAAGGGCGAAGACACAAGGGGCTACTAGTCGCTGCTACTTTTTAAAAAGTCGCAATTGTAGTCGCAGCAACTAATCACCCCATGTATCTTCTCCCTTACAATTTAAAAGTCACTTTAATGACATAAAGAGACACATAGAGCACAGATTTGAGCAGGAACATTTGGTCAGTGATGGGCAACATTTAGAATGTCAAGGGCTGGGCATTATTATATTTCTGCTGGAAATGCAATAACTAGGTACAACAGGTCTGGGCCACTTAGCAAAAGAAAGTAAAATGGTGCATTGTTCTGTTTTTTGCCAGAGCTAGTGCAGTTTTTACCTAAAACTTGCACCACCCAGGGAAGAAACTTAGTGATTAGATTTAATGAGTAGCGGTAACAGATTGACACTAATGAAACAAGCTTTTATTGTCCTTTAAGAAGTGCTTGGTGAATTAGCAGTTAGTATACAAAATGTGGGAGAGCAGATACTTCATGACATTTTTAATAACACACATAACTATGCAAGTTTTGATGATGTTTAAGTGATAAAAAGTTTTGGAAAGAACATATAAGCAATGAGTAATAAAAACATTAAGGAGGTGTACTTGCCTAAGACACCTAAGTGGTGCAGTCTTGCCTAAGGATGTTGTGGAGGTTTGGGTGAGATTTAAATATAAAAGGATGGGCAGTTAGAGTACATTTAAATTGAGACTTTGTTTTAAATGTTATTTTGTTGAATGTAAAATAGTGTATTGTTAAGCCTTGAGTAGTGCTTGAGTAGTGTTTTGTTCCCCTAAACATTATTATACATTTTCTTTATATATCATGTAGAATAGTGCACTCATGATAATGAACATGGCTAATATGCATATTTTCTGCATCAGCTAAAAATGTATGTTACGGTCTCCTTTCAAACGAACAGTTATGTACCATGTGCCCCCTCCTAAAGTCACTGATTAAATAAGAGGTTAGAGAGCTGAAAGCAGGAAGTCGTGTTAAAGACAGAATGCATTTATGATACGAGGAAATGAAAACCTAAGGATTGTCATATAAGGTACTACTCATACCTGAATATAGCTCATAGCTACATATGGAGGAAAGAGAATTGTTTATTTAGTTCTTTCAATTTAATTATCTTTTTCTTAATAGTTCACAAATAACTACACAATATGTTTGTTACAGGGCCCACCTAAACCTTTGCGGCAAGGAGGATGGGCAGATGACTCTTCTGGTCCATCAAAGTTAGTAAGAGGGCAATATTTTTGGATATTTATATGTCAATTTGTGATATAAATTATATGCTGATTGATTATTTGTTCTGATCGTATATATATATATTCCCAATTGATATGTGCTCTCCATAAACAAGAGATAAGAATTTGCCTATAACCCAGATTTCTTTTGATTTTGATTTGCAATATTTTTACATATACCATTTAAGACCTGTGATATTATGTTTAGAGTGGAATATTGTCCCCAGTCATGAGAGGTTTAGACACTATTGCTTTTGACATTGTATATTTGTGTTTTATTCATAATGTAGCCCTGGAAACATGTTGCCTGCTAATTACAGTTCTGAGGCAAGTCCTGGGGCACTTGGTCTGCCAAGTAGAACCCAGGGGAGCCCAGAGTATCTGGTTAGGAAACTGGACAGATATGCTATCAGTGGTTTTAATGACTTTCTCAGGCCAGCAAATACTGTAGCAGAGTTTTTTTTCCTGATAATTGAACATTTTAGTGCATTTTTTCATTTGCTAAATGCATCTCCATAGATCTATTGGTATTGAACATAAGTTTTACATCAACTTAGTTTTCCAGGTTATATCTAAGTGAATATTTTAATTTTGTATTTACTGGTGATTTAAATAGTCCACAGTTATCCTTTTGCATGTATCTTGCTCTAGTGAGATGCAAGGTACTAGATGCTGGGGTTCAGTAGCTGGATAATGTGGCTTACATTTTACTGTTTATTTGCAGGTCAACAAAGCGAATGACTGAGGATGTTGAAGAGTAAGTGACAGAGGGGATTTGGATAAAACTTAACATTACTAGATAGACTTTGGAGCACATTAAGCCCTGCTTTCCATGGGACATACAATATAATAGCTTCTTTGTGCAAGTTTTGAGTGAGTGATACTGACATGAAAACCTACTTTTCAAAATATTAATGTACATAAAAGTTACCTATAGGTCATGTTGATCTTTTCTGCTGCTTTCATAAGTAATTGTTACTTGAAGTTCCTTAATCTGACTGTCCTTTCTCAACCTGTCAGTTATAGCTTCTAATAATAATGGACTACTGCTGCACAAATATGGCAGTCCCCTCATAGGGGAACATGTGAAATCTGATAGATAATGTACAGGTACTGTAAATTATAAAGCTCATGCAAATGTGTTATGATTTATTTAAAAACAGTTTAATTTCATGTGTCAGTATCCCAAATGTAAACCAAAAAAAGTGATATCAACATATTAGAAAATTACAACAAATTGCATTTCTGATTAGAACACTTGCCTCAAGTATCTTTTTAATATACCTAGAATTTCCTGCAATAGCAAGTTGTATTACCATGTAGCCAGAAACATGCAAATTCAGACACGCTTCTTTTCTGCAGCAGCCGCCTGAAGCAGCAAAGCCTGGATGAGTCAGATGAAGGAGAAGGTAAGACTGAAATAAAGGGTGTGTGGCTGCAGTGGCAGAACTGTTGCTGAGGAGCTGGGATAGAGATGCAAAAGTAGATGCTGCAAAATTAATAAAATGGCCACTATACCAACACTGTTTTTTAAATTTCCCTTTGTATTAGGCTAAAAAATTGATACCTATATAATTACTTCCCTCTTGCTTTTTTTTAACATAAGAGTTATGTCACACATGACCTTTTCTCTGCGAGTGTTTTCCAAGTATGATATTAGCCTTTAATGGTAAAACGCTGTTACTAAATCTGCTTACGTTTTACCCATTGTAAAAATTGTAGTTTTGAGAATCCAGATTGCCAGGGATTATGTCATTTGGGAATTAGGCATTTGAAACAGCTACTAATGTTTTTCCACTGGCATTACTGCAGTAAGGACACCCCTTTAGATTTGCGCCTAGTTTGTTCAATGTAATCACTTAAAACCATGCTATCATAGGGTTTTTGTAAGAATAATGCAACATGAAACAGTACTATAATCAGCTATAAATGACGCTGATCACAGTTACAAAAAAATTTTCTTGACAAATTGAAAACCTACATACACATGTAACATTAAAGGAGAAGGAAAGGTAAAAACTAAGTAAGCTTTATCAGAAAGGTCTATGTAAATACAGCCATAGGCACTTACAGAAACGCTGCACTGAGTTTTCTAACAAAAGATTAGTTGTGCCTGTTTTCCTCTGCCACAGACACGCAGCTTTCTGCTCTTTCCTGCTCCCCCCTCCCTCAAGAATGCTAAGAACTCACTCCCCCCCCTTAGGAATGTGGATCTGAGCCAATCAGCAGGAAGCTGACTCATAGTCTTACTAACTGAGTCCTCTGTCAAAAGAAACACAGGATTTCTTGTCTCTCTTTGTAAACATGATGTTCCAGTGTGTGAATTCCTCTCTCAGAAACATCCTTAATTCCCCTGGCCAGAGTCTGTGCAATTCTCTCCTCTCTCCCCTCTCACTAGAATGCTAAGAACTCCCTCCCCCCTCCATTAGGAATGTGTGATCTCAGCTATAACAGCTAGAGCTGCAGGCAGGAAGCTACTTAACATGGCAGCTGTTATATTCTAAAGCTGTTTACTCAGGTATGTTAATGTTTTCTGCAGAATAAATATATTGTTCTAGGTGGCACTAATGTGGCAAATCTATTGGCAGTAAAATGCCAAAATGACTTTCCTTTTCCTTTAAAGGAGAAAGAAAGGCAAAAAAACTAAGTAAGCTTTATCAGAAAGTTCTATGTAAATACAGCCATAAGCACTCACAGAAATGCTGCACTGTGTTCTCTGTCAAAAGATTTGTTGTGTCTGTTTTTCTCTGCCAGTGACTCACTTCCCCCCTTAGAAATGTGGATCTGAGCCAATCAGCAAGAAGTTTCCTCATAGTCTAACTAACTGAGCATGTACACCAGTCTGGGTCTCGGTGCAGGAGCGAGGCATTATGGGAACTTTCTTTACAAACCTCAGCATTTTTTTCTTCCTGTTTGGCTTCTGATCATCTGAACAGGTGAAATATGGGGAGACTTAAAGGAGAAGGAAAGGCAAAGTCACTTGGGGGTGCCAAAATGTTAGGCACCCCCAAGTGACTTGAATCGCCTACCTTGTACCCCGGGCTGGTGCCCCTGTTAGGAGAGAACAGCACCAGCCCGGGGTACCTGCAGCGCTTCCTTCTTCCTGCTTTGCGAGCGCGCATGCGCAGTAGAGTGAAAAGCCGAATTAACAGAGAAGTTGGCTTTTCACTCTACTGCGCATGTGCCTATGTGTTAGTCTTAGCGAAACGCAGGCGGAAGGAGGAAGCGCATCGCTCCAGGTACCCCAGACTGATTCTGTTTTCTCCTAACAGGGGCACCAGCCCGGGGTAAAAGGTAGGCGATCAAAGTCAATTGGGGGTGCCTAACATTTTAGCACCCCCAAGTGACTTAGCCTTTCCTTCTCCTTTAAGGGCACTATTGAGACAACTGAAGGTATGCCTGCAGCTTGAGATTAACTCTTTATTAGCCTTTCCTTCTGCTTTAAAATGTATATGCAGGTAGAGACGTGGAGTGACACGGACTTGTGATGGCTAAGATAATGTTGTAAAGATAAGCCTTTTAGCATTTTATGCAAGGATTGATCCACTATCATTTAAAACAGTGGTACTGTGGCTATATAGAAGATATGGCTGTTATAGCTATGGACAAGTAATGACAGCCTTGCAGTGGAAATTGGCTGGCAGAGGTTTTTATCTGCCACTGTGGAATTTGTTCTTAGATAGCAGATTTTGTTTCTCTCTCCTTACTTTAGCAGTGCCATGGGTTTGTGATCTTTGCCCTTGCATGCATTTATGATTGCTAATTAAAACACGCCTGCTGATCCTTGCACTAACTGGGCACTGCTGCTCATTAATATCAAGAGGAAAATGCATTAGGATTCAAGACCGTTAACATTTCCAAATCAGTCTCTGCAATATCTTTAAAAGCGATATTTAAATGTTCAACATATCTTTGTGCTGTAATGTAGGTGTTTTCCTATATATCAAGGTATGAGTGGTTGAAATTCTTGTCTTGGCTTTCTAATAAAATGGTCTTGTGCCAGGCTTTAAAACAGATCAGCACAACCTATACATTGTATTGGCTTGTATTAGCCTTAGGGTCCATTACTTCATGTGGGTAAATCATACAGTCCTGCACACGCCTTTTAAGTGGATGTAAGGCATCAGCATAATAGGCAGTGGGGTTATGGGTAAAGCTCGGTCTGGCAGCTGTTCAGGGTTACCTTATTTAATACAAACCACAGAGTGCCCGCTCTAGAGTGGGATGTTTTAACCCTTTCACTCTTTTTGCTGAAACCTCTGGGTACTGTTTCTATTACAGAAAGTACAGAGAAGTGAGATATTGTTGTCCTGAGCTCCCGTTACAATGTTAAGCCCAGGATCTGAGTGTGTTTTTGGGAATACATTCACTCTCTTCTTTTTTCGCAGACATTCCAGTGATACCAGACCTTGAAGATGTACAGGAAGAGGATTTAGCACTACAGGTAGCTTCTCCTCCGAGGTGAGAAAACGTCACATTCACACTTTTTCTATTTAAATGCTAAACTTGCTCTCTCCATCTAATTATCTTTTTCTGTTTATCTAACTTGTTGCCTACTCCATCTACCTTTTCATTGCTTTCCTTTAAAACTCCTGTTGCTCCTCTAAAAAGTGTTCTGTATATTCACGGCAGTTTGACTCCTCACTTCTGTTTGTTGCAGTGTTCAAGTGAATAGAGTTTTGACATACAAGGATCTGGATAATGACCTTATGAGACACGCTGCCTTCCAGACTCTGGTGAGAATTCTGCCATATATTGTGCTATGTTCACATTCTGCATTATTTTCTCATGCATGAAATAGCAGCTACCTACTCAGAATTTGTTTGACACCTGAATCTTACCATCACGTCTACAGTTCTCCTATATACCAACTTAATCAGTGGGGCTAATTCACTAAGATATGAGTAACTGCCCCTACGAATCAACCAGATTTTTACTTTCACTTTGTACCTGGTAGTAAATTGAGCAACACTAATTCTTGCTTGGTTGATGTGGGCAATTGCCCTTGTGCTGTTTAGCATTTGAGAATGAACCCTGGTGTATTTTGACTTGCATGCCAGTCAAATGCATGGACATCACACTCAAACAGCTGATCTAGTTTCCAAACACATCTATTCCTGTAACAGCTTTCTCTGTTTTCCTTGTGATAATGTTTTTGCCACAAAATTGAGCAGCCCTCACAACTTTTACCCTGGTAAAATTCCCCCAACAATCACTGCTCTAACAGTCAGTTTACGCTCTTTATTAATTGATGATATTAGGGAGAAATTATCACCTTTAAATTTAATTCTACACAGGTGTCTTATTTAGTGCAGACTTATCCTCTCATTGTGCTTTTCTTATTTGTTTAGGATGGCGATATTGATCTAAAACTTCTTACTAAAGTGTTATCCCCAGAACCAGAGGTACGTGAGGTAAGTAGTTTGGGTGAATTACTAGGCAAAATATCCAGCCTTGGTCTGTAGTGGGGGTACATTCAGAACTGCAAAAGGTTCCCTTTCAACTTGTGTTTTCTGTCTTGCAGGAGAACGTGCAATGGGACTGGGATTTACTTTTTACAGAGGTGTCATCTGAGCTAATCACAGAATGGGATGTGGGGAAGATGGAAAAAGAAGACATGTTGAAACCCAGCCCACTAGTCAGCTGATGGTTCTTGGCTAAAGTTATTTATATGTACAGAATAAATAAATGCTTAAGAAAATGCTCTAATTTTCTTTTTTGTAGAACTGAACTGATGTAAGACTACATTATTACTGTAGTTTCCTGTTTCTTTGTCTTAAAATATGTTTAGAAAGCAGTGGGCAAAGGCTCTGTTGTTGTACTTTATGCTGTGGACACACATAAATAATTGTCTATTTGTTTGTAAGTACGTATACTCTAAGATGGATTTTACTGCTGTTTTAAACTGACTGTTCTTGGTATTATGGAGTAATGTTTGTTCCATTAATGTTATAATCTACTGCAAGATAAAATGATATCCATTATGTCATATTTTCTGACCATGTCCCAATTATTTCAGCTAACCCTGCCTAGGGGAGATCTATTCCACCCAATTTTCTGGCCAGTTCACTGAGCTCCAGGGAAAGTCTAGTTGAGGCATGAAAAGAATGCACATGAAACATAACCCAACATATCACAGACAAGTTATTATTCTGGCAGACAGCTAAAGTAGTACTGAGTGGCCAAATTATCTCATTTATGTATAAAAGAAAGGGAGCTTGCCTCTGACCTAGCCCTAGAGAGGCCGATCAGAAAGCCACAGAGGCCATTAGAAAGCCGATCAGATACCACAAGAATCGCTCAGATGATAATCAAAAGTTTTGAAAATACACATTCTATAAATATTGATGTGTGTTGGTTAGTATATGTGTATACAGTGGTGTGAAAAACTATTTGCCCCCTTCCTGATTTCTTATTCTTTTGCATGTTTGTCACACTTAAATGTTTCTGCTCATCAAAAACCGTTAACTATTAGTCAAAGATAACATAATTGAACACAAAATGCAGTTTTTAAATGAAGGTTTACGTTATTAAGGGAGAAAAAAAACTCCAAATCTACATGGCCCTGTGTGAAAAAGTGATTGCCCCCCTTGTTAAAAAATAACTTAACTGTGGTTTATCAATTTCAATTTTCAATTTCAATATCAATTTCTGTAGTCACCCCCAGGCCTGATTACTGCCACACCTGTTTCAATCAAGAAAGCACTTAAATAGGAGCTATCTGACACAGAGAAGTAGACCAAAAGCACCTCAAAAGCTAGACATCATGCTAAGATCCAAAGAAATTCAGGAACAAATGAGAACAAAAGTAATTGAGATCTATCAGTCTGGTAAAGGTTATAAAGCCATTTCTAAAGCTTTGGGACTCCAGCGAACCACAGTGAGAGCCATTATCCACAAATGGCAAAAACATGGAACAGTGGTGAACCTTCCCAGGAGTGGCCGGCCGACCAAAATTACCCCAAGAGCGCAGAGACAACTCATCCGAGAGGCCACAAAAGACCCCAGGCCTCACTTGCCTCAATTAAGGTCAGTGTTCACGACTCCACCATAAGAAAGAGACTGGGCAAAAACGGCCTGCATGGCAGATTTCCAAGGCGCAAACCACTTTTAAGCAAAAAGAACATTTAAGGCTCGTCTCAATTTTGCTAAAAAACATCTCAATGATTGCCAAGACTTTTGAGAAAATACCTTGTGGACCGACGAGACAAAAGTTGAACTTTTTGGAAGGTGCGTGTCCTGTTACATCTGGCGTAAAAGTAACACAGCATTTCAGAAAAAGAACATCATACCAACAGTAAAATATGGTGGTGGTAGTGTGATGGTCTGGGGTTGTTTTGCTGCTTCAGGACCTGGAAGGCTTGCTGTGATAGATGGAACCATGAATTCTACTGTCTACCAAAAAATCCTGAAGGAGAATGTCCGGCCATCTATTCGTCAACTCAAGCTGAAGCGATCTTGGGTGCTGCAGCAGGACAATGACCCAAAACACACCAGCAAATCCACCTCTGAATGGCTGAAGAAAAACAAAATTAAGACTTTGGAGTGGCCTAGTCAAAGTCCTGACCTGAATCCTATTGAGATGTTGTGGCATGACCTTAAAAAGGCGGTTCATGCTAGAAAACCCTCAAATAAAGCTGAATTACAACAATTCTGCAAAGATGAGTGGGCCAAAATTCCTCCAGAGCGCTGTAAAAGACTCGTTGCAAGTTATCGCAAACGCTTGATTGCAGTTATTGCTGCTAAGGGTGGGTTCAGGGGGCAATTACTTTTTCACACAGGGCCATGTAGGTTTGGATTTTTTTTCTCCCTAAATAATAAAAACCCTCATTTAAAAACTGCATTTTGTGTTTACTTGTGTTATCTTTGACTAATAGTTAAATGTGTTTGATAATCAGAAACATTTTGTGTGACAAACATGCAAAAGAATAAGAAATCAGGAAGGGGGGCAAATAGTTTTTCACACCACTGTATATACAGGGAGGGCACACTCCAAAATAATAAATAAAATGCCAGGGGGGCCGAGTGACAAAATCAACCATATAAGCATCAAAAGACTTAGCAATCACAGGAATTCTTTAATGTGCGATATCAAAGTTTCGGTCGCATTTTGGGACCTTTCCCAAGAAGAAAGAATTATTTTCATTAAGTCCTGTGAATGCTGAGTGCTTTGTGGCTTTTTCTTTTTTTTTAATACATAATTGATTTTTTGTAATAAACTGGGTGTTGCTGGTCTTTTTTGATATCTAAACCATTTACCTTGCACCCGAGAGAAGTATTGAAGCCATCCTTGGTTTGAGATATATAATTTATTTTTCAGTTTGTGTTTTTTTTGCACTAAAACTCAAATTTTTCCTGTAAACGGGATTTATTATACGACAAAACCGCAACAAATTTGAAATAAAAAATACGCCATCTAAAAGCTGTTGAGATCATGTAGAAGTCAATAGCAGGTGTCCCCTTTACATCTAGAAGATCTATAAGTGTCCCTTTTACATCTAGACTACTGCAACCTCCTGAATGATGTGCCCCACAAAGACTTTACAGGAATAAGCATATAATCAAGTTCCAAAGCTTGAGTAGAGGTTCTAGAGCTGTGGTTTCCAAACTTTGGAACTGGTTCACCTAGTAGAGTCTAAGGCAGGGAATAGGCGGGTGGCTAGATAAGTCTGGTGTGAATTTGGGACTGATACCCCTAGTAGAGGCTGGTGCAGTGTCAGGAGGAGGGGGGGTGGGGGCTAGTAGAATAGAGATTTGACCCTAGTAGAGCCTGTGCAAACTTTGGGTATGTTCCCTAGTAGAGCCTGGTGCAGTGTCAGGAGGCAGGGGATGGGGGTGGTGACTAGAATAGATATTTGCTCAGTAGATGCATCTTAAAGCCAAGCAGGAAAGTCAGGAATGAATACTGATAAGAACAAAAAAAAAATGTACAGTACATTTATGTGAGCCTGCTTTCTCGGTATTTGTGTCAGAACAGAACAGCAAGTATTTCATAGGTCAGTACAGAACTTGAGTTTAGCTGTGAATGTTTCTTTTGCAGCAAATGGTCTGTAAGTGGTGTTTTCTTTTCTCTTATATTCTTTCTACTTGTCATTTTACACTTGTTCTGCTAGCATTTTGGCAAGTACCACATTGTTTCTCCTGCGTTCTGGGGCTTGCCCTGAGAATGGTTAGGGAGAAGCACAGGTGGATAACAGCTGGAGGAGAGAAGCTCTGCACAGTCAGCTACTGAGGAAGGTCAAACTGAGCTGCGACGGTCACAAGAAAACTGTTTGGAGCTAGAGGACAGATGGGGGTAGCAGAAAGGTGACCAAGATGGGGGAGACTAAAATAGGCAAATATGAAGGGGGGGGGGAAGATGCATAAGGAAGGTAAAAGGATTTCATTAAGTATTCATATCATGGAGCAAAAGCAAGGGAAGCTCCTTCACATTAATGGTACAGCTGACATTTATGTGTATAGGAAAGGTTACTGACTATACTGAGTAAAATAAGAAGATTCCATTGTGGGAAAGGTATAAAATTATAACAGGCTTGCATATATAAATAATATTTCAGTACTACTAGTTCTGCTTTTGTTATTGTATTCCCTCAACCTCTTGCTGATCATTTAAAAAGTTCTTTCATAATATGTAAATGCAAAGAAGCAGTAAAATATGCCATGTATTTTTTTTGAGCCAGTTTGGCAAATATAACAGGCACATTGCATGACACTAGATGCATCAAACCATAACCAACTATCCCCTTTACTATATATATTTCAGCTGCCAGTTTGTGCACATTTTAGGCCACTGGATTTATTTATGTCAAGGGCACCAGGTTTCTTGCTATAAATATAATATCTGTAATAGCTATAATATAGTAGCTCAGAACCTAGGTGACCTGCAAAAAAATTCCACAATGTCCTAAACATTTTGCTGGCTGTTAACCTGACATTAGCTAAGCCTCTCCCCCTCCCCCTGAATAACAGGGCATGGTACAATCTGTTGATTACATTTATTTCAGAACACACAGCCCAAGAATTATATTGGAACTTCCCTCTCCTTGGCATCTGGGAGTGGTCTCCTGATTCAGGTATATGGAAGATTTTCCGATGAGATTAAGTCCTGTGATGTTATCTGGGATAGAGTGGGATCTCGTGTTGTTATTAGCTAAAGATGATTAGTACGCGTTGAAAACATTAAGTGCATCTAATGATGCCTTGGAATGCAGGCAGCATGCACCCCTCCTCGCAGGCTGCAAGTTTTCCCCTTCATTACAAGCATCATGCCCCTTAATCGCACTGGCAGCACCATCCCCAAAACCTACAGAATTCCTGTAGGCCTAGCACATAACAATGCTGGGATTACACTGTTAGCTCCTTGGATCTAAGATGAACAGTCCGTTATTATTCAACTGATTCATTGCATAAATATGTACATACACATATACTGCTCTGTGCACAAGTTTGCACAGTAATTTAGCCACCAATCTGCAGCTAACTTATATGTATGTAGAATTAAAGGGCTTTTGGCTTTTGTTGTGTTTGATGCGGTTGCGCAGACCCCCTGGGGACTTTCTGTATTTGGCATTTGCACATGGGGACGATCACCACAGAGAATACTGGGGTAATTTAATTCTTGCATTCCCACACAGTGGAACACGCAAAAAATCCCAGCACAGGAACTGTTACAAATGCCTGTGTGTAAGAGCCCTTAGAATAAAACAAATGGTTTTTAAAAAAAAAAAAAAAAAAAAAGCAGATGATAATAATGTCAGGTTGCTGAAGTTTGATGCGTTTGGGCACATTTGCAACTAAGTCAGATAGGAAGTGCCCCATAATTAAATTATATATAAGATACTGAGGTGGTATTCAGTCTTTTTCAGACTCTTAGGGGCAGATTCATCAAAGTACGAGTTCGCATCCCGAAATGGGTAAAATTCTGATTAGATACGATAATTTCTGATGCTCGGAAATGTCATGAATATGCTTATGAAAAAATCGTAATAGTCACGATAATATCGTATTGGCGATCCCACAGAAGTCACAGAATTTTCGTATCCGAACGATTGTAAACGCCGGGAAAACCTTTCCGACTTTGATCCTTCTGTGCGTGTTTTTGGAAGCCTCCCATAGGACTCAATGGCACTCTGCAGCTCCAACCTGGGCCAATGAAAGTCATGAAGCTTTAATGAATCCGAAACTTTCGTACTCAGCGCGACAAATACAGATGGTACAAAAAAAAGTTGCAAAAAATAGCACAGTACAAAAACTTAAAAAAGTAAGATTTTTTTTGTATTTGGATTCACTCGTAATTCAATGAATGTGCCCCTTAGTATCAAACATAAAACTGTGCTAATCTACAATGCACATGCCATGCTGCACTAAAAAAGGAGACCATCTGTATTTATGCAAGTGAGAGACTAACATAACATTAATAACATAATAGCACAATACTGACACTGTAGTTCAGCCTACTATACATTGCACCCTTGAAGCTCCCTCGGGTGACACTAGCTGCAAGCAAAGGTATAATGTATAAGCTTAGTAAAGCTTGTAGCGATGTTCTTGACTAAGTGCTTGCTGCTCTTAGTGTTGACCCATTGGTCACCTCATTCCACCAAAGAAACACCCCCTAGTGATACCCATTAATAAAGCAGCAATTTGGTAGCTAGAGTAAAAACTGGGATGTTGCCGTTTGCTGAAAATTCAAGTTAAGCATCTGAAGTCTTGGTTTGGTTGGTGCCCATAAATGTAAATATGGTATCCAGTAAGACTAACTTCCTTACTGTATAGGTGCACAGCTAATGATTTGCACACCCTTCATACCAGTATACAAACCCACTAGAAAGCTAGTGGCAATGCACACTGGTAATATCTCTGATCTGGAACTCTCCCTTTGCACAGGGATGCTGAAAAGTTGTCGGTCTGCATTCTGTCACCGCAGGATGTAAGTCACTCTCAGCACTCAGGAATCAGCAGCTTCAGTTACACAGTGTTATAAGCACCTGTCTACACTCCTGCTTCTGCAGGTGCACAATGAAAGAAACGAAGGGGGTTGTAGAAACTGCTGTTTCCAGGAGCTGAACGGTGTGTATATATGTCTGTTGTGTGCATATACAGAGCTCGCAGCCTGTACTGTAGTTAAAATTAGACAAGAATTCCTACTTTGCAAGCTCTTCTTTGCTGTGTGTTGAGCTGTGTGTGCATTTGGACGCAGCTTTTGTGCATGCTTGCAGTGCTGCCTGACCTTGGATATGCCATTATTAAAATTGAATTTTTATGCAAAGCAACGAGCCCAGTTATGATGTGTGTGCTCTCAGGGAGCTCCTGTGTATGCAGAGGAGTGTGCCTTTTAATGGTAGGTTTAGCACACCTACAATGGACCTTATGTTTAAAGAGCATTTGCACAGTGTATCTATATAGAGATCAATATTAATTTGGATTTGACATATGCAAGTATTCATGTTAATTGCATATAAGGCAAGATATTCACACAAAACATTTTATTTTTTTTTTAATGTAAAGACTGTAAACAAGTGCCTTTGGCTGAGATATGTCTGTATGGTTCTTCTTGCTGAATAAACAAAGATAGTCCAATGTTAGCAAGTAAGGTGCTTGATTCCTGGTTTTTGCTAGTAAAGCATCATGAATTCTACAATGTTCTGTGTTTTTGCTACTATAAGTTAGTTTTCAATTGAGTCTGTGGTTGAGGTATCCATGTTTTATTAAGAGTCCAGAACATATTTATGTGAAATAAACATGTCTCCCTGGGCAGGAAAAATATATATAGTACAAGGAGTTGGAAAAGAAAAGGCTAGGAACCCCTTTCCAGACCTTGTGGGTAACTTCAGTGGTTCAGCACTAAACACATAAAATAAAAGACACAGTCCCTCTAGAATATCCCATTGCCAGTTGTGCAGGAGGGCAGCTGTGCTGTGTACACCTCCATTTAACATTAATGCTAAAGAGAAGTTATGACAAACATGTACCGTCATAATGAAATCCCTTTTTACTCACACCTCCATAGTGCATACAGTGGGGGAAATGGCTGACTGGCCCTCTTGCCCACTGATTATAAGACATATATGAACCACTGCCATGGGAAACATTTGTTCGTTATATTCAGTATATTCACATTAGATTTAAAGGCAAAACAAAGTGCTGTGAGTGGTTGTGAGCAAGCAGGATGCATAGTTTAGTCTTTCTTCAGACACAGCTACCTCAAAATACTTTCTTGCCTACACACACACACACACACACACACACACACACACATACATACACACATACATACACACACACATACATACACACATACATACACACACACATACTTACATACACACACACACAGCCTAAGATTATAGTGATTATATAGTAAACTACTCTAAATTCCAAACATTACCTGGCACCCACAGAAGCTCTTCCCTTGACTCTTCCTTTCCTCCCCCATCATCCTTTTAATGTAATATTTTAATTTGAGCTGATGAATGAGTGACAGATGTGACAGGCACCACCACAGATTAATAGAAATGACACAATATTTACTCCTTGTGGACGCACAATTATCTAACGGTTATCTTTGTGATTGAAAACTGCTCATCCGTGGGACCAGAATTACCTGGGATTTATGGCTTTTCTGTGTCTCATCTAGTCCCTCTGAGGCCCACACTCCTCCTCATTTCTTAATATAACCTTGTCTGAATATTGGCTACTGCACATTCCTCTGATCTTTTTCACAACTGTGACTGGGGAGACCAATAATCCCCAAGGATTTAGGGGTAAAGAGGTATCAACCCAGTTTTATGACAGATTTTAAAATTCTATCAGTTATGTATATACCATAGGATTTTTACAATAGTGAATCATCTGTACCTAAAATTAGGAGAATGGTTTGTATTTTATTGCATAACAGTAAAACATATCAAAGAGAAAATGGGCAAATGCAAATATATCATGCAAGGATTGTAAGGTCATCACATCTTTATGGAGCAGCTGCAGTTCATTTAACCCCTGCATAAGTATACTCTACTGGCAATACCCTCCCCTTCTCATGCCAGATTATAAAAAACAGAAGCATCTCATCCTTTCCTGCAAAAGATGGCAATAAGTTCCACGTGACAGATGGCAACCTCTGCATTACCTTAGGCTGGGCTAAAGGCAAATAAGAATGTGCTGATACACCACTTTTATTTGGAGCATGCAGATTGTTGGGATACATTGTATGACAGCAGATTCTGACTGGGCCCTGCTTTCATGATTTGGACTTGTCTACTGTCCTAATTTTCTCCAAGGGCTACATGAGGTAGCAGCAGGTCCAGACCTTGGTAAAGTGCAATTTGAGACAAGATTTTAGCTTGTCTAAAGGCAAAAGATGCAGTAAGTTCCTTGTTCTTCCATATGGTACCAATATACCGTAACTCTCAGTGCCAGTTCTAAAAATTTATCAGAACTATAGTTCTTCCCTAACTGAACCTCTTTATAAATCTTTATTTATCCAGCTTACCTAGCCATGTTCTTCTAAATAAAGACTTTTCCCATTAATTTTTTTTGTTTCTAAAAGTATTAATCCTGCTGTGACAATTTAAGCAATAGATTTATTGGTCAGTTAGATCAACAGATCTCTCTCTCTCTCTCTCTCTCTCTCTCTCTCTCTCTCTCTCTCTCTATATATATATATATATATATAAATAAAGATAGATAGATGATAGATAGATAGATAGATAGATGATAGATAGATGATAGATAGATGATAGATAGATAGATAGATAGATAGATAGACAGACAGATAGATAGATAGATAGATAGATAGATAGATAGATAGATAGATAGATAGATAGATAGATAGATAGATTAAAAAAAACAGCAAAGTGTGCACTCCATTTGATAAGGTTACATGCATGGGTTCAAGATTCAGGAAATTATAGATAAAGGTCTCTATTGAGACTGAAACGTTGGTTCAATAAATTTATTTTTTGCTTTTCACTAAAGACCTGTGAGTGCAGTGTTACATCTATCTATCTATAAATCTAAAACATTTTGCTAGATATATAAAAAAAGAGGGTAAAGAAGCAGACACACAGTATGTAAAATGTCGCACAGCACAATAACCCAGACATGCGCATACAGCCAGCTCATAATTAAAGATTTAATATGACACAAAGGAAGTCACTTGGAACAGCACTGGAAATGAAGCCATTAATATTATCGCTTTACCTACCTATAGGCAAGGCACAGGTTATTTTCAGCAACACAGTGTTTGAAAGGTGCACATTCTAATTTGTATATCAGCATTCTCTTAATATAAAGAATATACACACAGAAACAGTGTACACATAAAACATACACATGAAAGAGATGAAAGATGGATGGACGGATTGATGGATGGACAGATAGTCAAATGGACAGATAGACAGATATAGATTGATATACAGATAGATATAGATAGATAATAGATAGATGATAGATAGATAGATAGATAGATAGATAGATAGATAGATAGATGTCAGGTGGTAGAGTGCCTTAGGTGCACTAAAATCCATTAGTCAATGTTGTAAAGTGCATCCAAAAGTTCAATGGGTCCCACAGCTCCCAGAATCCCTTGTGTTCATAGCTATGGCCTTTAAACTTGTGTTTGGACTTTTCCAGCTATCCACCCCCATAACTTTAAATGCATTTGTCTCCCTGAGGACTTTCAAGTGCACAGCAAACCCTTCCCATCACTGGCTCCCCTGAGTCTCTTCACTGCTCCTACACAACTTGACCATTAAGGAATTGATGAATGTGTGACAGCACTCTTTTATACCTGATGTGACTTCACATGCTTTGCTACAATGCTCTTGTGCATGCATTGCACTACACAATACGGATACCATTTTTTGCTGCCAATTCAACACTATATATGCTCCTGCTCTTCTGCCATTAATGATGCCAATAACGTGCTTTGCATTAACTACATTATGTCATCTGTTAGCAGAACCTCCAGTTATAAATGCGCTGCCCTCAGGTAAATATCTGTGCTTTACTGAAAACAGCGCAAGAGGGATAGGTCAGTCAGGCTTTAAGGGCATCTCTTTAACCCACCCTATCCAGAAAGACATTATGCAGTTTAATCTTTAGTCCAAAAACTAAGATAGATGGCTGTCCACCTAGCCTGTTCTGCAAATTCATTACACATCTAATCAGTTCCCATATTCCCTACTCAGTATAGACAAAGGCCAACAGTGACAGTGCCCAGGTGCACCGTGTAGATATGCTGTTTCTTTTCCTTCATGGAGGTACTATGCCAATATATTGCACTATGGGTTTCGCCATGGGGGTAAGATAAACTGGATATATGAAAACTTTAGGCATGCTGCTCGCCAGTTTGGGTGGCAATTACACAGTGAGATGCCAATTCTTAAAACTTGGATTTACAGGAGGAATGTGCTCTTATGAAAATCTGATAAAGGTTAAAGATAATAAATCAATATTGTTTGATGTCTACTGAACCAGGTCAAATCATTTGCTTACATTTAAGCTTTGGAAATGATTTTGACTATGGAGAATGTGTTTAGCCAGGGGAGAAATATGTCCGTTTCTGTTACACTTCAGCCTGCTTAGTATTCCCTGTGCTTCATATCCTATTCTTTAAGCTTGAAAAAAAATCTTAGAAAAAATAAAACAAATAAAATTTTCTGTTGGAATAAACATGTATCCCTCAAAATGTAATAATTTGTAGTGCCACTTTACACAGCACCTTTTTTAACAACTTTAAATCTTTTATGTTAAGTATGTATGTTGATATTCTACAGTTCAGAAATCATTGTAACTTGTGCTATGTAGCTATGTGAATTTGGTTAGCCACAATCATTATTTATTTATATAGCTCCAGCAAGTTACATAGAGCTTTATTATAGAATAGTCACAGCACAGCAAACTTAACACAGATTAACAAATGAAGGGTCACACATCATATCAAATAAAATTGTTGCTGGGATGTCTCTATTTGTATCTGAAATTGATGAATATCCCTCTATCATTTTAGTTGTGTTGCAGGTTACTAACATAATCTAATGGAAGCTCAAGGTTGGACTGATACATTTTGCCTAGGTTGCCAGGTTAATAACAATATTTATTTTGCCATGTATACCATGCAGCATTCACAGTAACATGTCATATTGACATCACAGCTACTGGCAGCCCATTCTGACCCAGCAGTACCATTCAGGTGGACACAAGCCAACTTTATGGACAATGCACATAACCAAAAACTGTTCTTTACTTAACCTATGCTCCCTGGTGTAAAGTATCCCAAGTACCCTAGTCCCCACTAAAATTTCTGCTATTTTATGATTACTAGACTAGTTATGTCTTATGCTCCTGCAGCAGTGGTTTTCAGACATTCCAAGGTCATAAAATTAAAGATATATAAAAAGACTACAGGGGTAGTATGTCCCACTTGTTCAACATGAGTTCAATGCATATGACTTGTACTGAACATACATTTTACCTATTGCTTTATTCACAAAAAAAAAATCTGTGTTATTTGTTATTTCTTAAGATGAACAGGACAAACAGGAAGACTGAAACTACTCCATGGTTGGTCCCTGTGAGGTAGATTACCAGCAAGTAAATTCCTCCATTTGTTCTTTGTTGTTATTATATGCTAGCAGAAGTCTATTATTTGTACACTGGTAATTCTACCTTGCAAGCATGGAGTAGCTTCAGATTCCCTGTTTGCCCAATTTAGTTAAAAATATAACAAAAAACATATCTTATTGTGATATAAACAAAAGTTTTAGGCATTAAGATTAGACAAAAAGTAATTTCAACACAAGCCTATTTATTGCACTCATGTTGAACAAGGTGGTACACTGTTCATCCTAAATGACATTCATATTCTTCCCTAGGTCCCTAGGGTACCAGACCCACAATTTAACCATTGCCCTAGTGAATCTCTTACAATTTTGGGACTTCACTGGATCTCCTATTTCCAGTCTCTTTGCGTCACACACTGTCAGATGGAAAGCAAAGAGTAAGGAGTGTGAGGTCTATTTGTTTTAAACCAAGTACCTACACATATGCTGAACTGGATTAAAGGCCTGTTTTTTAGTTAGTTGTCACCAGAATTTGATTAGCCAAACCAATTATTTGGCTGAAACTGACCAAACTGTATTAAAAATCTTTGCATGCCACACACTTCTTCACTAATTTCTAGTAGCTCCTACTTTAAATGCTGCCTCATGCAGCAAAAGTCCTGTCTAATCAGAAAGTTAACTACTATTTGGAGATTTGTAAATTCACAGGCAGGAGCTTAATAAAAGTAATTTACACGAGTGAGGCAGCATTTCTAAGGATGTGGGCATGATATCAGAGGAACTTCAACTTGGTCATATTTTATTGTGAAACCAAAAATAATATTTATCTAATCTAATCTAATTATTCTTCGTCTTCATATATTGTTTACTTTGGGCCCAGCTTACTATATAACAAAGTTAAATATGCAAGAAGACATTGCTACTGTTCTATAGCAGTATTAACATGGCTGTCACACACACTGGCCTCTCAAGAAAAGTGTGATGAGTTAATAACAATTCAGCCCAAATCTCACCCTTACATGCCTTACATTTGCTTGCCTAAAAAAAGAACTGGCACAGAAAAAAGTGTCATCTTCCAAAGAAAGTGGCAAGTGTGGCAATCTACTTTCTTCTGTGGTGCAGTAACTAACCTTGACCTGCACTAGTACCCTACTCTGCTAGTGCACCCTGAGAGGTTACGGTTATGGATGGTGAGACAAGCTGAGGACACAAGTGGGGATAATGATGTTGGGGCAAGGGGGGGGGGGAGCTTGCCCTGGGTTCCCTTAACCTTAGTGCTGATACCGACTTATTCTTACTCTAACCTCTTACTCACTGGCAATAGTAACCCATAAAAGGAGAGTTGTGTCTCACATGACATCGTCTGGGGTCATAGAGAGACACTTGCAAACTCGTGCTCCCTGCCCATCATGGGGTGTCCATATGGGGTGGGGGGTGCAAAGTAATCTACAAAAAGCAAACTCTTTTTCTACGTTACAGATAATGCCAAGGCTGTAGGAAATACATTTATTGGCAAAGCCTAGAAAGTCACTCACAGCTTTCATAATTGTGTAAAAAGTATAAATCATGAAAATGTGTTGCACTATATATAACACAATAACAGATAGTTTATTTGGGAAGAAAGGTTGCATCCTAATTCCACACTCCTGTAATTTACTCAGGGTTAATACTCATATTAAGTAATAGGGAACTCTTCTGATATTTAAGTTGTTCTCTGTGTATCTTACCTACTCACAATAGTACAGAAAAGAACAGCAGAACTGGCAATAGAGAAACACAGAAAACAGATTTAATTTCCTTTAGATGCAGGAAAAAGCAAAATTAAGCTCCATTAACAGTGGAAAACAGTGGATTCGGGGTTTCAGAGGTTCACATAGTCACTATCCCTACATACACAGATATATCTCAGTAAGTTTCTATTACACACCAATATCACAAACATGAGTATCTAATACAGAGGCCATATGTGGCCACATGATCAGTTTAAAGATGCTTAACATACTTTTAGAGTGAAGACAGATGTGGCAATTAGTTGCCACAATTTTAAATAAGCTGTAATCGCAGTAATGACAACATCTATCTGGAAACGTGTGTACAATATGTGCCACAGGACAAACCACCATTGTTATAGCCATTTTAGGATTTTTAAAAATCTTGGTGACTAATCGCCCATAAGCCACTACTAGTATTGTATATATTGCCAAGGTGGGAATATGGGGGGAAGTTCCCTTTGTTTGCAACCTCACCAAGTTAACAAATATTATAGTGTATGGTCACCTTTAATGACTTACATTGCCTGCACATCAGTTGTACTGACGAAGTAACCAGCACAGCCAGAAGGACCATAAATCAGCAGAAATACATACATATATATATACACACACACATCTATTATACCTCCCCTTTAGCAAAACACACACGGAGGCTCAGAAAAGATACGATGGAGCAAGTTTCAGGCTGCACTGGTTTCAGGGGAGTCAGGCAGAGAATCAGCACTGATAGGGTCCTGGGGCATAGGGTGAAACTCTATAGGGGGCACCTATGCTGGGCATCCCTACAGGCTCCCTTTCACTAAAAAGAACAAGTTACTAGTAGATGCTTTCTCAGAAGAAATGACACCCCCTCCAAGCTTTCCTGTCACTGTGCAGCCAGCCTCCCTCCCCCTTTGACAGAGAGCCAATAGTGTCCTGGTCTCCGCTTATCACTCTGCAAGTCTGGCACTTTCAATGGCTTGTTCCTGGGCATAGAATGTGAAGTCCTGGCTGAACCTGTCTGGTTCATTTATAGCTGCTGCAGCACCTCTTTCCCCAGCAGCTTCTCCTTTGCTTTTCCCTTTTTCTTACAGATTTCCTTTACTGAGCACCTTTCCTATTCATTCCCTGTCCAGCTTTTGTTCCATCTTCCCAGTTCCCGGGTTCTTCCTACCCATCTGGAAATGCTGTGCTTGGAATAATGGACCTGCCAGAAGTCTGTGTTTCGGAATCGCTGTCCTACCACAACCAGTAAGTTTGATGCTTGTAAACTCACAAAGGGTCATGGAAGGGCAGTCACCTAAATACTCCTTAACACTTTATGGTGTTGTACCCTCATTTGTTTTAAACATAGGCATCTGTTGTAGTGCAAATATATATATATATATACAAATGTATGGAAGTGTCCTTATTGGCAAAAGTTACATATACAAGATACTTATAGCTTTGTCTACATATTTTATAGTGGTATAACTGGGAGAAATTTGAGCACTAGTCATAAATAATCTTTGTATTATAAGGTTATAACTGGTAAAACTAGAGCCCTAGAGTAATGAATAATTTTTGTATTATAGGGGTATTATGGGGATATAACTAGGAGAATCTCAAGCACTGAATCCATGAATAATCTTTGAATGATAGAGGTATCATTGGGAGAAACTAGAGCAGTGGAGTAGTGAATAATCTTTGTATTATAGGGGTATCACTGGGAGAAACTAAAGTACTGTAATCATGAATAATCTTTGTAGTATAGGGTTATAACTGGTAAAACTAGAGCACTAGAGGAATGAATAATCTTTGTATTATAGGGGTATTATAGGGGTATAACTGGGAGAAACTCAAGCACTGGATCCATGAATAATCTTTATATGATAAGGGTATAACTGGGAGAAACTAGAGCACTGGAGTAGTGAATAATCTTTGTAATACAGGAGTATAACTGAAACCAGAGTACTGGAATAATGAATAACCTCTGTATTGTATGGGTATAACTGGGAGAAACCAGAGAACTGGAATAATGAATAACCTCTGTACCTTTGTATTACAGGGGTATAACTGGGAGAAACTAGAGTACTGTAGTCATGAATAATCTTTTTAATAAAGCAGTATAACTAGGAGAAACCAGAGTACTGGAATAATGAATAACCTCTGTATTATAGGGGTATAAGTGGAAGAAACCAGAGCACTGGAGCCAAAATATGAGGGTACAACTGGGAGAAACCAGAGCACTGGAGTCGTGCATAATCTTTGTATTGTAGGGGTATACGTGGAAAAAACTAGAGCACTAGAGTAATTAATAATCTTTGTATTATAAGGCTAGAATTGGGAGAAACCAGACCACTGGAGTCGTGCATAACCTTTGTATTGTAGGGGTATACGTGGAAAAAACTAGAGCACTAGAGTAATTAATAATCTTTGAATTATAAGGCTATAACTGGGAGAAACCAGAACACTGGAGCCATGAATATGAGGTATTAAATGGGAGAAACCAAAGCACTGGAATAATAAATATCCTTTGTATTACAGGGGTATAACTGAGAAAAAAACAGAGCACTGGAGCCATGAATATGGGGTATTTATTGGGAGAAACCAGAGCACTAGAATAAAGATTAAACTTTGTATTAAAGTAGTATAACTGTGAGTAACCAGAGCACTGGAATAATAAATAACCTTTGTTTTATAGGGGTATAAGTGGGAGAAACCAGAGCACTGGAGCCATTAATATGGGGTATGTCTGGCAGAAACCAGACCATTGGAGCCAAAATATGAGGGTACAACTAGGAGAGACCAGAGCACTGGAATGATAAATAATCTTTGTATTATAGGGGTATAACAGAAAAAAAACAGAGCACTGGAGCCATGAAAATAGGAGTATAACTGGAAGAAACCAGGGCACAAGACCCAAGAATTATCTTTGTATTATAGAGGTGTAACTTGGAGAAACCAGAGCAATAGAGCCATGAATAATCTTTATAGATATAACTAGAAGTGACTAAAGCACTGGAGCCATGTGAGGTATCTACTGGTGCTGTTTGTCTGTGCTGGCAACCACAAATACATTTAAAACTGATTTTACATTTAAATGCCATTGCTACAGCTTTGCACTTGCCTGGGGAAATCTTTAAACCAGGCTGCCCTGAAAATAGAAGTCCGTTCTCCAGCAGTGCCACAAAACAAATTCATAAACATAATTCCATATTTTTGGTCTTCCTACAAGTAGGCGGATAGAGTTAGGTGCTATAATGCCAGATATTACAAGTAGAATAGCAGGGTGCATTCTGGTGTAGTATTAGGATAGTAGTACTGTGTATTAAGAATAATCATACAGTACACTTGATATAGGGTGGTCTTTCATCAAGGGTTGTCACATTAGGTGCAAGATGAATTGCAGTGCAGTGTCTGGTGTGTACACTTCTCTAATGTGTTTTGTGTAATGTGTTTTAATAATGTGATGCCAGTTTCTCTCCATAAAGAGTACTGTTTAATCTGACTTCCTTTTTTCAGGTTCCTGGTCAGGCTGACTGCTGATGAGCGCCTCCTTACAACTGGATGCTTCATTAAGCGGGAACCATGCAGCCCATCCTCCCTTGCAGGATTTGGAAATCACCACAGTCCCAGTGGATCATCTGATACCAGTGGAGGCTACAATCCAACGTTCCAAGGGACACTTAGTGGCTTGGAATCCCCTTCCATGACTAGAAACCATAAACCTTTTGAAATACGTGATGAGACAGAGTCTCCTGCTAAGGCTGACTATACTGTGAGTGTAGCACCCAAACGTCTGTGCCTGGTTTGTGGAGATGTGGCCTCTGGGTATCATTATGGTGTGGCATCATGTGAGGCCTGTAAAGCCTTCTTCAAACGTACCATCCAAGGTAGAGTCCAGTGTGAGTGTCTTGCTCTTCTGTTGTACTGATAGGTGTATATATATAAAAGCACTTTGGACACAATTTGCTATGTACCCGTAATAATCAGTATTTTTTCTTTTACCAGGTTTGTAACCATGGTTAGTGCTTTCACATTTAAATCACTTTTTTCAACAGGAATGATTTGCTCCAGCACAGAAAAGAGTTGTCTGACTTTAATCTCCTTGCTTACATGGGGGAATTAACGCTTCATAGGGATGTTAGAACTCAATGCTGTCACTGAGCTCTACCACCGAATATAATAGCATAGTGTAGGTGCATTCCTATGAATTGACACATTTGTCTTCTTTGATGTGTTGTTTGTTAAACATTTTCCTGGCTAACAGCTAGGAAAGTATTCAAAATGTAACAGTATTATTAGAACTGCATGAAATCATTTAGGATACCCTAGGCTAATTTTTAAATTAATAATATCCAATTTGAGTTTTTGCTGCAATTTATGAAATGAATACAAAAAAAACAAATATTTTAAAATTTGAGTTTTCAAAACCTGAATTTTCAAGATTTGTCAATGAAAAAGATCTCAAAAATGCAAATGACAAAAACCATCAACTTAAACCTGGCAAGTTTCTGTAGAAGTCAGTGGGAGGTGTAGCTTTATTAAAGCTTAATTTAAGGTGAATTTTAAATTCATCTTTTTTGTAAATATGCTAACAGTTGAGAGAGTACTTTAATAGAAAGCTATGAGGTCCTGCAATTCTGAATTGAGAAAGCCAGTTGGATATCTGGCAAAATGTCTCCAAGAAAAACACAGCAAATTCAGTTGATTTGACTTATTACTACATATATACCATAACCTGGATTAATGAGAATCTTCACAAACATTTGAACCAACGTTTGTGAATGAGGTGCAACATGCAAAGGCAGATGGAAGCAGTGTGATTTACTGGTCAACTTCTATTGACCAGACGAAAGTCTCTCTTTGTGATCTGCTCCTGTCTATAGGGGTATGTAATGATATACCCATGGCCTATTTGCATGCTGTTTTCAAGCAGTTGCAAGTTTTGCACCCATATAGCTGCAATGCATGTCATTTAATTCTATCAACAAAATTTTGCACTAGTTTTCATTTACTGTAATCACTAAATTCTGGGAAAACCAATATATTGTTGGAAAAGAAATTGGTTATCACTATCCTTTATCAAGATCATAATACTAATGGTTATGGCTTTATCTCACCAAGTATTTATAATTGCCCAGTCTTGTCAGACATTGAGGATAAAATGCCCTGAACGATTGTTTGACACTCCCCTTTTATATGTACTTTAAAGAGACGAATTTGAGGTATTTTCATGGTTAAAGAAAAAATTTGTCGAAAAAACTCAATATACTTGAGAATATTTTTAAGACACAGATGGTATTTATTAAAGAAAACATCTGCAAAAAGTTACCAGAAACAACTCAATCAAGTAAAAGCTGGTTCAATAGAAGTAAATGGGAATTGTCTCTAACAACTTATTTATTTTACTAGTTATTAAAACATTCATGTTTTTTAGTCTCATTAAAAATGAATGCAACAATGTGATTCTTGCCACTATGCAACTTTTTCCCTAATGCCTAATTTCAGACATCAGCACAATAAAAACATAAATTTCTGATTATTTTGAAAATAGGGGCGACCTACCAGCATTCCTCCCTATAACATTTCTACATGATACCTCCAACAAGAGTAAGCTGTGACTGATTTTTTGAAGTAGAAAGATTTTTAAGGTCTTCAGTCTGACCACTGACTTTACAGATTTCTGAATATATCATCATCATAATCACATCTTCACCAAGGTTATGGGCCCAAAAGTTGGAAGATTTTGAAAAGCACTAGTATAGATAATAGAAATTCAGCATACTTTAACCAGAAAATAATTTCTTATGCGCTGCTTGTTTCTAACTCATGATCTTTGACAAAAATATGTAACATCTAAGTTATAAATCATAACGGCTGCAGCAAACAGAAAGGGAAACAATAAATCACATAACAGGGAAGTCTTCAGATTCTGTATGCAAGAAGAAAAAACACAAACCTATTTTTTATGGAATTTTCTTTTGCTTTCAACATACTCACATACTCAACATATTAATACCCTGGGTTTTCTATCTCAAATGTAAAGGCATAAGAAGGAATATTATTTTTGAAGACCTTCAGATTCATAGCCTTCTGGGCATATTGTGAGAATATTGTGAGAATATTGTGTATACTGCGTATATTGTGAGAATTATTTCTGCAAGAAAATAGCAGTTCCTTTCCTTATTTTGCTGTATTTTTAGTACAATGATGAAATGTTGCTAGATTTCAACTCCTCGCAGGTTCACTACCATACAATTAACAAACTGCTATGTCCATTTACACAGTCATAAAAATATTCAAAGCTGGGTGACTACTGATAATTATTCATGGAAATGTTTATAAAATGTAAAGGATTGTATAAGACACATATACATATATATGTACATGAGAAAATAAGATAAGCATTTAATGCAACAATATTTTAAAAGGGAAGTAGACTAAAGTAGCAAAAAAAGGTATACTTTTGCTTGCCTTTGTCTTTAAATATGCAACAAGTTAAATGTTACTACCGTGCTAGGATATTTTATATTTAATACAGATATATGGGCCCTGTAACCACACTTACCTTTGCAGGTAATATTGAATACAGTTGTCCAGCATCCAGGCAGTGTGAGATCACTAAGCGGAGAAGAAAATCCTGCCAGTCCTGCCGCTTTGCCAAGTGCCTGAAAGTTGGAATGCTAAAGGAAGGTAAGTAGCTGTCGTGGGATATTTATTGTGAAGATAATCCCTATAGTACCAAACACATGTTAGTCCTGTCTATCAAATCTCTTACTGCAGGAGTACGTTTGGACCGAGTCAGAGGTGGGAGGCAGAAATACAAAAGGCGCATGGAATCAGAGAATAGCGGAGTACATGGAATACAGATTCATCCAAGTCCAAAAAAGGCTTGTGAGTATTAAAATCAATAACTGTTTGTTGTGTATAATGCTTCTTATTGTACACTGCACTTTACATATAGTGGTTCTCTGTTCTGAGAAGCTTACATACTTATAATGATACTGACAATGGCTGGGAAAACAGTTTGCTACATCAACTCCCTATCTGCAGGGTTACTGCCATTCCAATAATGTCATAATTGGCCCTAATGTCATTTTTCCCTCTTGTCTAGATACAAAGATTGTGTCCAACCTCCTTTTGGCAGAACCAGAAAAGATCTATGCTATGCCTGACCCCACAGTCCCTGACAGTGATATTAAGACTCTGACAACATTGTGTGACCTAGCAGACCGTGAACTGGTGGTCATTATTGGTTGGGCCAAACATATTCCAGGTAAAAACTCATTAGACACAAACTCCTGCCCAACCAGAATAGCTCAGTCTATATTTACAGTATATTTTTTTTAATTACAATATTGCCTTCTGTTTAGAGGTGTGATATAACCCATTCTATATTATACTGTGCTAATTCCATCAATGTATTTCAACTTGATTTACTGAACCTCCCCACTGAATCTTTATGGTGTCTTTTTAGACCAGCTTCTCCTCTACCTGTTCCTTTTTTGAGACATTATTCTAAGGCATTCTCCTCAAATTGCACTGCTTACCTTATGTAACACAGTATTTATTCTTTTCACATCTTGCTAACACTTTCCAGCTTCTCTCTAGTACCCGTCTAAATCTCCAAGTCTAATATATGCACTTGTACTTTCATTGCAATTCATATTTCAGGATTCCCTTCTATCTAGCCATCTTTCTTGTGTCTTATACATTGCTACAAATTTTTGTGCATCTACTATTGTCCCTTCCCCTCTGCTATTAATGAGAGTCTATGATTGCCATTCTCCTATTTAAAAAAAAAAAAAAAAAAACCCTTGCAGGGTTTTCTTCACTTTCCCTGGGAGACCAGATGAGCTTGCTGCAGGGAGCCTGGATGGAAATTCTGCTTCTAGGAGTTGTATTTCGCTCACTACCTTACCAGGAGGGGTTAGTGTATGCCGAAGACTATATAATGGATGAGGTGCAGTCACGCATGAGCGGCTTGCGAGATCTCTACCTATGTATACTACAGTTAGTCCAAAGGTACCGTAAACTGCACATGGACAAGGAGGAATATGTGACACTGAAAGCACTAGCACTTGCAAACTCAGGTACTAAATGCACTGTTATTCTACAAAATCCCTAAATCAGTGGGTTATGGGCAGTCTCACAGTAACTGTGATATACAGTAGATTATAACATAAAATATAGCCAGTTCTCTATGATGTGTTAATCTCTTATACAGGTATGGGATCCATTATCTGGAAACATATTATCCAAAAAAAATCCAAGTTACAGGAAGGCCATCTCCCATAGACTCCATTTTAATTAATAATTCTGATTTTTAAATGATATTCTTTTACTCTGTAATAATAGAACAGTACCTTGTACTTCATCCCAATTAAATTATAACCAATCCTTATTGGAGGCAAAACAATCCTATTGGGTTTATTAAATGTTTCAATGTTTTTAGTAGACTTAAGGTATGGTAATTCAAATATCCAGAAAACCCCAGGTCCCTTGTATTCTGGATAACGGGTCCAATACCTCTACATGTCATGAATCAAAAGCTTATTGATTAAAGAGAAAATTATTCTAATGAGCAAAAATGAATATATTAATACTCTTCCAGCTAGTTGAACCTAGAAGTATTTCATTTCTGGAAGATGCTTCATTCCACACTTATTGCATTACAGACAGACATGAGTTGTTTAGCATGATGCTGCACCAGTTGTCAGTAACACTGTTTATGTTCAGACATAGCATTTAAAATTTATAAAAATTGTGCACAGATGTGCTGTTGGCGATGTACAGAGTATAACATGCCACACTGATGCACTAACCCATAAACATCTGTTACCACGTTGTGACACTGAGAAAAATATAGCTATCATTAAAATACAAGCTGAGTGTTCAGCTCTCCATTTTTAAATGAACATCAATACAACAAGAACAACCTCAGCTGCCAAAATAAAGACAAAAAGGAACACCAAGAGCCCCAATAGTGTAAAATGTTTTTACAAGGAGTAATGGTAAAGTAAACAAATTAATACTCACAAGCCAGGGTTACCAATAGGCAACCACTGTATAGGCAGGTGGGGAGATTATCCTGACCCCACTCAGGAATAAGAAGTCGCTCTCTGTAGAAGGAAGAAAAATGGGGATGACACCCCTCCACTCGGGGTGGACTCGGTATAATGATAAAACAAAACAGAGGCGCTAAAAGGATAAAATTAGCTAAAAACACTTAAAAACCCAATGGGTAATTCAGAGGATGTAGTAATGAACTTACCTCCTCCAGGCAGACACCAACAAAAGTGGTAATTTTCAATAATAATTTATTCACCACAATATTCTCAAGTTTCCTTTACTTTCTATTTTGGTTATTCCATTATTAACAACCTGCACCATTATTTCTCACTAGTGACCCCACATTTTTCCTTTCTGACAGAGTCTGACCCCCTCATGTTCATTCTCCTTAATACTGACCCCACACCTTCAACTCTTCTGTCTTAGTGCTGACCCCTCACATTCTTTCTGGTCCAATAATGGTCCAATCTGTTCCAGCACTGACCTCACATTATCATTCCTTCTTTTCCAGTTTCATCCTTTTATCTAATACTGACCCATCAGTCTCATAATTTCTGTCTCAAACGTGAGAATGCCCCCATATTTTTATCTTTTCTATCCCAGTACTAACAGTACACAATATGTTTATATTTTTTGCCTTAGCACTGACTCCACACATTGTTATCTTCCCCGCAAAGATAAACCCCACACATTCAACTGTCCTCAACCGTACCGTACTGATTTTAACTTCTCCACTATTGCAGAGAATAAAAACAAAGAACAATCCCAGCATCATCGAAAATACATGCCCAATGCCACCCATTTACTGCTCTGGAGGTGACAAACATGCAGAGAGGTTTAAAAGCAATATAAGAACTAAACATATAACTGTATACATGAATAAGGTAGTTTTTGCATATACTCAAATACTCTGTTCTTCTGACCTGTTCCGGCAGATGCAGTGCATATAGAAGACATACAGAGTATTCAAAAGCTACAGGACGTTCTGCAAGAGGCTCTGCAGGAACATGAGAGCAGTCAACACTGGGAAGAGCCTCAGAGAGCTGGCCAGCTTCTGCTCACTCTCCCCCTCCTGAGGCAAACAGCCAGCCGAGTTGTACAACATTTCCATGCTATACGGGCACAGGGCAGGGTACCCATGCACAAACTCTTTCTGGAGATGCTAGAGGCCAAAGTGTGACTTGGACACTATTTGTACAGAACAGACATGCTCCTACCACCCACTGCAGTCTTGCTAACCTTGCAATGTTCTAAAGCACCAACAGTGCTCTGCAGAAGGCAGGAGACTGTCAAGCAACAACAGGGAATATGAACCAGGTCCACTCTCACACTGCGCATAGGACTTGGCAAAAGACTGTAAATGGAGCAAACTCTCTTTTCTTGTGACAGGGCTATTGCAAAAAGACTTTAGGAAATAAAAAAAAACTATAAAGCCCATCAGAATTTAGGAGCTATAATATGTAACTTTCAGGCTCCTTTTTGTTTTGGATACAATTCTAGACACCAATTATTGCCCTTCTAGAGACAGTGCATATTAGAGACAAACAGAACACCACTAGGTTCATGTAAAGGCTACATGGTACCTAAAAGCTAACTTCTCTAAAACTGGTTACCACTGAAACATACAGCTCTTCTGAACCTTTGCCGAGTCTCTCTGACCATAGTGTAAAGATATGGGGCATACCTCCTGATCCAGGTACCTGATTGCAACTGTCTATATTTTAAGGTCCTTCTGTGTAGAAGGACCTTGCAACCCTGTGTTGTGATGCTTCTGTGATGTTGCCCCTCTGTGTTAGGTTACAGCTCTGTGACCCTGTTGGCAATTCAGTGTCTATTTGCTTTTTTGTCTCTTAATTTCCTGTGTATTCTGGCTTCCCGGCCTCTGTGTTCCTCTTGTATGGTGCCAAATGGCCATATGACCTTGTCCTTTTCAATGAAATGTATCAGAAAGTGTCACTTTCAAAAGGTGCCCCTGATATATTGTTTGCCACCATAGTTCTGCCTCCTGTACCACTAAACAGAAGACAAATGCTGCTGGCTTGTTAGTTATTTTGTGCCCTAAGAATAAGGCAATAGTATCCTCATACTATAAAAAAAGCAGTAACACATTTACGTAAGTAAAATACATAACTGGCATACTGTACATAATCCATCTCATAGTGTATTTTTTTAAGAATTGCAGTGACTGAGTACTGAATGGCACTCATCTATGTGGGTACAGACAAAGAAACCCCAGGTCTGATTAAACAACAACAAAAATCCTTTAATTTCTTACCTTTGTTCAACCATGGTTTTCTGCATGCTTTCACGATTTTGTATTGTCTGTGACATGGACTCATGTGTGTTAATTTCCATCTCTTTGCCTTCTCTCTACTGTCTACTTCTACATGCCAGTGTCACAACTCTTATTATGTTCAGTGGCATCATACTGACTGTACATATCTTCATTGTTTTCTTGTGTGTTTGTGACTTTTATTAGACCTATGACAAACGGAGTACAGAGATTTGGGCCTGTGGTAAGAGCTACAGTATGTACATGATGTGTTACTGAGCCAAGCTAAACCTTCATATTTTAAGACATATATCACTACAAACTCTGATCCTCCTCATCCCGAACCTCTATGTTTATAGCTAAGGACAGCTCTCTGTCTCTCTCATTGTTTGTGTTGATCAGTGGGTAATGAGACTGACATGTTCTTATCTTTTGGTTCTGTTTGCAAGAGTATTTGGTCTCAGGGCCAACTGGGGCCAAATGATCGAATTATAATGACGGGCATAGGCAAAGTCGGTCCGGGGACAGCATCAACGAGCCGATGCGGTCCCCGATCCGACTAGATTTTTAAACCTGCCCGATCGAGATCTGCCCGATTTCAGGCCCGATATCGGCCGGGCAGTCCCGTCGGTAGTGCCCATACACGGGCCAATTAGCTGCCGAATTGGTCTAAGGGACCTTTAGTGTCCATCTCTCCAACCACTGGTATTAGTGCATAGCCCTCTGTTTTTCACATTTTGAGTATAGGATTTCTCAAAAATAATACTGTCATTATTGCTCTTTATTATATTGCTTTCAAAAGAAAAATCAGTCCTGATATAATTAACCTGATATATTTAATAAAAACAGACCTTAAGTGCAAATTTATCAATAGGTTGAAAAAAGGTTTTATCATAGCCAACATGCTTGCTAAAGCTTGGACATTGTTTTAAACTTGCCATAGTTTCCTATGATACATCTGTCCTTTGGCATAATATTGTTTTTACACGGCTAAACTTTGCCAACATAGTAAAAACAAGAAAACAACAACAAAAATTTTTGACTTTGGCTAAAAATTGTAAACATGTATATTGTGAACAACTCAGCCACTGGCACAGGGATATACTGTAAGGAGCGGTGCTGTTTCCACACATAAAGTATTCCGTTTTTCAACATCTGTAACTGTTAAACCTCTGGCACAAGTTACTTTTTCATAATAATTCAGTTGATCCATCTCTGTGAGCATTAAAAGGACTGGAATCTATCTGGCAGAGCACACAAGGAGCAGATTTTGGCCAGAAAATGCACACAGGAAATTTTTCTTATAAATTAAAGCTAAAGAAAAAAGAGAAATAAATGTAATTGATAATACAATAGCTTTCTTAGCTGGTTATACAGGTTATAACAGAAGGTTATTTCTGGGGGACAGTTTATTCAAAATTATGGCAAAAGGCATAGATTTAGTGGGACCCCTGTTTTGGTGGGCCCTGTATAATAAATCCCTGACAGCCCTGTCTCTTAACAGAGAAGTCTACGTAGAGAGACAAGTAAAAAAATAAAGTGAGCGAATGTGATCAGGAAAGGACTGAAATTGTAAATCCTGGGGTCTGCAGGACTGTGAGTAACAGGGACAAAGCCTACTGAGCTGCAGGTGATTAATGGGCAGGTGCTAAGAGGGGAGGAATAATTTGAGCATTTGAGCGAGAGGCTTTGACTTGGCCACTTATCCCTCTTATCCTGATAAATTAGCTGCTGCTTGAAACTGACTGAGCGCCATTACTCATCCTGATCTCTGCACGCGATATCTTTCTCTCTCCCATATCCCTGCTCTTCATCTCTGCCTCTTTCAATGGTTCCGCTCTGCTGGCATCTCCATAGTCCCTACAAATAAGTCAACTAGACCTTCATATCCTTTTCTACACTGTTTTTCTAACATACTTCTTACTGTCCTTATGATTGGAATCAAACAAAGTGTGCCCTTGGCATTGTTGGAAAGCCAGGGACCCATGGTAAAGTCTGCACACAGACACACCTCCAGTGGGTGGGGGGTGGGAGGGCTAAGGTACAAATCCTGCACTTGAGCTCATGAGACTCAAGGTCTAGTGAGGCAAATAATGTGTCTGCCCTCCCCCAAAAGCAGCCCTGAAAGCTCCATGCCCTGTAAATATGTCCATTTTTTTATTTCCTATCTCAACTAACCAATCTATCTAATACAAATGGTATAAAACCAAAAGTAACCAAGAATTCTCACATTATTTGAAGAGATATTAACACTCTCAACATATATTAGTAATGTGTCATTTTCAATTGATAAGCTAACTATTCAATGTTAACCTTTAATTTAAATTGTGCCCTCTTGCCTCCCCACAGACCTCTGTTACAGACCTGTGTCACCGTTTTCCTTCATGATGTCTCAGTAGGTGCCATTGGGCTTTGAGGGCAGGGTAGGAAAATGTCTTGATGGTCTGGGGCATTACTTACATATGTCCTTAGGTTATCAGGATTTTGGCCCACTCCCTGCCTCATGCTCAATGTCAACTACTAGGAAGTGTGACTCAGTTCTGTGGGGAGGGTGTGGCAGGAAAGCCTGTTTTATCAGCCATTTTGTTATATTCATTGTCTTACGCACCTGACAGGTGATCACCTGAAAAAATGAAAGTGCCGTCCAGTGTAGAAAAATCTTTGCTTTTAGCCTGCCACCACTAACACAATCTTCACCACTAACCATGGAATTATATAGAAAATGCTCTGCCAAAAACACTGACATAGCTGTGACAGGTGGAGCACTGCTAAGAAACTGCAGTTACTGGACCTAGAGCAATGAAGTTGGTTACTTAATGTATAGGTGTTTGTATCAGCTACACTCATCATGTTGCTCACAAGCCACTGGATGGGGGTCACTGCTGTATCTGCAATAACAGCACACAAGGGCATCCCACAGCTGCAGTCTCTTCTTAAAGCCCAAAGTGCTTTCTGCACAGTTAAAAGTAACCTTTCTAGTGCATTACTAAGCTTTAGTAGCCTTGCCCAATGAAATACTGTACATGTCTACTGGATATTATTCATAACTGCTTCTCTACTAAAAAACTATGTTTGTTTTATACTGATTTTTTGATCTCCTGGATCAGTGCTATCTAACTGGCAGCCCCCTTCTGTGTGGCTCCCCACCTGTTTGGCTGCTGTGACTGCTTACCTTTGTGTAAACTTTAAAGGAGAAGGAAAGGCTACCGAAGAGTTAATCTCAAGCTGCAGGCTTACCTTCAGTTGTCTCAATAGTGCCCTTAAGTCTCCCCATATCCCCGTTCAGAAGTTCAGAAGCCAAACAGGAAAAAAAAACGGTGAACTGTGTAAAGAAAGTTCCCATAATGCATTGCTCCTGCACAGACACTACGAGCAGGATTGAAAGTGGCGCATGCGCATGTCTCTGTTCAGTGCGCTGCTTGTATATGTTAGGAGGCATGCCCAGACAAACGCGTGCCTAGGCTCGGGGAGAGGGAATGTCACGCATGCGCACAGATAGACACGCGCCTAGGCACGGGGGGGGGGGGGAGGAATGTTGCACATGCGCAGTGTAGTGCGCTGAAGAAATGGAAGTGGGAATACCACTTCAAAGATGGTGGCACCATTCTATACAGCGCGCTGAAACTTAATAAAGTTTTATTAAGTTATCCTTGCTATAATAGATCCAAAAGTATAGCGTTTTTCTTTAACAATAGTAGCACTATTGAATGCTACCATTTATAGATTTTGCCTTTCCTTCTCCTTTAAATGGTATCAATACTGAGATTAACTGGCCCCCTGGTTCACACCTCAGATTGGCACACACAGGAAACATAGGGCAGGCAGAGCATGGCAAACACAGGCAGGGTAGGGGAGACAGAGTATGACACACACACAGGCAGTACTCTGCCTGCCCTATGCTGCCTGTGTGTGCCATACTCTGCCTGAAGTTTAAAAAAGAGGAGTGTTCAAAACTGGCTTCCATTATCGGTCCTCCACCATGTAGACCAGAAAAATCCAGCCCTCGGTACCACAGAAGTTGGACAGCACTGTCCCGGATCAATAACCACTAATTTTTTTATCTGTTTACCTTTGTTATCAATAAAGAATGAATAAACAGACAGATAGATGATAGATAGATAGATAGATAGATAGATATAGATTTTGCAGTCATCATGGAAGCCATGAGAAATATTAATATTGCTTTGATTTATAGCTGCAATAGTGAACACTGTAATTTGGATGTTGTAATGGGATCCCTCTTGCCCTGTAGTGCACTGACCTCCAAGCCCAACACCTCATTAGGTTAAATGGAAACAGAAAATAACCTGGGTCTGACAAATGCTCTGTTCCAGCAAGAAAATGTTTCTCTGCATAGAAGATAATGCTACGCTTCATTCCCCCATCTCTTCTTTAGCATACTGTGAAGTGCACCAGTCAGCCACAGTTGTCATTATCATTTTTATATAGGACATGGCCGCTTGAACACTCTATACCTTATTTAACATTCAACTAATAACAAGTAATGTCTCTTTATTTCATTTTTGCTATTGGCCTCAAATCTTTTTAAACACCTGGAGCTACACTTCTTCTTCACTCCTCTTAACCCAGCAAACATAATATTGACCGAGTGCTCTGTCAAGTGACAGAAAAGTTAATAAATGCCAATAAAATAATGGCAGCTTCTTCAACTCCCAAATTACATTTCCCATATGACAGATTTGTATGTAGAAAGGAGGAAATACTTCCCCAAATGTAAAACTGCACCTTCACATAGTGTAGTTACAAAAAAAATTTCAGGCAACTCCTGGTAAACCTTCTCCATATGATCATGAGCTTACAAAATAGCTCTAAACAGAGATGCTTTGCAATATCTCATACCATACAACATCAACATCCACATGGTGAAGGTAGGTACTCACAGACACTCTCAGTGAAGCAAACATCCCAATAATCTATTCAAAGTCTCTTTACTAGCAGCTATTAATTGCTCTGCTTCTCAGACAGACTTTTGGGGACACCCTGAGCAGAGTCAGCCTAAAGAATACATAAAGAATGTTTCTAATTTGAAATATCTATGTGAAACCAAATGGAATACTATCCAACATTTACTGCTTATAGATGTTACTATAATGAGTCCCCCACTGAATGACCGGTATTTTCCACAGTGTAGAATGTTGATGCCAAGGAAATAGTCCACATCAAGCAGACCCTCAACACCTGGTCCTACTTGCTTTTGGTATGTTGGCCACCCAGTTTCTTCTGAGGTAACAATTTTACAAGCAATGTTGTGTACTCGATTTATAACATAAACAGATTTTGAAGTGCACATACTAATTTGCATGGATACCAAATTCACTATTTGGCCTTCAGTTCTGCAAGAGTTTGCTAGAACTGAAAGCATTCAGACATTTATACATTTCTAGTAGTAACAGGCTCATACAACAAAGCTAAATTTTAACATCTACATATTAGTGAAACATTTTGGCCTTCTTAATTGGCCCACAGATATCTGTATAACCATAAACATACCCAAGTGTACACAAATGCCAACATTGCACAGACAACAATATCTATAGATTAAATACACGCAAATGCCTGCTAAAACACAAAAATGACACACACATAGATAATACACATGCATATTGACAAAAATAGCCAGACACAACACATACATAAACTTCATAAACCCACAAATTCACAAACATATATATGCTGACACACAAAAAGAATAGACATTTTGAGCCGTACTCAGCAGATCCAAAATACATATTGATGGTGTCATTGTCTCCTGCATTTTAGACATAGATAAAATGCTGGTGACATGTTCCAAAGCATTAGTCACTGCAGGCAGCAGAATTAATGAGACCTGAGGGGTTGGTTAACTGGCTCACTGCCAGGACCAACAATTGGATATGAAGCTAAAACTCAAAGGGTTGGTTAATTAACACCAAATAAGCCCTTATTGACATAAATATATATTGTTCATGATTGCCAAAGCAATCAATTTCCAGGAGAAATGTTAATACACATGCAAGAATAGAATTTGGGATAGGTTAACATTTTAACCAAGATGAAGCTCATTTCACAGGGCAGTTCCACATGATAGTAAAGCGAGGTTGTGAAATTTTTACATGCAGTTAATTGTATATTTTCTCTGTTTTGCTGTTCACTGGCATATGTGGCAGTTCCTATCTACAGCAGGAAGACACCAGTGTATCACCCCAGAGATGCACAGCCAAGCTGTCCAAGAGAACATGTATGTGCCTCTGCAACAGTAAAAAGCTGGTTAATCAGATGGTCAAGAAATGAAACAGGGATATGTGTCATTTTAGCTCTTAACCAAGCCTTACCCAAGCAAATGGGTTAAACATTTAATGTATGTATGTATATATGTATAACTTTATTTATAAAGCGCCACAAGGGTACGCAGCGCTGTACAGTCTTACAGAATACAAAATTACACACAGGGAGGATGAGTGATATAATAAATAAATACAATAAATACATATATGTATATATATATATAAATCGAAGAAATGTCAGCACTCTTAGGATTTTCACATGAAGTCACAATAAACCATCAAGGCTATTATAATGCAAACGGTGAGTCTTTATTACCAACGTTTCAGTCCGCACTTGGGACGAAAGTCCCAAGTGCGGACTGAAACGTTGGTAATAAAGACTCACCGTTTGCATTATAATAGCCTTGATGGTTTATTGTGACTTCATGTGAAAATCCTAAGAGTGCTGACATTTCTTCGATTTAAAGATCCCCTGGCTCTAGCACCAAGGTATAGTAACTTTTATTGGTGTGCTTCCCATTTTGGACTTTATATATATATATATAAGTGCCATGTGGTATGAGACACAGTAGGAAGGAGGTCCCTGCCCCGTAGAGCTTACAATCTAAGTGGTTGGGTAACATACAGGCACAAACTGGAAGGTAAGAGTGCCTCAGGTATGGGCATTTGCCCTTAAGCGCAGGACTGGGCAAAATAATGTGTTAGTGCTCCAGATAATGTAGGGATAGTTACATAATATTGCCACAATAATTCATTATTTGGGATTCATAACTAGAAACAGAACATATACAAAAATTAAAAATAAATGAAAGAAAGCCGGAATAAGGAAATTAAAGTTTATGAAGGCATCAACAGGCAATGATCAGTAATCAGTCAGGGGTTTAAAAGGCTAGTGGCCCCACAAAAACCCCTCACTGGTCAAAAAACATACAAACATAAATGCAGTATGCAAAGTGCAAAAAGGGCACAATAGACCTGCAACTCCCTTTGCTAATACAGCGGTGGATGCAGAGCACATCATCAGGGGGGATGCAAGTGCTTAGGAAATAAACACTATTTTCTCTTGTGCCCCTTAGTGCTCTTGCACTTGCACCCCTGGGGTCTTTAATTACCTCTATGATCTGTTGTACAGACAGGTATTGAATATTTTCATTATTGTGGGTGCCCCCTTCATTCTGCTCTTCTAGCCAAAGCTACTGAGTCTGCTCTCTCTGCTGTTGAGACCCTGAAATTAAGGAAACTTCAGAAAGTGAAGCAACAAAATATTTTAATAGCAAGAATTAAGGATCATGATGAAGAGGAAAGATTCTACAGTAGTAGAAGGAAGATCAGGAAGGAACCCATATTTATTTGTTTGGAAATATCTAGCCGAATAGTAAGTAAAATATTTAATATTGGTCGGATGAAATATGCTAGTATATGGAAAGAGACGAACTGCAGGAAAGACTGGTAATGAGGGGCAGGTATATGACAGAATGAAGGGAATGTAGCAATGTGGACAAAAAGATGAGTTTATAGAGGGCGGAGCCTGGACATGGTGGAGAGCAGTCGCACTTCCTGAGAGCTCCGTCTACTTGATCCTAATAGACCTGTACTAAAGCCATAAAAAGCAACGCTTTTTTTCAACGTTGACGGCACATCGTGGGCAAAAGAAAAATCCGCAAACAACGCACCACACTGTCTCCTTTCTTACATAAGTGCCTACACATGATATGCACCTTTCACAAGATGGCGCCAAACCCGACATGTCAGCACCGGACCCCCTTAACACGGCAGCATGTCCCTCGCACTGGGCCTGGGTCCCACCACATCAGCTCATAACTCTCCACAACCTAAAACTCTACCACCCTGAGCCAACAATGGCATAAAGTCCAAAACTCATCATCCGCTCCGAGACTGGCGCTGAGCCCCTCTCCACCTCAGACCACTTAATGCCTATAGGACTACTATAAGTTCATATTCTGGAACCTTGAAGCTTATGTTTAAAATACCCTTGGATAACTACTTATTTCTTTTTATACTTAAGGGCCATGGCAGACAAAGAGATTAGTTGCCTGCGACATATATGCCATCCCACCAGCTTGAATGTAAATCACCGGTGGGATGCCATATGCAGCGCCGTGATTTCCCGAAATCGTGAAAGTTGCCTTGAGAGGAAACTTGACAGAGCCCATTGTATGCTTTTCTGTATAAATGGAAAATAAAATATAAGTTACAAAAAAAAAAGATGAGTTTATAGCTATGACTACTGGTAGAGTTGGGAATGTTTTTATACACAGTATAAAATTCCTGTCACTGGCACACAGGGAGAAAAATGGAAAAAGCCATTTACCTGACCTTGATCAAGGTCTGATTGACAGCTCTAATCAACCCTGAAACTTTATTAATTTTAATTGGTGGCAGCCATTGCAGTAAAGCATTAAAAAGGATGAATGGAGACCATCCTGGATTATGTCTCCTGTTAATTAGTTTGTCAGCACTGTTTTAATATCTCCTAATGAGGTTATACATCAAGCCTGACATTGCAAAGAGAGAGGAAAATATCAGGATTATATATCCTCTAATTCCTTCAATGTTTTCTTGTGAAGAGTAAGGTCAGGTTGCATTTGGCACCTAGGTTACAAAATACATTTGTGCTAAATATGCTAGCAAATCCATGTTATTGTTAATTTAATGGAATTTAAAATGACTCTGGCTGAGAGTATGGTTCTACTAACATCTCTACTAACATGTGGGAATCACAGGATAGCTGCTCAGGAATATGTATTTATAGTTAGAATCAAGGATGCTGCTATGTTAAACAGGTGGAATAGTAATTTAGTTTTGCCTGGGCTGCAAGTATTTTGTTCTTTTTAAAATCTTTATTATAAGATGTTTATTTTGCAACTTTTTCTGATCCTTCACAAAATGATTTAACATGCTGAAGCACCCAACAGCCCTAACCAACTTCAAAATCTGCAGATAGAATGGACCCTGGACCCCATAGCAAAATTAATTTAGAGACCTTTAAACATAAGGCATAAGACATTTTTCATAAATGTATACTGACACGTGTATCAGTCAGTGCCTTCCTGGCCCACTATACCTCTTGGGCTCCCCATCAATTGTAGGTTCTGCTTTGTCTGTATTTATGCCCATAGTTATTGGAGTCCACATTTAAATAGCACCAGAGCTGTATATAGATTGACTTAGCAAATGGTACAGAATAGGTTATGAATAATTATTCTACATTCAGGTGTTGTCTCCAAGTAGATGGGTAGAATGCTTAAAACAACCGTGTTAGGGGTTATTTACATAACAGAACACAGTCTGCAAAGTGCAAAAAATGCAGCAATTAGCCTTGTCACTGTGCTCTGCGGTATAGGAATTGCAACATAACGCAGAGACCCATGAATACAGCACTGACACTATCAGTCAATTGGCGAGGGGAGGAGGGGTTGGCACATAGATCTATCCCCGCCTGGCCCCTAACTTTTTCAAGTAGGCTGATGCTCTTTGCACCAAATGCCAGAGTGCTTGTTAAATGAACGCTAAAGTGGCCTTAACATGCCGATAAAAGCTGCAGCTTGGCAGCTTATTTGCCAATGTCTGGTCTGCCAGACTGATATCTGGCTGAAAATTGTTGACCCGGCAGGTTTAAAAATCCTGATGAGTAAGGAGCACACCGGCTTGTTGATGTGGCTCGTGCCCCAATGGCCTGCAAACTATCAATGTGATCCGATCGTTTGGCCTGAGGGCTAAACGACGGAGCCAATCCGAAATCACCCACCTCTGCAAACAAGTGGATCTTTCAATGTATGGCCAACTTAAGGGGTACACTTTTTTGCCCCTCAGCGCTCTAGCATTTGTATTTCAGGGTTCAATAAATGATTCCTGTTGTGAAATGCACTAAAATTCATGCTATAAACATGCAATGAAGGTTTTAATTTGATGTCCCATTACCTGTTAATTTGTGTATGTATTTAAGCTCATTCTTCTTCAAATGAGTTACCTCAGGTGCATCCTTATCATCTAAATGTAATAGGACGTGCAAACCTATCACAGTTCAGTTCAGGACCCATGGATAGGGCGGTTTTGGGCCAACCTCGGCACATCACTTGAGGGTCGCGGGAGGGTTGAGCTCTTCCGCTAGCCCTCCCTGCCCGTGACCTAACACTGTAGGCTGCCTCTTATGGCTTCTGTATTTATAGGCGCGCCTATAATGATGTCACAAAAGGGGCGGGCGCAGGTCTATAAATACAGGGGAGAAGCCAGGTCGGGTAGTCTTCGGGGTGGGAGCAGGTGGATTTTAGGGTTGGGTGTGGGTTGAGTTTTTCTTCACTAGCCAACACCACAATAAAATATATTTTACAGTTCCCACCCAACTGTTTCCAAACATTTACATCAATGTTCCCAGTATCCACTTATTCAAGCATGTACAACATATTTTGGTATGAGCAAAATATATGTGCAGAAATATATATTAAGCACTAGTTCAGACCCATCCAAACTGTTTTAAAGAAGTGCCCACGTGGCCAAAGAGAAATTAGAGGGAACACTGAGAGGTATTCATCCTTTTTTTTTAATTTTTACCAAACAACAATGGCTAGCTACTCTAGGTAATCATTAAGCTATATAATCCAATTGCAAATGTGTGTGCAGAGTTCTAGCTCCTATATGTAATAAAAGGCATAAAGTTTGTCAAGATGCATTAACCCATAGCAACCGAAAAAAATGCTTGCTTTTAAAGGAGAAGGAAAGGCTAATAAAGATTTAATCTCAAGCTGCAGGCATACCTTCAGTTGTCTCAATAGTGCCCTTAAGTCTCCCAATATTTCTTCCATTGAGATAATCAGAAGCCTCATAGAAAAAAAACGCTGAGCTCTGTAAAGAAAGTTCCCATAATGCCTCGCTCCTGCACCAAGACCCCTGTACATTGGCTCAGATCCCACATTCCTAAGGGGGGGAGGGAGTTATTAACATTCTTGAGGTAGGGGAGAGAGGACAGAGCTGCACAGACTCTGGCACAGGAAGATAAAGAGACAAGAAATCCTTTTTCTTTTGATAGAGGACTCAGTGCAGAGTTTCTGTGAGTGCTTATGGCTGTATTAACATAGACCTTTCTGATAAAGCTTACTTACCAACAACCAGTGGCCTAACTATATATACAGCAGACCACATGGTCGTGTGGGGACGGGCAGCAGGGTCTGCTGTACCTTAGTCCCCCCCCTCCCTGGCACCTCTCCTACTTTAAATATAGCAGCAGGTTCAGGATGTACAGCATGGCTGGGGCCGGAAGGGGGGGCAGGATGGGAGGGTTGCCCAGGCCCTCTCAAGAGATTTTTCTGCGGGTGGGTCCGGAGCGACTAAGTTACACCACTGCCAACAACCTGGCCCTTCCATTCCAGGGTTTTCCTAGAGGGTGGCATCAATAGTTGCTACTATATTGCAACAAGGGTATCAGATGTGAATGCAATTAATCCTGCTGGAAGTGCCAATTCAGTTTAGTGCTAAAAGTTGCAGAAAAAAAGTCTCAAATTTTTCAAGATTTACTGTGTATCAAAAATCCAAATCTGACAAGTCGCCAGCTAAAACCAACTGAGATCATGTACATGTCAATGGCAGATGTCCCTTCCCTGTAAGATCCTTCTCTTGCTTCAAAACTCAAAAAAGAGGTTTTTGGATTTTTGATGCTGTTTTTTTGGTGCGACAATTTGAACAGTTCAGAGTTTCCCGAGCGTTCAGCTACTTTTTCCTGAATGGACTTGGACTTTTTCAGTTCGGACCTATAAGTAAATGTCAGACTATTTGATTCTTTCTCCTGAGGAAGAGTACACGAAACACGTTGGGCTTTTATAAGATCCTTTGATATACTGCATCTTGTAAGTTTTATTCTTTTATTAGTGTCTTTTTAATAAATAATATTGCACCAGCTGCTGTTCTTCTCTCTTTGTGCCTCACTGAGGATACAGCTACTCTCTGCAATAAGATACAAGAGATTCACTCTGCACGTGGACACAGTTGCTATCTACTTCAAAGATATAATATCCGCTCATCTAGCTACATGCTGTTATTGAATACACTATATCCATTCGGCCTCATTAAGACTGCCATCTGGTAAGCAGTTAGTGGTACTGCACATGGGTGAGAATATAAAGTAAATGAGCACAAAGGCTTTTTTATATATGGTGATAAGTGATACACATTTTTTGCACAAAAGTTGTTGCACTATTGTATATTTTTTATTGTCTTTTATATGCGCTCCGGTTATTTACACCAGTGAAGTAAATGTCAGACGTTCGTGGAAATATTTATTCAAAGCTTTAAAAATAAAAAAATGAGAAATGTTAAAGTTTTAGTAAATGTGCCCCTAAATCTGGGGAAATAGCATGTGCGACAAATTGTCTGTGATCGACAAAAACAATGCTTATTTGCACCCCTGTTTGAACTTTGCACTTCATTTATAAAGGGGGCTTCATATTAATTTTATTTTAGGTTGGTCAGTTAAAAGTTACCTTCAAATAATTTGTATTTACGTACACACATAATGTCACTATGTTAAAATGTAGAGGGGAAAACAAGTGAACTATGCCATCTAGTGTCCTTTTTGTTTGATTTTTTTGCAGAATTGAATATTTTTAAAGAGGTCGTGAATGGGGCTGGCTCCTCTGTTAACCAACTTAGTTACAGTCATTCTGACTGAGATCTTAAAGGAAATATGAGGGATCTATGCTTTTATCTTCCTTCTAGATTTACCAATGCATCACCCAAGAGAGGATTTGGTACCCATGGGTATGCACAGTACAATATGCAGGTAGTTAGTAGTTAAATGCATGTTCAAGATGAATATAAATGTAATAGCCTCTAGGCAAGGAAAATAAAAACCTTCTTGATCTGTGCATGTATGACCACCTTTAATCAGGTCCTCCATAAGATTATCTTTCTACACAGTTTGGTTACTTCTAACCAGCAATTTGGCCAACATAACTTTTGTTTATTGATTCAAGACTAAACAATGTGTAACACTTGTTTGGCTATGAAAGGGTTCAAACCAGGCTAGTAGTGATATGAGAGCATGTGTTACATGCAACTCTCTTTCTTAGGATGGGCCTTTCGCTTAGGTGGAAGAGACCTGAATGGAGCTGGGGGTGTAGATAAACTACAACTCACTTTAGCTTGTGTAGTGCAGGTATAGTAAATATGGACGCCAGAGAGGTTCTTGCGGTTTAACTGGGAACAAGTTTATTGTCATACACAAGGCAAGGCAGGGTTATCATATACTCACACACAAGCAGAGATAGATGGTACCTGATAAAGTGCACTCTGAGCAAGAAGAGAGGATGTACACTGGTTTATCCCACCTCTTGGTAGAGTCTGGGCAGGGTAAATACACCTTTCAGTCAATACCCCTTTGGAAGTAGTCTGGGTAGATATCTGCCTGATATCCTTCAGGTTGATAACCCCTAGTATACGAGTCCTCCGGGTGAGTAGGGATCAGGATTTATTCTGGCCTGTCACTATCTCTACTCCGTGGCCCTACACTGAGGCAACATTGCCGGATAGGAGAAATACTCCCAAATCTAATCTCTCCTTTGTTGGGGCTATTAAAATGCCCTTTCTTACTAGGTGCTGACTACTTCACTCTGCTGTGCTTACTAAGATCTCGTTCACGGGGCCCTGTCCCTGACTTTCTCCAGAGAGTATGGTATTCTCTGGGGCAAAATTGCTTTACTGGGGCCTGTTTCTACTCCCAGGCTCAGTGGTGCTGTTACCCAAGAAGCAGAGGCAGTCAAAGAGGAAGTCACACCCTCCTGCTAGACACAATATCAGTCTGCAGGGGGCGTGTACAACCAGACTAAACCTATAAGGGATAGTTTTATAACTGTAATCTGGGTACAAGGGCTTTTGCCCAATAACAGTAAAGATGTGAAGTGGTAGGGTTTAAAGCCATAGGGAGCTTAACCCTATGGGTCCCTACAAGTGTTTGGCATGAAGTAAAGGATGAATGGCATTACCAGCCACCCCAGACTTGCTAACCCTGCATTTACCAATAGCTTTTCTAATATCAGATCCGTGCAAACTTGTATAGCCATACTGTAAACCTGACTCAACATTGTCTTTACTAATTACAGGTATGGGACCTGTTAACTGGAAACCCGCTATCCAGAAAATTACAGGAAGGCCATCTCCCATAGACTCCATTATAATCAAATAATTCTCATTTTTAAAAATCATTTCCTTTTTCTCTGTAATAATAAAACAGTACCTTGTACTTGATCCCAACTAAGATATAATTAATCCTTATGGGAGGAAAAACAATCCTATTGGGTTTAAGTAATGTTTGAATAATCTTTTAGCAGCCTTAAGGTATGGAGATCCAAATTACAGAAAGATCCCTTATCCGATAATAGGTCCCATACCTGTATTAACAAAACATAGAAGTTGCTAACTGGAGGCAATTGAGTAAATAATGAAATAGAAACATTTGTTAGTTATTCTCTTTGCCAGATTTCCACTCCAGCTTGTGATTAAGCCAGAACTCAGTCACACTATTATTAGAATCCTTTGTTTATATAGTGCCAACAGCACTGCACAGAGATTGTTTATGTTTTACATCAGTTCCTGACTAACAATGGATGGCCCCTTTTATGGTTATTCTCTTCATGACTGTTTAGGGCTTGTGCTTAATTTTCTTCTTGCTGGAAGTTGACATTACATTGAAAGAAAAAAACCCCCAAATATGTCAGTATAATTCTAGTGACAATGCGTTTTCTCTACGTACATATTTAAAAGAAGTAAACAGACACTACAAAATTCTAAAACTTATGATGTGGGAGCAACAGCTTAATGTAATGCTTGTAAATAACAGTGGATCACCCCCTCTGAACTCCAGGCCGAATGGACATATCTCCTTAGCAATTTGGCTACACACACTGGTGGACAAGTTGGCCAATATATACAGGCCCTGATCTAATTGTTTCGTAAACCAAGCAGGCACAACAGTATTTATTTGTCCAATTATCACATAACTGTGATAGGTCTAATAAAAATCTTTCAAAGTCCAAATGGACCTATACACACATATGATGGACAATTTGGTTGAAATCTTACTGACATTAACTGCATTAGTGTACACAGGTTTATTTCTTGTTTGCTTGTACTGGCAAAGCAAAATAATGCAACATGCAAAATTTGCCATATTTTGAAAAGTGTGTGAGTGTGTGTGTAAGGTGCACCAGGAGCCCTTTACTATATCTACTTCCTGCTTAAGATAGGTATTTATTCCAGGGCTGCATAAGACTCCTGAGAGCTGCATGTTGTTCCTTGAAACATGCATTAACAATGGAGCAAATGTCACAAAAGCATATAGCACACCACTCTGCACTTGCAAAGCAACCTAACAGACACAATATTATGCCCCCGAGCAGTGCTTGAATTGAGGTGAAAAAAAGTGTAGAGACACTACTGTCAAGAAAGTCCCATGCACAATTACAAGCCCTACCCACTGTTATAATAAGCCTCGCTCACCAAGACTTTCAGGTTTTGCACACTTTAAAGTAGGGATGCACTGAATCCACTATTTTTGGAATTGGGCAAACCCCGAATCCTTCCTGAAAGATTCGGCTGCATACCGAACCGAATCCAAATCCTGATTTGCAAATTCAAATTAAGATACGGAAGGGTTAAAGAGAAAAAAAAATCAGATTTGATTCGACCAGGAGTCCGAATCCTGATGAAAAAGGCCAAATTTTGGTCGAATTCTGAACCGAATCCTGGATACTTTAAAGGAAAGCCATTTTGCTATTTTCATGTTTATTAAGAACAACTCAGTCCAACAGCAATCAACAGGTTATTAGTACCAACCTGGAAAATGTTTCATGATAAAGAATGGCATTATTTTTACATACATCCATGGTTGGTACAAAAGTGACATGTTGATTGCTGGTGGACTGTGTTTTGCTAGTAATTTGGTAGTTCAACACACCACTGCCATTTGCACCTCAAATATTATGTCATTATGCTAGAAGCCACAGTAGAAAATACATTTTCAGCATTAACATCAGAAATTCTAGTAACTACAGTAGAAAATAATCACCTTAGAAAATGGATATTCAGCATTAACCCTAGGCATGCCAGAACTGAAGTAAACAGATGATCGGCATTAACCCTGGGTTTCCCTTGGTCCATAAGCGACAACCCTAAACTCAAGACATGCCAGTGAGATTATTGCTGAAAACAGGGAGCGAGGCATAATGGAATGCAAGAAAACAGTAGTACATACATTGTCTATTTCAGCACATCTATGTGAAAAATGAAAGTCAGTCCTACTCTGCCCCCCCCTTATAAATATCCTACTTTTGAACATTCATCTCTGGCATCTCTTTCACTGTGGGTCTAAGTTTAGCTCTAGACTGCTCCATCCCTCCTCCCTAAAGGGGTAGTTCACCTTTTCGTTAACTTTATGTTATAGAATGTTTTCAGATGAATTGCATTCCAATTCTACATCTCTCTAGTTTCAAATAAGGGTCACTGACCCCAACAGCCAGAAACTATTACTTTGTAAGCTTACAATGTTATTAATATTGTTACTTTTTATTACTATTCTTTCTGTTCAGTCCCTCTTAGGGCTCTGGTACACGGGGAGATTAGTCGCCAGCGGCAAAACTCCCTGCTCGTGGGCGACTAATCTCCCCGTGTACCAGAGCCCTTATACATACCCCTGTGTTTCATTTAAGTCTCTACCAGGTTGCTAAGGCAAACAAAAATTTAGCAACCAGATAGTTGCTGAAATTACAAACTGGAGACCTGCTGAATAAAAATCTAAACAACTGAAAAACCACAAAAAAAAATGAAAACCAATTGCAAGTTGTCTTAGAATTTTACTGCCTAAATTATACTAAAAGTTAATTTAAATGTGAACCACCCCTCCTCCACAATAAAGCAGCCTGCCTCCCCCTCCCCACTACATAACTCCTCCCCCATCCTTTTCTCCGAAGCAGGCAGCATCCTCCTTCCTACCTCCGCCCTCAAGCAGTCATGTTCTTTCTTCAAACTAACCCAGTCAGGCATTCTCTCCCGCCTTCCTCATTGTAACGCAACCCGCAGCCCTTCCCTTGCGTTACCCAGCGTTTTTCCTTCCTATGTTGCGCTTCGGAGCAAAAACAAAAACCAAAATGCTCCGGAAACTTTGCTTCCCCTGCAGTTTAGTGAGCATCCCTTGTCTCAATGCCAGCACTGCACCTTAGCGTGCATAGACCCTAGAGCTTGCGCCTAGATTTTTGCCATTGATAAGCCTACCCTTGCCAACACAGAAAGGCCCTAGGCAATAGCAGAAGCACAGGGCAACGGTGTTGCAAACAGTAGCACGTTCACCCAGTCAGAATGTTGTAAAACAGTAATTTTCATGCCTTATAAAGAATACTTTACTGGAACGTCCAAGCATGCAGAATTCTGGAAATATGCACTAGCACAACTCAATCAAGACAGCATATGGTACAATAGCCTATTGTACAGTTATTGGCTATTCTCCCTATCACTCTGGGAAAAGCGCCAATCAGCAATTCGCTGTGTTTCCAACCCTGTGCAAACCGTTATTTCTGTGGTGGGCATGAGCCATCTGACATCATCAACTCTCTCCTGTGTCCTATTGGCTGCACAGTTCCTGTTGGCCTTAACCTGATGTTTGCCAGAGACACAGGTTCCATAGTCTCTATACATAGCTAAGAGCCGTATTTTAGTGCTCAGCGCTCAGTGGGTTAATGAGGATCCTGCTGTCATACAGCTGCCCCTCCCGGTTTTGAGAGCTTTGTGTGCGGGAGAGGCAGGGGCAGTAACCGTGAGGCAATAAAGTGCAGGCTAGTGGGGGTCAGAGGGCACAGTATAGAGCAGAATGTTTGGGGTGCCGGGGAACCGGTGATAGTATGTGAGGTGTCTGTATGACTTAACGCTGGGCGAATGGACACTAACTAGAAACACTGTATGGAGTGGCATGGGATAAAATGAATGATGTGTTACGTAGGGGACCAGTTTTATAATAGTCTTATTACTCAGTGTTGGCTGTCGGTAGGATGCGTATAGGGCTTGCTTTGGCTAGTAGTTACGTGGAATGCGTTGGCAGTGTATTAACCTGTGGCAGGGGTGCAACAGAGATGTCTGAGCCGCTTCAGAATGGAGGGGATGAGGAGGATGGGGGAGCTCCTTTTTATGTGAATAGAGGGGGCCTCCCAATAGATGAACCAACATGGGAACGAATGTGGCAGTTCGTGGGCAAAACCCATCCTGACGGGGAGGCGCTGGTGAGAAGGATTCGGGAGGCGCAAGATCTGCCCCGGGTAAGTTCGTGCAGAGGAGGCAATAGTAGTGAGTGTTCTCTTTATAAAGTATAAGCAGCAGGTTCAGCACTCACATTGCCACTGTGCCACACCTGTGTCCTTACTTGCACTGTCTGCCACCCAGCTTGCTCAATGGCCCTTTTGTGTGCCCTCTGTAGAACACCCCAAAACCCTGCCCCCTTGCTTTCCCAGACACAGCCTTAGATACACCCCATTATTTGTGCTACTCTTACTCAACCCAGCAACCCTGATGATTTGCTGCCCTTGACTTAAAGACTGCCATTTGTACTGCCCTTTTGTAATGGCAAGACATTTCCATCCTATGGCCCACAGTAGAAATGTGGTGTGATCAGAGTCTCTTTAATCTTTTTACAATGGAGTATTCTCATTTGGAAGCTGCCTAGTGCCATACCTTTGCTAGAGAAAACAAATTCTTCAGCACACCACTTACATATTTGGAGGGTGCATTCACTTTCAAGCCAAACAACATCCAGTTATAGTTATACCTTATATTGGAAGAAGCACACCTCTATACTCCAGAAAATGCCTTTAAACCATTTATTTCAGCAGAAGTGCAGCACAACCTTTCAGGGGAACACTCCTTCCTCAGATGTTGAAGTGCCAGAGGTGTGCTTCTTCCAATATAAGGTATGCCGTAACTTTGCTGCCAGGATGACCAGTCCAGTGAATTTTTTGCTTTCTTCTGACTCTTTCCAGCTTTCAAAATTGGGTCACTGATCCTGGTAGCCAAAAAACATTTGCCCTTTAATGTCTACAATTTAATTGTCATTTTTACCTTTTATTAGTTATCTTTCTATTCAGACCCACTCCTATTCATATTCCAATTTTTTATTTGAACGACTGCCTATTTGCTAGGGTAATTGGACATTAGCAACCATATAACTGCTGAAATTAAAAACTGAAGAGTTGCTGTATATAAAGATAAATAATTAAAAAAATGAATACAAATGGTATTTTTTTCATATAGCACTCTCTGCAACATACTAAAAGTCAATTTAAAGGTGAACAATTCCTTTAAAGGAGGAGGAAATGCACAATCACAGTGGGGGCCAAATGTTAAGCACCCCCCAGTAATTATAATCTTTTACCCAAGGTTAGTGCTCCTGTTTGCTACAAGAAAAAACTGCAATAGCTCGCTGTTCCTCTGTAGGAGCACCATGTCACAATCTTATTCTGTTTCTTCAATCTTGACTGTGGCCTGGGCCAGGTGTGCATGTACAGTAGAGTGATAAGCCCGCTGCGCACTCTAGTATACATATGCACATGGACCAGGCCATAGAGAGAATTTAGGAAGATGATTTTAGCACGGTGCTTCAAAGTAGTACCCTGGCCGGAGCAGTTTTGGCACTGGCCCAGGGTCTCAAATAAGTGATTATAATGACTTTCCATCTACTTTAGGGTAGTAATGACAGGTTCAATTTTAATGCATAACCCTTGTTGCATGCAAGTGCTGCAAAACTTGTTGATACTAAAGACATAAATGATATGTTGAGATAAAACATACTTATGCCTTACACCAAAGAGATCAACAAATTGAAATTTAGTATTTTTTTAACTATGACATATAAAGTATGCATAGTTTTCAGATGTAAAGACTGTAAATTACTGTATTTGTATATTGTGCAGGAGGGGCAGATTCATTTCTTGTATTTACTTTTAATTATTATGTATAGATCACTACAGTTTTTTCACACACTACGATGTGAGAGTTTTTATCACTTTAGATATATTGTTTACTTTGTTTGCTGATTATGCTCCAAAAATATTCACCTGTTCTCACAGTTCAGCTCACAAATGCTCAAATGAGTGCTTTGTTTGGCAATTTAGCTACAGAACAAAGTGTATTAAGCAGATGTGCTTCTCTTTACCTGACTAAAAACTGCAGGCAGAGAGAAGTGGAGGAAAGACTCTGTGTGACTGGGGCCTTACATCTGAAAAGCAGTGGTGGTTTTGGACTCTTTTCTGATAAAATATGCCCGCTTGATCCCATCTGCTATCTTTTTTGTGAAATGTGAACACCGTAAATAAGTATATGGATCCTATGTACTACTACTACTCTATTCAGATCACAGTGTAGCAATGAATGCTAGACAGCAAGCTTCTGATATAAAAGGATAAGGAAACCCCAATTTACAAGGAAGTGCCATGTTAGGGCTGTGCTCCTTTTAGAAAAAAAATTCAGTGCTGTGTGCTACCTTTATTATGCTTACCTTTCCCAGGTGTCCCTTTGGACATAGAATGGGGCAGCAGAAGTAGTGTAGAATTTTTTGACTTTAGTATATTGTGCAAGTCCAAGTCTCTACTAGTAACGCCTGTGAAAGGTACGTAAAATGTCCGTACTCCACTACCCTTTTCTCCAGACTGGTGAAGAAGCACCGACTTGAGGAAAATCTTAGCGATTCCATTGACTAGGGGGTGCCTAACATATTGGCTCCCCCCCCAGGAATGAAGAGTTTACAAGGGGAAACACACAGTCTAGTCACCTTTTTATTGTTCTGATCATTTGTGCAAAGCACATGAATGAGCAGTACAGCAGCAGTAGCTGCAGCACCTTTTATTTCTTTATCTGCTGATGCACCTGGCACTGGCCAACAGTAGGGGGTAGTATTACAATAAAAAAAAGACAATCCATTCATTCTGTGATTTACAATAACATTTTTTTTTATTAAAAGACTATTCAATCCAATCAACATTTATTTGGCTCATACTGAATATAGGTGTATATTGTCCTGTTGAAGTGTAGGGAAACTGTACAAGTGATCAAGATATAACTCCACAGAAACTGTAGCACAGCCATTTATCCTTCCCTGTGTAAGATCCACACACCGTGCTTTATACATTTATCTAAAGTTAACTTGCTACCCAAAATAATAAATGTGAATTACTTTATATTTTTTTCAAGGTGCACATTTCTACATGCTGTTTGTAGTAAATAAAGTCTAGTAATTACATTTTAATTCTGCTTTTTCCATAGGTTCCAGCTCCTAGTGTTCCATCCTTTCATGTTGGAGCCACAGTTCCAGAACGCATTGAGGCTATTCAAAGATACATTCGAGAGCTGCAGTATCCTTATATTGCTAAGTGCATTTTGCTAAGCCCCTCTGCCTAGGAGATGTGAATGTTAAATATTTCCAAATAATCTGAAGCAAGCTGTTTGTAAATGTAATTATTTTTTAAAGCATTATTTGTCTTTGACTTGCTATTTCCTGCACTGCTGGTTCTGCCTGTTAAAGTAGCACAGGGATCCCCAACCTTTTATACCAATGAGCCACATTCAAATGGAAAAAGTGTTGGGGAGCAACATAAGAATGGCAAAAGTTCCTGGGGTGCAAATAAGAGCTATAATTAGCTATTTGGTAGCCCCTATGTGGACTGGCAGCCTACAGGAGGCTCTGTTTGGCTTTACACTGGGTTTTATGCAACCAAAACTTGCCTCCAAGCCAGGAATTCAAAAACTAAGCACCTACTTTGAGGCCCCTGGGAGCAACATCCAAGGGGTTGGGGAGCAAGGTGTTGCTCACGAACAACTGGTTGGGGATCACTGCAGTAGCAGAAGCCAGCTGATTAACAGACCTGTTAAGAAACATGCAAGGCATTGTGGGAAATTGAGTCTTGCCTGGAAAAGCTCTGACTAGAAGAATCAGAACCAGCAGTGCAGAAAGGGACAAAAAGCCATTATGGGGCTGGGATCCTCAAAAAAAAAGTCCTGTTGGGTAACCAGGAGAAGCTCTGTGGTGGACTTGGCCACTTGGTTAGTTTTGTTTCTTCTATAGCAGATTTTCTGTGTTATTTTTTAAATGCAGTTAAGGGAATATTCACAAAGATGGATTTAAGTAAATTCAGAGTAAGAAATATTAATGAAGTTAGATTGCTATAAAACAACATCAGATTTAGAAAAGACCCACCCCACTCAAATTTGGGGATATGGCATTTTTGGACACTGGGGCATATTTATTATAGTGTGTTAGCCAACATCACCGGTGTATCAACCAGTCAGAACTTTTGTTTTCTAATTTGTGGGTGTACATGGAAATCTAATTGCTGATTTGTTGCTATGGGCAAAATCAATATAGGCATCGGGACATGTTCCTGTGGTGACCTGGAATGTGTCACTCTGTTATTATTCATCATTACTAGTAAGGTGGAGTAACATCAAGTAAGGTGGAATTTAACTTAAATGGGAGCTATTATGGATCTTAAATTCAAAGTGAGGTGAAGTATTTTTTACAGGCATATGCAATCAAAAGCTCCATTCCCAGGCCTTTGTTTAATAGTGTTTCTAAGGACAGAGGCAGTACACATGTATAAATGTCTGTAGATGGCCATTTGAAGGTATTTGACCATTACACAACAAAGGTAGGCATTATGGAAATAAAATATCTAATACACTGAGCAGGAAATAAGTAGATGTATTAATCACATCAGATTCTGTTGATGAGCTGGGAGCAGTACAAAGAGAGGCAGGGATTGACTGAGAGGTAAGTTATAGCAGGAATTCGCAGAAAGAACTTAATACCATGTCAGTCATATACCTTAGTTGGTGATTGCAGTGATGTAGCAGAGTCCTCTACAAACTATGTGTAATAAATGTCAGGAATTTTAATTAATCATGTGAGAAATGCCACTTTTTATATATAGATCAATAAAGAAAAACCTCTGGACAGGGTCCTGCCTGCATCGGTTGTCCCATGCATGCAAATATCCCACAAGTTCCTGCTTCTTCTAATGTGATAGGAGAGTTGGAACCTTCTCATGGGATTCTGAAAAAAAACTATATTGACACTTAATACATTTGTGGAGGAGTACATTTTACTTTACTCATCTATATTGCCTTCTATTACTTGTGAGATTCTACAAGTAAAGCTGGCCATGCACATAAAGATTTTTGCCCGATATGACTGCCCATACACGGATCCACAAGGTGCATGCTGTGTTAGTCTTGCTCTTACCCAGTTGGATTTTTAAAACTACCTATGGCACATGCCGATAAGCTGCTGACTTGGTCTGGAGGAGCTTATTCAGCAGTTTTTACTGACCAATGTACAGACAGCTTAAAGGGGAACTCCACCCAAACACAACTTATGCTTTTTGATAAGTAAACATATGCAATATACATCAGTTATTTGCAGCGGTTTAATATGGTTTGGAACAGGTACCTAAGCCTAGACCTTGTTCTTCTGGTGATCTTGCTGACTACTGACTACATAAAATCTAACAGTAGTTGACTGTTCTCAGCCTGCATCCTCCAAATCCTACAATTCCATGCAATCATGTCAATAAGGAAAGTAACATCATGGTGCAATGCAATGTGGTTTATGAAGTTCCTGCATGTTGTCTGTATACTGTGGAGTTGTAACATCAGTGTTTTAGTCCCTCCTCCCCAGGATCTTAAATGATGCAGAAAGAGAACTGTTTTGCAGCTGGATTTCAGCATATAAAAATGGCATTTATTTAAACTTTTTGAAGGAACACATAACAGTGATAAGTATATCAGGGTTACAGTGTTATGTGGAGCTCTTTATCAAACTTTGGTTTGGAAGACAGAGTTCCCCTCTGACTTTCAGAATACATTAATCACTTGAATGAGTGAGGGATAAAAGGTTTTGAAAGCAGATGTTTCCACAGTTGTGGAACCCTCTTTGGGCTTATACCCATTGGCATTTATAAAGTTGGTCAAGGTGCAGTGCATTCATATATTTAAGAACATCAGCTTTAGCATTTGCGGTGTAATTAAGCCCTGCATTTGCCTCCATGCTGTGGCTGCACTTAACTGTAAAAAAAACATTGAGTATATAATCTTAAAGGACGTCAAACCCCCAAAAATTGTTTTAGTAAAAGAAAACATAATACTAAACAACTTTTCAATATGAATTTATTAAACATTTTTAATGCTTTAAAAGTTATTTGTAAATGCAATTGCTATAGAAAGCAGCATTTGTTGAACTCCTGGTTGTTAAACAATGTTGCAAAGGTCAGTCTCCTCCAGCAACTCAGGTCTGTCAGTCTGCTGGTATGTGTTACATTGCAAATTTGTGATGAATGTATATTGCAAAGTTGCTTAAAATGTTGTTTTCTTTTTTAAGGCAAAACATTATATTTTGGGTTGACTTGTCCTTTTAAGACCTGTAGGAAAAGACCCAGTTAAACAACTGTCTGACTATGAGAGTTTAATTGGTGTGGCATATTTTTCAAGAGCTACATTGATGAACAAGGTGTTGGAAGTTTGAGGAAAAAACTCCAACAAAGGCATTCATAGTCATTACAGCATACAGCTCCACTTTGATTTTTTGATCTGTGTATTGCTTTGACATCCAAAGTAAAACATACAAATAACTTTGCATCAGTTGCCTGTAGTGAGCAATCAGCAGCAATGCTAAGCAAGCTCTAAGTGCATCCAAGGTCTCACACCCAGCCACGGGTCACTATTAATCCCACCCCACTCTTATCCACAGCCAAAAAAATGGAAACCCCATGCTGCAATGTACCTCTGTCTCCACTGGTAACTTAGCTCACTGCCTCTGTTCCAGCTTGCATCCCCCCACCCTGTTGCACCTTAGGCAGCTGCTTATCCCTAGTTCTACCTCTGGGCAGAAGTGTCATTAAATAAAATCTGGTCAGTCTAGAGCAGTGATCCCCAACCAGTGGCTCACAAACAACATGTTGCTTACCACCTTCCTTGATGTTGCCTCAGTGGCCTCAAAGTGCCATTTTTACATTTCTGGGTTGGAGGCAAGTTTTGGAATCATAGAGAAACAGTTTTACACGAAGCAGAGCCTCCTGCAGGCCAGCAGTCCACATCGGGCTACCAAAGAGCCAATCACAGTCCTTATTTGTAACCCCAAAGAACATTTTTCATGCTTGTGTGGCTCACCAACACTTTTTACATCCAAGTGTGGCTCACAAGTAAAAAAGGGATCACTGGTCTAAAATGTAAGTCCTTTGTTACTCAAAATAAGCTAGGTTAATTATCATAAATACAAAACTATTGATCACCTTCATCCAATAAGCACTGTGCACAATGCCAATTTATGTGCAAGTGCAAATTTCTGACCACAGTGCGATTCATTTTCTAATGGTGAATGACCAAAGTGTGTATCTAGGTCCCAGGAATAATTATTGCGGGAGTAGGGGGGTCTGTAAAATGCACTTGCTTACACCTATAAGGGGCAGTGGTGCAAGTGGGTGAGTTCTGAATGCCCCTGCAAACATACACTTGCTTCCACATGCAAACAGTAGAACTGTACAAGTATATATAAATTAGAAGTATGGGGGGGATCCAAAGGTTTATCTGTTATGGAAATTTTTGTTAAGGTGTTTAAGAGAGTGTTTTGTTCTATTATAAAATGATGGGACTCATGGAAGAATTATGTCACATGCCTCCTGGTTAAGCATAATTTAGAATATATTCTGACGTGCACTGATGCTGCTTTGGCAGCTTCTTGGGGGTAGTACTGTTGGTGCTTTCTTTAATCTGCCAATTACATATTGCTATCTGTAAAAGAAAATGGCTTTTGAACTATGTGAGTAATTTTTAGTATTATATTTACCATATTTATTTTATATTAATATTTCATGTCCAAAATACTGATATGTTGTTTTATCACTAAAGAATCACCAATAGACTTCCAATTCTAGATAAATATAGCAAACTCATTTAAAGGAACAGCAACACAAACAAAGTGTTGCAAAGAATTATAAATATATTAATAAGAAATACCTTGCCTACTCTCATGACATGAAAAGCATGGAGTGGTCTGTAGAGTGATGACTTTTATTGTCTTACTTAAGTAATCATCACCATTTATTTCTGAAGCACCAGCAAGCTACATAATCATTTTATGGTGCATTTATTTGCATCAAGTAAGGAAGGATAGGAAGCATGTCTGTCTTAAGCAGTTTCCCACAACTAACTGATTTTGCACTTGACAATATTTCAGATACAATCACACAGGGACACAGTTCTTTGAAATCAAGAAGACACGGCCCCTCACAGGGTATGCTTTGTCTTTAGGTCAACATTGGGATACAGAATACAAGACTAAGCCATACGTTACTGGGATGATAAATAAGCAACCCTTTAAAATATATTTTAATATGTATTTTCCCCGTCATGTATCTTGTTTAGTATTATTCACTGTCTACTACACCACTTATGTAACATGAAATCAGATCTAATCACACTGATTGGAAGTTGCAAGAAATCTCTTGATTTATTTTTTTCATTTTCAGACTAATGGACCTAGCCAAAGAGATGACCAAAGAGGCTCTACCAATTAAATGTTTAGAGGCTGTCATTCTGGCAATGTATCCTTTATACTAACAATAATATGGTCCTGCTCAATGCATAACACAATTTAAGTCTCATAACCATTTATTTCTGATTACAAATGTTTTATATTAGCATAAAATCTGATGCTGATGTTAACCAGTATGGGGTTTGGGTACCTTTCCTGGGTGTTGGCAATGGTAGTTTTCTTTTTTCATAACTAAATTTGATGGCCTCCTAAACCTCTACTGCAGCTACCTGACTAACAGCATTGCTGGGCTGGAACGCTTTCCTATCAGTTTTAAGACCCAATTTTCTGGTGGTTGCTTCAGGCATATTGTCCTGGGGCTTCACTGGGGCAATCATTTTGGGGCACTAGGCATAAGTCGACGTGATGATTTGATGTATAAGCCACTAAAGCACCGGACTCTAAGTGACTTGCTTGCAGACTTCCAGGATGCCTACTCTAAATGTTGGCACACATTACGTAAAGTGAAGATTGGCCGCTATGTGTCCCATGACCCGCACAGTGTGGAGCAGATTGACTGGAAGCACTCTGTTCTTGATGTCCAGGAGCTTGGAACAGAGGGACTACGCAGAGAACTGGAGCGACACAGCAGAGAGATGCGACTCAGGGTGATGGAGGAACTATATGTGGTTATCTTAGTGGGTAGACAGTAGAAGTGGATAGGTAGTAATAGAAAAATATTAAGAAAAAGGTTGCAAGAAATATAGGAAAGCAGTACAGGGGTTGGGGGGGGGGGGGGACAGAACAACAATGTGGCTAATATCATGCCCATAACTCATGTTATCTTAACAATGATCCCCTTCTATCAGATAACCAAGGGACCTCCTTCCCCACCTAAGGACCGAAAGAGAGATGTTACTGCCTCTCCGCAAAGAGGACAATCCAGCCCTCAACGAAGAGATCGTCCTGAAAGACGGTAATTTGTTTTCAAGCTTAGTATGCATTTCTTTGTGCAATTTACCGGTACTTTACCATTGTCTGTCTTCTTTCAGCTCATCTGGGGAAAAATCTGCAGAGAAGTCTCTCCCTGATCTTGGCGGATACCAGATTCGAGTATGAAGGGGAATTAAAGAATAAAGTAGAAATTCTAACATGGGAAATATATCAATTTTACCAGGCTGGTCCCGGGGATTTCTTTTGTTCCCCCAAGGAGGCTGGCATCAAGAAAGATGGATTGTTTAATAACTGCTGAAATTTTCCTTTTATAACACAGTACTACCCTTCTATTCTAGTCAATAATTTGTCCCAGATAATTCCATTAAGATCTCCTAGACAAGCTGGTCTTTACTCTTTAGTGCAAGAAAGAGAGAGATAAGCCACACTACTAAACCTTAAACTGAAGGGTGGCTAACAGAATACTGGCATGTGCGGGTAGATTGCTGTTTGACCTAAAATGTTCTAGAGCAGCCTGTGGATAATAATGGGTTAGTTTTGCCCTAAATTTCTTTATTCACAGTGGCATAAATTTGTCTTGGAATGGTCTGTGTGTTTGGATGGTTTACACCTAGCTAGGAAGTGTGTCGGGAAACCTGAGTCGCCAGCTTTGGTCTTGGCAGTTGCTCGTATTTTGTAATGATTGGAAAACTCAACCTTATAGTAGGAAATGTCCAGTGATTAGCTAGATGCGTATTTGTCTGTGTGCTGGGGTGATTGCTCCATGCATTGTGTTTAGTCTGTGTGGAAACTGGATAGTTTGGCACTGGTGAAAGACTGATGTGAATTGCCCTGTAATAGACCAAATCTACTCTGATTTGGAATTGTCACAGGGGGAGGGATGTGGTAAGTCTCTCCTCTCTATGTGAAGAATTTGGATTGGCTTTGCAATAATCTTTAGACAATGGAACAATTTACCTTGGAATAGAATATATTGATATGCATTTGTTCTGCCTTAGAGTAGTCTGTGAATTGACATCTGGGATGCCTTCCCTGGAGTAATGTGTACAGATAGCGTAGGTCTGCTCTGGATTAGTTAGCATATAGGATTGATAAGTGGAATATGCATCCATATACACTTCATTTAAAGGAGAACTAAAGAAGAGGGCTAGACATAAACTCTCTTTTCTGATGATTCACTGCACGTGCTTTGTGCTGATTTTAGTTACATGATCTTAGGGACTGACTCAAAATACACTGTATATATAGAATATGTCTCAGTTAAAGGCTGATTAGCAATTTATTCAGAGTCACATCACATGGCAGCTCTGAAACCAGTGCATTATCATTAGAATGTAATAATAATGTAAAATCAGCCATGTAGTATCAGCTAATATGACAGGTCAGCCTCATCTTCTGCTGGATAATTTGCTACAATCCCCTTCAGCTGCCCAGAACCCACTGAACATTTGAGTGCCACTGATACTTTTAGCCGAATCCAAGATGGGAAGCTCCTGTGAAAACTTTGAAGGCCTGGATCATTCCTTCTATAGTGACACCTAAACTTTAGGCTGGTGCAGTAAGTTCAGTATCTAAAATATGGTATTTCTAGCCATTTTTAGGGTTTAGTTCTCCTTTAAAAAAACTAAACAATAAATACATAGTAATTTGTTTTTTTGCTAAATTATTTTTGATTTTAAATGTGCTGCTTTTTGGACCCCTTGACCTTCAAATTCCTGCCAAAAGTTCTTGTAGGATGAACGTGAGCTTAATTTATTTTGTATTTTGGTATGGGTGGGAGTATTATTTATTGCATTGTACAAATGCATTTAGGTTACCCCCAGTGACAACAGGGTCCATATTTGCAAAAGCAAAAATAATCCTGTACCATAAACAATTATCATGATAAAAAAAGAATTGGATTTGTCATAATATAATATTGCACAAACCTCACAGACTATAAAAGTCTGGTCTTTTGTGTTTTTTAACGCCTATGAATAAGTGCTGTAAGGCTATGGCCTGTGGGGTTTGTATATTTTTATTTTATGATTTAAATACTTATACATATAATTAAAACTCTTGGCCACACATACTGATTATTAGAAAGTGTTTTATTAATGACTTTTTTCCTATGGTCACATGACTTATTTTTAACCTGCAGTTGAGGGGTTCAAAATTATTTAAAAAAAAAAAAAAAAAACCTCAGGGACTAAAAAGTCATAGGATTTTGAATTTAAATATTTTCCTAGGAAGTCTTAATTAAATCTGATTTGCTTGCGGTACTGAAACTGTACTGTTGTGCATGTTCCATGTATCACATCTTTGTGCCTAAGTAACAGAACAGCAGTTTAACTCTGTACAAGTCTATTTGAAGGGAAAAGTATGATTCATGCTTTAGTGAGTATATGACAGTATACTTGAGTATTTAGGGTCATTAGTCACTATGGCAAAGAAGCATCAGTATTAACCCTTTGTCTGCTTTTTGCACATGTTATGCAGGTTGCCTTGTCCCTAAACCACATGTGCCAGCTAAAAAAAAAACCACTAATCACTGTTACCTGACATGTAATGTCACTGCACGGGTCTGTCAGGGGACACACCACTTTATGACCTACATTTTATTCTCATTTATCTGAGCACTTTTACAGTGAAATATTAATAAATAAAATGATTCCTCACATCCAAGTTTTGACTGTTACTCTGTATGTACAGAATGATAACATTCACTCTTCTTTGATGATGTGTAGCTGCTAACACTACCATGCAAGAACTGCATCCATAGAAATTTTGATAAAAAGCAACATGGATTAGGTATCAAAGCAACAACAACAGAAGGTTTGTATCATTTGTCACTATTGATGTTGACTGTATAGACACACACATATAAAGCTTGCTTTAGCGCAGGTGGAGTAAATATGCACTGCACACTCAGCAGTTCTTATTGGCCCTACAGTTAAGGGCAGTGCTGTTCTTTGTTATATATATGTATATATATCGAACCCAGGGTGGCACTCTGCTTCGGCTCTTTCCTCGGGCGCAAGGTAAATGATTTAAATCAGCGCTGCCCAACTTCTGTGGTACCGAGGCCCGGAATTTTTCTGGCCAACATGGTAGAGGGCCAATAATGGAAGCCAGTTTAACCACTCCCCCTTTTCAAACTGCACCCACGTAAAACCACACCCATGTTATCACAAGAGCTTTTAAAGGAACAGTAACACCAAAAAATGAAAGTGTTTTAAAGTAATTAAAATGTAATGTACAATTGCCCTGTGCTGGTAAAACTGGTAAGTTTGCAACAGAAACGCTAATATAGTTTATATAAATGAGCTGCTATGTCAACACGGGGGCAGCCATTGAAGTTGGGAAAAAGGAGAAAAGGCACAGGCACATAGCAGATAACAGATACGCTTTGTAGAATATAATGGGGTTTTATCTCTTATCTGCTAAGTAACCTGTGCCTTTTCTCCTGTAAATGGCTGCCCCCGTGGCTACACAGAAGCTTTATTTATATAAACTATATTAGTCTTTCTAAGGAAAACACACCAGTTGTACCAGTACAGAGCAGGATTACATTATATTGTAATTACTTTTATACACTTTCATTTTTTGGTGTTACTGTCCCTTTAAGACTATATCCACATTAATGGTAATAGTGCAGCAAAAACCAAATGGTTGGTGGTCACTGTAGGGATATCACCCTTCATTCATATATGAAAGAATTATATTATGTCATATTAAGACACAACCTTAAATCCCTATGCCCCCTCTTCCCCTGTAGATAGCACAGCAACCCCCAGCACATAATTACACATCTTAGGGCTCTGGCACAAATCTCCCCGAACAACCATCCCACCGGTGAAAATGTAATTCGCCGGTGGGATGGCACACGCTGCGCAGGCGATTTCAGCAAATCGCCCAAGTTGCCTCATGAGGCATTTTCGGCGATTTGCAGAAATCGCGTGTGCCATCCCACCAGCGACTTACATTTCGCTGGTGGGATGGTAGTTCGGGGAGATTAGTCGCCCGTAACAAAGGAGATTTGTTGCGGGCGACTAATCTCCCCGTGTGCCAGAGCCCTTAGGGACCATTTAATGACTATTTTCAAATGCTAACAAACTCCCAGAACATACCCCTGCCTGCATAGGGCAGGCAGAGTATGACACACAGGTGGCATAGGGCAGGCAGAGTATGGCACACACAGGCAGCTAAGGGCAGGCAGAGTGTGGTACACACGGGCTGCATAGGGCATGGTTACATATAGTTACATAGGGTTGAAAAAAGACCGGAGTCCATCAAGTTCAACCCATCCAAGTAAACACAGCACACACAACATATACTTACCGATCTATACACTCACATACATAAACTATACATACAACCACTAATACTAACTGTAGATATTAGAATCACAACAGCCTTGGATATTCTGCTTTTTCAAGAACTCATCCAGGACCCTCTTAAAGGCACTAACAGAATTTGCCATTACCACATCACTAGGAAGGTCTAGTATAAATAAATTTGAAGCAACTGGACTTGTTTAGTAATCATTGATTACTAAACAAGTCCAGTTGCTTCAAATTTATTTATACTAGATATACCATGACCTGGATGAATGAAAATCTTCATAGACATCACTAGGAAGGGCATTCCACAACCTCACTGCCCTCACCATGAAAAACCACCTACGCTGCTTTAAATGGAACCTCCATTCCTCTAAAGGGGTGACCTCTGGTGCATTGATACATATTTAAACAATACAGGGGGATTACAGCCTGAATATGAGGTGAGAACCATGCAGGGGGCCAGTTAATCTCAGTACTGATACCATTTAAAGCTTCCACAAAGGTAAGCCATCAAAGCAGCCAGACAGGTGGGGGGCCACACTGAGGGGGGGTCAAGGGCCGCCAGTTGGACAGCCCTGATTTAAATATCCAAAAAAAAAAAAAAAAATATATATATATATATATATATGTATAAACCACAGTAGTTCAGCACTCCTTAGCATGTAATTACCTGACCCAGGTGCTACCGATTAAGGCAATGTAGATAAAGTCCAGAGGTACAGTATAACGGTGCACACCGGGAATCCTTTAAAAATTAACTTTTATTGGAATATTTAAAAAAACTTAGTACGTGGAAAGGCATGTTGGTCTTGATAAAGGCCCGAGATGGGGGCTGAAACGTTGACCTGCCTTTCCATGTACTAAGTTTTTATATATATTCCAATAATAGTTTATTTTTAAAGGATTCCCGGTGTGTATGTATGTATATATATATATATATATATATATATATATATATATATATATATATATAAGCAAAAAAGCTTTCTTCACCCAGGGGTTGTTGGAAAATAATTAAAAAAATATTTAATCATGTGCAAAGTATGTGTATATTATATATATATATATATATATATATATATATATATATATATATATATATATCTGCTAATCCTGACCTCTATAAACAGACTAGAACCTTCCACTTTCACCCTAATATAATGAGAAATACATTTGCATCAGAAGATGGTTTTGCTGCCCTGAGTCAAATAACCAACAACAAGGTGTTTAGTGCAACAGGTTAATAGATGGCTGTTATGGGTTATTAGATTTGGAGCAAACTGCACAAGCTACTACATTCCCAACACTGAGTGGTATCAAGTATAAACTAAGAATCATGGCAGCTGCAACTGGAGTGAACGCTTATATTGCTAGTTGAATACTGCATAAGGACATGAAATGTACAGGAGTGTTGGGACTATTGATGTGTTATATGATCTAGTAGCATTTACTGGCACACACATAGGTTGTGTAACCTGTTATATCTCCAACACATTATACATGACAACAATTATTAATGGCATCATCATTTGTCTATAGGCAGTAAGCACTAGCAGCCCAAGCAATTACGCAGTGAGGTTCTGGCACTCTAAGCACAATATACAGTGGGTAGATTAGGCAGTGGGTACTATCACCCCATCAACTATCTATTCAGAGATAACCAGTGGTTACTGACACCCCAGGCATATTATAAACTTTGAAAGGCACTGGGTACTGACATACCAATAATATTTTATACAGCCAGGCACTGAGTACTGAACTTTAAATTGCTTTTACTACATACCCATCTTTTCTTTCTAGAGATAGCACAGCCCTGACATATAAAGTATACATAGAGTAAACATTGTGGAACTGAACTCTGTACAAACATTAAGGAACTCAGTAACAGAAAATCATTCTGAGGCTTCTGAAAAATGATATATACTTGAACACAAAGTTCAAACTATTTACCTAGATCACTACAGCTGGATGAGACCCAAAAGCTGCAGGTTTCTTTTTCTGATATGAAATAGTCTGTCCTACACACAGGGACAAAGTACAAGAGTACTGATTTTATAAGGTTACACAAACTTTATAGATGCAAGGTCTATTTTTATTAATGTAATTCAATAAATATCTATCACCTCAACACTATTGTTAGGAAAGTCTTACAATGTTATAGCAAACTAAGTTTATTATACTCAACTTTGACAAAATCAATAATTTGCATTTAAATAAAATACATATATTTCAATAACAGGAAACACTTTTTTGGACAGTTTTTTGCTGTTGTGATCTTGTGGTGTTCTGTTGGACGGGTTCCACAGTTTTTGTTCCATTTTAGAAATGCTCTTACTGGAAGGAACCAGTGGAAAACTAATCTTTACAAACATCAATACTCACAAACACAATGGTTTTTATATGTGTCTGCCCTAATAAAAGCAACCTAGTAAAAAAATATACTGTAAAATGACCCACACAAAAGGCTATTATAAAAGGCTAATAGCAAACTGAATTTTATTAAGACGCATTTTGGTGGAGAGGGACTTGTCTATTTATATAACTTAAAACATGGCCTTTGACAAAGTTATTTATGATAAAAGGAATGCAAACAAAATAGTATCATTTTAGTGAAAAATCCTTTTCATATAATCACTTTTGCAAACGAAATACTTTTTAAATAATTTTGACAAAAAAAAAAGAATCTTCTGACACACTGCTCTAGATAACAAATTACATGTTGGCCAATAATTCTGGTAACATTTACTAACAGGTATGTATTATTCAGAATGCTCATAACACAAATGTAGACATTTATGTTGAACTAGTGTTTTTAAAAGTAAGTGAACCAGAAAAATGTGACCAAAAATAGTCCAGTTTAATATATTCATAAACAGGACCTAAAATTTAACACTGCACATAGTTTAGGTAATACAACTAATTTTTCACTGTTGTGAAGTTATATAGAGCAGATTTAACTTTATAATTTATGGGGTAGTTAAGTCCATGCTAAAACGGGCTAGTAAACAGAGGTGGTCTGAGCAACAGAACGGATTTGGCAGCCCTTGGGCCACCCAAAGATCATCCTCACAAAGAAGGCGCAAATGTCCAAGTAGCTTTAGTTGGCTGTCCCGATGAACCGGGATAACTATGGAAGAAAATGACAAACATTTATATGTAAGAAGCTGGGAGGTAAGTACAACCTTCAAAAATTAATTGCATGAGAATTTCTTATGCTTATAGTTGTGTCTCAGGGCCCCCCAGTAGTTGCTGGTTTGCGTTTCTTATGCCACTAAAATAGAACCATACTATAAAATTAATTCACAATGTAATGCCTTTCTATGAATGTTTTCCATGTCATAATTGTGTCTTGCACCAAACTTACCTTGGCGTGATTTACCCTGAGCTGATGACTCAACAGAATAAAAGATATAATCCACTGTGCTGCCAATTCCCATGGGTAAGGTAGTGACCTCAGCGCAACCTTTGCTTGGTAGAAAATGGCTGTATGCTGATTTTAGGTGCAGACTGTGCCTCAGTGTGAAGGGGAGCCTTAAAAAAAGACACCTATGCAATTTAATCCAAACAACATACCTCCAACATAACAGTATTTTGCGTTTTGCTATGAAGTTGCTAGTACCTCAGGAAGGTGCTCGGAGATTCAGGGAAGTTAGTTGGTGAAACAGGATGGCTAGCTTTAGCAAAATCATCTGTGAGAGAAATGCCAGGTGAGATGGGCACATTCATTCCTTTTAATCAGCTGTAGAACCTCACCAAGTCAATCCACTCACCTGGCTCGTTGTCAGTCACACCCTTAATGAAGACAAGGTGAGGTGGTCGTTGTAGGGCACATTCACAGTAGCGCAGCTCTAGGAGTTGTTGGCGGGTGTATATGGGCTTATCTGACAGAGGAAAAGAAATAAATAAACCCAATGCAATAGTTTGAGTAGTTTTCATAAACTTAGAAAGTGTACCGCAGCCAGCTCTCTCCCATTATACGACACAAGAAAAGATACAACACTGCTGGAGGAACTATCATCTAAACGGTGATGAATCCGCATTATTTCAGCAAATATAACTAAATAATTACATTCTGATTCACATATCTATCTCACCTAGGTTTTTTGGCTTGTGTAGTTTTGCATACTGACAATTATCAGTGACTCCCAAGTAGTCTGGCCAGAGGAGAGGAGGAAGTATTCTTGGATTACTGAGAGTGCAGTATTGCTCTTGTCCTGAGACCTGCATAAAAAAGGCAACATTACAGGTTCACAGATACATGATTTACCTTCCACTTCTGGATTATGCACAACAACTCAGACAAAACTACTAAACTCATAAGGTTCAAACATGTACCCCCTGGTCAATACCTTAAAGCAGTGCTGTCCAACTTCTGTTGTACCGAGGGCCGGAATTTTTCCGACCTACGTGGTGGAGGGCCGATAATGGAAGCCAGTTTTGACCACTCCCCTTTTTGAAACCGCACCCACTTGAAACCACACCCATGTTATCACATGACCATACCCATATTAATGGTTGTAGTACAGCAAAAACCTGCCATACTCTGCCTTCCCTACCCTGCCTGTGTGTGCCATACTCTGCCTTCCCTACCCTGCCTGTGTGTGCCATACTCTGCCTTCCCTACCCTGCCTGTGTGTGCCATACTCTGCCTTCCCTACCCTGCCTGTGTGTGCCATACTCTGCCTTCCCTACCCTGCCTGTGTGCCATACTTGGCTGGTTTGTGCCATACTTGGCCTGTGTGTGCCATACTCTGCCTTCCCTACCCTGCCTGTGTGTGCCATACTCTGCCTTCCCTACCCTGCCTGTGTGCCATACTTGGCTGGTTTGTGCCATACTTGGCCTGTGTGTGCCATACTCTGCCTTCCCTACCCTGCCTGTGTGTGCCATAATCTGCCTTCCCTACCCTGCCTGTGTGTGCCATACTCTGCCTTCCCTACCTTGCCTGCGTGGGCTATACTTTCACTGTGTTTGCCATTCTTGGTTGGTTTGTGCCATACTCTGCCTGTGTGTGCCATACTCTGCCTTCCCTACCCTGCCTGTGTGTGCCATACTCTGCTTGCCCTATGATGCCTGTGTGTATGGCACACACAGGCAGCATACAGTGAAACAATGCTGGCACTGCTCCTACAGTCTGCACAATAACTATATATTAAAAAACTTTTTAATTGCAGTACCACCTCAGTATATTTTCTTTTTGTAGTGTGCAGGGATTATTTGTGGGTTTCTACTGCTCCTGAGGTGTGAACAGGGGAACAATGGAAGTGATTACAGCCTGAGCCTGAGGTGTGAACACTGCAGGGGGTGAACAATGCAGAGATTAAAAGGTGTGAACAACACAGGGGATTACATATTTAAACAATACAGGGGGATTACAGCCTGAATCTGAGATGAGAACCATGCAGGGGGGCAGTTAATCACAGTACTGATACCATTTAAAGCTTACACAAGAGTAAGCCATCAAAGCAGCCAGACAGGTGGGGGGCCACACAGAGGGGGCCGCCAGTTGGACAGCACTGCCTTAAAGAGATACTGACACCTGAAATTTCATAAACTTTTTCAAAATATATCATTACACTGTCTTTGCATGAGCTTTATAATTTTGCCATAAAAGTATTTGCCCAATGCTTGAACATTACCTATCCTGATCCCCATTGTTCCTCTATGAGGGGGCTGCCATATTTGAGTCTGTTAGCATTAGAAGTTGTAACTGACAGGCTGAGATGGGACAGTCAGGTTGGAAAAACAGTCAGGTTTAGGAACTTCAAGTAACTATAACTTACAAAAGCAGCCCTATCAGTGAAAAAAGACCAACATGACCTATAGGTAACTTTTTATGTACTGACTTATTGTGATCTATTTATCACCCTCCATCTCCAATAAATATCTCTTCAACAAATAGCTTGGTTATAAAAATGACTGCCGATCAGTCAAACAGATTACAAATTGCAAGTGAATGAAATGGCAGAGCTTAACTAGTTTAAAGAAGCATCACACAGACCAAAACTAAGCTAAGCATTTAGCCTAAGAGAGCTTAGAAATTACAACCAGGAATGCCTGAGATTCTAGGACTTCATAGGCAAACAAGTCTTCAAACTGATACATAAGCCCTAACAGTTGGGAACTGGAATATACGATTGGGATGTAACAATCTATAAAAGAAAGGAAAAAATTCAGTTCTACTAAAAGTCAGAAGCCATGTCAAATTTGAATGCGAAGCAATCCTCAAGTTTTCTAATCTCTGATAAATCAACTATAATAGTCACTTTAAATCATATTAACAAATAGCTAAAACCTGATCTTTATTACTCACAAAAAGCTATGTTCCAATACTTTACTTTCTCTTTTTACAGAAAATAAATGTAAGTTAACCAATACTCAATATATAATTTTTATTTCAATTTAGCATTAGCTGCTTTACTGTTTCTTAAAGTTGATAATTTTTTTTGTAAACTATTGTAACACAGCAATTAATTTTCAAAAAGCAACTTAGCTGCAAAAAACCATCAATAAGAGCAGTAGTGATAGAAGTATAATTCCTTTATATATATATATATATATATATATATATATATATATATATATATATATATATATATATATATATATATATTTAAAAAAAAAAAAAAAAATTGTTCCAACCAAAAAACCTACTCACCTTCCATGATGGCATACCCCTGTAGTTCAGGTACCCATAGCGCAACAAGTGATACAGTGGGGAGTCTGGTGTTGCATTCAAATCTCCACAAAGAATAACAGGGTAGTGAGAGCCATGGGCAGTCAGAGAAATCTTATCCACCTCTGCAAGCAAGAGAGCTAATTGTGCTAACTTGATGTCCCCTCGGCGAGGGTTGTACAGCAGGTGGGTATTTGCCACACACAGTGGGATGGGATTGTGCCTTCCTTGTTGTGCATCTGGTAATAGAGGCTTTAAAAGAAGAACCAGACCTACATTGTCACGATTCAGAACATCAATACCAGGCCGAAAAAACTCAACATGACTTTCACTAAGTAGCATAAAACGCTGAGTCTTGTAACATGTGCAGCAGCCATCAGTTTTCCTGCCAGTTCGACGTTTAAAGTGACAACTATACCCTGAATAAATACAAAAACATGTTCTTTCATACCGTTTAAAACACTGGAGATTTAAGTTACGTTATATCACCAAAGAATGCTGTCTGAGAGGATTTACCTATTGCAGACAGGCTAGGCTCCACATGCTCTTTATAATGATCTTGTTGCACCTCTTGAAGACAGATAATCTAGAAAAATTAGAGAAAAATGCACTATAAATTGGTTTCTACGATTTTTTTTGTATATATATTTCATTCCGTATATCCTTATATACACATATGTACACATACAGTATATACTTATATCCTAAGCCCACAGTGAAAGACCAATCATGGAACTGGGCACTATTTCTGGCTGCTGGCTTGTGATTTCACCCCTTTTCACAAAGTAAATCTTCACCAAAAAACATTTAGGAAATACTTATTTTATGCATTTCTAATTATTTCAAAATCTATTGACAGTGCTTGTTTCAAAACAGAGAAATGGGAAAAAAATTCTAATCCTGTTTCTGAATATTGTAGTATTGTTGGTTTAAATCTGAATAAATCACATGCATGAACTCAAGAAGTCAACTACTAGAGAGCTAGCTTTGGTTCAAATATCCAAGTTTCAGCTCTATTTTGTACTAAATCCAACCTCTTATCAGTATGGGGCTGACTTGAAATCACCAAGTTTCAGTCATAATTTTATAAAAATGGTTGCATAGTGTCATGCACACTTAGCAATATAAGTTCAATAATATTGTTTTATGGAGCTTTGGTATGCTGCAAATGTTTCAAAGTGAAAAAAAGCCAACAATAATAAAGGTTCTGCATTTTTATATCTCTGTAGCATAGCCCAAACAGTTTCTATAGTGGGACAATATATTGCTGCAGTTATTTAAACTACATTGGTGACAGTGTGGCCTAGCTCAGTAGCCCACACCTTTAGGTGAATGAGAAAATATCGGCCTTCAACAGTAAGCAATGCCAACATAAAACAACGTCTTGCCAGTTACACAGAACACTGTCCCTTATAGAAGTTGTTTTGGATGCACTACTTAATTGCAAAGCAGCAATAAAATAATAATACTAACACAGGTCGTTTTTTAGAAAATAATATTGTTTTCTCTGAAAAAATTAGCAGATAGACAAAGACCACAGAAACTTTACAAAACAGTGGGTAAACATACAAGCCTGTTTCCAAAAAAGTTGTGCCCATGTGTAAAATGTAAATAAAAACAGGATGAGTGATTTACAAATTATTTTAACCCTATATTTAATAGCAATTAGTCCAAAGATATATATATATATATCAAATAATAATGATGATATATCAAATGTTGAATTTTTATTGTTATCTGAAAAATATAAGTTCATTTTGAATTAGATGCCAGCAAATGTTTTTGAAAAGTTGGGATAACAACTGGAAAAGTTATGTATAGTATCCCAGAGGCTGGGTCTCTCAGAGTGACCATCTCTGTGAAACACTGTGAGGGCAAATATTGCAACAAATTAAGAAAAATATTCTTCAAAGTAAAACTGCACAAAATGTGGGTATTTCATCATCTACAGTACATAACATCATCAACAGATTCAAAGAATCCAGAGAAATCTATTACCAAGGGAAAAGGATTGAATCCAATACTGGATAGCAAATATCCTTAGGCCCTAAAGTGGCACTCTATTAAAAACAGACATGATTTTGTAGCAGAAATCACTGTATGGGCTCAGAAATATTTCTGAAAACCACTGTCTGTCTCAAGTTTTATTTTAGTAAATCAGCCCCAGTAAATCAGATTATAAAGGGGCACCTAAACATAAATACAGAATGATTACTTAAGTATTACTAACTGAATATATATGACTGGGCTGCTTATGAGGAACCCTAAGCCTCATTTAAACAACTATTTTAAAAAATTAATTAGATAGTACTAACACCTGTCTGTGCACTGGCACATCGGTGGATTACATACATCAGCCTCCCAGTGCTGGAGCTCCTGCAGAATGTTTGGCCATCGGTAATCCCAGTGAAGTATGGATGGGTCACAGTGCTGATACAGTTCTGGGTTTTGATCTGCAAGATCCTGGGATAGGATGTTATAAGAAAGGACACTGAAATCAAACTGTTTATCGCTGATGTCCTCAGTCTCGCATAGGTTTTCCCAGTCTCTCCACAGGAACTCTAAAGGCAGGCAAATAATATGGTACATAAACAAACTGACTTGTTAATCAGACCAACCTGAAGAAAAGACTAGAAGGAATGCACAAAATAGCATATAAAATGTTTCCAATGAGTTTATATGTACTGTAACTGGAGTAAATCATGCAGTGTATAAAACAGTTTATGAATAGAAAATGTAAACTATTAATTGAGAATATTATAAAGGCTTGTTGTGCGGTGCATACTTTGTCACAATACCTGTTAAAGATGCAATTCTGTATAAATAGCTTCAGAACAAACCAAATACGTAGGCAATATGCTACAATATGTACAACTGCTGCTCCGAAAACAAACATTTAAAAAAAAATATTTTTAAAAAATGTACTCCTATTCTTCTCCAGCAGAATCCTGCATTGAAATCCATTTTTCAAAAATGCAAACAGATTTTGTTTTTTAATTTAATTTAAAAAATTCACATGGGGCTAGCCATACTCTTCATTTCCCAGGGTGCCACAGCCATGTGAACTGTGCTCTGATAAACGTCAGTCACACTTTACTGCTGAGCTACAAGTTGGAGTAGTATCACTCCTCTCCCTTTCCCCCCCAGCAACCGATCAGCAGAACAATGGGAAGGAAGGAAGATAGCAGCTTCCAGTTAGGGCTCTGGCACACGGGGAGATTAGTCGCCCGCGACAAAACTCTCTGTTCGCGGGCGACTAATCTCCCCGAGTTGCCTTCACCTGCCATCCCACCGGCGAAAATGTAAGTCACCGGTGGGATGGCACACGCGGCGGTGCGATTTCGCGCAAATCGCTGAAGTTGACTCGCGATGCTTTTTCGCCAATTTTCGCGGAATCGCGCCGCCGCGTGTGCCATCCCACCGGCAACTTACATTTTCGCCGGTGGGATGGCAGGTGAAGGCAACTCGGGGAGATTAGTCGCCCGCGAACAGGGAGTTTTGTCGCGGGCGACTAATCTCCCCGTGTGCCAGAGCCCTTACATGGGAGTAGGAGAAACAATAGGTTATTCGAAAGCAGTTCTGATGTGTAGCGCTGGCTCCTTCTGAAAGCTCAGACACTTAGATGGCTGCCGACACCACCAATTTTACAACTAAAAAAATACATTTGTTGGCTCAAGAATAAAATTTGCTATGTTAACAGTGTAATTTAGAAATAAAAAATACACCATAAACATCATGACAGAATCCCTTTAAAGATGTGAAAAGTAGCAAAGGAAAGGGAAGTGATGCCCAAAACCACATTTCTTAACCTTTTAGTATGTGACTTCAAATAACTCTTAAGTGGCATAACTACAAGTTACTTGGCCTTAAAAATCAGTCATGGTGCGATTTGGCCCTAAATACTCTTTTCCCCCAAATACTCTTTTCCCCCAGCAGGCTAAGGATCTGCTTATTGTTATAGTACAATAATTGAATACTATGCTATGTGCGAAAGGCATTTTCTGTGGCATAATGCAATAAATACCAGTACTACTTTAAACAAGGAAGCATTTGTAGAACATTGTTATGTAGTGGTAGTTTCCTTTTAACACCTTGTATTATGGAATTTGATCTCTAAATGTCTATGGTCTATATCTCTCCTCTCCATCAACCAGTATACTTTTCAATAGTAAACACTTACCAGAGTACATTGCAGGTTGTGGCAGGGACTGCTCCAAATCTAAGAGATGCCAACTGTCCTCTTCTGAAGGTTTCTCTTTATGCAGCACCCATTCTTTCACAGCAGAATCATCCTGCCTTGTGTAACTGTGCAAGCCCGACCAAGGCAAAGTTTCAAGTATTGCTTCATTATCAGACTCTGTGGTATGCTTCTCTTTGCATTGACATAAAGACTCATTTTGCACGCTCTTTGTAAAAGATCCAATGCTATCTTTAATTATTGCTTTGTCACCGCATTCCATGTTTAAATTTGTGTGTGATGCTTCATCATTGTTTGGTTCCAAATAAGAGACAGTTTGCTGTCCTTCCATCATGGAGCTCCTGACTCCAGTGTTCAGGTAAAAGCTAAATTTTGTGGCCTGTGTAAAGAGGAAGAAGCAGTTTCACACAACAGGACTAATTATTTTTAGGACAACAGCTTTGGTATTTCACAGTTTTATTCAATGATGATATTCATGTTGAGCACTTATTACCAAACACAATAAAGGCTGACACTACACTGGCCAATTCATTTTATTCAGAATGTATTATCTTTGTAGGGGAACCTTGACAAACTGGAAATCTGTACAGTGAAGGAAGGAACAGATAAGACTGAAATGTTGATAAATGTAAGGTTATGGGATTTAATAATAAAAAAAGTTAAAAGAAGGGTAAAGGGTATGGAAGGTCTCAGTTATGAAACAAGCTGGCAAGGCTGGGATGTTTTACACTGGAGGGAATGTGCTATGGTTATTAGCAATAAGGCAGGTTTCACTGAGATATAAAGGTTAAATTAGATGGACAGAGTGTCTTTTTCTGATCTATTATGTTAAATTGATGTACAGCATCACACACCATAAAACATTCCTGCATTTTCTGCATGATACCAAAGCGGTATCATGCAGCCAACTAAATCCAAAACTAAATCTTTGTAAATTCCTAGATATTGATATTATATAAAGAAATATAAAATACTAAAGTGGGTACAAATGCTATACTAATACTGAGTGTAGGTATTAGAAAACAGTGCAGAGATCATAGCGTTTTTGTTATAGATCTTAACTAGTAAGATTCCCACAAAAATATTTTAGCATTGTTGCACAAAACCAATAGTGTTAGTTTCTAATTATTATGTATTATTAACCTCAAATATTTGTAAACTTATAAAACTGTTGCAAACACACAGAATAGATTAAGAAAAAGGGCAAAAAAATTGTTGAAGGACTCATGGCATGTAGTACAAAAGCTGTCTAAAATGATCACTCTAACACATTCAGTAATTGACAATGATCTGCTTGTAGCCCTTTCAATTTCATATCACTAATATTATTATCTTTATAAATACATAATAATAATGTAAAGAATTTATTACTATTAGGGTATTCCTCCATGCCATGGTATTAGCTTATACTATATGAAGAGGACATATGCCTATAAGCTATCTAAGAACAGGTAGGATGGCAAATAAACTATTTAACATGTTCGTTCTGCAATGCTGATAAAATAAGCACAGAAAATATGACATTTACATAAGCAAATGTGTAACTTAGATCCGCAGACCGGAAGTTGGCACTGAAATAAAGGGATACCAGATCAGTTTTTGTATCTAATAATAGACTACCTAACAAAACTTTGCAACTTTGTATAACAAATGATTGTCCAGTGTTAGTGCAGCACAGACTAACAACCTAAGCCCTTAAATTCTTTTTCATTAATAAAAAGGTATTATGTCTCGGAAGAAATCTCACTTTGCTTATGAGTTTAATAGGTGCTGTAAGTGGGATAAACCTGACACGGTGCGGTAAGTGCATTACTACTCATACGCTCATTACACCCGGCCCACAATGTCAACTGCGCACAAGAAAGGTACTACATCCAAACACATAAACACGCATTACAACTCCCACTTCAGACCGCTACGCAATACACACCGCCTAGCGGCCACCAGGCCTCATCTAGCGCAGCAACAGATTCCCTTTTCTCCACTTCCGTTTGTCTCAATGACGCTCAATCAAAACTTCCGCTCTGAAAGAGTTTCCGGCTGCGGACTGCTAGGGTAACTTTAATGTATACTTCTCTCAGTGTGTTACGTATAATGGTCATGGGAGCTCCGCGGTTCATATTATGCCATTAAATGTACAAGAAGTACTAAGTTTTCTTACTTATTGTAGTTGGCCTCTATTATTCTAAGAAATCGTTTCTGGCGCTTATGTATGTATGTATGTATGTATATTTTTATTTATAAAGTGCTACTTATGTACGCAGCGCTGTACAGTAGAATACATTAATACAAACAGGGGGTTAATAAGATAATAGATAAATACAAAGTACAATAATAAATACAAGATACAGTTACAGTTGCAATAAGTTAAGAGTCAAAGACACAAGAGGATGGAGGTCCCTGCCCCGTAGAGCTTACAATCTATCTTATAATTAAATATCTGCAAAGTAGCAAAACACTAAATTCGGGTATGCGAGCCGTGAAGTCTTTCTGGTATAACATTTAGGAACCTACCAAAGAGACCGTGCTTAATCAAAATATCCCCTGGGGGAGACAATCACCGGTCTTATCACTAACTCACCAATAGGTGGGCAATGCTAGGGTGCAAGTCTGGAGTAGCACCTTTGGAGCCTAAAGCTGGCCATACATGCACAATAATAACGTACAAAACCTTGTACTATATTCGGTGCGTGTATGGCAAGTCGGCGAGTCAACCAATATCGCAGGAGGCTACTGATATCGGTCGACTCACCGACCGGCCAGGTTAAAAGATTTTGATTGGGTGCCATAGAAGGCGGTAAATAGGCAGAAGGAGGTAGAAATCCTATTGTTTCTACCTCCTTATCTGCCGTTTCAGCCCTGAACGTTAGTGGCGGATTTAACGATCTTTCGTGCGACCAAAAGATCGCAAATCACCATGTGTGTGGCCACCTTAATTCATGACACTGTATCAGGCTATAATAGTGCCCAGCCAAAGAATAATCCTTTCAGATGATGGAGGCTGAGGAGGAGGGCTTAGGTCCCAGAAATGTATATCTAATGTAGGCACTAGGGCAACTTTATTAAACTGTGTAAAAGGAAATTCGGCAAAAAAATGGTGTAAAAAGCAGTGTAAAATAAATGGCGAATTTCACTGTCCCAAAGCGGTGAAACCTGCCGATGTGTGGTGAATTTTGTAGCAATTTTTTTACACAGCATAATAAATAGGCCCTCATTCATATAACTAATTGCAGTTTTCATATTCATTTACTTTGACTGTAAGGGTTGTTTTTTTAATTCTTTGCATAACTGAAATAAATTTAACTGGCAAGACACTGGAACTATCCAGAATTCAACACATTCAGTGGGACCCAGATGTTTTAGAGCATTCCTTGGGCCTAAGGCTGGGTCAGAATGTTTATTTTCTAGAAATAATTCCCCGAATGTCTTGCAAAAACTTTAGAAGCAAGATATTTCACTTTATGTGTGTAAATATTTCTGTGACTGTATCTAAATATATTTGACACCTTTTTCATGATGATTTGCAAGAGATTAGTGCTGTCCTACAGAATGAGAGCTACAAATGAAGTCTTAGTTCTCGCCATAGGGCTGCAAGTGTAATCAATATATTGTTTACGTCTTTCTCCCAATACATTTTCCAAATATTATAACACTTCTGTATTCCTTAGCAAATGCATTCTAAGCATTGCGCTAATGTATGCCATTTAATTGAAATGTAGTCTTAATGGATGTTTGCACATCTATCTACAACCACTTCTTGATTAACAGTTAAAATAGGCCTTGGCATCTCATGTCCATAAAGGCCCAAACTGCCCCACATAGACCAAATACACCCTGTTCCAAATTATTATGCAAATTATATTTTTCTCATTTACCAAGATAATTGATGTAAATAACAGCATAATTCTCATGTTATTTTAAGAATAAAAAACTTACAATGCAATTCCAAATTATTACGCACAGTAAGTTTCAAAATACTTTATAGGTTGTAAAGACTCTGGAGGACTCTACACCTTGATGTCTGTGGGACTCCAGAGGCACCAGCAGCTTCAAATATCTTTTTGCTGCTATGTAATGGCATTTTAGCAGCTGCTCTCGTGATCTGATGCATGGATCTGGCAGAAATCTTCCTCAATGTGCCTTTATCTGCACGAACACGTCTATGCTCGGAATCAGTCACAATTCTCTTAATAGTGTGATGATCACGTTTAAGTTTTCGAGAAATATCTGTTTTCATACCTCGTCCAAGGCATTGAGACAGAATGCCATCCATGATTTTAACCAAAAACCAAAAAATCTAATCTTTGTGACACTTAAATAGAATTTGCATAATAATTTGGAACAGTGCATTGTAAGTTTTTTATTCTTAAAAACAATACTGTTATAATTAGGAGGTTTGTTCAATAAAATTTGAATTGTACTATTAATAGTTTAAAACATGAGAATTATGCTAACTGTTATTTACATCAGTTATTTTGGTAAATGAGAAAAATATCATTTGTATAACAGGGTGTATAAAGCACCAGTCTGTGCAGCTTACAGCATTCCCTCTGGCATTTGCCAGTCTAAGGGGCAGATTTATCAAAACACGAGTTCGAATCCCGAATGGGAAAAATTCGGATTGGAAACGAAAATTTCTGAAGATCGCAAATATCACGAGAATGCTTCTGAAAAGATCGTATTAGTCACGATAATATCGTATTGGCGATCCGAAAGTCACGTAATTTTCGTACTAAACGATTGTAAACAGCGGCAAAACGATTTTTTTTTCACGCTAAAAATAGGAAAAAGTCGCGCAAGCGGCGAAAAAGTCGTGCAAGCGCCTAAAAAGTTGCGCAAGGTACGAAAAAGTTGCGGAAAATATGATTGGACCGATCGAGCGAACTGTCAGAGCATTCGTGGATAAGTAAATGTGCCCCTAAGCCTGGAAAACATGTGTTTGTTGTCAGATCCAAAAGAATCTACTGTCACTGAGGGAAAGTGCAAAAAAAAGGAAAGTGCAAAAAGGCAAAGTCAGATTTTCAGTGCTATATTTTAAGCAACTAAAGAAGCTGATATATACTGCAAACTTGTGGCATGCAATACCCATTATACAGTATATTCATCAGAGGTAATGTTTACAATTTCTAAGATTTATCAGTTAGTGTTTTACAATTAATTAAGATCAATTCACATGAATTCAGTATGAATTATTGTGATGCATATTAAAGAGTTTCAGTATGATGGTGGGCCAACAAATAGTCTTGAATCCAAAGCATACTGGGGACCCAGTGATCCCTTAATAATGTGCTGTTAATTGATTCATTGCATTTAAAAGGGGCAGGTGTAAAGTCATAACTATTCTGAGAGCAAAAATTATTTACTCAAACACCACCAATTGGCAAAATGTAGATGTAATGGAGCATTTAGGGGAAAATGACAATAAGGCTGTGACCGCAAAATTATAAAAAAGGCAATAAGTCCTCTTCACTCACCCATTATCAGAAAATATCCTCCTCTTTAAACACAACAGGGATTGCTTGTCCATATATTGCAATATATTCAAGCTGGCCAACTATGTCAAAGTCATCCCTTCTGGCCAGTCCTTCACTTTCTTTCTTCAAATACAGTAAGAATTCTACTGCTTCATTGTACACTTTTCTCAGGGATGACTTTGACGTAGTTGGCTAGCTTGAATGTATTGCAATATATGGACAAACAATCCCTGTTTTGCAGGCATTTTTTGTAGCTTAATGCACAAAATGTCTTAAAGGAGAAAGAGAGGGTGCCAAATATAGGACCCCCCATCCCCAGTGATTATATTTACTTAACTGATAGTCTGAGCCGGTGCTCCTGTTACCAGAAAACTGCACTGGCCTGGGGTGATTCGTAGCAAGCACCGCAGAGTAATCCTGTTCTGCTTCTTCTTTCTTCAAAATCCTGGGGCCAATGCATATGGAGTAAAGGGAAAAGGATGTCTTTCTTTATTAATCTTTGGCTTTTCCTTCTACTGTGTACAAGCACCTGTGCAAAGAAAGAAGAAGCAGAAAGAGGATTGCTCCACTGTGCTTGCTAGACAACTAGACCAGTGCAGTTTTTCTGCTGAAAGGAGCACAGGTCCAGGGTATCACAGACACTGGGGGGAATTCCTTACTTTTGGCACCCCCCAGCACCCCCAGTCTAGGCCAGCTAGGACACCATTGAATCCTATTGAAATTACAAAATGTGCCTATGAATTGCCATGGGCACAGTGGAAGAAGAAGTCTATACAGAATGCTCAGGGCCTAAAGTTTTCCAGATAAGGGATCTTTCCATAATTTTGATCTCCATGCCTTAAAGAAACCAAATAATATTTTTTTTAAAGTAATTAAAATATAATGTACTGTTGCCCTGCACTGGTAAAAGCGGTGTCTTTGTTACAGAAAGACTACTATAGTTTATACAAATATAAGCTCCATGAAATGAATGAGACGGTATGAAGGAGGTTCCTATCCCAAAGATCCAATTATGCAAAATATGCAGTCAAGAGACCACCAAAAGATTCAGTCTCACTTTCCTTATATTAGTTTTCCCAGTTGCTGATAGGAAATAAGGACACAAAAACTATTAGGGGGTTTAAAAGTTAATGTGATTGTATGAAGACTGGAATTAAACTGGAATTACCTGCCTGCATTTATTTCTGAAGCATGATTGCCCTCCCCCTACATTTAGCAGCTGTTTTTAGCATTGTACTAGAAACTCTATACTGCTTGTTATATGATCAGAGAACAGATATCTAGTACCTGTCACCGACCTGTGGGATAGTGGTAGCACAGGGAGCAAGATGGCTGAGCTCTGCCAAAACATTGAGGCTCTTTCTCTGTGCCCTCCTGCTCTCTCTTGTCTTCAGAACACATCAGATGGTTATGACACAGACTTAAAAGCTGAAGGTAAGTTCGTACTTGTTATGAACAACATGCATAATACAAAGTGAAAAGTGTACTAAAAAAAAAGTGTCATAGTTGCAGCAGGCATTAGAGGCAGACTAATTATAAAACAGTCATACCATGAAAACAATATGTGTGTGCAGAGAGAATGTCCAGATGAGATTCTCAAAGAATATTAAAAGATGAAGCACCAAGTCAGGATGCAGAGAGGGTGGTGATCAGACAGACAAATAAAAGTGTTTTTCTACAAAAGGCAAAAGAACAGGATAGGTGGAATTTATTGCTTTCTTTCTAACACAGAAACATTATTTAGACAGTTCTTCTTAAAATGCCATGCTCATTAAAGGAACAGTAACACCAAAAAATGAAAGTGTATAAAAGTAACTAAAATATAATGTGCTGCTGCCCTGCACTGGTGAAAGTTGTGTGTTTACTTCAGAAAGTCTACTATAATTTATATAAATAAGCTGCTATGTAGCCATGGGGGCAGCCATTCAAAGGAGAAAAGGCACAGGCACATAGCAGATAACAGATAAAACACTGTTGTATTCTACAGAGCTTATCTGTTATCTGCTAGGTAACCTGTGCCTTTTCTCCTTTTTTCCAGCTTGAATGGCTGCCCCCGTGGCTACACAGCAGCTTATTATATAAATTATAGTAGGGTTACTGTAGCAAACACACCAGTTTTACCAGTGCAGGGCAACAGTGCATTATATTTTTATTACTTTAAAGCTCTTTCAATTTTTAGTGTTACTGTTCCTTTAAGTTAATGTTTATTAGGGCATTCCCTTACTCCTCTCTGCATTGCAATGTTAGAGAAGCCACACAATAAAGAGACATCTGAGGAGCTATATGTGCAGGCATGCCAAGAAGCTGGTGTTGTACCTGCCTCATATTTCATGCGCCACATGAATGACACAAGTATGGAACTTAAACATCATGGACTGGGACCCCGTGGTGCTCGGGCAATTGCTGCATCATTACTGGTAAGATTATCCTATAATCCTATAACAACCTGGTAGAAAATGTAAGAAAATGCCAGTAAACTTTTTATTATTGTACTCTAAGGATGAGGGGAATCAAGGTGTGCAAAGTGCAATTTCAGATGCAATGGCAATGTTTGTTTCTCCACAATTCAGCATTTTCCCCATACTTCCAGCATCACATAGTTGTGGCTAATGCATCAGAATCTGCACACTTTTGCTTGAGCTTGAACAGATAGTGGACAAAACTTGCCACCAAATGACGTGCCCCCAGTTTTCAGGCACAAGGTTGTGCTGCAATTGACACAGAGCATCATGGTTGGAGGTGACGGTAGCTTCAGAGTTCTCCTGTGTCAATGGATGCGATTGCGCACAATTCATACCAGGAGGCGGGACTAAGGCAGCAGCACCACCAAACGCATCTAAATGAAAGTGCAAGGAGCTGCTTTGGATGCAAGTATCTTAAATGAATGGAATTTTTTATGCAATGGCTGTGATGAAAAGTGGGAAAAATGATGCTCCACATTCTGCACTGTGTTTAAAACAAAGAAAAATTGCTGCATGGCACAAACATTACAGTTTAGCACATATGTTAGTAAATAAAGTTTTTTAAGTAATTTGGATTCTATTACACAGAATGGTCAACACATCTATGTTTATTTATGGTATATCTCATTATATCTTTAATATACTGATACTATGCTAATTACTAAACAAAAAAAATACAAATACTTTTTAGTCTATGTACTGTTCATATACAGTCATGGCCAAACTTTCTGTATTTCTCACAGAAAAGTATTGCAGTAGCACATGTTTTGCTATACACATGTTTATTCCCTTTGTGTGTATTGGAACAGAACAAAAAAGGGAGGAAAAAAAGCAAATTGGACATAATGTCACACAAAACTCCAAAAATGGGCTGGACAAAATTATTGGGTCTTCTGCCATAGCGTTTTATTTCATTTAAATGTTGACAGATAGTTCGCGTTGACACTGATGCTCCCTGAGCCTGCAGGACAGCTTGAATTGCTTTGGAACTTGTTTGGGGCTGCTTATCCACCATTCAGACTATCCTTCATTGCAACCTTTCATCAATTTTCTCTTCCGTCCACGCCCAGATTAGCTACAGTGCCAAGGGTTGCAAACTTCTTGATAATGTTACGCACTGTGGACAAAGGCAAATCTAGATCTCTGGAGATGGACTTGTAATCTTGAGATTGTTGATATTTTTCCACAATTTTGGTTCTCAAGTCCTCAGACAGTTCTCTTCTCCTCTTTCTGTTGTCCATGCTTAGTGTGGCACACACAGACACACAATGCAAAAAATAAGTGAACTTCTTTCCTTTTTATCTGCTTTCAGGTGTGATTTTTATATTGCCCACACCTGTTACTTGCCCCAGGTGAGTTTAAAGGAGCATCACATGTTTGAAACAATCTTATTTATCCACAATTTTGAAAGGGTGCCAATAATTTTGTCCAGGCCATTTTTGGAGTTCTGTGTGACAATATGTCCAATTTGCTTTTTTTCCTCCCTTTTTTTTGTTCTGTTCCAATACACACAAAGGGAATAAACATGTGTATAGCAAAACATGTGTTACTGCAATACGTTTTTGTGAGAAATACGTGATTTTCTGGAAAAATTTCTGGGGTGCCAACAATTTTGGCCATGACTGTATAGTATGTGCTAAAACACATATATTAAGGCTTCATTACTATACTAATTAGCTTGCTTGCTCCCAGTCCAATAAATGCATTACACACCTGAACCTAGAGGATAACTGGATTCAGCCAGAGGGAGCTTCTGACCTGGTGGAGATGCTTAGAAAGAACTACTACATTCAAGACCTGGTACGGTGAGAGGGATGTTGATTTTTTATGTGTGTCACTTTATATAGCTGTATCTTTCCTTTATTTTAATCTGCTTAAGTTGATATGGATTACTTCTTGGTTTTTGTCTTTTTTCAGTACTATTAATTTACATATGCATCATGGAATAAGTAACATAATTACATAATAATTATACATTTCTTTCATGGGGACACACAAGCACTGAAAGGCTAACCACCTTCCTGGAGGAAAGGACACTAAAAAAAACAAAGTGTTGAGTGACTGGGCAGAGTCCCCACCTGGGCAGAGGAGAAGGTAACATTCCAGGAGTTGACAATTAGACAACTCTAGATTGGTCAGAGGTCTATGAGAACATGTATGCCTTTGAGGAACTCTAAAGGTCACTCAAATGGCATCCAGAGCCAACCCAAGCTCCCCTGCTTGATGTCTTGTTCTGGAAACATAGCTTCTATAGGGGTAGACCTCTGTTAGCCCTAGGGCTGTTCAGCTTTGTTTATCTTCCCAGGCAAACCTCTTCTCCCCAGAATCCTTAGGAGCAGAGAGTGGATGTGTTTTTCTGCATGCAAGCTGCTTTTCCTGAGGCCACGTGTTGGCAGGAGTTTTTCTCAACCATCACTTTCTATCCAGGGTGTTATTTTATTTCCTGCATTGCAAGGAAGTGAATGCAATTATGCCCAATGGTTTAGTTCAGGAAGCATTGTTGCCTTTTGTTTCTTTTTTCTCATTAGAGTTCAAGTTTCTCCTGTTTTTATTTTATTCTTGGTGGTGACAGCATCCTAAAGAGGGTTGCAGCCACCTAAAGAGGGGTAGGCCGGTCACTCAAGACTTTTGTTCTTTTAGTGTCCTTTTCTCCAGGAAACTGATGTTAACCCTTCAGTGCTTGTGCCCCCTTTATAGTGCAGAAAAGGATTTTACAAGTAAGACAAAATCTCTTTTTAGCACTCTTTACTTGTGAATTGATTGCAAAGGGTGAGTAACTATGATTGTGAAAATATGTTTGTCACTAGGATTTCTTTACTTCCAGAATATTTCTAACAACCGTCTTGGTGTATGTGGTGCAGAGGTAATTTCCAAAATGTTGCTGGACAACACATCCCTTCTCTGCTTAAAACTAGCACGTAAGTTTTAGTTTCGCCTAGGTTGCATTTTATTAATTTACGGTAGATTCCTCCCTCACTTTTGACATGGCCATACTTCTCTGTCCCAATCAAGTCTGTGAGAGTTATAGGGTAGGAGTGTTTGAAAATAATACATTTTTCTGTTTTTCAATTTTTTTTAGAGAATGAATTTAATGATGAATCTGTGAAGTACTTTGTTGAAGCATTATCTGTGAGTGAAAGAAAGCTGGGCAAGATCCAAAACTTCCATCTCTTACTTCCCTGCCTGGTTCTGTTATACTGTTTTTTTGGGATTACATTTGTCTCTTGTCACTGTATCCATGCAAATATACTGCTACTATTTATGGATTGTGTCTTTTCATACCAAACTAATAAATCTTGGCTTCTTATCTACCCTTAGGCTAATTTTCGCTTAACCGAGCTGGATCTGAGTCACAATGAGTTTTGTGAGAAAGGAGGCGAGTACCTTGGACAAATACTGGGTGAGTAGTAAGACTAAGGTGAGGAGACATGAAACATTTAAATAACTCTAAGGTGGAAAATAAAAGGGGGAAAGGATGAAACATAAGGTTAAAGGGAAGGAAGACGAAGAGAGAAAAGTGTAAAGAAGTATATTATGTGAGACGAAATAGTGAGAGACTAAGGGAATTGTTTTTGGAGGAAGTGAAAGGAAGTAGACATCAGGTGGAATCTGGTGAGGAACCAGATTTTATGTGAGGAGTAAAATGGAAGAAAGGCTTCAGGCAGGCAAAAGAGAAGTTATGACTAATGGCACACAGGACATTTTGTTGGCTTATAAAATTACCTTCCTGCCTGCAGCTGCTTGCCATTAATTTGCAAAACACCAGAGGTCGCAGGAAAGATTGTAATTGTAATGTGTAGGGCCACCTTAAGGGCATAAATGGAAAAGGAAAAAAAAGAGTTACAAATAGAGACATTAAAAACACTGATTAAGGAAAAGTAACTGAAAATGGAAGTATAAAAGTCAGATGAAGTCGTAAAATTAATAAAAAGTATGGATGCAGAGAAGAGTGGATCAATCACCCCTTGAGTGACCTCAGAATGGAACTAGTTTTGCTTCACTCTGGTGCTGCTGTATATCTGAAGTCATGCTAGGCTACTTGGTGTTGGCTGTATGGTTATGACAATATCAATTATGTCTGCAGTTATTTTGGCTCCTTTTGCTTCACAAAATTGCCAGTTTCAAGATGAAATTTGCTTTTTTTAAATGAGATGAAATTGTTGCTGCTGTTTATCTTTCCACTGCACTTTCCCATAAGTACCCCATTTTGAGAATGCAGATGCTAAGTGTGATTATGACTTTCTGTTTCCATCTTCTACTGATTTTGCTTCTCTGAATTGAACTTGTTGATGTCTGAAGTTGAAATGCATGGACTTTGTTTATAATATACACAACACAACCACAGACCCTTTCACCTTGAATTCCAGTCCCATAGTATGTGTGGGTTCTTGTAACAGGGCCATAGAGCAACTATACTGATGATAACATGAGATAATTTTAGTATAATTAATGAAAATATTTTTATTTTAGCTTCTAATGAGGGTCTGCAAGTGTTGAACCTCAGCTGGAATCACATTCGTATGAAAGGAGCCATTGCTCTCAGTGCTGGCCTGCGGGTAACTATAATATGACGGTGGGTTACATATTGACGTATAGTCCTGTAAGATGGAGATATGGAGTATGGGGTATGTGTGACAATTTAGAGAAGGAGTAGTATTAATATCTGTATTACAATTCACTTTTGTATTTTAGTTTTGTATTTCCTTAAGTCACTGGCACAAATCTTGTCAGTATTTCATATTTCTGCTTTATTCCTACACAGGCTAATGGGATGCTTAAGATCTTGAACCTTTCATACAATGGTTTTGGAAATGAAGGAGCTTTGGCACTGGGTGAAGCACTTAGAGTGAATTGCTCTCTGATACAGCTAGATATCACTTGCAATCGCATAAACAATGAGGGAGTAAGGCTGTTGTGCAAAGGACTGGAGATCAATGAAACCCTGCGTGTGCTAAAGGTAATGCAAAGCTGATAAACTAGATAGTGTGAGCTGTTTGCTTGTAAAACTGGCTGTAATATAGCACCTATGTAAAAATGGCACTAAAAAGATGGTATACGGGTGGTTCACAAATTTGTGACTGCTAAATAGGATTGACACATAAGGGTTGATTCACTAAAGGTCGATAAGCGTTATCCCATGTTTTTTGCGTTAAAATTGACGTGAAAAAAAACCAAAAAACGCGCAATTCACTAAAGTATTATCGTATGCGTTAAGTCGCATATCGCGTGCGTTAAATAGCGCGCAACCGAATGCGTTACTTTTAACACATTGCGTTAATTCTCGCGCAGAAATAATACTAACGCATGATTCACAAACACTTAGACGCGCTAAATATCGCATTAGTCTGTGCGAAAATTAACACCTACTTGGGGCAGGCGGTAATTATAGAAAAGTACACTTCATGAGCTTTTGGCAACACAATATGGACTTTGCAGTGTTATTTATTCAAGTATGTGTTAGCCCTAGAGTGATGCATCCTCCAGTTTGCAGGGAATTTTCAGAACAGTAGTTTTCCGAAAGTAATGGCGTGTATAGTTAATATGGCGTGCATTTTTTCGCACATGGTGACAATTTGTGCGTGCTGCATTAATTAGCGAACGTTGTGTTAAATACCGCACGAAAATAGTCTTTGCGACTTAAATAACACAAACAGCATTGCATCTAAATTAACACAAGTATCCTTTTAGTGAATTGTGCGTTGTCGCGAAAAATAAGACGCAATAAAATTTTTAACGCATGCTATAAATAGCGCTCGTTTCATCGCACTTTAGTGAATCAACCCTATAGTCTGTAAAATGTTTGCAAATAGCTAATATGCCAAAACAGCCTCAAAAGTGATTTATAAAAATCCAACATGCTTTTATCTGCACTTATATAAAGCTACAAAATACTTTCCTCTGGCTTACTAACTTATTACAAGTCAACATCAGCATTATCTACCCATAAAGGCCAGCTGAAACTTTCCAATTTACAAATTTACAACTCTACTGCACAAGACATAACAGCCACCAAAAGTAATATAAGCCAGTGCCCATGGCAGCAGACAATAGAGAGAATCAGATAAGCTGGCCAGAATTTATAAGCAGGAACTCAGGGACTAACTAGATTAATGGCAACCTCCACAACTGCTTGGTAACAGAAGCCTGGAGCATTGAATGCAGGGTCCATGTCAGCTGAGATTTGGGAAGCATGTTTGATGTTCTAGATAGTCTAGAATGCCCAGATTGTCACTTCGGTAAGATCTGAGGAGAACATTATCTGTTCTATATATTCTATATTTATATATTCTAGGAACTATGGTTGACTTACTGACCTAGGTCTGTAACCTTGTTATGAGCTAAACTGAGCCCTGGTCACAAGCTGGACCTTATCTGTTGGTTCCTAGGGGTGCAAATAAGAGCTATAATTGGCTATTTGGTAGCCCCTATATGGACTGGCAGCCTACAGGAGACTCTGTTTGGCTTTACACTGGGATTTATGCAATCAACACTTGCCTCCAAGCCAGAAATTAAAAAATGAGCACCTACTTTAAGGCCACTGGGAGCAACATCCAAGGGGTTGATGAGCAACATGTTGCTCATGAACCACTGGTTGGGGATCACTGCCCTAAAGCATGAAAAACACTTGTGTGTGTGGGAGCATCTTGATTTTGTGGCCAAAATGCCTAAAGCTTTTACAGTGATCCCCAACCAGTGGCTTGTGAGCAACATGTTTCTCACCAACCCCTTGGATGTTACTCTCAGTGCCCCCAAACCAGGTAGTTATTTTTGAATTCCTTTGGTTAAATAAAAACAAGATTTACTACCAAATAAAGCCTCCTGTAAGCTGATAGTTTGCATAGAGACTACCTAATAGCCAATTGTAGCCCTCCAAGTCTTTTTACATTTGACTGTGGCTCACAAGTTGGTTGGGGACCCCTGTTTTACATGGAATGTATATATAGGTTTTATATAAATGTTTACTGAACATTTTCTTATTTTGCTTTATATTAGCTCTCAAAGAATCCCATCAATGTAGAGGCTGCTATCCTTCTGCTCAACACAATCTCTAATAGGCCTGAATGCAAGATGGAGGAGCTGGACATTTCTGTGAGCAGTGGGAGTAATTATATTCATAAACAATATAATATATTTATCAATATATTATAGTAGATTTATCACAATGTAAGATTAGAGCTCATCACAGAAAAAAATCACTCATTTTCTATTCATTCCTCTATGGGATTTCATCCCTAAGTGTATTTATTGATAGGTGAGTTCACCATTTGATAATTACGCATCTAAAAATCCCCATAGGAATGTATCAAAAGTGGGTGAATTTTTATGTAGTGAGCTCAAATCTGACATTTTGATAAGTCTACACCTAAGTTTTAGACAATTCTTTTCGTACATTAAATTATCATCACTGATCTTATGAAGTGCGTTATTCTGATTTATTTGATTTTATTTGTCCAAAAGTTGGCTTTTCAATAAAAAAATAATTTTTTGATGTTAATGTTGGCCATATGCGTTAGAGTTATGATCTTTTCTGTGACCAATGATCGCAGGAATTTTCGTTCGTAGACTACACTAACGCTCAAAGGTGAATCATCAGATATGCAGGTGAAAAGAATTCTACCCCTATCTGAAGATTCAGTACTAAACATTTGCCAGTGTTCAAAGGCACCCAATCAAAATATTTCAACCAACATAATAGATGAGATAACCAATACTCAAGGCCTTTGCCAATATTGGTAGCCTTGCCTTCCACCATACACTAACCGATTAGTGCACCAAATGAAGTTTCGTAAGATACCACCATACACTAACCAATTAGTGCACCAAACTAAGTTTCGTAAGATACTGCCATACACTAACAGATTAATGCACCAAACAAAGTTTCGTAAAATAATATTGATGCGTGTGTGGCCACCTTAAAGGACAAGGAAAGGCAAAGTCACTTGGGGGTGCCAAAATGTTAGTGACCCCCAAGTGACTTTAATCGTTTACCTTGTACCCCGGGCTGGTGCCCCTGTTAGGAGAAAACAGCACCAGCCCGGGGTACCTTGAGAGAGCGCTTACTCCTTCCTGGTTTGTTTTTGTAGGCGCATGTGCAGTAGAGTGAAAAGCCGACTTCTCTGTTGGCTTTTCACTCTACTGCGCATGCTCGCGAAGCAGGAAGAAGGAAGCGCTGCAGCTACCCCGGGCTGGTGCTGTTCTCTCCCAACAGGGGCACCAGCCCAGGGTAAAAGGTAGGCGATTAAAGTCACTTGGGGGTGCCTAATATTTTGGCACCCCCAAGTGACTTTGCCTTTCCATGTCCTTTAAGACCATTTACTGCAACATATTCTACTAATATGTTTTTACCCATCCTCCAGGCAGCTGACCTATATAAGTGTGCCTTTCACTGTCTCAATCCCTCAATCCCTCAGCCATTTTGTGTTAAAGGACCAATAAAATAAAAAAAATGAAAATATTACACACATATATAATTTTGTTTGTCAAACACCTACAAATAAACGTTTTTTGGCAACAAATGTCCTATTTTAAATGTGAAAGGTTTCAGTCTGTAGTCCTGTAGAAAACCATGAATGGCATTTGACTTCTGTTTATCTCCCTGTGTAAGAACAAAACCCATTGTATTCTACACAACTTATCTACTATGTACACATGAGTCTTTTTCCCTATTCAGCCGGAATGGCTGCCCTGTGGCACACCAGCTTATTGATATAAACTATAGTAGTGACACAGCTTATATCATTTCTGAAGCAAACAGATTTATTAACCAGTGCAGAGTAACAGTACTGTGCAATGCATATAAAACACTTTTTGGTTACCTCAGTTTGAGTGTAAAGAGAGCTAAGGCTAATGGCAGATGGGTCACTTTCTCTCCGCACATTCAGGAAGAAGTAGGCAGCGGATCAGATTTTCTTCACTAGCCCATCTGCAGTTACCTTAAAAGTAGAAAAAGCTAGGACAAACAGAAGAGAAGGCAGTGGGAGTTAGCAATGAAACCCGGTAAAGGTAGTAAGGTAGTAAGAATTAAGGGGTATATGTATCATGCTGTGTAAAAAGTGGAGAGAAGCATTACCGGTGATGTTGGCCAGGGCAACCAATCAGCAATTAGATTTCAACAGTTAGAAAACCAAATTAAAGCATCTGACTGGCCGCTATGAGCAACATCACCGGTAATGTTTTACTCCACTTTTTACACAGCATGATAAATATACCCCTAAGACTATCAGCAGCCAGAAATAGCAAAGGTGCAAGGCAAAGGAAGCAACACTGTTTAAACGCCCTTTTATTTTGACAGAACGTGCTAGTGAATCCACAATTTCTTGTTCGCCTGGAGACGGTGTCCTTGTATCACCCAACAATGCGTGTATTGTATGCTGGGGAGCATGGATTTGTCCCAAGAAAACCTGCCGGTCGTCAGGACCCGATGAAGGTCATTCAGGTAATTAAAGTGCTTATGTTCTAAACGTAGACATAGAATTTCTTAAAAATGACACATGAAATGCATCTTATATTCAATAAGCGCACACATAAGCAGAAAACATACTGAATACAGCAAATATTAATATTTCTGATATATGTTTTAACTGGACTTATGGCATGGCCTGCTTCTGAGAAACCATTATTATAGAGCAGCACACCATTAAAATTAAAAGGGCACTACAGGGCATTCACAATTCCCCACACAGTTTGCCAAGTGCAAAAAAAGACACAATATGGTTGTTGTTTGTACTTTGCCCACTGCATGGGGCGTTTTGCAAATAGCCACAGGCCTTTGCACTCCATTTCAAAATGCAAAGACCTGTGGACAGTGCCTATAATCAAGCATTAGACCACACTCAGTTTTAAAAGGGCAGGTGGGTGGGAGGCATGTAGGCATCCTACCCTCCTGCCCCCTGCCTACCCCTAATTTGCACATGGTTTGCACATCAAGTTAGGGAGCCAAATGAGGAGCAAGCAGGTGGAAAAGACAGAGCTGGGCTGCATCTCCAGATGCTGTTCTGTGTAAGAAGTGCCCCTCATTTCTTCCCTATGACCCCATACTTATCCCACTGCCAAGTCTACAGTAGCTTTCCTATTATGCTTGAACTTATCTTTAACTCACACATTAGTTTCCTTAGCACAGAGGACCACTTCCACTGAGGTGCAATCTGTCACAGCAGAATAGATTATACAGATTATCTCTCTAAATTTCCACAGTCTTTCTAAAGTTGCATGTGGCACAGGTAAAAATTCAGAAAAAAATATGTTTGAAGACCTTTCCTTAATCTCTGAGCCTAGATCCCCAAAATAACTCTCTATCTACCATTAATTTTGTCATTACTACCAAAATATACCAAGACAACCAGGTCATGCTTAATCCCACCCAATAGTTTGTCTACCCAATCAACCACATACAGAACCCTGGCACCATGGAGACTGCAAACTGTTTGGCTGTAGTGATGAGGCCAAAAGATTTCCCTTTATAGCTTTTATAATAATGGATTCCCCTATAAACACAATCCATCTATGCTGGTCTCCCGACTGTTACAAAGATTAGCCCCATCAAGAACCCCCTATTCCTAGGTCCATACTCCTATCTTCCATGCCAAACTGGCAAACCTGTTGGAATGCACACACCCCAGATCAGTCTGCCCTTTTCAACACACTAGGCTTCCTTACTATTACCCAACTGCCTCATAATACTGCTGCTCTTCTCCTCCCACAGTACTATCAGACCTGGAAAGGTCTTGCTTAGTGAACGAGAGACTCCTTTCTGTGCTGCTCTAGATCTCTAACTCAAGCCTTTAGAGTGGCAATTAGCTCACATCCACCACAGTGGTAAGCACTTTGAATCTCCCAAAATAAAGCGCTATCCAGCCTCTTAGTAGTAGTAGGGTAATTTGAAGTTAGTTGATATTAGTGTAGACTTCCAAGGACAAAAAAAACACCATATAACTCTTCTCTTTGTCTGCTACAACTGAAACCACTGTGTCTTAATCTAATTGTCCATCTCTCTTAATGTAGAATTACCTGAATGAACGCAAACTGCGCATGCTGGATTTTTTTAAGAACATGGATAAAGATAGCACTATGAGGATCCCAGTTAATGACTTTCGGAGACACATAACAGTAAGTGCAGTTGTGGAATAATGGACTTGTAAAAACGGTCAGTAACATCCACAACAGTACAGCACATAGAAATAAAGATGTTATTAATACAGGAATTAGAGTTGCCAACTCACGTTTCTCCTGCATGTGTCCAGTAATGATAGCAACTATAGTATCTTTTGAAAACTATCAGTTTTTCTCTAGAAAGCAATTTGTAACATTTTGAAGGAAAATTAACATCAAAAAACGTTTTACCACTTGCTTGCATATTTCCTGGTACATCTGAACCTTTCTTCTAATTTTCTACTCATGTCAGTTTAATTCAGTCTCAACTGAAAAAGTCTAGACATCAGTAGTTCTTTGTACTCATCACAACACTAATGATATGCTTAAACAAGAAAAGTGGGGGAGCAAAATAGTTTATTGCCATAATATACCCATGGGAGTATTCTCCTAGATTTGAATGCAGTCATTAGTGTTTAGGTAAGGACCATTAATTACAGCTAATTTATTTGTTATAAAGACATCTAGAATCCAATGACTTAGAAGGTGGTACTCTGTTGCATCAATAGATGAGGAAGTGAAAGGAGCCACAACTCATTCTCACTTCCAGGGCCACTCCATGCTGTTTGGCCTTCCCTGTGCAAACTCAAAATCCATAAAATGAACAGTCGAGTTGCTGCCATTAGCTAGAAGAGAACCCTTAAACAAGCAAAAAGACCTGTGGATTTTTCCTTGCAAAATGTATGTTTACCAGTTGATAAATATGACACTTTCCTTCTACAACTTTCACTCCCCTGCCTGGCATTTATATTTGCTGTTCCATTTTTTTTTCATTTCCCAATATACTACATTCACTACTGCCCAAACTTATTATCTGTGGCCACTTTTCCATACAGCAGGCTGGCCTTCCCCTGAATAGTGCACAATTGGATGCACTGGTGCAAACACTGGACAGAGAGGAGACTGGCTTTGTGGACTACAGGTAAGAGCATGGTATCATCTTAGTTACATACACAGTTACATAGTAGCCAAGACATCCATCAAGTTTTATGTTTTGCTAAAACATTATAGTCAGAACAGAAAAAAACAGATAAAGTTGTCTCCAGTTTGCACAGAAGAAAGAAAATCCATCCTGTTTATAAACTCAGCAATAGGAGTTGTCTCTGGATCAATGTTTTTAGTGTTTCAATGATTTGTCCCTGGATTAACATACTATAAAATGGGGCTACTTAAAGGGGAACTATCACAGCAAATCAGCTTTCACTCTGCTTTGTCATTTACACATTTCCGTGTCACTGATGCAGACCAGGGAGCCAGATATTCTTATAACAGCAAAGTACATACCAATGGCAAACCCTTTTTACTAGTCCCTCATAATAGGCACCTAGGACTTAAAACATTTATTAAACATATTAAAGGAAAACTATACCCCCAAAATGAATATTTAACCAACAGATAGTTTGTACTATGTTAAGTGACCTATTAAAGATTTTGCCAACCAGACCATCGCGAATCCACACACTTCCCTATACTAGCACCTGTAATCATAACTGATGGGTTGTCTGCTGGCATACTGATTCCAGTCTCTACCTCCTTGTTGAGGCCCTAGACTGCCCATACTACCTAGCCTTACTGTTCTTACTGCTGCAGTCAGCAATTGCACATACTATTCTACCACACACTTTAGTCAGAAGGCTTCTGGATAAGTTCAATGCACATGCCACCCAGCGATGTTTCGGGGGTTGCTGCTGCTTGCCCCTCACCCGCGCAATGTTGGAGCAGGTCCTAGAGGCCGATTATTTGCTATGGCCCTCCCTGCGGGCAGATTCCGGCTGAGCTCTTCCGCTCACCCTTCCCGCCAGCAACCTTACACTGCTGGCACTCCTTTCTGCCTTCTCTATTTATAGGTGCGTGCCTGGAAGCCGCACCCCTTTTGTGGCATCATTGCGGAGCGGGCCACGGGTCTATAAATAGAGGAGGGAAGCCAGGTCGGGCAGGGTTGGGAGTGGGTCACTAGTTTTCACCTTACCTCATGGCAGGAGTGGCCCTGGTGCCCACCTGATCATTCAGTGACTCCACAGGTTGAGTTTAGACGTTTCCTGTCTAAATGGATAGGTGCACATTGGCACATTCGTTAAATTTTGGGGGTCAGGATCTTTTTAGCCATAGCACTAATTTTCCAGGCACAGCAAATAGCTGCCTATAATTAAGTGAGGATAACAGTCTGAGATATTGTATAAAAGTCATAACACTGAAAGCAGATGCTCTACATGTTGCATCACCTGACTTGTTTCTTTTTTGCTAAACTTAATTTGTTACTTTGCACTCATATTTTTTGCATCTTCATTTCTATATGCTATGTCCTATAGCCTTATTTTGTTGATAATTTACTATTAGATCATTCAGCCAACCTCTTTACTCTTCAGGGACCTTGTAGACACTCGGAACAAGATGGTTAGAGACCAGCGTGAAGAGCAGCGACGCAAGGAAAGAAAGAAACGGCAGAAAAAGCAGCGTAGTGAACGAGCCTTGAGGTCCTTCCATAGTGCAGTTAGGGCATTTACTCCTCCTCCTGCCTCAAGGGGAGCCCTGGATCACAGCACCAGCCCTGTTCATGTCTCTGTCACTTCTCTTAGTTCCTGGTATCAGGAAGAAGAACAAGGCCCCTCTCTTAGATTTTCTGCCACGAAGAGGAAGACCACAGAGGAAGAAAGTGTCCTGCAGAGCCAGGGTGCTGAGCAATATTACAGTTCACAGGGAAGTCTAGGTTCCCAGTGTCTCTCTGAGCCTCTTACTCTCCTGGAAAGAAGTTCCTCCCCTCTCTGTGACAGTGGATAGAAGGAATCTATAGTGTAATGTATGGATGTACAGCGCTGCGTACATAAGTAGCCCTTTATAAATAAAGATATACATACATACATGAGTGCAGTTCTTAAATGGGACCTAAAGCTGTATACTAAAAGTCCTTAAAATTAAACATGAAACCCAAATTCATTTTTCAGTTAAATTATCCAAACCTATTATAAATGTATTTAAAAATCTAATCTGTCAATCATACATTGCCTGCCCCGCCTCTATGCCTTGCATAATGATTGTCAGCTCCCATTCAGCACATGGGATATCACCTAGATGGCTTACCTTAATAACACACCTGCCAGTTTGCTTTGACTGTAAATTCCAGGGCTGAAGGGAAAAAAAATTAAATAGTTTATACAGTGTAAGTAAAGTTTATTTTGCTCAACTAACATGATAGCAAAGGATTTGGAATTATTTTTTAGGGTGACAGGTCTCCTTTAAGCTACTGTAAAACGATAGTTGACAACCTCCCTGTAACACTTACCTATAGCATTCGCCATTCGCGGGGCGATTTCATGAAATCGCCGAAAAAGACTCGCGGGTCTTTTTCGGCGATTTGCGCAAAATCGCGCCGCCGCGTCTGCCATCCAGCCGGCGACTTACATGTTCGCCGGTGGGATGGCAGGGGTAGGCAACTCGGGGAGATTAGTCGCCCGCGAACAGGGAGTTTTGCCGCGGGCGACTAATCTCCCCGTGTGCCAGAGCCCTAAAGGTTTATTAGGAACACCTGTTCAATTTGTCATTAATGCAATTATCTAATCAACCAATCACATGGCAGTTGCTTCAATGCATTTAGGGGTGTGGTCCTGGTCAAGACAATCTCCTGAATTCCAAACTGAATGTCAGAATGGGAAAGAAAGGTGGTTTAAGCAATTTTGAGCATGGCATGGTTGTTGGTGCCAGACGGGACGGTCTGAGTATTTCACAATCTGCTCACTTACTGGGATTTTCACGCACAACCATTTCTAGGGTTTACAAAGAATGGTGTGAAAAGGGAAAAACATCCAGTATGCGGCAGTCCTGTGGATGAAAATGCCTTGTTGATGCTAGAGGTCAGAGAAGGGTATTCGTATGGTGTTCCTAATAATCCTTTAGGTGAGTGTATATAATCCAGCATAGGTAATTAGTCTGAGGTTTAAATAAATGGTTCAGCCCATTTGGACCACCAATTGGATAGCTATATTGGACAAAGATACGTTGCTGTGCATGGCCAGCATGCAGGAACATATTTTTTTGTGGCTAGGTAGTAATTAGAATTTAAATTGCACATGAATATGCTATAACCCTCCCCCAGAGACTGGTAAGATAACTGTAACTGATAACTTTCGTACCTTAACACTATGGGGCATATCTATCAGATAGAGAATGCAGAGCTTGCACACAATCCATCAGAGTGAAATTCTGCCATCCTTAGTCACCCAAAGAAATATTTTAAAATCCTTTGCTACAGGTTAGTCAAGGAAAATAAACTTTACTTAAACTATATACATTTTTAACATTTTGTTTCATTCATTCTTTAGGAATTCACAACTACAATATGCAGACAGACACAATTTTGTGGATATTATTCCAAAATCATGCCAAAATCTATTGTATGAGCCAGAAAGGAGGAACTAATCCACACATGCCCATGCACAGGCTATGCAATTATAGACAGTGAGGAGGTCAGTGACACCTAGGAAGTACAGAATGGAAAGTAAATTAGTTTATAACAGGTATGGATGATTTAATTAAAAATAAAATTTGTATTCATGTTTAGTTTGACAGGTCTGGGTGGCAGGTGCCCTTTAACAACATATTTTTAAATGGGTTAAAGTGCGTGTTCACCCTTTCATAAATAAGCCTTTAATTTTATTCTGGTGAACTATGGCAAGCTCACTTTTTGATAAATTTGCCCCTATGTCATCTTAACACAAGCAATATGATGATTTCTGATGGCTTCTGGAAGTTAAGCATTTCTTTCACTAGCAAGTAAACAGTATTTACTGAAGTTTAGCAGCTCCAGAAAAGGGACTTCCAATAATGGCACCTATGAGAGGTGAAGGGCCAGCGCAGGATCTCTTTTTTTGGGCGCCCAGAGGCCGCCTCCATTCTCTGTCCCCCTCTCCTCTCAGGATCGCACCAATGCTCTGGGGAGAGGATGCACTATAGTTTTCTGTGAATCCTGTCCCCAGTGCTCTGTATGTGAGCAAATTCTACATGCAGCTGGGCAGCATGCCACCCCAAAATGTATGGCGCTTATTAAAGCCCTGTTAGCCATTAAAATAATTATGTAATAAGGTGACGCAGAACAGACTGAAGAAGTGTGAAGGAAAACAAGTGGAGAATTGGACTTGCAGTCTGACCTAGCTTCCTAACATTATGCTGCTCCTCATGCTTTGCTGCTCCATTCTAAGTCGTTGCAACACAAGTTAATACAAAGCAGAGGTGGTGAGACAAACTAAAAATATAAAATGCAAATTGATTGGACATTTTGAACCTAAATAGAATGCATTATAATCGGTTGTGGACTGTACCTACAGAGCAGTAGTAAAGTCACCACACATTGGTCTAAATCTGTGACATCTACAATTTAACTTTTACCAACAAAACAAATTTAGTGTAACTGAAGAGATGTACCTCTAGCATCATTCTACTATTTTTACACAACATATGCATAACAAACTTTGCACTACAAGATGTCTATTGCATAATACCAGCTTCAGTGAGGGAGTTTTTTGGCGCCATTTCATAAATATTACAGTATAAGCGAACTTACCTAACTAAAATAGAAAATCTTATAAAACATGATCTTTCCATTGGGATTAATTTACATAACCTCTTTTAATAACACATACTTTAAATTATACTTGAGTTATAAGTAGAAAGTATCCATAATATATCTCCTAGCAAACTAGCCTCTGAGGAAAGGTTTTGGTGCCATCTTATGGTAATAAACACTAATAAATAAAATTTCTATCTAGTGGAAGCCTTTTATATGCTTTAACTCTTTTACTGCCAAGCACGTATGGCATACGTGCTGGCAGTAAAAGGGCTTAAACGCCAACGACGTGTCTCATACGTCGTTGGCGTTTAAGCGCTGCCCTCTGCAGCGGCGGCATGTGCCGCCGCTGCAGAGGGCTTCTAACAATGACAGCCCCCCTGGGCAATGTGCCAGGGGGGCTGTCATCAGGGTCCTGCGAGCCGATCGCTCGCAGGACCCTCCAGGAAGCAGCAGATGCGATCGCATTGCATCTGCTGCTTCCTGCTTCCTCCCTCTCCCCCAGCGCCGGCCCAAATGAGGAAGGAGGCGATCGGTCTTCAGGAACAGGTAAGGACTTTTTTTTTTATTGCATTTACACACTTTTACACACTTATACACACATTTACATACATTTATACACACTTACATACATTTACACACACTTACAGCACACATTTTAGCATTTTTTTATTTTTTTTTTTTCATTTTTCACACTTTTATACACTTATTTACACTCATATACACACTTACACACTATCACACAACTTTTACACATGTACACACATGTATACACAAACACTTTGGTTTTTTTTGTTTTGCTTTTTTTTTTTTTTTTTTTTCATTTTACCACTTTGTTTTTATTTTCTTTTACCTAAAAACTGTTTATTTTGACAGCGTAACTATTGGATCAGATATTCTGGCCACTAATTACACTGTCATGTAACTTATTTTGTTGTTTCACTGATTTGCACAATTTTTGTGGTTTTATCACATTTTATCCCTATATAAGTGTTCCTGATCTGTTTTTAGCGTAGCTTTGCCAGGTGTAACTTTGGTGTACAAAAATAACTTTACCTATTTTGAATTCATCAGAATGTGTACTTTCCAAAAATATATGGTTTTCTGGGGGTCACTGTATAGTTAGGGGGGGGTTACTGCACATAATACACTGACAGGGGGCTGTGTGCAAAAGCTGAGCTGGCAGGCGAGAAATCCTTATGCGCTATTTTCATTTTGGGTTCAGTACATACCACAGACTTTGGTATATCTATGCATATTGGGCATCAATCTGTTCAGTAGGCCTCTGGTGTTCCTATTTGGGGTGACTTGCCTTTGTACGCAAGAAATTGTGTGAGATAAATGCGGCAAATTGCAACATTTTTAGGCGATTTTCTGAAATCTCATAAAAACCGATAACTTTAGGAAAGCTTTGCGGCTTGGTACTTTGGTGTAGAAAGGACTCTTTACCCTTGTTGGATTTGTCAGAATGTGTACTTTCCAAAAATATATGGTTTTGTGGGGGTCTCTGTATAGTTAGGGGAAGTTTTGGCACATAATACACTGACAGGGGGCTCTGTGTGCAAAAGCTGAGCTGGCAGGCGAGAAATCCTTATGCGCTATTTTCATTTAGGGTTCAGTACATACTGCAGACTTTGGTATATCTATGCATATTGGGCATCAAACTGTTCAGTAGGCCTCTTGTGTTCCTATTTGGGGTGACTTGCCTTTGTACACAAGAAATTGTGTGAGATAAATGCGACAAATTGCAACATTTTTAGGCAATTTTCTGAAATGTCATAAAAACCAATAACTTTAGGAAAGCTCTGCAGATTGGTACTTTGGTGTAGAAAGGACTCTTTACCCTTGTTGGATTTGTCAGAATGTGTACTTTCCAAAAATATATGGTTTTGTGGGGGATCTGTATAGTTAGGGGAAGTTTTGGCACATAATACACTGACAGGGGGCTCTGTGTGCAAAAGCTGAGCTGGCAGGCGAGAAATCCTTATGCGCTATTTTCATTTAGGGTTCAGTACATACCGCAGACTTTGGTATATCTATGCATATTGGGCATCAAACTGTTCAGTAGGCCTCTGGTGTTCCTATTGGGGGTGATTTGCCTTTGTACGCAAGAAATTGTGTGAGATAAATGTGACAAATTGCAACATTTTTAGGCAATTTTCTGAAATGTCATAAAAACCAATAACTTTAGGAAAGCTCTGCAGATTGGTACTTTGGTGTAGAAAGGACTCTTTACCCTTGTTGGATTTGTCAGAATGTGTACTTTCCAAAAATATATGGTTTTGTGGGGGATCTGTATAGTTAGGGGAAGTTTTGGCACATAATACACTGACAGGGGGCTCTGTGTGCAAAAGCTGAGCTGGCAGGCGAGAAATCCTTATGCGCTATTTTCATTTAGGGTTCAGTACATACCGCAGACTTTGGTATATCTATGCATATTGGGCATCAAACTGTTCAGTAGGCCTCTGGTGTTCCTATTTGGGGTGACTTGCCTTTGTACGCAAGAAATTGTGTGAGATAAATGCGGCAAATTGCAACATTTTTAGGCGATTTTCTGAAATGTCATAAAAACCGATAACTTTAGGAAAGCTTTGCGGCTTGGTACTTTGGTGTAGAAAGGACTCTTTACCTTTGTTGGATTTGTCAGAATGTGTACTTTCCAAAAATATATGGTTTTGTGGGGGTCTCTGTATAGTTAGGGGAAGTTTTGGCACATAATACACTGACAGGGGGCTCTGTGTGCAAAAGCTGAGCTGGCAGGCGAGAAATCCTTATGCGCTATTTTCATTTAGGGTTCAGTACATACTGCAGACTTTGGTATATCTATGCATATTGGGCATCAAACTGTTCAGTAGGCCTCTGGTGTTCCTATTTGGGGTGACTTGCCTTTGTACGCAAGAAATTGTGTGAGATAAATGCGACAAATTGCAACATTTTTAGGCGATTTTCTGAAATGTCATAAAAACCAATAACTTTAGGAAAGCTCTGCAGATTGGTACTTTGGTGTAGAAAGGACTCTTTACCCTTGTTGGATTTGTCAGAATGTGTACTTTCCAAAAATATATGGTTTTGTGGGGGATCTGTATAGTTAGGGGAAGTTTTGGCACATAATACACTGACAGGGGGCTCTGTGTGCAAAAGCTGAGCTGGCAGGCGAGAAATCCTTATGCGCTATTTTCATTTAGGGTTCAGTACATACCGCAGACTTTGGTATATCTATGCATATTGGGCATCAAACTGTTCAGTAGGCCTCTGGTGTTCCTATTTGGGGTGACTTGCCTTTGTACGCAAGAAATTGTGTGAGATAAATGCGACAAATTGCAACATTTTTAGGCGATTTTCTGAAATGTCATAAAAACCAATAACTTTAGGAAAGCTCTGCAGATTGGTACTTTGGTGTAGAAAGGACTCTTTACCCTTGTTGGATTTGTCAGAATGTGTACTTTCCAAAAATATATGGTTTTGTGGGGGTCACTGTATGGTTAGGGGAAGTTTTGGCACATAATACACTGACAGGGGGCTCTGTGTGCAAAAGCTGAGCTGGCAGGCGAGAAATCCTTATGCGCTATTTTCATTTTGGGTTCAGTACATACCGCAGACTTTGGTATATCTATGCATATTGGGCATCAAACTGTTCAGTAGACCTCTGGTGTTCCTTTTTGGGGTGATTTGTCTTTATCTGATCTTTATCAAGAAATTGTGAGAGATAAATGCGGCAAATTGCAACATTTTTATGCGATTTTCGAAAATGTCATATAAATCTGCAAACTTAGGAAAGCTTTACAGCTTGGTACTTTGTAGCAATAAGAAATATTTACCCATTATAGATTCGGGGGGATGTGTATTTTCCAAAAATATATGGCTTTCTGGGGTGAATGTACTTTTTTTGTAGCATTATCCCACATAAAGGATGTAAATGTGTTGATTTTGCAGGAGCTGAAATGATAGATCATATGGGGGTATGTTCCCATTGGGGCCCCTACATGCCACATACTTAGGTAAACCTATACATATTGGGCATCAAACTGTTCAGTGGACCCCTGGCGTTCAAATTTAGGGTGTTTTATCTTGGTACCTAACACTATGTGGGAGATAAGATGCTGCAAAGTGGAAGCTTTGAGGGGATTTTTGGAAATGTCATCAAAATTGCTAACTTTAGAAAAGCTGTGCGGCTTGGTACTTTGGAGTAGAAAGACATGGGTACCCATTTTAGATTCGGGGGAATGTGTACTTTCCAAAAATATATGACTTTCTGGGGTGAGCGTACTTTTTTGTAGCTTTATCCCACATATAATGATGTAAATGTGTTGATTTTGCATGAGCTGAAATGACAGAAATGACAGTATATATGGGGGTATGTTCACATTGGGGCCCCTACATGCCACATACTTAGGTAAACCTATACATATTGGGCATCAAACTGTTCAGTGGACCCCTGGCGTTCAAATTCAGGGTGTTTTATCTTGGTACCTAATGCTATGTGGGAGATAAGATGCTTCAAAATGGAAGCTTTGAGGGGATTTTTGGAAATGTCATCAAAATTGCTAACTTTAGAAAAGCTGTGCGGCTTGGTACTTTGGAGTAGAAAGACATGGGTACCCATTTTAGATTCGGGGGAATGTGTACTTTCCAAAAATATATGGCTTTCTGGGGTGAGCGTACTTTTTTGTAGCTTTATCTCACATATAATGATGTAAATGTGTTGATTTTGCAGGAGCTGAAATGACAGAAATGACAGTATATATGGGGGTATGTTCACATTCGGGCCCCTACATGCCACATACTTGGGTAAACCTATACATATTGGGCATCAAACTGTTCAGTGGACCCCTGGTGTTCAAATTCAGGGTGTTTTATCTTGGTACCTAATGCTATGTGGGAGATAAGATGCTGCAAAGTGGAAGCTTTGAGGGGATTTTTGGAAATGTCATCAAAATTGCTAACTTTAGAAAAGCTGTGCGGCTTGGTACTTTGGAGTAGAAAGACATGGGTACCCATTTTAGATTCGGGGGAATGTGTACTTTCCAAAAATATATGACTTTCTGGGGTGAGCATACTTTTTTGTAGCTTTATCCCACATATAATGATGTAAATGTGTTGATTTTGCAGGAGCTGAAATGACAGAAATGACAGTATATATGGGGGTATGTTCACATTGGGGCCCCTACATGCCACATACTTAGGTAAACCTATACATATTGGGCATCAAACTGTTCAGTGGACCCCTGGCGTTCAAATTCAGGGTGTTTTATCTTGGTACCTAATGCTATGTGGGAGATAAGATGCTTCAAAATGGAAGCTTTGAGGGGATTTTTGGAAATGTCATCAAAATTGCTAACTTTAGAAAAGCTGTGCGGCTTGGTACTTTGGAGTAGAAAGACATGGGTACCCATTTTAGATTCGGGGGAATGTGTACTTTCCAAAAATATATGGCTTTCTGGGGTGAGCGTACTTTTTTGTAGCTTTATCTCACATATAATGATGTAAATGTGTTGATTTTGCAGGAGCTGAAATGACAGAAATGACAGTATATATGGGGGTATGTTCACATTCGGGCCCCTACATGCCACATACTTGGGTAAACCTATACATATTGGGCATCAAACTGTTCAGTGGACCCCTGGTGTTCAAATTCAGGGTGTTTTATCTTGGTACCTAATGCTATGTGGGAGATAAGATGCTTCAAAGTGGAAGCTTTGAGGGGATTTTTGGAAATGTCATCAAAATTGCTAACTTTAGAAAAGCTGTGCGGCTTGGTACTTTGGAGTAGAAAGACATGGGTACCCATTTTAGATTCGGGGGAATGTGTACTTTCCAAAAATATATGACTTTCTGGGGTGAGCGTACTTTTTTGTAGCTTTATCCCACATATAATAATGTAAATGTGTTGATTTTGCAGGAGCTGAAATGACAGAAATGACAGTTCATATGGGGGTATGTTCACATTGGGGCCCCTACATGCCACATACTTAGGTAAACCTATACATATTGGGCATCAAACTGTTCAGTGGACCCCTGGCGTTCAAATTCAGGGTGTTTTATCTTGGTACCTAATGCTATGTGGGAGATAAGATGCTTCAAAGTGGAAGCTTTGAGGGGATTTTTGGAAATGTCATCAAAATTGCTAACTTTAGAAAAGCTGTGCGGCTTGGTACTTTGGAGTAGAAAGACATAGGTACCCATTTTAGATTCGGGGGAATGTGTACTTTCCAAAAATATATGACTTTCTGGGGTGAGCATACTTTTTACTAGCTTTATCCCACATATAATGATGTAAATGTGTTGATTTTGCAGAAGCTGAAATGACAGAAATGACAGTATATATGGGGGTATGTTCACATTCGGGCCCCTACATGCTACATACTTAGGTAAACCTATACATATTGGGCATCAAACTGTTCAGTGGACCCCTGGTGTTCAAATTCAGGGTGTTTTATCTTGGTACCTAATGCTATGTGGGAGATAAGATGCTGCAAAGTGGAAGCTTTGAGGGGATTTTTGGAAATGTCATCAAAATTGCTAACTTTAGAAAAGCTGTGCGGCTTGGTACTTTGGAGTAGAAAGACATGGGTACCCATTTTAGATTCGGGGGAATGTGTACTTTCCAAAAATATATGACTTTCTGGGGTGAGCGTACTTTTTTGTAGCTTTATCCCACATATAATAATGTAAATGTGTTGATTTTGCAGGAGCTGAAATGACAGAAATGACAGTTCATATGGGGGTATGTTCACATTGGGGCCCCTACATGCCACATACTTAGGTAAACCTATACATATTGGGCATCAAACTGTTCAGTGGACCCCTGGCGTTCAAATTCAGGGTGTTTTATCTTGGTACCTAATGCTATGTGGGAGATAAGATGCTTCAAAGTGGAAGCTTTGAGGGGATTTTTGGAAATGTCATCAAAATTGCTAACTTTAGAAAAGCTGTGCGGCTTGGTACTTTGGAGTAGAAAGACATGGGTACCCATTTTAGATTCGGGGGAATGTGTACTTTCCAAAAATATATGACTTTCTGGGGTGAGCGTACTTTTTACTAGCTTCATCCCACATATAATGATGTAAATGTGTTGATTTTGCAGAAGCTGAAATGACAGAAATGACAGTTCATATGGGGTATGTTCACATTGGGGCCCCTACATGCCACATACTTAGGTAAACCTATACATATTGGGCATCAAACTGTTCAGTGGACCCCAGGCATTCATATTTAGGGTGTTTTATTTGGTTACTTTATGACCTGTAGGAGATAAGATACTATAGACTAGAAGCTTTGAAGCGATTTTTAAAAAAAATCACAAATTTTCATAAAAACCAATAACTTTAGGAAAGCATTGCGACTTGATAGTTTGGAGTAGACAGACAGTTGTGCCTATTCTGTATTCCCCAGAATCTGTTCTTTCCAAAAATGTACAATTTTCTGGGATAAACCTTCTGTTAGTGGAATTTTGGCCTTGAAATCCAAAGTATGCAGTTTTTTTGGAGCAGTGCTTTGGGAATTTGGTAGTGTACTGCTGGGAGTTTTTGACCTATACAAGTGAGAAATCTCCATAAAACTATATATATTTGGTATTGGCACGTTCAGGAGACATGGGACTTTCCAAATCAGTTGTATATTCGTGCATAAAATAATTTTTGTTTCTAGTATGTGTGATTATATTATGGAAAATTTGATTTTTTTTGCATTTTTAGACATTTAGAAGCCTATATCTTGTTACAGAATTGGAATTACACAAAAATTCTACCATATTTTGAAAGCTTAGGTTGTTCTGAAAAAAACGATATATTGTTTTCCTTGGTAAACTAAAAGTCCCCCCGAGGAAAGGCCCCTAAAGTGAAACAGTGCAAAATGTTCAAAAACTGTCTGGCAATACAAGTTCCGCTTTGACCAAAATGGCTGGCAGTAAAAGGGTTAAAGTGATACTGACACGAAAAAACTACTTTTCAAAATATAAATGTACATAAAAAGTTACCTATAGGTCATGTTGACGGTTTTTTGCTGACAGGTTTGGTTTTGTAAGTAATTGTTACTTAAAGTTCCTTAAACTGACTGTTTTGCCAACCTGACTGTCCCTTCTCAGCCTGTCAGTTATAACTTCTAAAGCTAACGGCCTACTGCTGGACAAATATGGCAGTCCTCTCCTAGAGCAACACAGGGGATCAGACAGGTTATGTAAATGCCTCAGGCAAATATTTTTATGGGAAAATTATAAAGTTCTTACAAAGACAATGTTATGATAGATGTAAAAAAAGATTTACTTTCTGGTGTCAGTATCACTTTAAGAGAATTTTACATCATGTCTTACTCAAGAAATTACAGCTTTTGTCATCACTGCTTGTCTTTATATTAGATTCTAACTGATAAATTTAGAGAAACTTGACAATCCATTCTATCACACCAAACAACATTAAAGGAACAGTAACACTAAAAAATAAAAATGTTTTAAAATAATTAAAATATAATGTACTGTTGCCCTGCACTGGTAAAAGTTGTGTGTTTGCTTCAGAAAGACTACTGTAGGTAATAGAAATAGCTGTTGTGTAGCCATGGGGGCAGCCATTTAAATTGAAAAAAGGAGAAAAGGCACAGGTTACATAAGAAGATAACAGATAACTGTGTAGAAAACAATGGGAATCTATGCTACTTATCTGTTATCTGCTTAGTAACCTGTGCCTTTTCTCCTTTTTTCAATTTAAATGGCTGCCCCCATGGCTACACAGCAGGGTATTTATATAAACTGTAGTAGTGTTTAAGAAGCAAACACACAACTTTTACCAGTGCAGGGCAACAGTACATAATATATTAATTATTTTTATACACCTTCATTTTTTGGTGTTACTGTTCCTTTAAGTGGATGTCTATATACTGCTTATACAAAAGTTGATTTCCTTAACAAAACAAAATGGATATTTTTTCCACATCTAAAAATTTTCCCATTAAAAACAATGAAAAAAAACAAATGAAAGATAATGAAACTAGGCCTAAGTAAATCTGAATATTTACTGAGAGGAATCTTAGACCATGCACCATTGCTAACTAAATGGGATAATGTTAAATCTAATGTACATAGGAGATGGTCTCTTAATCTAATATGGCTAGATATTCTTGATATAGACGATCAGATAGGAGTCACTATTGGTGAATTTTTTGAGGACAATACAGACACAGCAAGTCCTTGGTGGTCTGGGACACAGTTAAAGCACTCATTTGGGGAGTTTTCAACACTGAGATAAACACGGTAATATGTAACTCAGTAAAAGAGCAGGAAGAACTATCACATCAAGTACAACTTAATAAAATTAAGGTCTCGCAAAATTCCATCCCCCAACACTTTCTTGTCCTACAAATTGCTCAACAAAACTATACTAATTATTTAACACTAAAGGCAAAAAGGAAATTACTTTTTTCCAAAGCAAACTTTTTTGAACAAGGGAAACTAGCCAGTAAACTGCTGGCTTATCTCGCAAAAAAACATTATTCTCCCCCAGTAATAACAGAATTCATTGATTCAACAGGTACTCGCCATACTACGTCTGAATCAGTAGCTTTTCTTTAAACAGCCTTCTACACTGAATTCTATCAATATAAAATAAATGTCACTGAAAATGAAACAGAAGAGTTTTCATTAAATCTAGATCTTCCCAGACTTCCAGAGGTTTATAAGACGCAGTTAGACAAGGACATTACACTCACTGAATTATATGATGCAATAGACTCATTTCCAACTTGCAATTGGGGACAGAGAGGAACACATACAATTTTATGCAGACAATACCTTAATATACTTAGGGGACTGTATTGGCTCTCCGAATTATCTTTTCAATTTAACCACTATATTTGCATGAATACCCAGACTGGTCACCAGCCCTATCAAATCAGTAATTTTCTTAGTAGACTCACCCCCAGAGTCTGCCCTCTCATGACCCATTGGTTCCTCCATTCCCAGTGACAAACCAATTAACATACTTGGGAGTGGATGTGAAACTGCCCGTAAGGGAATATTATAGGCTTAATGTACATCCTCTGAGAAAAAAATAACTAAAGTTAAGGCATGGGAATCTCTTACAATGGGCCCAATGGGTAGAATCCAACTGATAAAAATGATTATCCTACCCAATTTAACTTATGTTCTACTGCAAGCCCAACTCCTGATAGCAAAAAGCTTCTTTACTAAACTAGAATCTATACTCAATCAGTTGTATGGGCTAGATCCTGACGCAGGTTAAGTCTGAACACTCATACCAGAGACAAGGAGAAAGGAAGAGTAGCTCTTCCTAATATTTACTTGTACTACTTAGCAGCACAAATTACCCACTTTGCCTCCTGGGTGGAAGAGGCACACCACCAAACATTTTTTCAATTGCATTCAAGAGCTCCTTGGAAGTAAATGTACACCCTTTCAATGGCTGCTTATCAAAAAACCGTCAAACAAAATACACCAAAATGTAGTATTACAACATGCCCAGTTAATGTGGTTTAAGACTGTACAAATTTATGGAGTAACTACTGGTTTCCAAATGTTGCTAAATTAGGGTATAAGCCAATATGGATAAACTGTGGAATCTGAAATATCGGGGATGTGTGGCAAAATGGGGCAATGGTTACAATCAATATTCTTAAACAGACCTTTCTGCCTCCTTCTATAAAGTGGTTGCAATTCTTGCAGGTTCAAAAAAGCCAAGTACAGGTATGGGATCTGTTATCCGGAATGCTTGAGACTTGGGGTGTTCAGGATAAGGGATCTTTCTGTAGTTGGATCTCCATGCTTTAAGGGGCCCATTCATCAATGTACGAATCCGAATCACGAAATACAATAATTTCTGATGATTGAATATGTCACGAAAATTCTTTTCATTTCAATAAAGACATTTCAGAACTTTCGGATCGTCAGTACGAAATTTTTGTATTGAAACTATCGTAAAACTATTGGCGATCCGAAAGTCACAAAATTTTCTGATCCCAAGGTTTGTAAACGGCACAAAACCTTTTCGTTTCAATAAAGAAATTTCAGAACTTTAGGATCATCAGTACGAAATTTTTGTATTGAAACTATCGTAAAACTATTGGCGATCCGAAAGTCACAAAATTTTCGGATCCCAAGGATCGTAAACGGCGCAAAACCCTTTTTGACTTTCAAACTTCAATGCATGATTTGGGAAGCTTTCCATAGGTCTTAATGGCACTCTGCAGTTCCAACTGAAACTTTTCGTAGTCATTGCGACAAATACGATTTTGCCACACAAATTGTTGCAAAGCAAAAGTCGCGGAAATTAACCAAAAAATCACAGAAAATACGCACAGTTCTAAAAGTTAGAAAAAATACTAATCGTAACCAATCATACATTGATAAATGGTCCCCATTACCTTAAAATACCTTGGGATCTCCTGGGTGGGGAGGATTAATTGCTTGGGAACGCGATATAGGAACAGAACTATCTCAAGAAATATGGGTTAAAAACTACCAAAACATTTTTAAAGGTAGCTACAATGTAACCATAATGGAAACTTCGCTCAAACTATTCCATAGGACAGTGCTGTCCAACTGGCGGCCCTCGACCCCGCTCTGTGTGGTCCCCCACCTGTCTGGCTCCTTTGATGTCTTAACTTTGTGAAAGTTTTAAATGGTATCAGTACTGAGATTAACTCACCTCAGATTCAGGCTGTAATCTCTCTGTATTGTTTAAAAATGTAATCCCCTGTGTTGTTCACACCTTTTAATCTCTGCATTGTTCACCCCCTGCAGTGTTCACACCTCAGGCTCAGGCTGTAATCACTCACATTGTTCACCTCTTCACACCTAAGACATTGTATGTACTGCCTGGCCAATGCTGCCTGTGTATAGCCATCATAGGGTAGGCAGAGTATAGCACATAGGCAGCATAGGACAGGCAGAGTATGGCACACACAGACAGCATAGGGCAAGCAGAGTGGTGCCTGTGTGCGCCATACTCTGCCTGCCCTATGCTGCCTGTGGGAGGTGAACCTGGCAGGGGTTTGGTTTGGGAGTTTGTTAGCAGTTGGAAATAGCCATTAAATGGTCCCTAAGGTGTGTAATTATATGCTGGGGGTTGCTGTGCTATCCATAGGGGAGGAGGAGGCATATGGATTTAAGGGTGTGTCTTAATATGACATAATATAATTCTTTAACATATGAATGATTGTTGATATCCCTGCAGCAACGATTGTGATAAAATGGGTGTGGTTTAAAATGGGGGAGTGGCCAAAACTGGCTTCCATTAGCGGCCCTCCACCATGTATGCAAGAGAAATTCCGGCCCTCGGCACCGCAGAAGTTGGACAGCACTGCCATAGGACATACTATGTGCCTGAACGACTCTCCTGAATTTACCCCACTTCCTCACCGCTTTGCTTCAGGAACTGCACCATACGAGGTACTATGTGGCACATATGGTGGACTTGCCCAATAGTCCAAGAACTCTGGTCAAAAGTAGCGACTATCCTCTCCAAATTGTTCCATACATATATTTTTCCATGCCCCAAAGTAATGCTTTTAGGACACAAACTGCAAAACCTCAACAACTCCGCACTACGCCTCATACAACATATATGCATGGCAACTAGGATCCATATCGCAGCCCAATGGAAATCGAACTCGCTATCTATCAAGAAAGTCCTGGACAAAATAGAATATATACATGCCAACGAAGTTCTTAAATACCAACTGGAAAATGAAACAGAGCTATACCTAAAGATATGGGATACCTGGACACTAAATAAGGACATTCTCTCTCGAACACAAGGCTATGGGTAGGACCCCCCCTTAACTAACCTGAAAACAATAAATAAGTGAGGGAAACACTAAATCTGTTAGCAATGATCAACTTACATCAAAATGGAGAGCGCAAACTGTATTACTTTTTCTCTTTCCCCCCTTTACTTTCCCCCATTCCTCGCCCCCTTCTCCTCCCTTCCATTTCTCCTTTTTTGTTATATATAATAACTTTAAATAATCACAAGAATATTAAGCCTGATAATGTACCTAATATACAAAATGCTATGCATGTAAAATTTGAAAACAAATGTTATAATGAAACATGTAAAAAATCAATAAGTTTACAAAAAAAAAAAATACCTTGGGATTATACATATAGGTTTCTTGTTTAAACCTTTTACTATATACTCCTGGTTTCTAATATCTAAATTGCAATTTTTACTGATATTCCAGTTTGGCGAGATTTTTTAATAGGTTACTTCACATAACCTGAACTATCTGTTCATTAAGTATTCATTCTGGGGGTATAGTTTTACTTTAAAAGAATAAACTCCTAAGGCAAGAATCAAAGTAGCAGTAACATTTGGTCTTTTTAGAGGAACTCGACAAGGTTGTCCTTTATCCCCACTGTTATTTAACATTTCTATGGAACCTATGGTTCTTTAGATTCTTCAGATGTATTCCAAGGTGTGGTGATAAGAGGTAATCATATAAAGTCATTAGCATATGCCAATGATCTCTTATTTGTCAAAATTCCACCTTGTCAATTAAAAATATTTTTAATTTCCTGGAATAATGTAAAGCTCTCTCAAATTATATTATTAACAAAAATGGATATTCTTAATATCTGTAACACCATTCTGAAACAGTTACCTATGGATCTCAAAATTAAATTACCCACAGGCAAATTAAAATATACAGGTATAATAGTTACATCTGACTTATCCAAATCCAAATTATATTCACTGAACTTTTCCCATATGATTCAGTCTACTATTTCCCTATGTAAAAAATGGATGAACTGCCCACTAAATTTAATGGGAAAAGTAGCATTCATTAAGGTGCTTATTTTTCCAAAACTATCTTATCCTATTTTAAACCTTCCATTGAAGCATGTGGATGTAAAAAAGTTGAACCAAACTTTAAATACTTTAATTTGGCATAATAAAAAAAGAACAAATGTCTTTTTGGAGTCAGGTGGTACCCAATTTCAGGAAATGTAATTTAGCATCAAACACAAGATACATCATCAAAAGTAATTCTATATATAGAGACACAATTATAACATGGAAAATTATTTCCAAACAAAACAAATTAAATTGAAATTTCATTTTTTCTATCCCCATTCTATTTAAAGGAATTTCCCAAATTGGAAAGGGTTCAGATATCATATAATTGGATGAGAAAAGGGTATTTTCCAAATTAGACATATTGTAGACCCTGAATATGATGCTCTTTTTTATGGAACATAACCAGAAAAACTTATAGGGAAAGGGAAAGATTGACTGATCTATAAAAACACTGTATTCCTTTAATGGGAAAAACATATATAAAGACGAATCAAACACCCTTTTATGAGTCTATTTCTCATCTCATTGATGATCCTAACATGAACAGGATTCCTCCGAATTCACAAACACTCTTAACTATATCTTCTAAAGGCTATAATTTTTTTGAAAAATTAGGAGAAAAAATTGTCCTCCTTTTCGGGACCAAAAATCACTCCTAGAGAACTATTAAAAGCTATACAAAAATACAGAAATTACATATATTTTGAGAGTTGGAAAGATCAATAATTCACATTTGGAATCCAAATTCTCAATTTGTCCAAAAACATAAAGTAGATATTTTCCATTCTTTGTGGTTATGCCCAGCTATAAACATTTTATGGAAAAGGGTCAAGTCTGTTAAACAGTCTGCTTGTTTATTGTAAAACACAATAAACAGAATTTCAAAAGAAAAAAAGCAGCTCCAGGAAAGCCCCTTCCTTCACAGATATGGATTGAAAATAGACATTCCTTACATATAGTGCTCTTACTGGAATGTTTAGCAAGGACTGCAGTGCTGCAGGTAAGCATGCTTACCAGGGCTAGAACTAGTGGTAGGCAGAAGAGGCACAAGACTAGGAGTGTAGTAGACACTTGTCACATACCACTTCTGCCTTCCTACTTATAGTTCTGGACCATCTGTAACTACAACCCATCAGGAAGCACATCAGGGAGCAAGCATGGGAAGTTTCTGAATGAGTTGGTGATGAACGTGTGGTGGAATTGGTGTGTGATCAGGGGCAAGGTCTTGTTCTTGCTGCCCTTACCTTTTGGCCCCCAGAGTTTAACCACTGCACCACTATACTGTCAACTTCTGCTTTTCAAGTAATAGTTTTTCACAAAAAATGGAAGCAATTTTAGACAGATTTTGGCTTTTGGCTGATTTTATTACTGTAGTTTTTTTCTGAGCATCAGTTTAGGGGTACTTGATTAAAATTTGTCTGCATTTTTAAATATGTGCCATGTTTCCAAAATTAAAAAAATTAAATAATCCATTTCATGCCATGCAAGCTTACATAGCACGAAACATAGTTAAAACGTATTTTATATACAAAATATTGGAACATTTCAGCTAGTTACATTTTCTGTACTTTGCTGTATTTATAAACTGTGCAGTTTGTACTAGAAGTTAAACAATAGCCAGAGGACTAGTCCTTAGAAGGCAGACCTAATCTACCAAACTCTAATCTACCAAAGAAGATTTCAGTGTACATTTGCTCACTTTTAAAAGTTGGATTTAAAGGAGAAGGAAAGGAAAAACTAAGTAAGCTTTATCAGAAAGGTCTATGTAAATACAGCCATAAGCACTTTTCATAAGCACAGAAAAGCTGCACTGAGCCCTCTATCAAAAGAAACACAGGAAGTCCTTTATTCTCGGGGCCAGAATCTGTGCATCTCTCTCCTCTCTCCCTTCTCCTGCTCCCTCCTCCCACAAAAATGCATAAGGACTCCCTCCCCCTCCCATTAGAATGTGTGATCGGAGCTACCAAGGGCTAGAGCTGCAGCAGGAAGCTACCAAGACCAAGCTAAAATAACAGAGGGAGCTTCTAGGGCTCTTTACTCAGGTATGGTAATGCTTTCTGTAGAACTAATGTGGCGAATCTATTGGCAGTAAAATGCCACAATGACTTTCCTTCTCCTTTAAATTAAATCCAATCATAAGCCGTACAATAGGCAACCTGTATTTCAGGTTTGCATGCATCTGTACCACTTTTTTACTTTGTATTTTAATATCCACAAACCCACTGATACCTACTTAATTGCCAGTGCATCCCTCTTAATGATTCTCATGGCCATTTACATTTTTTGAGAATGTGTCAATTACACTACTATGTAGTTATTCTTAAAGGGATTGTCATGATTTTATTGGTGTAGTTTGTATTACTAAATTATAATCTTTACATTACAAAAAATGTTTAATTTTAATATTTAATGTATTCTACCATTTAAAAATGTAATCTTGATGCAATAAATGTATTTTTTAGTTGTAATATTGGTGTGTAGGCAGCCATCTCAGTGCATTGCTCCTGATTCTGAGCTTTCAGAAGGAGCCAGCACTACACATTAGAACTGCTTTCTGCTATTGTTTCTGCTACTCAACGTTATATCCCAGTCAGACTTGGCTGTCTCCTATTTCTTCTGCTTGGGTGTTATTTTCATATCTACCACTAGGTGAAGTACGGGAGCATTTTTTAGGAATGCAAATGATTTCTGACTTCATTTAGATCTATATAATATTGAAACCTTCTCCAAACTTGAGGTAACCTACTTTTTAGAAGGGCAAGGGGACTGTTGCATCAGGAACCATTGCCTCTAAGGGTATGCTGAGGTAAAGTTCTCTTGTATTTAATGTATCTGGGGCTAAAGTTCCCACTGCTTCTCACTGTGTTTAATGTATATAGGGCTAAAGCTAATTAATGATAATGGCTTAAGAAATGCCTGAAGCCACCCATGCCACTTCCTATTTAAATTGAATTCATACTGACACTAAAGCTGGCCATAACAAGATCTTTTCCTTATCGTAGGACCGTGCTTATCCTGAGACAATTGTTTAAAAGTATGATTCGTCCATCATCAAACACGGCTGTTTCAAGTCATATCATCTAGTTAAAGCTAGGAAAACTACCTGCCTGGTCCTGCAAACAATTGGACAATGGACAAATTATATTATTAACAATGAATATTTTCAAACCTGCCTTATTGATTTTCTGAAATTGGTTGTTAGGGCGAGGGGCAAAAAACCTCCCTGTGTTCCAACTTAACCCAATGGAATTTTCAGGAGATTTGTTGCCGTTGGGTAGCATAGATTTTTTGGGGGCAACAAACCTCCCCGTGTGCCATCATCCTAAAGTGAATGGGATGCAGTATTGGCAGTTTTGCCCAATTATTTACCAGTGCATGCTATTAGCCCAAAGCAGAGAAAGTGCAGCAGCATAGAAACATGGAGGTTCTGTCAGTTCAAGCAGATGATTCCTTCAGCAGAGGTGTCAGGAAGCTGTTTTTTTGTTACCTTCCCATTGTTCTGCTGATCGGCTGCTGTGGGGAAAGGGAGGGGGATGATATCACTCCAACTTGCAGTGTAGCAATAAAGAGTGACTGAAGTTTTTGATAGTACAAGTTACAAAGCTGGGAGCACTTGAAAAATTAAGACAATGGGCCCGATTCACTAAAGTCCGAAATAAGGAGTGCTATTTATAGCATGCGTTAAAAATCTTGTCACTTCTTATTTTTCGCTCGATTCACTAAAAGGACACTTGTCATAATTAAGAAGTGATGTTCTTGGTGTTATTTATCTTGCGACGACATATTTTCAAGCAATATATTACGCAGCGCACAACATATTACGCAGCACGTTGCTTGAAAATATGTCGTTGCAAGATAAATAACGCCAAGAACATCGCTTCTTAATTATGACAAGTGTCCTTTTAGTGAATCGAGCGAAAAATAAGAAGTGATAAGATTTTTAACGCATGCTATAAATAGCACTCCTTATTTCGGACTTTAGTGAATCGGGCCCAATGTCTATTTCAAAATTCAGTATAAAAAAAAATTCAATATAAAAAAAATTGTTTGCTCTTTAAAAAAAAACAGATTTCAGTACAGCATTCTGCTGGAGCAATGCTATTAATTGTTACATTCTGAGAAAAAACTTGTTTTCCTATGATAGAATTCCTTTAAATATTCAGGCCATGCATTGATGCTTATTTCTAATGGAGTGGTAACTTTAGAAAATAAATGCGATACAAGGCAAAAATTCACCCCAAGCTGAGCCATAGTGTGATAAGACCCACTTTTTTGGATCCACAACTGAGAATGTCCAATCTAAATGTGAATCATTGGCAGTGGCATAACTACTCCGTGCCAGGCCCACCTGCAAAAAAATCTTTTCCGTCCCCTGCTCCCTGCTCACTGGCCTGTAAATCCCTGTTCTTCCACCTAGAAGCTAGTGTGAAGTGGAGATTTACCTGCTAAATGAGAGGAAGCAGACCCCATGGTCTGAGCCCCCCTGTCGAACCCCCCTCCCCCCCATGCAGTCTGCTTCCCCTATTGTTACGCCACTGACCATTGGTAGTTATTCTAGTATTATAACAAGCATATACAATATGCCCTAACAAATTAATAGCCCCAGGACTTTTTGTTTGCTCACCAGATTCTAAAAAGTGCATTGCCCCATTTATTGTGACAAATGTAGAGGCAAATACAATGTTTCAGGGTGGTATTTCAAACATATGATGCTGAAAGAAGGAAGATAGAGATATCATCCCAAAACATGTAGAAAACCTTTCCTACATGTTTTGGGATGATATTTCTATCTCGTTTGTTGCAGAATAGTGAGTTGATTTGTGATTTTGTACTAAGTGAGAAATTATAGTGTTGGTGATAGTTTAAGTGTGTATAATCCTTGTAGTTGGAGTAATCTCAGTACCTTTATTAATCATCAGTTATATTGTAATTCAACTGTACATGCTGGTACCCAGTACCTCTTCCCACACTAACTTATAAAATCATGGGTTTGTCCTGTGCCAGTAGGTAACTGCCTGTGTAAGTGCATTCTAATATTAGAATCAGTACCACAAGGGGTCAGCATAGCTTTACATTTTATATAGACTTCATGTAGCAATCAACAGCCATTTACTTCAGCACACCACTTATTAGATACTGGTGATGCAGCCCACTCCGCAGCTGCTCCATGTTTGCAGTACAGAATCTTCACTAACACTGTTTGACAACTGTGTCACCCAAACTTCTGGAAGACTATATGAAGCAGTGTAGATGATAACTGATAACCAGTGCAGAGTACTTGGACTACTGAGCTGTCTGTGACTGGGAGGACATATTCTAATGTAATATTGTTGGTAAAAATCACAATATTCAGAAGCATTTACCACAGGCAGTATAGACTTATCCAGGGCCTCTACTAAATGAGATCAGAATTACAACTACTGTTGGGCTCACTAAAAAAAATATTGAGACAGTTTCTTATAAACTTTGCCTATAGAAGTACTCTTATACAATTTTTGATCCCACTAAAGGGCTACTGAGTTGAGGGCTTCATTATTTAACTTTATAGTACTTACTTGCAATAACAAGGTCATTTAAATGAATCCAGTAGGAAACAAAGAGCTCAACAATTAATAAAGTTGGCCATACATTGAAATATCTGCTTGTTTTGCGATGTCACCAAACTTACAGATTTTTCCCCAAAATGCCCCCCTTGAGGTGGGCAATATCGAACTGATCCTATTATTTGGCCCTGGGGCTAAATGATCAGATCACAACGACAGGGATACGGGCTGTCGGAGCAATGCCTGCATTAATGAGCCAATATGGACATTGCTCCAACATTTTTAAGCCTTTCTGATCAATATTAGTTGGGTAGGCCCATCGAAGTAGCCCCTTCATGGGCAGATAAACTGCAGACTAAGTAGCTGAATCACCACCTAAAATCTGCATCTGATGTTTTGTGGAATTAACAGTCTCTTTTAATCTTCAAGCTTCTTTGGGCCAATGAATGACGAACATGACATTTTGACAGAAGACCAGAAAATTCTTTGCCATTTTGGGGTCTAAGTATGGGTGTCAAAACACTCAAATCATGTAAACTAGTTAAAATATGTATGAAGGCATTTTTTCACTGTTACCCAATCTGAATATTTTACTTGCAGTGATTCTCAAAATGCCCCATGTGATTGCCTTTACAATGAATTAGTTTCAAGTTAGAACTCATACTTCAATAGTTCTCGGACAAATGAATGCTCACATAGCTTTCCTGTGCAACCACCAGCTAAAGGTGACCATACACAGCAGATTTAAGCTGCTAATTCACATCCTTCAGTCTGATTGGTCATCTTATCTGTATGAGACCCTCATACAAGCCTCCCCGATCAATATCTGGACAAAAATCAAGCAGATGTCAATTGGGCAGGCTTGATTTTTCTGTTGGATTGAGGACCGCTTTGGCTCATTGATGTGGTCCTTGCTCCATCTTTTTGTATGCCCTTTATTGTTACCAGAACATAAACTAAGATCATAGAAATGTAAACATACTAATATTTTCTTCACGTGTTGCCTTCTATACAGAAAGACTATCCTGCACCAGTTCCAGTTCAGGAAGAGCCTGACACTGATAACTGGTGTTTCATTACAGTGGAAAACACGGGTGAAGAAAAAACTATAAGTGACAATAGTCTAGGTCAGTGCTATCCATTTTCTGTGGTATTGAGGGCCGGAATTTTTGTATGGTGGAGGGCCGATAATGGAAGCCAGTTTTGACCACTTCCCTTTTTTAAACTGCACCCACTTCAAACCACACACATGTTATCACAAGAGCTTTTAAGACCATACCCACAATAATGGTGGTAGCGCAGCAAAAACCCAAACGGTTGGTGCTCAATGTAGGGATATCACCCTTCATTTATATGTGAAAGTATTATATAATGTCATATTAAGACATACCCTTAAATCCATATGCCTTCTTCTCCACTGTGGATAGCACCCCCAGCATATAATTACACACCTTAGGGACCATAAAAAGACTATTTCCAAATGCAAACAAACTCCCAGAACAAACCCCTACCAGGTTAACCTCCCACAGGCAGCATAGGGCAGGCAGAGTACTGCCTGTGTGTGCCATACTCTACCTGCCTTATGCTGCCTGTGTGTGCCATAGTCTGCCTGCCCTAAGCTGCCTGTGTGTGCCATACTCTGCCTGCACTATGCTGCCTGTGTGTGCCATACTCTGCCTGCCCTATGCTGCCTGTGTGTGCCATACTCTGCCTACCCTATGCTGCCTGTGTGTGCCATACTCTGCCTGCCCTATGCTGGCTGTGTGTGTCATACACACAGGCAGCATAGGGCAGGCAGAACATACAGTGACACAATGCTGGCATTGCTCCTACAGTCTGCCTGAGGTGTGAACAGGAGAATAATGTGGGGGCTTACAGTCTGAACCTGAGGTATCTGCAATAGGGTGTTTCTATTTCCTTCTTCTGTCTTCATGCAAATGCGCAATAGAGTGAAAAGCTGAACATTAACAAAAAAGTCGGCCTTTTCAACTAGGAATAAAAGCATGTTGAATAAAAAGCATGTTGAATAAAAAGCCTTTTTAAATGCAAAATGGAAGTAAAAAAACTAACAAACCTGCCTCTATGCCACTGGTATAGCAATCACTTCACATACTACACTTACCTTTCACTTCTCACTGTCTATAATCTCACTTAGCCATGCATCAGGTCCTCCTTCTGGCACATACAAGATGATGCAAAGCTTGCCTAAATGACAACCACAACAAACTGGCGCCTGCCTTCTTGCTGTGATTATGGATTTCAAAAGAATAAAGGAAACAAGTTTGGACACATTTGATTAGAGGAAGCAATGTTTATTTTCTCAGTTACCATGACAGAAGAGGATATCAACTAATTTCATAGGGTGACAGGTATTTACCTCAATTACTTTACATAATAATAAGGGTTATTTACTGCTGCAAGTGTAGTAATAGTTGCACAAAGATTGGAAAGGCCATTCATTAATACTTGTGCCAGGGCACCCATAGTGGCCTGTGGCAACAGAGGCATTGTACTTGTGCCCAAATGAAGCCATAATTATGATGCATAGGTGGAAATGATGCAATCGGAAAATGCTTAGCACCATTGCAGTAGATTCACTCCAAAGTGCAATTGTGATCATAATTATATGCTAAATGCAACTGCATCAAGAGTCTCCATCATGACCATAATTACACTAGAAATAACTTACTGCTGCAAGTGTAGTAATAGTTGCACAAAGATTGGAAAGGCCATTCATTAATACTTGTGCCAGGGCACCCATAGTGGCCTGTGGCAACAGAGGCATTGTACTTGTGCCCAAATGAAGCCATAATTATGATGCATAGGTGGAAATGATGCAATCGGAAAATGTTTAGCACCATTGCAGTAGATTCACTCCAAAGTGCAATTGTGATCATATTTATATGCTAAACGCAACTGCATCAAGAGTCTCCATCATGACCATAATTACACTAGAAATAACTCTGCAGTATGGGTAAAAACATGGTGGCTTGTACCCAAAATTGCACTTTGGAGATTGCATTTGTAAATGACTGTAGTTACTCTGGGCATATGGTTCAGACCCAAGTAATTGACAGGATAACAGAAATACGTTGTGAGCCTAATCATACAACTGGAAGATAATTTTAGGGGCAGTTCACTTACCACACTGCGACTCTTCTGTCCCTAGTCATTTGTGTACATTTAGGGGCAGATTTATCAAAATGTGAGTTTAGAGCTTAGTAAATAAAAACTCACCCACATTCTATTCATTCCTATGGGATTTTTAGAAGCGTTTTTATCAATGAGTGAAAACCAGAATTCACTATTTGATAAATGCACTTCTAAAAATCCCATTGGAATTAATAGAATGTGGGTGAGTTTTATGTATTAAGCTCTATATTCACATTTTGATAAATCTACCCCTTAGTGTTCCTCTGAGGGTGTCTGTTTCCTCCTCATTGTCTGGAATGAGGTATGCATGCAGTTCGCTAACCCCCATGGGCAGGCAAGTATGGGTTGTGGATACAGAATGACATATCATGTAAATGGTAACTATGAGAAAAGGGGCAAGTGCTGTTAAGTAAAGGTTGGCCAGCAATGTTGACAACTTTTAGAGTGGTGATAACTGGTTTAGAAATTGTAGTTTAAAGGGTAATCTAGTGTTTGCTGTAGTTGGTAGGGCGTTATAGTGACAGAATATTAGGGTAAGAGACTAAGTCCCTAGGAATAAGAGTATTAATAGCTGAAGGACAGAATGTTCTTAGCTTCGGAGGTTGTAGGCTTGCAAATTGCTTGCTGAATACTACTAAGTTTAAAGCAGTATGTTAATGTGGGTTAAAGGCTGAAGGTGTATGTACTGTATGCTGAAAGTTCTTATGTTGATATTAGAAAAGTTGGTTGTTGGTTGGTATTCATATTTTAAGAAAGTTTATTCTTTAATTGGGTGAATATTCTGTGGGAAATTAGTAAGGTATAATAATTTGTTTGATATTGCAGGAGGTTGGAATGGGTTAAACCTCAGCGATTTCTGTGGGTGGGGTCAGACAGCACTCATCTAAAATTCGCCTTGGCAACACAGAAAGGCATCTGCAGGGAGGGCAAAATGGCTCAGTGCCAAGAACTGGGAACTAACTTGGACTCCCAGAATCCTCTGCTGGACATCTGCCCAAGGCACAGGAAAACAGGGCTGTAGAACAATGTAACACAACACCGTAAAGCCTAACACAATGCTGTGTTTCATTTCAGCCCATGTGTGTACACAAGCAGGAGCAGCTGGGGCACATAAGCATTTATTCTGTTTTCACATAGCTCTTTTTCTTATCCATGCTTATAATTACAGTAATCACAAAACAGGGCGGGGATAGAAAAGTGAGAGGAATAGTGCCAATAAGCTTCATCATAAACAGGAACCAGGCCACTCCTTCCATGAGTAAGGAGCTGACAAAAATTTGCTTACATGATCTGACACTGCAGAGCCTTCCCCATTTCACATATAAAATTGCAGTACTTCTTGTAAAATTCAGCAGGAATATTATTATCAGCCCTGACAAAGCGTTGGTACATAGCCCCACTCCATGCTGCTTCACATTAAGCATCAACACCCTACACACTGGCAGCTCCCACTCTGCACACAGAACATGAGTCAGAAATGAGTCATTTCAACGTCACAGCAGGAAGAGACTCCTGAGGACACAGCAGAACACATCGCCTTGCACTGCACCCACAACCTTGGCTACGTGTAAATAAAAACAACAGTCCATGTGGGCCAAGAAGTCTGCTAGGTATTTCCTTAATATAGCATGCCTGATGAACAGATTTAAATAGCTAAAACTCGCAAACATGCAGTTTTCACTTAGTCAAAACTTTAAAAACATAAATAAAAATGTTAACTTACATTTTTCTGCTTAAGACAGCAGTAAGCGATGATATATATTAAAACACAAATTATACCGTTGAGCTGATTCCGTTATGAACAAGGACTGACTTTGCTGACACTGTCCAATCTGTTAATGTTATTTAGCTGCCTCCACTACTTTTGCCAGTGTATCATATTAACACTAAAAGCATGGCTGTGAGATTGCCAACACTGAATAAAACAGAACCACGTTAACCAATAATTAAAAATGGAGTGCAACTCCATTTATTGTGCCTTAAACCAACGCATCAGTGCATGTGGAGGGGTTATCACTCCCTTTGTTAGAGCTGACACTGTGTATGGAGACCAGTCCAAAATCAACATTTATACAAATATTTGCTCTGCTTACTGCAGATTGTGCCTTCATAAAGCAAGTGTCCTAATATTACACACTAAGTACTCAATGTTGTTTTAGAGTCATTCTATGCAATTTTGTTTCATATTACAGTTTATAACTTATTGTACAGCGCTGCGGAATATGTTGGCGCTTTATAAATAAATGTTAATAATAATAATAATAAAATGTCAGAATTCAGTTGCATGCATAGCTGCATCTGTATGTTATTTCTTATGTTAATAACACAATTGTGTTAAGGAGTTGTATTTGCCTCAGTGTGAGAGTTTTACATTTTGTTTAATTGTAAAGTATATAGTAATTTATATGCAAGGGCAGACAAGCTGATTTCTTTCTTGTCACCGACCTCTTTCAGTAACTGAGCATTAAGCCTCCAGTTTGTCATTAGGATCCATGGACCAGTTGTTTTACTATAGCTAGAAAATGTAAAAATTAAGATAGCCCTAAGAACTTAAAAAATAATTAGTGAATACTGGTATTCCATCAGCCATGTGTTTCATGTAACTGCTTCATCTATTTGCCCTCAGTGCAGATCTATTCCCACAAGTATTTGTGATATGGCCCACTGATGGGAGGCCATGTAACTCAGGGAAAATCAGAGGAGTGGACAGCTCTTTTCTAAATAGCATGTCCTCAGCTGAAGGATTCACTGCCAAGTTCCATACTGTCCATGGATGCTATGGGATTGCAAGTACTATTCACTGAAAGTATGGGTTTCCATGGGCAGGCATTATAACATCACCATGTACAATGCCAAGCTTTTGCTGGGGTTTAAACTTCAGATTTTCATGGTTAGGTTCCAGGGACAGCAAAGGGCGAGGCTAAATCATACAGCAACATTCTTGACAATTCCATGCTTCCTACTTTTTGGCTACAGTTTGCGGAGGATATCTCACCCAATCCTAAATCATTCATATAATGAGCAACCCAGGTCATTCTCTTATTATAGTAGGTTGCCACCTTGCCTGTATTTTATCAGCCTAGCAAGTAAATACCAGCTAATGCAAAACTAGTATTACAAATCTACCGGCAATGTACTTAAGTAATTTGTTATATCCTTTCTTGTCACCACAACTCCATGATCTGCCCCTTTACGTTATTAGCTCACCCCTTTAACAGTTAGGCCACTGAAATACCATCTGGGTGGCAACCCTAAGTGAAACACATAAAAATGTAAAAAATACATGTACAAATACCTGTGGATAAATAAACCTAATTGCATGTGACATTCTTACTGAGGTAAACACTTCAATCAGCATACTTGTCTCTTCTTGATAGCAGCTGCAGCATTGCCCTATCCCCTCCAGACCAACAATATTTTATATTGATGCCATGAGCTTTTTAAGTGAGCAAGTTGCAAAGCAATTCAGCTTCGATAATAAGCTTTTGTGCATCTGAGTTGAACAAAGTATACTTTTAAGTAAAATCACAATGTTGCAGTAGCCAGACATGCCAACCCAGCCATTTTATATTCAAGTGCATCTTGCCCACTCACTCAGTGTCTGACTGGCCCACCAGAATACCTGGAAAACTCCTGGTTGGCCCACGTGTCAGTGGGCCCTCTGGCTTCTAACTATTTGGCCAGTTGCATGGTCATTCCCTATTTCTGTATGGGAAAAAGAGAAGGAAGGATAGAGAAAAAAGACTTGAATAAAGTGGTTGTGGGAAGAGAGTTGGAATAATAGTTTAGAAAGTGAGCCTATGGTCCAAGGCCCAGAAATGGTGGGCCCCTGGCATCTCAGTCCGACACTGCACTCACTGTTATACCCCAACCACTCTTTCAATTGTGCTCCCACTTTGCTTGTTTGTAAGGTGTTCATGTATTTTGAGGTTCATCTTTCAATGCTTTTCAGAGGTGGGGTTGCAGGGGAAGCTGCTGATTGGTGACATTATGGAGCAGATTGCTTATGTCACGAGGTAGGGACTGGGAGGTTCTGTGGCAATCAGGGGGTGGGGAAGTGGGAGGATTGGTGCATCATCAGGGACTGAAAGCTGTGGGAGAGGTGCTGGAAGGTTTAAGGGAGGTGACAGACGGGGAGATTAGTCGCCCCACGACAAATCTTTGGTGCTGCAGGCGACTAATCTCCTCACAATGCCATCCCACCAGCAAGAAAATTAATTTGCCCATGGGATGACATATGTGGTGCAGCGATTTCCGGAAGTTGCCCAAAGTTTTCGCTTAAGGCAACTTCAGGCGGCTTCCGGAAATTGCAGCGACGCGTATGCCATCCCACCGGCGATTTACATTCTAGCCGGTGGGATAGCATTGCGGGGAGATTAGTTGCCCGCGACAAAGAAGCTGGGCGACTAATCTTCCCGTGTGCCACTGCCCTAAAAGGCAATGTTTAGTTGTGAAATACTCTGGGAAGTAAATTCACTAAATTATTAATTTACCACCAACTACACTGTAATTTGTAATATCGGCCCCAGCTCTAGGTGGTGAAATACCTGCCTAGGTGCAAATCACATTAAGTAGGTGCAGGGGGGGGGGGAATTCCCACAGCAAAAAGCAATTTAAATTGACACATCTGCAATGATGCATTAAAATAACAAAAGGTTCCCTTTATTAATTATTATAAAATTATACTGTTAAAACCATAAGGTAAAAACAGCAGATTACAAGACATCAAAAAAGCAGCATAAAATATTCATCACACAGCAACCAAAAAGACTCTCAAAAGCTTCTGTTTAATTATTTCAGCTTTAAAGGAACAGCCCAAAATAAACGACTGTTTTAAAGTAATTCTTTAGAAACACTTTCATTCTCCGGTGGTCCTGTTCCTTTAAGCTGCCTACTATATTAGCTACTGTTTGGCCCACACGCTTTACAAAATATATATGACTAGACAACGTTATCGCGTCTATAACCCACCTCACCCCTCTCAAACCAAAAACACATACAATACACAGCCTTTATTTATGTGCAGCCACAAAGCAACGATCCTAAAGAATTGTCCATGTAAGCGCTTTTACTAGCACGCGTTCCATTTCAAAGGAGTGTGCCGGCAACTATTAGTCTCACACGTCACCGTTTGCACTGTTTTGTATTTCACTGCGTGTCACCATTTTGTTCAACCTCAGAACAGAATTTTCACACAGCAGCCCGCTGCTAAGCGAGTCACGTGATAGGAACACCACGTGTGCAGAGCGCAGAAGAGCAGAGAGGGCGGGGAAGTTGTGCGGACAGGCCCGGGACTCAACAACATGTTTGTCAGTGGGGGCGGGGGAGTGACGTCAAAGCCAGGTGGCATTCTTGGACTTCGTCATTACGGTGCAGTTTAGAGACGCGCACGCACTCGCGGAATCCCAATCCTGCGTGACAGAGTGTGCGCGTTCGTGTGAGTGCGCGTTCCGGGCGGGCTGCGGCTTGCGGATAGAGCGACAGTCGGAGAGAGCACGCCCGGAGAGGAGAACGGCGGAAAGACAGGCGAAGAGCCCGGAGAAGCGTGCTAACCGGCTTTCTGTGCACCCAGCGTCTCCTAAATAGCATCCGGATCGAGCAGAAAGAGCTATCAATACCCTTCACCGCATGCTCCCCCCACGCTGAGTATTCCTTCCCCTCCCCTGTGTTGAGCCTTCGCTCACCAGCATGTCGGCCGCACAGGTCTCCTCCTCACGCCGCCAGTCGTGTTACCTGTGTGACTTGCCACGGATGCCATGGGCTATGATCTGGGACTTCACTGAGCCAGTTTGTCGCGGCTGTGTCAACTATGAGGGGGCAGATCGAATAGAATTTGTCATTGACACTGCTCGGCAACTGAAACGCAGCCACAGTTTCCAGGATGGTCGTTCACCTGGACCCCAGGGCCCCGGCTCAGGAGCAGCCAACAAACAGCACCCAGCTGTGCAGGCAGCCCTCACAGCAAAAGATACTGCCCAGCTAAACCATTTAGATGGGGCTACTAAGGCAGCAGCTGCCTCTGGGCTGGAGAGATACGGATTGGCCACAGATCGAGGTCGCTTCGAGTACACATTAACTGCTCGGCTTCCCAATGGCCTTAATGGGTTCCCCAAGCCAGGGGAGGATGGCCCCCCAGAGCTGAACAGGCAGAGTCCCAACTCACGCGGCCGAACAGGTCATGGGCTAATCCCACAACTGGTGCCAGGGCAGCTGAGTGTGCCTCCTAATCTTCTACCCCAGACCCTTCTTAATGGACCACCATCAGGCACTCCATCAGGAGCTCCTCATGTTCTGGGAAGGGGTCCTGCAAGTTCCAGTGGCCTAAGTGTTCCACCTACAGCCTCTTCATCTGGTGACCCCAAGCGTCCAGGATCTGTATCTAGTACTGACCAGGAGCGAGAGCTCAAGGAAAAGCAGCGAAACAGTGAGGCTCTTTCTGAACTGACAGAGAGCCTACGTAATAGAGCAGAAGAGTGGGCAGGGAAGCCTAAAGCAGTGAGAGATGCATTGCTCACTCTATCTGCCTGTACACCCTTTGATGTTCGCTTCAAAAAGGACCACAACTTGCTGGGGAGAGTCTTTGCATTTGATGCTGCATCAAAGCCAGGCCTGCTGGATTATGAATTGAAACTGTTTGTTGAATATCCCAGTGGCTTACTTAATGTGTTTAGTTCTGCCTCTGGTGTAGCCAAACAAATGTATCAGGACTGCATGAAGGACTTTGGTCGTGGTCTGTCATCTGGTTTTAAATACCTGGAATATGAGAAAAAGCATGGTTCTGGAGACTGGCGTTTGCTTGGGGACTTGCTTCCAGAATCTGTGCGCTTTTTTAAAGAAATGGTAGGGGCCGATATGTTACCCCAACCCTACCTTGACCCTGGGTGTCCCATGCTGCCCAGCGCACTTGTAAATCTGCCACGGGCACTGGCTGCAGCTGCAGCTGCCTCATCATCAGCTGGTGGCAGTGGGCAGGCCAGAAGTGGTGTAAGGAAACGCAAACCCTCCCCAGAACCAGACTCAGCCGATGGACAAATGTGGATAACTGGGCAGCCTGATGGTATAAAACAACTAAGCATGGCAGCTGCAGGAGGCACACCATCTTCTTCATCTGCAGCCTATGGTGTACCTTCTGTTCCTCCCCCACCGCTAGGCCCTGGCCACCCACAGCGCACAACCCCACCTGAGAGTGCACCTCCAAATGGTCCATCTCCTATGGCAGCACTTCAGTCAGTTACAGACACTCTGGGCACTGCCCACTCCCCCAAGGATGGGCAGACAGGTGGTGTACCACCAGTTCACTCCACCACTTCATCAGCCCGCAGAAATAGCAGCAGCCCAGTTTCACCTGCATCGGTAACAGGACAAAGACGTCTTAACTCCCGCAATGGTGCAGGTTCAGCAGACCTGAGTCTTCAAGTGGCACCTGCTGGGGGTGCCCCTCATCCTGGAATGGACCAAGTGCATCCCCAGAATATTCCTGATTCCCCCATGGCTAACAGTGGCCCTCTGTGCTGCACCATTTGTCATGAGCGTCTAGAGGACACACACTTTGTCCAGTGTCCATCTGTGCCCAGCCACAAATTCTGCTTTCCCTGTTCTCGTGACAGCATTAAAGCCCAAGGGGCAACTGGTGAAGTCTACTGTCCCAGTGGGGAGAAGTGCCCCTTAGTGGGTTCTAATGTACCGTGGGCATTCATGCAAGGGGAAATTGCCACCATCCTGGCAGGGGATGTCAAGGTGAAAAAGGAGAGGGACCCTTAGGAACTCCGGTAAATCATGGTCACCTGTTCTGTGCAAGGGGTCCCCTGCCCCTTTTGTGTATATGTTCAGCTCCCCACCAATAACCTGCAAACCAAAGACAGGTTCTAATGGATGGGGATTTGTGAGAGAAAAGAACCAGAATGTTGCTCTGCAAAATGGAATGTAATGAGGCAAATCTTTCCCTTTATCCCTAACACATTCCCAAAATGCCTCCATGTGGAAACATACTAAAGGAACCTACTGGTTTGCAGATGTAACTTTGAGAGCAGGACACCTACAGTGTGCAGTGAATCGGTTACTGGCATTAGGGAATTGTTTGAAGAGACACCATAAAACTCAATGGTTTTTAATCTTTGGCCTCCAAGGGGTAATGCAGTGACATTTGTAATTATCATGGAAATACAGACATGCCTAAGGAATGAGCACTAGAGCACCCAAGAATACTCCAACCACTTAACCAAATGGCAAGAGGCATGTTGGTGGGTGCAAGTTGCTCTCTCGCACAGCCTTATGCAGAATCGAAGGGTGACTCTTGGGCAGAACAACATTTATAAACTTAGTCTTACTTATACAACAATTTTGTGGTGTTTCTACATTTGGAAACACAGATAATGTATACTTCATTTGAAGGGTGCAACAAATGATTTTTGGTTACAGTGGGATATCTGTCCTTGTATCTTTTTTTTTTTTTTTTTTTTTCTTCCTGTTTATTTTTTGTCTTTTCTGAACAGCTTTTGTGGCAGTGTCCACCCGATAAAGGTTTATAGCACTTAGCAATGCTGCTGGTGTGTCATTTCTGTAAATGCACGCACTTTTTAAGGCCCAGGGGCAAACAGTGACCTTGTTAAGTAAAACATAGAGGAAGAGTCTTGTTTGTGAGAACCTGTGTGTGACAAATTCAGTTTTATTTCCTCTCCCCTTTTTCTGTGCCAGCCCTTCCTGCAGGAGGAAAGATGTTTAATCCCATGTAATTATTAGATTGCAGGTTTCTGCAGGTCTATAGAATGCAGTTGTAATTGTTGTAACCCATTGAATCCTGGCACTAGCTGATCTGTCCCCTGGCTAGTGAAGTTATACTTTTATTTTCCCCTCCTGCACGGATGCTTTGAGCAGTAGAGCAAGTTGCTGTATATACATTTAGGGTGGAATAGGCTTTCTCTTTGTCCAGAATACATTTCTGTAGTATAACAGACCACTGTTATGTGCCTTGGAGCTGATTACATTGTAATAAATCTGATTCATATGACTTTACGAAACAGTCCTGATTTTCTCAGATTTTACTTTAATAGCCTTTTGCAGAGGTACACATGTTTCCTGTATTATCTCCATTTGATGTTCCTTCAGATGTCTCTCCTTTTTCCTCCCTATAGGGCTTGTTTGGTTGTTCTGTCATTGTCCCTTTACTTTCATATATTTCATATTATTTTCCACTCATTTTTTATCTGTCCTTGTTGTTTTAAGTCTAAGGTATTTAGGTTTAGATCTGTTTAGGATCTATAACTCTGCCAGAACTATCTTATGTTTCCTTCCACATTTCTTTGCTTCCATGTCTGAACTCTACTAACATATGTGTTAAACCTAACCAGCTACCTCACAGCTGTTTTTTTAGGATTTGTTGACTGCCCCTGTCTTTCTCCTGAATACTCTTTGCTCTCTCAGATCTTTTTTTTTTTTTTTTTTTTTTTTTTCAAACAAAAGTTTTCTCCCTGGTAGTCTCTCAGATCTACACAACTGTGTTTCTCTGTTCCTTCTGCTCTCTATGCTAGCGGTGTCTTATTGCTGCTGTTTTTTGCACCCTCTTTGCTGTCTTCCCTTGGCACACAATGGCCTTTTCTTGACTCCCATGCCATGTATTTATATTTTTTAAACTTGCCATCAACCTATTTTGTTAGCAGCTTTTGTTCCTTATAATATTCTGGCCTCTATACTGACTGTTATACATTTGTGTCATTATTGCTTCTCCTCTGTAGCTGTTTATCCCATGCCATCTTTTTTCCTTGAAGCATCTGTGCCAGACATACCTTTACTTCTTTTTGGCACTTTTTGGACAATGCTTACATCTTGTTTTGTCTTATTCTTGCACACTGATTTTTTTTAGCCCCTCTCGCTCACCTCCCTCTACTAGCCCCTATAGCACAGGACACAAAGCCAGAATGGAGCTCAGCATATTCATTTTCAGAAACATATTTCATGTAGAGAGAAAAGGAAGCTTTATTGATATGGGATCTATTGTACAGAATACTTACTGTTAATTGTCTCTACATGTGTTTTAGCAGAGGCAATTCTCGGTATTGTCAATGGCAAAGGTATTTTCTGGCATTTAGTAGCCGTGAAAAACTAGCTGCTACTAGTAGCTCTGTGTGTCTTCGCCCTAAGGCAAATGAAAACCAAGCACTTAGCAAAACAATTCCATTACTTTTTTTGTTTTATCAACATGAATTTAGAATAAGTAAACAGGTAAACACAAATAATTATTTGTTTAAATAGTAAATTTAAGGGGAATGGCAGTGTGAAATAACATATGCTATGCAATTAACAATGTATTTATTTGAAAGAACAATGTATTTCCAGAGAATCTGCAGACAGAGTGTAAGTAGTGTGCATTGGTAAGAGTTCATATTTATAAGAGCTGACATTTTAGAGAATTAGTCGGATGAGATTGGTGTTGAAGTCTTAAATATTTAACAGACGCTGAGTAAGCATTCTTCTGTCTGTTGCCCTGCGCTCCCCTCCCCCTCATAGTGCCCTGCAGGCTGTATGAAGTAGTAACCCCTTAATGCAGCTCACTCTTGAATGAATGTTCAGGTTTATAGATTACTAAAATTCTACGCATGGCAATGAAATCACAGTAGTGTATTTAGCAGTATGTTATAATTTAAGGTCTGAGATGAGCAATATTAAAATGGGTGACTGTTGCATGTGAGTAGGCTCCAGCTGCCAAATTATTACATATTCAATTCTGTTTTTAAATAACCTGGACTGTACCACTGAGCTATTTGGCAGTGTGAAAGAGATTGAGCCATTTTCTCTCAGCTACTACTGCACTGGGTTAAATAAGTGTGTAGGTGTTTTCACCCTGTGAGTTACTAACCAAGTCACAGAGCCTAGAAAAGGGGCTCTGCATTTTAATATATTGTGTGCTATAAAACTAGATTAAAAATACATGAATTGCATGTTTAAAAGGGTGATTTAGATTATATGTTAGTTATAAGATCGATGTAAAAGAAGCAGATATTAAGTATCAAACTTCACCAGCATGTAGAGAATGATAAATACACAAACAGGGTCATATATAAATGTAAAGTTCACGTGGGACTGCCTGCTTCCTTACATGGTGTTATTGATTTTATTAACTTTTACCTAATTTGAGCTGTTTGCCGATAGAATAGAACATGGTTATGCTGTAATCCATATAGTTGTAAATACTTGCATTACGTCTCCTCCAGTGATTATCTAACACTCATCAGTATTATTTCTGTTCAGAGACTAATTCATTTAGTGACAACATACTTGCGTACATCTCCTACTTAAGTTCAAAATAGTAATTCCTGACAGCTAAAATCTGTATTAGGAGGTGCATACATGTATCCCTAGCTGCAGATTCTAATGAAATGTTGGTTGGGCTCTCTCTACTGCTTATTACGAGTGCATGGGTGAGACATTGTATACTCTGAAACCTGAATAAGCACTTCACGTCACAAAATGGCTTCACAATTTAGCCCTGGATAAACACTTGGTCTGCTTTCACTGAAGACCATCAGTTCATTTGACAGGAATATGATTGTTTGCATCTTCAAGTCAGATTACAGACACCAATGGCTAATGATCAAATCCTTTTCAGGTAGGTAACATCATTCTCATTATGTGTATAATACATCCAACTTTGAGTGAACAAATAAGTTCTCTATTAGAAATTATTATTTGTCTCAATCTATATATGTTCAATGGAAACGGGATGAGGTGGACAGTTAGAAGCCAGAAAGAGCTAGTAAAATTTATTGTTGGCCATATGTTGCTTAGAAAGGCGTCTTCCTGATATGAGTTTGCACAAGTGCATTTAGGCAATTCCCATAGCAGGCAATAGTTTAGAGAATCTGTGCTGCTGCTCGAGATGCTTTGTTTTTGCCAGAGCCTTCTGATATTGCCTTGTATGCCAATTCCTTTAAAGGAAGAGAACTGGCAATTCATATTTATAGTTTGTCTGATAATCCATGTATGTTGAATAAGCATTCATAATTCTAGTTAGTCTAAACTAGCTTCATTTAAATCAGTTAACCAGTAGTTCCTCTTTTATTCACAACTACAACTGCCAGCATGCACAAAAATGAAACCTTTTGTGCCTTTAATAATAAGCATTCAGTGACGCGTCTGTTACAATCTACCGGGTAACTGCCTACAGTCACATTGAGAAAATTCTTATTGGTGAAAAATCCTGCAGTAGCCAATCCATGAATAGTAAATAGGTGGCGGCCACCGATTGACTCTTCTGCAGATCAAGATAATGCTAGTCATCTTAAAGAGAGAGTCATTTAAAGAGAGAGTCATTTATTAAAGAAAAAATTATTTTTTCCTACTTAGTCTGTATGTACTCTTGCACACAGATAATCATTTAATGTGTGATTGATGCTTTTACATGGGAGATCCCTTCCCTTGAATAATGAGGATAACAGCCTGCATAACCGTGTTACAGGTTTGTAAAATGAGCTTGTGCATCTCTCTGCATGTTTGTGGATTGTTTTTCTGTAGGAATGGGTTGTTTACCCTCAATTGAGCACTGCCCCTTTTAGCTTATAAATTAGTAATGATCTCACTTCACTTTGAAAACCTCTATCAAGTAGAACTATATAATGCAATAAAAGTGACTGATGATATTACAACCAAAGACTGCAAGATTGAGCGATGATTGGACTTCCTGTTCTCTTTGATATCCTGTGTGTTTTAGTTGTACATGCTTTCTATAACAATGACACATGGGGTGATACCGGGATCATTGTTACCTGTAATTTTAGTAATAAGGGGGAATGAATGAAACCTCTTGTGTAACCTTTCTAGGTTGCTTGACAAAAGCATGCAGAAATTCACTCTGTGTGCCATTGCCTTTAAAATGTATATTTATATATTTTTTCTCATTTTGGTGTCGCATGTTTAGGATACAACATGTATGGGGCAAGATTTAAAGAAAAATATTTCTTCAAGATCCAAAGCCTGATGTACCACATGTTCTAATACAGTGATCCCCAACCATTCGCTCATGAGCAACATGTTGCTCCCCAACCCCTTGGAGGTTGCTCCCAGTGTCCCCAAAGCAGGTGTTATTTTTAATTCCTGGCTTGGTGGCAAGTTTTGGTTGCATAAAAACAAAGCCTCCTAGAAGCTGAAGTTATGTATATAGGCTACTAAATAGCCAATTAAAACCTTTATTTGCCATCCCAATCATTTTTTATTTGTTTGTTTTGCTCCCCAAATCTTTTTTCAATTGACTGTGGCTCACGAAGTAAGAAACATTTGGGATCCCCAGTTCTATAGATTATCATCTTAAATATGTTTTAAATATGCACCTATGGGTGGGTTTTTTTATAACAGCTTGAGCAAACTTCACATAAAAAAAATTGCAGACTCACTAATGAATCTGTGAATCATGCCATGGTGATGATAAACCTCGCTTGATGTAGGGAAATAACAAAGCTGAAGATAAAAATCATAAACTTTGGTAAATCCTACCCCTGGCATTGTAGTCTCTTTTCTGAGCTTGATCTCATTTACTTGTCGCCAGTGCATTTGCAGACAACGAATAATCATTCTTCTTTAGGCACCACCCTTGGATTATCAGATTGCACTAATGTGACTGGTTCATTATGTAAACAAAAGTGCAGTGTTTGGTGATTTCAGGTATTTGCAGTACTTTTTTTTTTACAGTGATTTCACATCAGTCCCTGCCTTAGTGAAGCTTACAATTTTGACACACACATTATCACACCATGGTCATCAATTAAAGGAACAGTAACACCAAAAAATGAAAGTGTATAAAAGTAACTAAAATATAATGTGCTGCTGCCCTGCACTGGTAAAAGTTGTGTGTTTACTTCAGAAACTCTACTATAATTTATATAAATCAGCTGCTATGTAGCCATGGAGGCAGCCATTCAAAGGAGAAAAGGCACAGGCACATAGCAGATAACAGATAAAACACTATTGTATTCTACAGAACTTATCTGTTATCTGCTATGTAACCTGTGCCTTTTCTCCTTTTTTCCAGCTTGAATGGCTGCCCCCGTGGTACACAGCAGCTTATTATATAACTGATAGTAGTGTTACTGTAGCAAACACACCAGTTTTACCAGTGCAGGGCACTTTAAAGCTCTTTCATTTTTTGGTGTTACTGTTCCTCTAACAGGCGCGAATGAGCCAGCCTGTAGGTTACCTGGAGTGTGGGATAAAAGCGGAGTACCTAGAGGAAACCTATGTAAGCATGGGGAGAACATACACCATGCAGATAGTGCCCTGGCCATAATTGAACCCAGTACCCCAGGGCTGCACAGCAAAAGTGCTGACCATTATGCCACCATGCTTAGGATACTTTTATTATTATTATTATTATTATTATTATTATTATTACAGAATGCTTTTACTGTGTTCATTTTATAGTAAGTGACACTGACACTGCTTAATGACCATCCTGCCTGCCTATTTTAAATGTAATAGGTATAAACATGTTTTGTATGAAACTTTGTGTATTCTACTTAGATCTTTTTAAATGTGTACTTTCATCTCCTGATCCAGTTGTGCTTGTTTATCATTTGGAACTGGGAAGTATAGGGTGTAAGGGACAAACTGTATTTTGAATAGTGACTTCTGTGCTGGGAAGATGCAAATGAAAGGTGTGTCAGGTTAGGCAGAGGCCATCAAGCTGTTGGCCAACCAACTCTGCTACAGGGCAAGCTGATAGTCTTACATGCTTATACTGTTTGGCTACTCCCAGTTGGTGGTTGAACTGGTTTAAACTGGGTAAGGGTGAAGAGGGTGGTTCCACATAAATCTTGGCTGGCTGGTTTAGGGTTTAATAAGGTAGTGTGTGTGTTTGTAGTGTATTGCACAATCAAGTAAATTTCTCAGTACATTTTAAAAAGCAAGAAGAATGACCTTAGGCTTATGTGACTTTGTGCATTCCCATGTGTCCCATATGTGTAGTGACAGGAATGAATGCGTTCCAGTGTAATACGGAACTCTGAGTACAGCAGTAGTGAAAACAACCTAGGTTTTCTGTAATGAGAGAGAACATAAGAACATATTAGGTATTTTTCTCAACTTTCAGAGAAGAGCTGTTAAAGGAGAAGGAAAGGCTAAGTCACTTGGGGGTGCCAAAATGTTAGGCACCCCCAAGTGACTTAGATCCCTTACCTTGTACCCTGGGCTGGTGCCCCTGTTAGGAGAAAACAGAACCAGCCCGGGGTACCTGCAGCGAGCCTTCCTCCTTCCGTCTTTGCGCTGCCGGCAAAATCCGTGGGCCGGCGCATGCGCAGTAGAGTGAAAAGCCGACGTCTATGTTTAAGTTCGGCTTTTTCACTCTACTGCGCATGCGCGCGCAGCGAATACAGAAGAGGAAGCTCTCGCAGCTACCCCGGGCTGGTGCTGTTCTCTCTGAACAGGGGTAAAAAGTATGCGATTTAAGTCACTTGGGGGTGCCTAACATTTTGGCACCCCCAAGTGACTTAACCTTTCCTTCTCCTTTAAAGGAATACTGTTGTCAGTTAATAGAGCTTATCTGGGAGAATCCTGCATTGAAATCCATTTTTCCAAAACATAAACAGATTTTATTCATATTTAATTTTCAAAATTTCACATGGGGCTAGCCATATTCTTCATTTCCCAGGGTGCCACAGTCATGTGACCTGTGCTCTGATAAACTTCAGTCATACTTTACTGCTGAGCTGCAAGTTGGAGTGATATCACCCTCCTCCCAGAAGCCGATCAGCGGAACAATGGAAAGGTAGCAAGATGGCAGCTCCCAGTAGATATCAGAGTAGCACTCAATAGTAAGAAATCCAAGTCCAGCTTGTGACTCTTCCAGTTACATAGGATCAGGAGAAACAGGTTATCTGAAAGCAGTTCTAATGTGTAGCGCTGGCTCCTTCTGAAAGCTCAGACTCAGGCACAATGCACACCAATATTACAGCTAAAAAAAAAAATACATTTGTTGGTTCAAGAATAACATTTTAAATTGTAGAGTGAATTATGCTTCTCACAGATAGTAAAGAGTCCACCAAATTAATGGTAGGGTAACCCCTAATTTAAGAGAAGAAGAGGGGGATCCTGTTGCAAAATTAAAAGGCTGCTAGTTTGGGGCAAGTGATAATGATATAATAATGGGGGATTTTAATTACCCTGATATTGACTGGAGCAATAGTACTGCCAGGACAGTAAATGGGAACAAGTTTATAAATATGTTGTATGACAACTTTATGTCAAAGGTTGTTGAGGAGCCAATCAGGAACCATGCTATGTTGGATCAAGTAATAGCAAATGTGCAAGTGATTGAACCCCCTGGATTTTAGTGAACATAATGACTGGGACAATGAAGAAAAGCAAATTTTAACTCCTTGAGGGCAGCATTTCTGCGCATAGATTGGGGCATTGTGTTTTTTGCTTAAAACCCAGAGTAGAAATGGTTGTCATTTAGAACGATATTAAATAATTACTGTTCTCAATTTATTCCATTAATAAGAGAATGTAGAAGTGTTAAGAATCACCCTATGTGGCTTAATTCTGAGGTAAAGAAGTTAATAGGGGAAAAAAGGAAGACTTTTAAGAAATATAAGTCAGGGGACAGAAGCTGCATTTAGGGAATATAAACACTACTACTAAGTACTGTATAACAGCAATCCGGAAGGCAAAGGTAGAAAATGAGCAGCGCATTGCATCAGAAACAAACCCCAAAAAGTATATTAATAGTAAAAAGATGCAGGTTGAGAGTGTGGACCTATTGACTTATAGTAACAATATGGTTACAGCGGATACAGAAAAGGTAAATGTGCTAAACCAGTTCTTTTCTTCTGTGTATACAGCAGAGAACCAGGACCCACCCAATAGCTGCACTGTTGCCTCAGCTCCAACTATGCAGTGGTTCACACAGGATATGGTGCTTAAAGGGTTACACAAGATTAATGTGAACAAGGTACCAGGGCCAGATGGAATACACCCTCGGCTACTGAGAGAGCTAGGGTTGGTTTTACAGTGGCCTCTCTTTTTGATATTCTCAGATTCACTTTCATCTGGTATGGTACCTATGGATTGGAAGAAGGCTAATGCCATTCCTATATTCAAAAAGGGAGTAAGATCTCAGCCTGGCAATTATAGGCCTGTAAGTTTGACATCCGTGGTGGGCAAGCTATTTAAAGGCTTGTTAAGGGATCACATACAAAATTATGTACTGGAGAATGGCATTATGAGCAGTAATCAGCGTGACTTTATAAAGGGCAGGTCATGTCAGACGAATTTAATTGCTTTTTATGATGAGGTTACTAAGAAGCTGGACAGTGGGGATGCAGTAGATGTGATATATTTGGATTTTGTCAAAGCATTTGATACCGTTCCCCACAAACGACTGCTTTCTAAACTAAGGGTCTATTGGTCTTAGTGAAGTCGATTGCACATGGATAGAAAACTGGCTACAGGATCGGTTACAGAGGGTGGTTGTTAAAAGACATTTAAACCCCACACACAAATTTAATCAGTAAACAGCCTCTTTGAAATCTTTCAGTACCTGCCACACTGGTTGTCCAGAGGTTAATAGTAAGGCTACAACATCTCCTTAATCACTGAGATTTCCTTTCTCCTCCTGTAACCCACTCGCCCCCTCCCCTCGGGAATTTGCTTTGGCTGTTGGCTTGTGGGCATGCTCAGTTGTTATAAGCTCAGATTACTAATCACACCCCCCAGTCTAGCAGCCAGTGAAGAGATGGCATTGCTGTTTCCCATAGAAACTCAGCTCTAGTTGTCTGCTTTCATTTTTTTTTTCTCCCAACTCTACTGAGCTCAGCTCAAACAAAGCAGAACTTTGATAAAAGGCAGTTGTGCCTGACAGTTATTCAACTGGGTGGAAGCTGCTGTTTGCTTTAGGAAAATGTGATGATGCTGCAAGCGGAGGGAATATATCTAGTACAAATGATGCCATTTGAGTGTGAGAGACCTGCCTAACTGATATACATTGTAGGCAAATGTAGGCTTTACATGTCCATTTTTGACTTGGAGTAAGGTTCTCAGTGGGGTCCCTCAGGGTTTTGTACTGGGTCCATTTTGTTTAAAGGAGAAGGAAAGGCAAAAACTAAGTAAGCTTTATCAGAAAGGTTTATGTAAATACAGCCATAAGCATGTCTATCAAAAGAAACACAGGATTTCTTGTATATTTTTTTTGTAAACATGATGTTCCAGTGTCTGACTTCCTCACTCAGAAACAGCCTTAATTACTGGGGCCAGAGTCTGCGCAGTTCTCCCCTCACTTGCTCCCCCTCCCACCAGAATGCTAAGAACTGCCCCCTCCCTTAGGAATGTGTGATCTCAGCTAAACGGCTAGAAACTCTAGGAAGGAAGCTACCTAAAATGGCAGCTGCCATCTTAAGCAAAAGGAGAAAGCTTCTAAAGCTGTTTACTCAGGTATGTTTATGGTTTCTGCAGAATACATTTATTGTTCTAGGTGGCACTTATGTGGCAAATCTATTGGAAGTAAAATGCCAAAATGACTTTCACTTGTTCACAAATGACTTAGTGGAGGGTATTATAAGTAATGTATCAGTGTTTGCAGATGGTACAGAACTCAGCAGCCCAGTCATTTCTGTTCAGGATGTGGCACCTTGCAGCAAGATCGTGACAAACTGGCAATCTGGGCAGCTAAGTGGCAGATGAGATTTAATGTGGAAAAATGTAAGGTCATGCACCTGGGATGTAAAAATATGCAGCTACTTATACCCTTAATGGGACTGCACTAGGCAAATCCATAATGGAGAAGGACCTTGGAGTCCTTGTAGATAATAAACTTGGCTGTAGTAAACAATGCCAGGCAGCAGCTGCAAGGGCAAACAAGCTGTTTTAAAAGAGGCATAGATTCACGGGAGGAGGGGTTATTCTTCCCCTTTACAGAGCGCTGGTAAGGCCCCATCTAGAATATGCTGTGCATTTTGGTCTCCAGTGCTCAAACGGGACATTATTGAATTAGAGAGGGCCCAGAGATGGGCAACTAAGCTTGTAAAGGGTATGGAAAGTCTCAGAAAGACTGGCCAAGTTGGGTTTGTTTACACTGGAGAAGAGGCGCTTAAAAGATGACATGATAACTATGTATAAATATAAAAGGGGATCATATAATAACCTCTCTAATGCTTTATTTACAAGTAGGTCCTTCCAACTGACTCAAGGGCACCCACTCCGTTTAGAAGAAAGGAGGTTCTGTTTAAATATTCAGAAATAATTTTTTACTGTGAGAGCTGTGAAGTTGTGGAATTCCCTCCCTGAGCCAGTCGTACTGGCTGATACATTATATAGCTTCAAGAAGGGGTTGGATGGTTTTCTAGAAAGTGAGGGGATACAGGGTTATGGGAGATAGCTCTTAGTACAAGTTGATCCAGGGACTGTTACAATTGCCATCTTGGAGTCAGGAAGGAATTTTTTCCCCCTCTGAGGCTAATTAGAGAGGTTTCAGATGGGGTTTTCTCCTTCCTCTGGATCAACTAGCAATTAGGCAGGTTATATATAGGCATTATGGTTGAACTTAATGGATGCATGTCTTTTTTTCAACCTAACTTACTGTGTTACTATTTGCTATGTAATCAGTAATTTAGAAATAAATAGTACACCATAAAAATCACGACAGTATCCCTTTAAATATTTTGCTTTTAGTGGTAGTGTATATTCATAGGAGGAGAGTATAGATCTTCTCCCCTCTCAAAGCTGTTGTAAGGTCCCATTGGATGTACATGTGAAGTAAAATAGGAATGTTTACACTCAAGAAGAGGAACCCAAAGTATAAGTAAGGTTAGGAACCCCACAATAAACCCTCTAGAGCACATGTCAAACACAAGGCCAGCAGGCTGAAACCAGCCCCTCTGGCAGTTTTATGTGGTCTGTAATGACAATGCCTGACTATGTAGCACCAATCGATTGACTACACTGTGACTGTGCCTGACCAAGCATTTGTTTAGGAAATGATTCAGAACATTATAAGGGGTGGCCTTTGGTGAGCATGAATAGAATGAATTTGTTGTGTTAGAATATCAATAAACTGTCTAAATACTGTAGCAAAGAGAAAACACTATGGGCACTAGGGAGAGGTTAATTCTTGCCACATTGAGAATATGCAGTGTTGGGTCTCCAGTGCTATAGACCCCAGTCTATGAGGACCTTACTAATGGTAGTGCATGTAATCAGATAAAAATGGGTATTCACGATGCAGCAATGACAACATTGGAGCAGTGGTTACATTAAGGTGAATATTTATGTGCTAATACAGTTTCCCACAAAATTCTCTAACAAGTACAGCCTGTAAAATGTATAGAGTTTTGGCCTATTTCCTTTGGTGAATTTTTTTAAAAATGACTCTTCATCTTTAGTATGATGAGCAATCTGTGAGTGTACCCCCCTCTGCACAGCTACAGGCAATGCAATGATTACCCTATGGTTATAGAACACCAGGGGCACATGATTTGTTTTCTCCACTGGCATACATATGCTGTCTGAGAAAACACAATTCTCTCCCTTCCCCTCTGCGCTGTGTGTGTGTGCTGACAGGCAAGTGTCATGACTGTCTCTGCAGATGCAGAAGGCAGCAGCATATCTCATTATCTCCACTTAGGAAACACTTTGGGGGTCATTTATCAACACTGGGCAATTTTGCATATGGCCAGTAACCCATGGCAACCAATCAAATTGTTAGATTAATTTGTCTATCCTGCAGCTGGCTGGAAAAAGGGCAGTCACTCATTGGTTGCTATGAGTTACTGCCCATGGGCAAATTTGCCCAGTGTTGATAAATGAGCCCCAGTTGTGTGTCCCTGAACTTATATAGTGATAGTATTATCATGAGGGGGTCAGTTGGTTGATGAGAACAGGGTAAAAGCAGAACATCTGTCTATACATCTGAGGAGCCAGTTAATGAAGGCTTCCCTTTTAATATGCCCAGTTCTAGTAATTTAGCTACTGACGCATGGGTCACTCGGGAGGAAATTCAAGACTTGAACATGTAAAGGTAACCAAAGGTCCAGGACTGGCATGGTGCCGAGAGACTGGTGAATTGCTAATCTGGTGCTGTTATTTAAAAAGGGATCCCGTTCTCAGCCTGAAAAGTATAGGCCTGTTAGTCGGACATCAGTAGTTGGAAAACTTTTGGAAGGGGTAATAAGGGATGGGGTACTTGAATACATTGCAGTTCACAATACTATTAGTTTGTGCCAGCATGGTTTAATTTAGTCGCCTTTTATGAGGAGGTGAGCAGGAACCTCGATGCTGGAATGGCAGTTGATGGAATCTACTTGGACTTTGCTAAAGCATTTGATACAGTACCTCACAGAAGGTTAATGATCAAATTGAGGAATATAGGCCTAGAACGTAATATTTGTAATCTATCCTTCAGCCAGTTCTCTATCCAATTACAAAGTGGTGGTAAATGAAACATTTTCTAATTGGACCAGTGTTGTTAGTGGAGTACCGCAGGGGTCAGTCCTTGATCCTTTGCTTTTTAACTTGTTTATTAATGACCTGGAGGTGGGCATAGAGAGCCCTGTTTCTATCTTTGCTGACGACACTAAATTGTGCAAAACTATAAGTTCCATGCAGGATGCTGCTGCTTTGCAAATGCTGCTGCTTTGAAAATGAGGTTCAATGTGGACAAGTGCAAAGTTATGCACTTTGGTAGGAATAATATAAACGCAAACTATCTACTGAATGGTAGTTTGTTGGGGGTTTCCTTAATGGAGAAGGATCTAGGGGTTTTTGTAGATAACAAGTTGTCTAATTCCAGGCAGTGTCATTCTGTGGCTGCTAAAGCAAATAAAGTGCTGTCTTGTATAAAAAAGGGCATTGACTCAAGGGATGAAAACATAATTTTACCTCTTTATAGGTCCCTGGTAAGGCCTCACCTTGAGTATGCAGTGCAGTTTTGGGCTCCAGTCCTTAATTAAGAAGGATATTAATGAGCTGGAGAGAGTGCAGAGTCATGCAACTAAACTGGTAAAGGGGATGGAAGATTTAAGCTTGCCCTTCCTAGTGATGAGGTAATGGCAGATTCTGTTAATGCCTTTAAGAGGGGCCTGGATGAGTTCTTGAACAAGCATAGTATCCCAGGCTATTGTGATACTAATATCTACAGTTAGTATTAGTGGTTGTATATATAGTTTATGTATAGATTGGTAAGTATAGGCTGTGTGTGCTAGGTTAACACACAGCCTTGAACTTGATGGACTCAATGATGGTCTTGATGGTCTTTTTTCAATCTATGTAACCATGTAAGCTGTGTGGTAAATCCATAAAAATGCACTGTGTGGCAAATACAAGTTGAAATGCCTATGGGTACAAAGCCTTAATCCTTTAGGCTTATATAGGGAATGTCTTGAGCAGCCTTAATGTGGTTACACAAAGGAAGAGGAAGAATTCTGTATTCTCAGTGCTGTGACAGCATTCTAGTTAGTTAAGTTAGTTTTTTTGGCTAAGGATGTAGATGTTTTAAAGATAAATAATTCTGGTTTCAGGTTCTGGAATACTCCAGGTAAGTACTATTTAATCCTATTAAGTAAATTAAAAGCAGATTTCTTTTCTTTTTTTCAGAGAAAAATTATGCTCCTAGGACAGGTTTACTGTGGACAGGGCCGTGACTAGGGGAAGATAGCATGGCTCCTGCCTCAGGTGCACTCATTTGTGAAAAATAAGTATTGTTATTCCAGAAACTGCTTTTTGTAGTGTATAGCTGTTTTTGTCCAAATGTAATTACTATAAATCTTTTACAATCCATACGTGCCAAGAACCTTGCTCAGGTACATTTATGGTCTTAAGAACCATTCCTCTGTTGTCTCACATGCACTGCACTCCATGGATTCACCTGCAGATGCTTTAGTTTGTGAGGAGGTGCACATTGCTGCCCTTGACCTAGCTACTAAAGCTTCTTGGCACGACTTGCATCCACCTTACCATGGCAGATGTAAATACAAGAGTGGCTAATTACCCCTTAATGATATACAGAAAATAAGCTTTCAGGTTTAGGTAGGGTTGCCACATGGCCTAGCCAGTAGAATGTCAACCAAGGCCAGTATTACACATGTACGGGCAATATATGTGCTAGTAAATTTGTTATACCTAGCTGTTCCGCCCCTGGCCCCACCCAAACCCCTCTCTCTGCTCCCCAAAACTCTGCCTTATCACCAAATTTAGAATGCTCCAGTCACTTCATGTCCCAGCTGGCCCCTAAAATGTCTCAATTCCACCCTGAAACATCAAAAAATCCCTTCCTCTCTCCACTTGGCCCCACTATGCAATCGGCCAGTACAGACCGAAATAAATGATGGCAAACCCTAGGGGTTGTATTTATTACAATTGAAACAAACCTCACCGGTGATGTCCATAGCAACCAATCAGCTGTTAGATTTGAATTGTCGCCTACAAATTAGAAAACAAAAACATTGTGATTGGTTGTTATAGGCAACATCACCAGTTTTGTTTGTCTCCACCTAAGGTGGGTGATATTGGGCTAATTTGGCCCTAGAGCCAAATGATTTTATAACTCTTTTAGGTGGAGGGAAGAAAACAAAAAAACTAAAATAATGTGGTTGCCTAATTGTGGGAAAAATGCATGCATTTTTGAATAAACACGCCCTGCTCGCACCTTACTTGCTGTGCTGGCTGAAATACTTTGACCGGTTGCCTAATTGTGCACACCCTCTTCTAACTGGGGATGTAGCTGTGTTCAGAATTAAGCAATCACATTCAAAATCATGTTAAATAGGATTCAGCATACACCTGCCATCATTTAAAGTGCCTCTGATTAGCCTCAAATAAAGTTCAGCTGCTCTAGTTGGTCTTTCCTGACATTTTTTTAGTCGCATCTCACAGCAAAAGCTATGGTCCCCAGAGAGCTTCCAAAGCATCAGAGGGATCTCATTGTTAAAAGATATCAGTAAGGAAAACGGTACAAAAGAATTTCCAAGGGATTAGATATACCATGGAACGCAGTGATGACAGTCATCATCAAGTGGAGAAAATATGGCTCAACAGTGACGTTACCAAGAACTGGACCTCCCTCCAAAATTGATGAAAAGACAAGAAGAAAACTAGTCAGGGAGGCTACCAAGAGGCCTACAGCAACATTAAAGGAGCTGCAGGAATATCTGGCAAGTACTGGCTGTGTGGTACATGTGACAACAATCTCCTGTATTCTTCATATGTCTGGGCTATGGGGTAGAGTGGCAAGACGAAAGCCTTTTCTTACGAAGAAAAACATCCAAGACAGGCTACATTTTGCAAAAACACATCTGAAGTCTCCCAAAAGCATGTGGGAAAAGGTATTATGGTCTGATGAAACCAAGGTTGAACTTTTTGGCCATAATTCCAAAAAATGTTTGGCGCAAAAACAAAACTGCACATCACCAAAAGAACACCATACCCACAGTGAAGCATGGTGGCGGCAGCATCATGCTTTGGGGCTGTTTTTCTTCAGCTGGAACTGGGACCTTAGTTAAGATAGAGGGAATTATGAACAGTTCCAAATATCAGTTAATATTGGCACAAAACCTTCAGGCTTCTGCTAGAAAGCTGAACATGAGGTGGAACTTCATCTTTCAGCATGACAACGACCCAAAGCATACATCCAAATCAACAAAGGAATGGCTTCACCAGAAGAAAATTAAAGTTTTAGAATGGCCCAGCCAGAGCCCAGATCTGAATCCAATTGAAAATCTGTGGGGTGATCTGAAGAGGGCTGTGCACAGGAGATGCCCTCGCAATCTGACAGATTTGGAGTGTTTCTGCAAAGAAGAGTGGGCAAATCTTGCAAAGTCAAAATGTGCCATGCTGATAGACTCACACCCAAAAAGACTGAGTGCCGTAATAAAATCAAAAGGTGCTTCAACAAAGTATTAGTTTGTGTGTGCACACTTATGCAACCACATTATTTTATTTGTTTTGGTTTTTTTCCCTCCACCATTTTTGTACAGCACAGGAACCTGGCATTTTACCAGGGGGGTGTGTAGACTTTTTATATCCACTGTATGTGTGTGTGTATATATATAGGAAAGGTAAAAACTAAGTAAGCTTTATCAGAAATCTATATGTAAATACAGCCATAAACACAGAACTGCTGCTCAGTGTCTTCAGTGAAATGAAACACCACATTCCTTTACTTTTATTCTGTTTATGATCTTCTGTATCAGACCACCTGCCCTCAGAAAAATCCTTCAGGGCACAGCACAAGTTCACTCCTCACTCCCTCTCCCTTCTGCTCCCTCCTCCCATGCCTGCTATCTCTCCCTTCCCTTTCTGCTGTAATCTGAGCTACCAGCAGCCAGAGCTGCAGCAAGAAAGTTACTAAGACCAAGCTGAAATGACAGCTGCTATATTAAACAAACAAAGGGAGCTTCAACGGGTCATTATGGTAAAGCATTTTGCAGAATAAATATAGTGTTCTAGTTGGCATTATTGTGACTAATCTGTTGGCAATAAAATGCCAAAATGTCTATCATTCTCCTTTAAATATAAATTTGTATTTTAAAAAAAAATTGTCATATCTTTTTATTTTCTATATCTACTTATTTGTGCAGCTCTGTACTGCAGAATAATAAATGACTACTAAATATTTTCTTATACCAATGTTATTTTCATGTTAGGACACTGGCACATGCCTGTGCACCAGCGACTGCAAATGGCATTTAAATTAGGGATGCATCAAATCCAGGATTCAACCAAGATTCGTCTTTTTTCAGCAGGATTTGGATTAGGACAAATCCATGCCTCTGTCTGGACTGAATCCGAATCCATAAACTCACGTGACTTTTTGTCACATAAATACTGCTCAAAATTACATGGTTGTCTTTACCCCTTTCTTATCCTAATTTGCATATGCAAATTAATATTTGGTTCAGTATTCACCCGTATCTTTTACAAAGGATTCAGGGTTTGGCCAGATCGTAAAATAGTGGATTCGGTTAATCCCTAATTTTAAATAAATGGGGGGGCAAATTTGAGCATTTTGTCACCCACATACAGAGCTATTAAACACTGGGCTGACAAAACGCCCAGAAACAATACATGTTCCAGTGCCCCTAGGCTGAGACAGAAACACTACTACAGAAACTACTTGTACACTAACTAAAGGCTGCTAGCTCATAAAAACATGGTTATGACACACCTATGCTGGAACAAAGGAGGTGTGAAATGAAGATTTGTGAGACACTGTCTGGAAACAATAACTAACAAGAAACCAAATATTTACATTAATATCACAGTTTAACTAGAATATGCAATGTTAACACTTCCCTGCCAATGATGTAGCTGCTACATTGTTGGCAAAGAAAGTGACAGCTTGCCAACAATGTAGCACCTATGTTACTAAGTGCAAGGTTACGGGAAATCACCTTGCCTAGCAACACATTTTTTTCCTGCAAAACTGGCAAGAAAAGGCTTAATCAATCACAGTTTATCATTGTTATTTGAGAGGCAAAAAAGATTAATGAATTAAGCGATACCTAAGAAAAATAATGAAAGCACATTCTTTTATTTATCTCAAACTTTACACATAATTGTTAAAACATATTCAGGTGTTATAAGTGTTAGCTGTGGCCTAGAGACTGACCAGCCTTTGCATCCAATCAATAAAAGCATTGCGATTATTTTTCAGATTTTACATTGCCTGATAAAGGAGTCTAGCATTATGCAGCAGCCTTAAAAGGAAGTTGTATTTTACAAGGCAGCATGACTGTTCTCTGATCTCATACCATATTTCAATAACCACAAGTATCTATACTGTGAGACGAGTTCCCTAAAGGTGGCCATACACAGGCCGATTCTAGCTGCCGATATTGGTCCCTTAGACTGATTTGGCAGCAGGTGACCCATGTATGGGCACTTACAAAGGGCCTGCCCAAAACAAGTTGTTGATCAGACAGGTTTGATTTTTCATCGAATCTGTGCTGAATGTTCCTTAAATTACCGTATTGTGACTATCACAATAAAATTGCACCTTGGTTGTTGCCATAACTACAACAATATAGCATTTCATTATTATTTATCCATATATTTATATGGAGCTCACATGTTAAGCAAATAGAATAATCAGTGTATGCTTTAGGAATACATTGACCACACTTGTCTGATAATGTGGCACAAAATTGTATGAATTGCTCAAATACTGGGCAGGAAGGGGCTTAAACCCAAAATATATTAAACAACCTCTACCCTAACTTAATAGTGATATAAGCAACTTTGATGGCCGTTTTGAGCACCAATCAATTTGCACAAGGGTTGGGACTGTGGGTTTATATGTTCACTCTGTTGATTATTCACACTTGAGAAAGGGCACTAAGCAGCCCAAAACGTGTGCAGTGGTCTGAAATAAAAGTATTTTTTAAAGCAGTGAATCTGCATTAAGATGCTCTCCTAATGCCTCATTTGCCCCCACAGATGCACGCTCACTGGGCAGATGGAGACTGCTTGCATTACCATACTGCAGAATCCCCAGAATATGAAAATGCTGAATTCTTTGTGTCTGTGTCTGTACACCACAGTGTTTGCCGAAGGTAGGTAATTTTAACCATGAAATAACTGGAAATTCACAAAACTTGTGTTTACAGTGGAACAGTAACTTACATAGTTACGTAGTTACATAAGTAAGTTGGGTTGAAAAAAGACCAAAGTCCATCACGTTCAACCCTTTTAAGTGATCCCCAGCGCACACACAGACCCATACCGACATATCTATACACTCGCATACATAAATTATAGATACCAACGTCAATACTAGTATTTTCGTATCACAACAGCCTTGGATATTATGCTTGTTCATGATAATCAATCAGTTAACTCTAATAAAGCAATGGTCTGACTGCTATTGTTTACCACACTGGGATAAAATTTACAGCTCTTTTGCCTGTTCTACTAAAGCTGGCTATACACACACTGATAAAATAGTTTTGTCCGATTTTGGGACCGTGTGTGGAATTATCATCCCTATCATTTTCGTACCATGGCGATCGGACAGGTTCAAAAATTTTGGTCAGATAATGATAAAATCTGCACATGTATTGTTTAACTGAAAATTTCCTTGGGGGACCTAGAATGGAAGTCACTTTTGTACGATTTTTGACTTCATGTTCAGAATATCCTCCGATTTATCCTACAATTTCATTATGAATGTTAGTTTTAGATCATTGCATTTAAATGTATGATCGATTTTCGAACATTCATCAGAAGGCTAAAATCTGAACGTGTATGGCCAGCTTTAGGATTGGAACATTGGTACAGCAGGTTTCTAGATTGATACTGTGTTTTTATACTGTTGCTAATTCCCTTATTTCTTGTCCAACAAAATGTTTACTACCAATATTTAGTCTCTCTGCACCACAGCTTTCTAACAGGATGCAGTGTTATAGACTGCTCTCAAGATTTAGTGTGTTGCACAGTTTTTGATTTTGCTCAAAGTCACTGAGAGCAGAGTAGTGTTTTCCGAATGGTAGAGAGCTGCTGGCTGCACAGAGCTGGGGGTGTAGCTTGGGCTCTCCTGATTCATGCCAGTGACATAAATAAACATTTCCTTTCTGAGACTGTGCGAGATAAACAGAGGGAATGGGGGAGGGGGGTGGAATGTTATGTGTTTAAGGAGGGAAGGTGGCGTTAAATATTTCCTAGCAGTTAACTCTTAAAGCAAAAATGTACCCTGTAACATAAACCCTATACTATACTAGGACAAGCTTCGACAGAGCTGAGTCTTGTTGATTATTGGGGGATAATAATATGGTATCTCCTGATACTATATTAACAAGCTCAGGCAGTTCTGTCTTTTGTGTATGTAAATCCTTATATATATATATCAGTGTACATTTTTGTAATACAGAGAAAAACTTAAATAGTAAAACATGTTAAGAGACACAAGTAAGGAGGTTCCTGCCCCTTAGGTCTTACAATAAACATTAGTATGAATATTGTTATTTATTTTGTGCTACTTACATATAGCAGTACTGTATACTTTTACTATAGTTCAGACAGGAAACTGACAGTGCCATAAATATTTATACAGTTACTAAGATTAATTGAGATATGTTTATAGAGATTGGATGAAGGACCTTCTGCCCTGTACAGTTTACAGCCTAAGTGGGTGGGTAACTTACAGGCACAAATAGGAGGGTAATAAGCGATGCCATCCAAAATGGTTGGGGCATTGGCCTTTAAAGGAGAAGGATAGGCTAAGTCACTTGGGGGTGCCAAAATTTTAGGCACCCCCAAGTGTCTTGAATCGTTTACCTTCTACCCCGGGCTGGTGCCCCTGTATGGAGAGAACAGCACCAGCCTGGGGTAGCAGCGATCGCTTCCTCCTTCCTCTCTCGCTGCGCGCGCATGCGCAGTAGAGTGAAAAGACGAACTTTAACAGAGAAGTCTGCTTTTTCACTCTACTGCACATGCGCCGGACTCGGAGTAGCAGCGAAACGAAGGAGGAAGCGCATCGCCCCAGGTGCCCCTGGCTGGTGCGGTTTTCTCCTAATAGGGGCACCAGCCCGGGGTACAAGGTAAGTGATTCAAGTCATTTGGGGGTGCTTAACATTTTAGCACCCCCAAGTGACTTAGCCTCTCCTTCCCCTTTAAGTAGCAAGCATATACTTTACTAGCACTCCAAAAGTCTTTAACTTTGTTCAAGAGAGACTGAGGGGCGGTTCCTTAAGAAGGAAATAAGGGATGGAATTCCAGTTAGGAACAGCAAGAGAGAAAGCTTTAAGGTGTATTAGGGTGCAGACAGATGAAGGACTTTAGTAAGGCTCCTGCTTAAGCAAAGGATAACTCACAAAATCCTTCTTGTATGCTAATGTTACACCTGGTGATTCCTCTAACAGACTGTGCTACATTCAGAGGGGGCATTAGATGCCCTGTATGAACTACATTTCTAAGTACAGAACTCCCATGTGGCTGGCAGTACTGCATATTGAAGTTTATAATTTTAAAGGAACAGTAACACCAAAAAATGAAGGAGCTTTAAAGTAATAAAAATATAATGCACTGTTGCCCTGCACTGGTAAAACTGGTGTGTTTGCTACAGTAACACTACTATAATTTATATAATAAGCTGCTGTGTAGCCACGGGGGCAGCCATTCAAGCTGGAAAAAAGGAGAAAAGGCACAGGTTACATAGCAGATAACAGATAAGTTCTGTAGAATACAATAGTGTTTTATCTGTTATCTGCTATGTGTCTGTGCCTTTTCTCCTTTGAATGGCTGCATCCATGGCTACATAGCAGCTTATTTATATAAATTATAGTAGACTTTCTGAAGTAAACACACAACTTTTACCAGTGCAGGGCAGCAGCACATTATATTTTAGTTACTTTTATACACTTTCATTTTTTGGTGTTACTGTTCCTTTAAGGTGCAAATTCCCAGCAATAAAATGTCTCTGCAAATTATTTTCAGACATTGTCAGCTACACCAAATCTGGTTCAAAGTGGTCTTTTGGATGACATTAAAAGAAAACCATTCCCTCAGAATGAATACTTACGCAACACATAGTTTATAACAAGCTCAGTGACCTATTAAAGAATTTCACCAGACCAAATATATACCAGTAAACATTGTCCTTTTACATCTTTTACCTTGAGCCACCATTTAGTGATGGTCTGTGTGCTTCATCAAAGATCACATGACCAAAAATAATGCAGCTCTAACTGTAACAGGAAGGATTGTAAGAGTAAAAGACAGAACAGCCATTAATCGATCATATGATCCCAGGGGGCGGCCCTTAATTCTTAAAATGGCAATTTAGGATTACCCAATGGCACATACTACTGTTTTTTTTTTATCAAAATAGTTTATTAAGATGAAGCACAGTTTTACATATAAGCTGTTTTATGCCATATATTTTTATAGAGACCTACATTGTTCGGGGGTATAGTTTTTCTTTAAGGCAAGCCTACTCCACATCTTGAGACCTATGGAATGGGATTTTAAGTGTGCAGCAAGAGCTCTTCTCAGTACAGGATTGTGTGTGTGCAGAAAGAAAACTAAAGCTGGCCATACACGCACTGATAATATCGTACGAAACCTCATTTTGTACAATATTCGGTGCGTGTATGGCGAGGCGACCGATATAGCAAGAGGCTGCTGATATCGGTCGATCGGGCGGGTTAAAAGATTTTGATGGGGCGCCATAGAAGGCACCTGAGCAAAATCTGCCTTCAGGGCTGAATCGCCAGAAGGAGGTTGAAATCCTATTGTTTCTACCTTTAGGGGTATATTCATCATGCTGTGTAAAAAGTGGAGTAAAGCATTACTGGTGATGTTGCCCAGGGCAACCAATCAGCAATTAAATTTCAACAGTTAGAAAACCAAATCAAAGCATCTGACAGTAATGCTTCACTCCACTTTTTACACAGCATGATAAATATACCCCTTAATGTGGCCATACACATTAAGATCCGCTTGTTTGGCGAGGTTGCCAAAGAAGCGGAGCTTCTCCCTGCATGCCCACCTAAGGTGGGTTAATTTGATAGTTTGATAGCCAGCACAAAACAGCATGCACTCGTCGGACTCCAGGACAGCAGATAAAAATTCAAAAAAAGCTTTATTAAGGATAAAAACCTAACATCTTTTGTGTGACTGCACACGTATTCATAGGTACATCATTACATCATTCATAGGTACATAATTTGATAGTTTGGTCATAGGGCCAAATGATCGAATTACAATGACGTGCATAGGAGCCATTGGACCAAGGACTGTATCAATGAGCCGTTGCAGTCCCTGATCCAACGGGAAAGTCAAACCTGCCCAGTTGACACCTGGGTGAATTTCGGCCAGATATCGATCAGGGAGGCCCATTGGGGGTCCCCTTACACTGACAGATAAGCTGCCAAATCGGTCTAAAGGACTTGAATGAGCAGCTTAAATCTCCCCTTATGTGGCCGCCTTAAGATGGGTGCAGGAGGACATATTTCTTGTAGATTGTAAGCTCTTTTGGGCAGGGCCCTCTTCACCTCTTGTATCGGTTATTGATTGCTTTATATGTTACTCTGTATGTCCAATGTATGTAACCCACTTATTGTACAGCGCTGCGGAATATGTTGGCGCTTTATAAATAAATGTTAATGTAATGTAATATGACCTGGGAATTATGTGTCAACAGACAAAGCTTGAATATTCAGAAATGTGTACAGAATGGAGTGCTTGGATATTGTGGGATACAGTGTACAAAAAGACAAAAAGAGTGGTGTAAATATAGATTGCTTTTTTTTTTTTTTTTTTACAAATTAAAATAGGGCGTTGAATGTGCAGAGAAAACATATTTACCATGTGCAATGAGAAAGCTGGGATTAGGACACAGTCCTGTGTGTGTTCCAAGAGGATTGCTACAGATTTGTATGCATTCAGTGACAGAGCTGGGATGTAGTCTATGTAAAGCATGCTTGTTGAATGTAATGGAAATATATGAAGTAGTGCTGTTGATATAAGGGATTTTCTTTCATTTTTGTCATTATTCAGCAAACGTCTCACCTTAAGATAAAGCAGTCCTACCCCCCTTCACTTTTCATGCAGCATCGAGTGATGGAAACTGGCCTGGCTCTGTTACCAAGGAAACCGCACAGGAGACTGGCTGTTGCCGTGGAAACCAGGAAAGAGCTGATATCCATGACCCAAAATAAGACAAGAGAAAAACTGCAGAAAATGAAGGGACTTGAGTACTGATTCTACTTCTAGGTCAGGGCTATCCAACTGGAGGCCTGTGGCTGGATGCGGCCCTCCAAAGATATTTATGGCCCCCAAGTCTGCTTTAAGGCTCCATAGACTTCACTGTATGACATTGTCATTTTAATGTAATCCAGCCCTCTAACATGTTCTATGAAAATTATCGGCCCACTACTTGTGATAAATTATTGTTAGTATAGCACTGGTCACCAATGATATAACATCTAAAAGTAACTTGGGTAGCACACTGTCTTCTTTAGCTTAGTCACCAACTATAGGTCTTGCTAGTTTTATCTTGCAAAATAACATCATTATTGGGTACTGGGCACCATCAAATACATGAAGGTTTTAACATGATATTGTAACCATATACCCTTTGTTACAATCCTGTAATGGCCCTGAATACTGCAATTATTATGTATTAGCAATAGCTCTATACCACTGCAATCAGTGTTTGTTTTTTTCATCATCAAAAGATCCCAGCAGACTGCTAATTTTACTCTCTTACCTCCTACCATGAATATGACAGACCTTATAGCCTTACCCAGAATGCATCTATCTTACAGAATGTTATAGTAGAGCCATGGTGTTTTTACTATGGGTACTAATATCCTTATTTACTTTACTTACTCTCCCTCCCTCTCTGTGCCTTTCACACTCACCTTATTCACCCTCCCTCCCTTGGCGAGGGAAAGGATTTTCTCTCTCCTTCCTGTCTAGTCGCTTACTGCTGGCTGAATTCCTGAAGGAGAGGTGGAGCAGATAAACAAGGCAAAAGCAGAGAGAAGCAAAGAAGGCAGACTAAGTAAATGACTTTCAGTTTTCATAGAGAGTTATAGAGGCAATGATGCTAATTTCACCTTGCTCAAGGCTTGCACACTATCCCTTTAAAGCCAAACACATCCATAAACTATGCTTGAGGGTTGCAGAGTGAAGTTGTGTTTATGCAGCATGAATCTGAACTGATTACTAATCAGCTGTATGGCATGTCAAATGATTTCTAATCAGCCTTGCAGCATGGTGTTTGAGAGAACCAAAAGTGCTTGCTTGCCTGGCTCAGATCTCTTGTGTATACACTATAGCATAACTAAACCCTTTTCTAGGTTACTGTGTATTAGCTAACTTTAGACTGTCGCCCAAAGTACATTGCCCAAGTAAGGTTTTATCTGCCAAATGTAAAATGACTGCGGGATCATCCCCTTTCTGCAGCACATCAATTTAAAAGCAAACTCCATGCTGTGGGCTAAAGGTTCCGCAACTTATCTGCCTGTGTATATGTACCTCCCACAGGCCTACCCAACAGATATCTGGCTCGAAATTGTCCAGATCTCAGTTGGGCAGGTTTGATTTTCCTGCCGGATCAGGGGCCGCATCAGCTCATTGATGTGGTCCTTGGTCCGATAGACCATATACTCACCATTTTAATTGTACCATTTGGCCCAACTTAGTCTCTGAGTCTTTTTCAGCGATTTTGGGAAATCCCGCCGCCGCGTGTGCCATCCCGCCGGCGACTTACATGTTCGCCGGTGGGATGGCGGGTCATGGCAACTCGGGGAGATTAGTCGCCCGTGACAAGGGAGATTTGTCACGGGCGACTAATCTCCCCGTGTGCCAGAGCCCTTAGGGTGCACTTAATGTGTTCTGCACACACTACACACGCTTTCACCTTTTTCTAGAGATTTGTTCCTTTGCTAAGAAGTAAAGAGGAGCTTCTGTCATTTGGGATACCTGTATGGACCATTTACAACTACCTTGGTTTAGAACTGTGGTACTTACACAACTTGTTGATTTGTCTTCCTTATGTTTACGTATGTGTGTTTGTGTTTAGGGATATGAATGCTTTGCCTTGTATCAAGGTATTTTATATTATTGTGCTGTGTGAGTGAGTATATGTGTATAATATATATTTATAATAGGTATGCGTGGGGTAGGTTATGTTATGTATGTATATGTAATATATAATTTTCCAACACACCAAATATTGCCTTCTGCAAAGATAGTATATCCTGTCTTATACAATTCAGTATGCTGGGAAAAAAAAAGTTCTGGGAAAACACACATGCAGCTACCATTAAGCAAGTGCCATATTGCTTCCATTCCTACCCACATATGTACTTTGTGCACTGCTTTTACAAGCACACTGCATTTCTCCACAGGGGCCTTTGCAGGGGAATATATGTTGGCTTTTGAGGAGGCCCTTCTCGGCAAAAGATTGAATATTTTTGGGCAATGTTTTGCTTGTGTGCCCCCTCTCTCATGTTTTCCAGACTTTGGCCTGGCACGGTGCCTAGTGTTCCTGGCCCGTGGTTGGCGTAGGCATGCCAGGAATACAAGGGAGGATTATCTGGGGACAGAACAGATCTCCGGCTGCAGAAGCCAACATTTAACTTTTTAGTTGCCAGGACAGAGATATAACAGTGTTTGTCTTTGACATCTTATAACTAGGAAAATCCCTCACTGTATTTATCTTTTTCTCTTCTCTGCTAGCAGGGTTTTTTTCTCAGTCTCTCTTTTTTCATTGCCACCTTACACTGTCTCCACTTTTTTCTTTTTTTTTTTATTTGCTTCCTCACTTTGCTTTTAAATCACTCACAAAGCTCTATATTTGTCTCTACCTTTCACTTTCCTAATCTTTGTCTTCATTTGTGTCCTTATTTGTGTCCTCTTCTCCCGTATCTTTACCTGCACCTTTGTTGATCCCTTTTTTCCTGTCACTTTCCTTATCTCAGTTTCTAATCTTCTTTTTTTTCATTTCTTTTTTGCTACTTGTCTAAATGTCACTCTCCCCTTCTCCCTCACTTGATCACTTCTGGTTCTTGCTCCTATTCTCTGTTGCTTACTTCATCTCTGTAATTGCTTTAGTCCACTTTCCATTAATTATCACTCTTTCAACACCTTTACCTCTACCTGTCTGCCACACATATATAGGTTTGTTAACTATAAAATCATAGAAACAACACAGTATAAACACCATTTGTATATAGTTCTTGTGGTGCAAGTGGGGGCACCCCAAAAAAATACTCTGAAAGTACTGCCTACTCAAGGTAGTGACCATGGTTGCAACCTTCAATGATAGTCGAAGAAAAGGGGGTATAAACAGGAGTAGGAGGGGATAGTAGGGAGATTTGTATTAATCCAAATATAGTAATGTGTGAGTGTGTGTATTTTAGCAGACAACATACCACAGGTTAGTATTTATAAGGATATTAAAAGTCACTTAAATGTTTGTGCTCTGTATAAAAGCCTCACCTTGCTGCCTCATGCTCTTTGGCAGCATCAGACGGGGGTGTCCGAGGCCCACCAGAGCTGCTACCATGGTGCCCCCACATAGGGGTCCTGCTGGCCGCTCACCCACCACCAGCCCCTTCCCCCCATATGTGCACCTTATGCTTATTTTGGGTCTGAGTTAGTGGGGCCCACTGGGTGTTTTCCCTGTGTGCCCCAACTCCTGCTCTTTGAAGAACTCCTTGGTCACCTTTAATGTTGTTATCCTTTATTTTGCAGAGATTATACACCATTCTCATCTGTCAATGTCTCACTGCAGCTTAAAATCTTAGATCTCTTTCAAATTCACACATACTATGGTCTGTTTTATCACCCTGCCTGTATGTTTGTAGATTATGTTGGTGGCCATACTGGGGCAGATTTTAGCTGCCCTTTCGGCTCCTTTAGTCTGAGTTGGCAGCTTATCTGCTTGTGTATGGGGCACTTTGACGGGCCTACCCAACTTATATCTGGCAAAAAACAGGGCATATATCAATCAGACAAGTTTAAATTTTGTCAGAGCAATAACCGCATTGGGTAGTTGATGCAGTCCTTGCTTCAACATCTCGTATCTCCATTATGATCCAATACTGCCCATTTTGACAAATGAGTGGATCTTTTACTATTATTGGCACAATTTGTGACAGGAGCTGGTTCCTTTCTGGCTTACAAAGGTGGCTAACAAGAATTCCAATTTGTTAGTCTTTTTATACACATGGAAGAGGCACAGAGATTGCCCAGCTGTAAGCCATCACAGCTGTACCCACATGTTCCAGCGACCAGCAGCACCAGTGCCCAACCCTGGCACCCTCTGCAGGCAGAACCAATAGCTGCAGGCTGGCTACCATTGGAACTCTGAGAAAAATGGTAGAGTTGAAGCTAGAATAAAGAGCCTTATTACCTAAAGAGTTATATGTGTGAGTCCTTCCCTATGTCCATGTCCTCGGATGTTGTCGCTGTGACACATATAATTCTGCGTTGTCCAATTTTATGCTTATTGAAAACAAATTAGTCTTTGTTTTTATATTATATTTGAATTATTGGGCATCTTCTACATTTAACCTCAAACTTAGGCTTCAGTTTAATTGTTCTTATTATTTACTGCTTGTATTTCAACTAGGGTCATGTACTAGTCATTTTCAATTCAGACTTCCAAACTGCTGCTTTGTTGCTATGTGTAATTAAGCCCTAGTACCTAGATAGAAGTTAACATTTTAAGCTAGAAAGCTGCACCTTGGCATTTAAAATAATAATTTGAAATTAATAATAATTTATATTAAATAGTTTTAAGAAACACAACAAATAAAACATGTAGACTTAGTGCAGAATGTCTTACCACTGCCTACATAATTTTAAGGTAAACTTACCTATTTTTTACATTTTGCAATATTCTGTAAGGACAGGGCACATGGGGCATTTTGACCTCGTGTTTTAAAAATGCAGCCAGTGGTATAAATACCACATAGAACCTCGGTGCTGTTCATGTCAGATTTCAGCCAGGTGTATTCTTGATAGAATTCTTACGAGAGTTTTGCCACCATCTTGTAAATTTGCAGGCTTGTGTATCCTCCTACCTTGTAGGTTCTATATTATTCTAGGGCTGAAATTTTTCATAGCGCATTCACTCTTTAGCTAAACAGGATAGGGGAAGAGAGAGGTTCATGTTAAAGTTATGTTAAAACAATTTCAATTTCTTTGTAAATAAAAAACACCAGTGGGGTTATTGTTGACACACAATCCTCTAGAGCTAGAAATCTCCCAGTAATAATTTTTAAAATAAGGATTGTAAATTGTTTTGTTTATAGTGGGCAATATGCTAATATCTATGTTGGCAGAGAGGTAGCATAACATAGCTCTAGGTCCGTCAAGCAGGACTGCAAAAGGAGGCACAAAACAACATATAATCAACATCTTAAAATAAAATGCTTCTTCTTTAAAAAATACCTCAGTATTACTAAAAAAGCAATTGGTAAAAACAAAATGTTATTTAAACTTGAACCAAACTCTTCTAAGATAATGATTTCTAAACTTTTACAATTAATGACAATGTCATTAGCATTCAAATGTGCCACTAATTTTTGACTGAAGACTGTATTATATATTGCATATAAAGATATGGTATCTGTCATCTGGAAATTTTTTTACCATAATAATAAGAGTACCTTGTGGCTGACTGTAACTAAGTTGCAGGAATTCATTTTTTAGTAGCCTTACTAAAGCCTTAGTACCAAACCCCTAATTTGAAAACCCAATAGATAGATGTGTTAAAGAAAGCCATACTTTCATACATATAAATAATAAGAGACTATAGAATTTATTCTAAATGAATGCTAAATAATTGGGTGCCAAAGCTCCTTTATCTAGTTTCAGGTGTTTTAGCTCTGCTGCCATCTCTGGGTTAGACTTTGTTATATTTACCCCATGCCAGTGTAGCTTTTGGAAATATGTTGCTAAATTCAGATATAGAAGTTGGGGTTCAAGGAATACTTAGCAAGGGGAGAGAGCATATTAATACATTTTGTTGTGTTTTAAAAAAAAAAAAAAAAAAAAAGCCTATGGGTAGGGATCCTTCCTCTAACTTGATAAAAAACACTAGATAACTGAGGGAGAACCTGAACCGTGAACAATGAACATCTCACATTAACATTGAAACCTAGAGCGCAAAAAGTTATACTGGTTCCTTTTTTCTTACCCCCTTACCGCCCCCTCCCCTTCCCCTTTTCTTTTTACTTTTTCCCCCTCTCCCTTTTCCCCTTCCTTTTTCACTTTGCATGTAATATGTAACAGACTGAATGTAAATGATTATCCAAGCTCGATAACGTGTCTAATAAATAATATGCTATGTTTATAAAATATGTCAAAAATCAATAAAAATAAAAGTATATAAAAAAAAAAAGCCCTAATGTTTTCAGCAGTGAATTTTGTGCACCCCAACTCTTTCTGTGCAGCTGCTGAGCTTTTAATATTTGCCTGTTAAAACTAACAGAGCTGTGCTGGGAGGAGGTTAGGTGAAGTGTGATAAGGGAGATAAGAAGGAACATTGTGCAAGGAGACTGGGTAGGAAGGGCTGCAAAGAGAGTAAAGGAAAAGTTGAAGCATAGTCTTGGCAAGCAGAGATGAAGGTAAAATATACAGGTTTGGGGTGGTAGCTTGAATGGTGAGAAGAGAGAGGGGAAAATGGGGCCCGATTAGAGAAACTAGCTACAGAAGAAAGGAGAGGGAAGGGGTCACTACATTCATGGAAGTTGTCAGGAAATAAACAGAATATTAAGCCTTCTCCAGGAATAGATCTGCTGACGTCAATAGATTCCACAGTTGTGGCCTCAGTTCGAGGGGAAGGAAGTGAGGGGGGGGGGGAGAAGAGAGAGACAGGGGGTGGAGGCACAGGGGGGAGAAAAGAGCAGCAAGACAGGAGAAGTAACTGGGGGAAAGGAATCGAATCCTGGACTATAGAGAGTGAGGAGAGGCATTTATGACTGGAGGAAAGGAAATATAGTGAGGGAGGAAAGGATTGATTCAACTCATGCTAAATCTGATATGGTTTTTAAAGTACTGGTCAAGTCCTGGAAAAGAAATGTGGAAAGGGTTAAATGTCTGACTGGTGGTGAGGGAATGGCATGCAAATCTAAAGGAGCTAATGAAGCAGTAAGCTAAAGCAGCAATGTTTTCTAAGATAGGTTTTATATATATATATATATATATATATATATATATATATATATATATATAAACCTATGTTAAAGCTGTTTATGAAAGAAAAGATTTATGAGTGCACAGATGAGCCATAAGGCAAAAGCCATTTTTATCCTGCCTTCAGAGACAGTAGCAGTGTGTGACCACATGCTCTTTAAAATAAATATATGTTGTATTTTTGTAACAAGCAGAAACAAAGAGACAGATGCTAAGTTCAAAGGGCTTCTTGTAATATTACTACATTGCAACATTCAGTTCTGCCATTGAAGAAATTGTTCTCTCTGCTTTCTGAAAACAGCTGTTAGGGTGGGTGTGTGGAATGAAGAAAGATTACTGTAAGGCAGGAATGTGACACCATTAGCTTTCTAGCTATTGGAAACTACTGCTCCCAGCAACCCCCAACAGACAAATGTTAAGGATTGGAGACAGTTTCCTGGCAGAGCATAAGGCCTGTGCCACACAGACACACACAGTGGAATTCAGAGCTAAACTGTTTGTGTGTGCAGTTTTGTGCAAATTTCGTTCAGTGTGGCTGCACCCGGGCCGACATAATGGCTCTGGGTGCAGGCACAACAATAAGCTTTTTTGAGTGTAGGGGGGAATTCTCAGCCTGTGTTTATCCACAGGCCAAGAATCTACCCCATGTAGTGCTAAAGTTCTTCTGTCAGCCTCCAATCACACTGTATTTTTGTCAGGACAATTGTGTGCATGTCCCCTTAACCAACTATTTGGCCAAGCAAAAAATGGACCCAAAACTACATATTAATATGCTATTTGGCCATCTACATGTGTAAAGTCTGATTCAGCAGTCGTAGCCAAAGTTGCAGCATGTGTGTGACTGGATAAATTGGTGTGCATAAGAAGAACTTAAAGTTAATAGAGTGCCACTGGGCTGATCTGAGTGCTGTTTATCAATGATTTTGCTGTGTGTGCCAAAATGTATTAGTTATGCCACCATGGACACTACAGACAGTCAGATCAACTTTTAGTCTAAAGGAACCATCCTTTTATTCTGTGTAACAGCAATCCTGTTTCAGTTCTTTCTCAGTTTGCTTATCATGGAAGGCATTATATTGCCACATAGACACTTAAAATAACTGTGCTTCTCTACATCCATGCCAACATTCCCCTTGGGGCCTATGGCACACACAGTAGTCGCTTCAGGGAAGCACTGTAAGTTGTCCAAGATGAACACCTGTGTATTCTCTGGCAAGTCATATGTCATATGGCTTTTGAAAATTGCTTGTAAATTTCTACAGAATGCTTTAATAAGGCAAATTAAGGCATTGTGTATAAATCTATGCAGATATGCAGAAGTTATTAAACTTCTCTGCTTTAGGAGATAAATAGGTAACCATTTATGCAACCTGAAATGTTAATATATAGGAGATCGGCATTAGCCACAAAAAAGCCCAACAAAATGTATTATTTGCCATTAATAATTCCTACTGCTAACGGGCAGCCATTTCTACTTCCCAGAAAGGGCAAAGACTTTAAAGGTCACGATGTTACAGCCAACTCCTCACACCCATCATTAGGAGTGTACCCATCCCCCTCCCAGTCTGCTGGTAACTAAGTCCATGTGTAAGCAGGGCAAAACCTCAGACTGTCACACTCTCAGGCTTCCTCTTCAGCCCCCCCCCCTGCATGATATCACTTACACTCACATCCGCCCCACCCAAAATACCTTTCTGTCCTTCAACCCCCCCCCCCCCCCCCCAAAGGAATGCTGTGCCTGACTTAACCCTTACTCTTCTGGAATTCAGTATTTATGCAGTTTCTGTATTTTAAGTGCATCTTTCTATCTTGGTCTAAAAAAAATAATTGTAATAAATTCTGGCATCCTTTCAAGAAGTGGAATAAAGTATAATGATCTGTGTCAAACAACAATAATGCCAAATTCCCCCTGCCAGAGTAGGGTTACTAAACTGTGATTACTTCTTATTTAATATTATATATGGAATAATGTGTTTGCACCTATAATTTTCATATACTCAACATAAGCTGTTACACAAAGTTTAATAAAGGTTAGAACCAAATGATTACCTAACAATACCAATATTGACCAAATATCGCATTTTGTGAAATTGTACCACATAACTGAATAGTGGGTGAGAAGTGATGTCAGTTTTTAACATGACCAGTGTCCATTAGTGAGTCTAATTTGTGTTATAAGGCTACTGATTTTATGTGTATTGCGCAGAGACTTTTTCCTCTCACATAATCACATAGGTTATCTGAAAACTCTGGCAATTGCCAGAGAGGCCACTGTAGGCTGCCATAGTCAGATAGTTCATTTTAATGGGCCAGTAGAAGGCTATTGGCACCTTTTGTACTTTACATACCTAAGCATGTTTTGCATCTCAGTCCAGACATGCTTGTACTCTTTATTAGAATTTAGATAATATATTTATATTTGTGTATGCCCTCTTTATTGTATGTATGTATAACTTTATTTATAACGTGCTACAAGGGTACACAACGCTGTACAATCTTACAATAAACATAAGTACACACAGGTAGGACAAGTGTTATAATAAATTCAATAAATAAGTACAGGAATGGATCCCTTATCCGGAAACCCGGTATCCAAAAAAGCTGAGTTACGGAAAGCCCGTCTCCCATAGACTTCATTTTAATCAAATAATTCCGAATTTTTTTCTCTGTAGTATTAAAACAGTACCTTGTACTTGATCCCAACTAAGATATGAATAATCCTTATTGGATGCAAAAAAACAGCTTTTTTTTTATTCCTCAGTGATTTTATAAACATTGCAATGTCCACTGAAAATACTACCCAAGATGAATGACATTTCAAATAAAAAAAAAAAAATTCTCATGAAGCCCTTTAGGCCAATGTAAAATATATTCTCCACAGGGATTTTTGTACTAATTTTTAAACAGACAGATTCTTCTCAAATACTGACCATGCCTCATTACACTCTATTTGATGAGCAAATTTTTCACCAGGCATGGATTTGCAGCAAAATTCGGCATTTCATCATTGGCAAATGTTTTTGGCAAAATTTGGTGCGACAAAAAATCGCCAAGTGAGGAAGTTAGTCACAAGATGCCATTCAAATCAATTGCTGGAGGCACATGACGATGGGTGGTATCAGGTGTTTTCTGTGCCAGCCAAGAAAGCTACCTGGACCCTGAGTTGCCTGCCCTGTCTCCAGTGGGCCATTTTCAGAGCTATTTGCAGCTGTTCACGGCAACCCTTAGCTGAAATTCAGCAATGAATGGCTGCTGGCTCCTTTTCATATTGTCAAATATCCATTTGTAGTCTAGTCATCCTAAAAATGACCAGGGCAGTTATTAAGCACTTGGAGCAAATTTTCACTTTTTTTCCTCCTAACACAACTGTGTCCAGTTTAACAAAATTAACACAACTGCGTGTGCATTTTGTCACACATTGCTAGCAATTGCATGAAAGTCCATCTGACATCACTGCGGCGCAAGTGTGCTGCATCTATTGATGCTGGGCACAAATGAACCCGGTAGCTAATGCCTGGTCAGGAGGAGGTGGTAGCTCCAGGGTTTCCCTTTGTCAATAGGCACAGCAGGGCCCAGTTTGGAACAAAATGGGGAAAGAACTGAGTGGCATCAACCATTCTGACAGGGGTCCCCAAACTTTCTTACTCATGGGCCACAGTCAAATGTAAAAAGACTTGGAGAGCAACAGTAGCAGGAAAGCTTTAGGAAGGGGTAATAAGGGATAGAGTACTTGAATACATTGCAGTTCACAATACTATAAGTTTGTGCCAGCATGGTTTTATGCATAACAGATCTTGCCAGACTAATTTAGTTGCCTTTTATGAGGAGGTGAGCAGGAACCTCAATGCTGGAATGGCAGTGGATGTCATCTACTTGGACTTTGCAAAAGCGTTTGATACAGTACCCCACAGAAGGTTAATGATCAAATTAAGAAATATTGACCTAGAACATAATATTTGTAATTAGATAGAGAACTGGCTGAAGGATAGATTACAGAGAGTGGTGGTAAATGGAACATTTTCTAATTGGGCCAGTGTTGTTAGTGGAGTACCGCAGGGGTCAGTCCTTGGTCCTTTGCTTTTTAACTTGTTTATTAATGACCTGGAGGTGGGCATATAAAGTACTGTTTCTATTTTTGCTGACGACACTAAATTGTGTAAGACTATAAGTTCCATGCAGGATGCTGCCGCTTTACAGAGCGATTTGACAAAATTGGAAAACTGGGCAGCAAACTGGAAAATGAGGTTCAATGTGGAAAAGTGCAAATATATGCACTTTGGTAGAAATAATATAAATGCATCTACTAAATGGTAGTTTGTTAGGGGTATCCTTGATGGAGAAGGATCTGGTTTTTTTTGTATATAATAAGTTGTCTAATTCCTAGCAATGTCATTTGGTGGCTACTAAACAAATAAAGTGCTGTCTTATAATGTAATAAAAAGGGCATTGACTCAAGGGATGAAAACATAATTTTACCTCTTTATAGGTCCCTGGTAAGGCCTCACCTTGAGTATGCAGTGCAGTTTTGGGCTCCAGTCCTTAAGAAGGATATTAATGAGCTGGAGAGAGTGCAGAGATGTGCAACTAAACTGGTAAAGGGGATGGGAGATTTAAGCTATGAGGTTAGACTGTCGAGGTTGGGGTTGTTTTCTCTGGAAAAGAGGCGCTTGCGATGGGACATGATTACTCTGTACAAGTACATTAGAGGGGATTATAGGCAGATGGGGGATGTTCTTTTTAAAGCAGCGTAGGTGCTTTTTCACAGTGAGGGCAGTGAGGTTGTGGAATGCTCTTCCTAGTGATGTAATGGCAGATTCTGTTAATGCATTTAAGAGGGGCCTGGATGAGTTCTTGAACAAGCAGAATATCCAAGGCTATTGTGATACTAATATCTACAGTTAGTATTAATGTTTGTATATATAGTTATGTATGTGTTGGTATAGATTGGTAAGTATAGGCTGTGTGTGCTGGGCTTACTTGGAAGGGTTGAACTTGATGGACTCTGGTCTTTCTGTGTAACTATGTAACACAAGCATCATAAAAGTTTATGGGGGTGCTAAATAAGGTTTGTGATTGGCTATTAGGCAGCCTCTATGCACACTATCAGTGTACAGGAGGATTTATTTGGTAGTAAAACTTGCCACCAAGCGAGGAATTCAAAAATAACTGCCTGGTTTATGGGCACTGAGAGCAACATCCAAGGGGTTTCCACTGAGCCACTGGTTGGGGATTACAGCATTATAATATAGAAGTGCAAAAAGTGCATTTTGACACAAGTACATTTAATGAAAGGGGTTTAATGTGCAAGTCACTGTGTGGAAAGGAACCTGTGTTCCCTGTTTAGCTCAAGAAACAACACAAACCACAGATTTTTATAATTAAAACAATAAGCAACAAGTATGTTCAACATAGGCCCTATTTATTAAATTCATGTCTTCTTTCTTTTTTTTTAAAAAAAAGTAAACTATGAGGTGATCACATACTAGGCATCTCCTAGTTCTTTTAATATGAACTGCTTGTGTCACAGACTGCTCACCAACAGAGACATTTAGTGCCTAAAGACATAAGGATCAGAAGATAAGGAGTTAAAATGAGAGATATTTCTAGGCGCAAGTAACCTAGCAACCAAGAGACCCAGAGACATTGGGGACTTGGCCTAATTAATCTTAACGGTGCTATTTCCATGGCAACGGCAACGTGATTCCAAAATCCTTACCTCACACAGTGTGACAGTCAGTCACATGGACACACCTGACGTGCTGCTCAACACAAAAATGACAGCAGCACAGATTACTTAGAACCAGCAGAGCAGATTTATACGAAATACTTTAGATGATGCTGGGATTAGTAATTCAGCATCAGGTGAGCTATCTCTGGGTGAGCACTATAATTTGCATTTGTGAGACTCTGATATTAATGGTAAACAATGATATATCACAAGACTTATTAGTAGTTTATACTGTAATACTGTGATAGTATTAAAGGGAAAAAACACCACTTTTTTGAGCTCATTCAGTTGGGTTTAAGTAGAAATGGTGCATAAACACTATCCGAACTTCCAAATATACATGTATTTTTCTTACACAGCAATTACTCATTCCACTTACAGGCCTGCCCAACTGATATCTGGACAAAAATCAGCTAGATCTAATCGGGCAGATTTTAAAAAAAATAAAACACTCCATTCAGGGCTGAATCGGCAGGTAAGGAGGTAGAAACAATAGGATTTCTACCTCCTTCTGCCGATTCAGATCTGAAGGGAGAATTTTGGTCAGGCGCCTTCTATGGCGCCCGATCAAAATTTTCAAACTGGTCCGATCGGCGAGTCAGACGATATCAGCAGCTTCCTGCGATATCGGTCGACTCGCCGATATACCATACACGCACCGATTATCGTACGAAACGAGGTTTCGTACGATAATATCGGTGCGTGTATGGCCACCTTAAGGGCTGTGACACACGGGGAGATTAGTCGCCGCGCAACTAATCTCCCCGAAATGCCATCCCACCGGCTAGAATGTAAATCGCCGGTGGTATGGCATACGCGGGGCCAAGATTTGCCGAAGTTGCGGAAGTTTCCTCTCAAGGCAACTTCCACAACTTCGGCAAATCGCGGCGCTGAGTATGCCATACCACCGGCGATTTACATTCTAGCCGGTGGGATGGCATTTTGGGTAGATTAGTTGCCCGCGACAAGGGATAATTGTCGTGCAGCGACTAATCTCCCCGTGTGTCACAGCCCTAAGTAGTGGCTTGAATCACAGACTGGAAGGAGAATATCTAAGCTTGAGCAATAGTTTCTGATCTGCTGTCATTGTTAAGGTAACTTAACCTCTGTCTTTTAAAGGGGTGGTTCACCTTTAAGTTAACTTTTAGTATGTTATAGAATGGCTAATTCTGAGCAATTTTTCAATTGGTCTTCATTGTTTATTTTTTCTCGTTTTAGAATTATTTGCCTTCTTCTTCTTGACTCTTTCCAGCTTTCAAGTGGACAAAAAGAGACAAAAGAGAGACAAAAATTATTGCTCTGTGAGGCTACAATTTTATTGTTACTTTTTATTACTTATTTTTCTCTTCGTGTCCTCTCCTATCTATATATCAGTCTCTCATTCAAATTACTCCCTGGTTGCTAAGATAATTGGGACCCTAGCAATCAAATAGCTGCTGAAACTCCAATCTGGAGAGCTGCACAAAAAGTGAAATAATTAAAAAACTATAAAGAATAAAAAATGAAGACCAATTCCAAATTGTCCTAGAATATTATTCCCTTCATCATACTTAAATTTAATCAAAGGTGAACAACCCCTTTACATCAGTATACTGCAGTCTGTGTAATTGCCAGTAGTGATGAGCAAAATCTTTAGCCAGGTTTTGCTGCAAAAAAAAAATTGCCAAAAAACCACAAATTTTCACCATTTTGCTAATTTTTCGGCAAAGGAAAATGGGACAGATTTGCCCATCTTTAATTGCCAGTTTCAACAGGGCAAGTAGGATGAACCTATTTAACTAATGAAAATATATGTTATTCTTCATTTCCTAAGCTAAACATGGCAAACAGGGAAACTAAAGCTATTTGGTCCTTGCAAGGAAGATACTTACATTAACAGTACACAGATAATCCCCCTGCATAATGGACTCAGTCAACAGTCACAACAAAGGGGTGATGGGAGGCAGTTGTTTACTGGTGATCAGTAAATAATAATTTATTTTAATAATAGTAATAATTTAAAGTGCAGGCTTTACTTAATACTGTGCAGCCACAGTGCAAAGTTTTAAAGAAATAAGGCGTCAACCCCTACTCATTGTGCATATCTGTCCAATACCCAGAACAGCCTAATTAAAGCAACAAGGCAACCTAGTAATAGAGTCAAGTGCAAAAATAATGTAAAATATTTAATATATGGCTGTTTTTTAATATGTAAGGGATTGGATTAACTATAAATTTAAAGTGATTCATATTTGAAGCTAAATTCTGTAATTAATTGTATTTCTCTACTAGGGACCAATGAAATGCCCCTCTGCTTTTGTTGTAATATAAATGGACAATGTTCAGATACCATATTAAGTTAATATTTGTATGGTTAACATTTGTTATGCGATCATATGCATATTACTTTTGTGGCAGCTGATTTATTGCTTAATCAGGTTATTAATAAAGGAAAATACAGTTATCAACTGACCCCTTGTGGCAAAATACAGGAATTACACAACAATATTTGTGCCATAATTCTGGGGAATAAACTGCTGCAAGAGCCAGACTGAAGGAAATAGTAATCCATACACAGAGGAGATCAATAGCAGTTGCTACAGAAATATAAGAGAAGGAATGGAGGGAGAAGAAAGAATAATAATGTAGTGTTATATACACTTCAAAAATCACACCCATGTTTAAAAGGGGAAATGCATCCAAACGGTTGAGAGACAGTTACTTAACATTCTGTAAGCTCTTTTGGGCAGGGCTCTTGTATCGGTTATTGCTTGCTCTATATGCTACTCTGTATGTCCAATGTATGAAACCCAATTATTGTACAGCGCTGCGGAATATGTTGGCGCTTTATAAATATAAATGTTAATAATTCAACTGTTGCCAGAATATAAACTGCCTTTCATTTGTTTAAAAAATGTGTAATATAGTGAATAGTAATTGGGTGACTCCACCCATTCATATTAACAACAATTAGAGCAAACGGGTGCCAAGTAACCTCAACTGGCATAGAAACACCTTGTCACTCTGCATGCTGGGTAGACTTTGACCTGGGAATGGTCCTGTGTTAATTTTTAATATCATGTGGGCAGTGACAGGCAGATGGTATCACTGTCTGCAGACAAGGAGCAGATTAGCCCTGCATGTTCCATGCCAGCATTAATTCCCTAGCAACCACGTAAAGCCTGAGAGCTACAGAAAAAAAGAGGTAAATAATTCAGAAATCACAAAAAAAGAAGGCCAATTGCAAATTGTCTACATATAAAGCTCCAGGTGCTCATTTGCAGTAGAGTAAAAAGCCAAACCTGGAGGCAAATAGACTGGCATGTGCATTTGGCCTGGGCAGAAGACAAGAATGAAAAAGCAGAAGATGATCTTAATGTGATGCTCTTACAGTAGTACCCTGGGTCAGTGCAGTTGTCAGCAAACATGAGCACTAGCCTGGGGTATTAGGTAATAGGTTATTATCATAGGGTGGTGCCTAACATTTGGCATCCCCCAGTGATTATAACTTTCCTTCTTCTTTAATCTGACAAGGATTTTTATTATACAATTTGTTATGCCTGGTCACATTTAAGTCCCAGTAACACCACAACTCAAAGTACCCTAAACTATTTACAAAAAATGTTTACTTTTGGCCAATGGGGGGTGGGGATATACGTGACTGGCAGAGATGTACCCGATCCTGGTCAAAAAGCTTGTCACTAGCTTTAACTGAATATCACTGAACATCAGACTATAGGCCAGCAATCTTGCATTTTTGTTGGGCCCAAATCTACCACATACAGTATATGGTTACCACCCAGATGGTATTTTAACAGCCTAGCCAGTACATCACCTGCCAAGGCTGGGGCTAGTATTACAAATCTACTAGCAATATCAGTGCCAGTATATTTGTAATACCATTAATTTGAGCCCCCGTCCATCGCAACCTTACCCCTTCTCTTGCTTGATGTCTTCTTAATTTGCCCTCCACCCATTTGTCATAGCTCTGTCTTTTTCATGGCTTTCCCTCCTTATTTTTATATCACATACTGTCCTTATTTGTCACTGCACCCTGCCAGCCAGTAAAAAACAATTTTGGCACAGAAGGTTTCCATTAAAACTACACAGGTCCCCACTTGTGGTGTGTGGGTCAGCCCGACACACGTGGGAACCGTGGGTTTACCCAGGGGTCAGGAGGGTGCAGGCCAACCTGCACATCACTAGCCCCCACCAGGATTCTGGAATGGCATGAGCCTTAGTCTGCAGCATTAGCAACAGAATTAGCAGCATTTCCACTAAATATATAATATATATATGTGATATGTGTAGTTTTATTCAGGTTTATTCTGTGACTGAACTCCACTCACTGTCAGTGCACATCAGAGCTGCTGGGGCCAGCTGACAACTGCTATTCCCACTATTCCCACTCTCAGCTTATGTCCAGCAAAATGTGTTCCACCCATACTGGCAGTCCCATAAGTTCCCACTAACCTACACCTAGGTGCTATTATCCCTAACTTATGCACAATTACAATCTACCCCCCTAATAGATACACTATTAGAAGGACTATGGACATGTCCATAGTTAGCTTTAACCAAGAACAATGTTTTGGCCTGAGAAAGCACTTGCTACAAAAAATCTGTACTACCAGATCTTACCTGGGCCAAAAGGGTGAAGACACACAGAGCATCTAGTAGCAGCTACTTTTTCATGGCTACTAAATGCCAGAAAATACCCTGCCATAGACAATGCTTAGAAGTGCCACATGTAAAGACAGTTATTAGTAAACGATCAGCATTGTCTGTTTTAGTAGCCACGACAAGTAGCTGCTACTAGTAGCTCTGTGTGTCTTCACCCCTAACCTGACTCCTTTGTATGGGTGTTTAGGCCTGGAGGCTCCTGAAAACTTCCTAAGCTTTGGGGAATCCCACACATAGCAAACCTTAGGGTTTTCTGCCACCTGCTGGCAAAATGGGGCAAGGTATATTACTTTGCTTTCTTTACAGACTTATTTGGACGGGATATGAACAAATAGTATGTATGGTAATTTTCTGTATTTATCCACAGGCCAAGAATTCACCCTGTGTTGTATTGGCCTTAGCCTAGCTAACATGTTCACATGAAACTGCATTGGTTGGTTGTGCCAGCCTGCCTGGTGCACTTGGACCCCACATTAAACTTGATAAGTCTACCACAAAAACACTGGTGTTATCAGCTTGTTAGACTCTATTTCTATACTTCAGCTAATATTCTGCTATAAAAAATATTGATTTAAATGCTGGATATAGTTTCTTTTAATCCTGCTTTGCCTATGTTATTTGTATGTAGGCAATCACAGCCCTGCAGTCACACAAGCAATTCCCTATCAGGTCAGCCTAGGTGCTGATTTATTTCTATCCTACAGTGCAGTGTGTTGCATGCCACCAGCCCTCCTGTACAGCCTGGGAAAGGAGGCAGCAGGAAGTGGCACAAAGTAGTAGGGTTTTGGGGGAATTTCTCAACAGATCAGCCTGAAATGCTACTTTTTAAAGCACATTCCTTCTACATTTAGAGGAGTATAATGCACTGGTATACTCTTGTTTTTATTTTTTGCCTAAACACAGTGTGTATTTTCAAGGACATTGGCAGGTAGCTTTTACCAGTCTATTACATTAATGAAAGTAAATCTTATTGCTTGTTATAGACGAAAGGTGGGAAAGAAAATGTACTGTATATGTATGTATAATGTATAAAGCAACTTTCCAATATACATTAATTAAAACATTTCAATGTATTTTAAGTTATTTGTAAATGTAACGATACAGTAGCTGAAAGCAGCATTTGTATCTCCCTTTCTATTCCCTGCAAACAATGTAGCAGTCTGTTTCTTCTCTGGTCTTGTTACTCTGTTGCTTCTATTACATTGTTTCACAAGTCTGAGCTAGGACTTAATAGAATATAAAAAAGCTAGGCTAGTATTACTTTCAGTAGCAATTACAAATACAAATAACTTTAAAACCTATTTTACAGTATAACTTCCAATTTTTCCCAGTGCTTTTTCTGTTTGTATGGCCAGTAATGTCATTGAATCAGAAGTACCATATGAAAGATGGACCACTGCTCAAGAGAGAGTTTATATATATGTTTAGTTTGCCATATACCCCCAATTACTAGCATAACCAGCAGAGGGGTTATGATTATTGACTATATATCAATATGGTTAATTAGAAATAGATTTATTTTGCTTGTTTTATGATTAAGTCCGCTCTAGGGCACAAAACAAAGGCTTCTTACACTTTCTTCCTCATGTACATATCCAAAACTGTATATTTCAATTACAAGCCTATATTTATCATATTTATAACTCTATCCCTCACCTCCTTGTTCTGGCTGTACTTGAGAGAACTGACCTTCTGCTGTCACTTCTCACTAAATACTGCTTTGCTTAATTTCTCAGGGTCATTCGGCCACTTGTCTCCGCCCCATCTCTCTGTGGGATTTGCCAACAGAGGATCAAAGGAATAAATAGTAGAAGCCAGTAACAATTTCAGCTTTAGTTCAGCTGTATGGAGCAGTCAATCAATTGTAGTATTATCCAGGTTTACCTGATCTTTGTTTGAATAGTGACATTATCACGTAGTCTGGGCACAATGCTGGACAATACCAAGGGATGGATGAGACTTAGAAGCTAAACCTATATATATGACTGGACATTCATCATGACATATAGATCATATCGACCCCCCTGTATGGCATATTTTATCAGTATCCTTAAGATGGCCATACATTTAATCGTACAAAACAACGTTTTTTGATTTTCAAACTGTGTGTGGGCTCCAAATTATCGTTCCGACAGTTATCGTACCATGGTGATCAGTTGTTAAGTAAATCAGACAGGTCAGAAAATTTTGGTTGGATTTTTATATCTGTGCATTTTTGCGATATTCATGGGAGACCTACAGTGTATTTCTGGAACATGACTTCTGTATGATTGTTGTCTGGTAATTATTAACGGCCAAAGCATAATCAGATTTGTTATTCTTAGGATTTTAATCCTAAAATATTGATCAAAATGTTAGTTTTAAATGGTTGCATTAAAATGTACAATCGATACCTGAACATTCTTCATAAGACAACTAAAATGTGAACATGTATGGGGTTATTTATAAAGCATAGAAAATTGTAAAAAAGTGTTTAAAATACACCACAATGCAAAATCACATATATTTATAAACATAGGCAGATTTTCAATAAGGCTAAGGGAGGCTAAGCCTCCCCAAACCTATTTGGCACAAAAAAAACCCACCTCACTCCGTTTCTGCACTGTCCTGGAAATCTTCTGTTCCTGCAAGCCCGTTCTGCTGTGCTCTGATTGGATCTTTCTTTGTGTGGATTCTCCAATCAGAGCACAGCTTTCTTGACAGGCAGTAAAATTGACCAATCAAAGCACAGATGCAGACAGGGCTCGGGAGATATTACAAACTGAAGGCAGTGCAGAAATGAAGACTGAAAAGAAGAATCTGCAGACTGTAACTTTACCTAAAAACCAACTCTCAACTTTTGCTGCAGATTTCATCCCACTCCCACAGGTACTATACACAGGTACTATACACAGGTACTATACACATGTACTATACCCAGGCACTATACCCAGGCACTATACACAGGTACTATACACAGGTACTATACACATGTACTATACAGTTCTAAAGGCTGAATCACTAGCTGACATTAAATTGTTTTTTGCTTGACCTGACATCTATAATAATATATAATCTATCACCTACCCTAACAGATGGATGGTAAGTTAACTCTTTCCCCCTGAAAAAGCTCATTGTGCTTTTATATATCTGTTGTTGTTGTTTTTTGCACTTACTATTTTTTTTTTGTCATCATGTTTTGTTCATTTCTAGTAAGTTACAGTGGTGCCAATGTTGTGTATCAGTGCCAGTGTTATAGTGCCAGGGCCTGAATGTCTGCCATCAGTACCCACTGCTCCTCATGGCATATAATGTGCTGGATTTGTAAATACAGACTGCATCTCACTGTATATAATGTGCCTGGGGTGTCAGTCCTTTCTTGCTATAAAACTAACGTAAACACATCTAAAGGGGTGGTTCACTTTTAAGTTAACTTTTAGTATGTTAGAAAGTGGCCTATTCCTAGCAACTTTGCAATTGGTCTTCCTAATTAAATTTTTTTATAGTTCTTGAATAATTTGCCTTTCTCTTCTGCCTCTTTCCAATTTCAAATGAGGCCAAAAATTATTGCTCTGCGAGGCTACAATTTTATTATTATTATTATTATTATTATTATCATTTTTTATTACTTATTTTTCCATGCAGGCCCCTTAACTATTCATATTTTAACATTAACATTTATTTATAAAGCGCCAACATATTCCGCAGCGCTGTACAATAAGTGGGTTTCATACATTGGACATACAGAGTAACATATAAAGCAATCAATAACCGATACAAGAGGTGAAGAGGGCCCTGCCCAAAAGAGCTTACAATATTCCCATCTCTTGTTTAAACCTCTACCTGGTTGCTAGGGTAAATAAGACCCTAGCAACCAAATAGCTGCTAAATTACCAAATGGAGAGCGTCTGAACAAAAAGCTAAATAACTGAAAAACCATTAAAAATAAAAGAGGACCAATTGTAAATTGTCTCAGAATATCAGTCTACATTATATTAAAAGTGAATTTAAAGGTGAACTACCCCTTTAAGCTAACTGATCTCAAACACAAATGTTTGCAGATTCCCTCACAGAAGTGCACGTATGAATACTTTACATCCTAAGCATTTTAGGGTAAAACAAAGCACCCCCACCCGCACTTTTGTACAGAATCCTTGGAAGTCAGTGGGAACGGCAAAAGGTAATTGGGAGGTTAATTTTTTACACTAGCAGCGAATCCACTAAGTCTCACTTTAGCTTTAGGTCAGTCTATGTATGGCCCATCTTTAGCCTCCCCAAACAATAAAGTCACCCTCTGCCTATGTTTATAAAGCTGTTTAATTAATTTTCTTGTATGTGTAATTTGATGTGATATTCTGATGGTACAGCCAAGATTTCCTATTGACTTCAATGACTTGTATCAAATTAGAGGGACCAGAATTCATACAGGGCCACTCCCTCCCGTTCCTGACAATATTAAGTCAAGTGTGGGTTAAAACAATGAAGTAGGAGAGCAGACCGTTCGGACGCTGGTTTGGAAGGATCAAATTTAGACCATTTGTGAGTAGGAACATTTATTCTCAAACATCACTAACACACAAGGGAACTTTATAAATACCATATTTATTCTAAACCTCTTTTGGTTTATCTTATTATCTTAATAACCCCGTTTGTATTAATGTATTCTACTGTACAGCGCTGCGTACATAAGTAGCGCTTTATAAATAAAGACATACATACATACATTTTAAATAAGCCTGTTTTGTCCCTAAATTGTTAAAGACCTGGCCCTTGTTTACAGAAAATAACAAACTGGCACCCTCCTGTCATGTTAAAAAAAAAGACCAAGAGAGCCTTGTGATTCGTTTTGGTCACTCTTACTCATCATCTTCGCTAAATTAGCCAGTTTTGTCAATAAATTGCATTAATTACATAAAGAGTAGGTGGCACACACCACCACCACCACCACAAGGCACAGGTACACCAGAGGCAACCCATTACATGGCACCACAAATGCAAACACTAATTCCCCACACACTCAGATAATTGAAAAAAAGCTGTTTCTTAAATCAAGAAATCTAAATACCTAATAAAAGTAAGACTTATGCATTTCAACCCATCAAAGCGTTTTCATCAGGGAAAAAATACACAAAAAATAAATTTAAAAAGGCCATTTTATGTATTTTTCTCCCCTGATGAAGGCCTTTTGATAGGTCGAAACACACAGGACTTTCTTTCATTACATATTTTGATATAATAAACATGTTTTTTTTAAAGTATCGGATTGTGCGGTCCCTACTGAATTAGTGTTCTCCATAAATTTTGACAGTGTATTGATGACAAACAAGGAAAAATAATATCTTTTCTATTGTTGATACTAGCCTCGAACAAAGAAAAAATTGAACTATTCCTTTGGAATAGGAGGCTCTGGCGGCAACACGTATTACTCGAAAATACTATTGTCCACCGGCATAAGTAATAGTTCTGGCAAACAGAGAAAATAACTAATCATTTAATTTTGGTCTGGAGGCCTGTGAAATACTGGAAACCACCACTCAAAAACATCCCTTTCCCAGACAAAAGTAGGAGCTGTGAGTAGCGCTAAGTCCCCATCACTCAACTCTAGCCCCATTCTAACAGGCAGTGACTGGCAGTGTCACCGCGCTTATATACTCTGTAGTCATGACGTCACAGTCTCACCTCGCGAGAATGTGACTAAGCCCTGGGCTATCCGGGACTAGGCTTGCGTTATGAAAACCGGGACTGTCTCATGAAAATCGGCCCTGTCCCGCAAGGAGCGGGACTGCTGGGCGGTAGGATCATCTGGCTGTTTGACCTAGGCAAAGAGTGAAGTTAACCTGAATGGGGGAGGGGGTGACAAGATTCGGGACGAATGGCATGAATGAAGGGGTTTCTAGGTGTGAATTCGCTAGCAAACTTGATATGGGGTCATCATTTATTATAACTATTCACACTGAGGTCTGTTTTGTTAAGCAGTTTCCTGTTGGTTGTATGTATTCTGTTACCCATTATAACATCATTTGCTGTCATCAGCCTGGTGGCTGCCACTGTTTGGGTGCCACTGTTTGGGTGCATAGTGGCTACAGGTGGGCAGATCATTTATGCTAACCAAATTGGACAACAACTGCCCAAGTGTTTGGGGTGGATGACAGATTTCCTTGTCTGTCTAGTTGCATTTAAAGTCATAAGTAAAACTGATTTAGTCCCTTGGACAGTAATCAGGAGAGCAGATCTGGGTCTGTTTATTCCTACCATGTTAGTTATTCAATAATGTAATGATCTGTCTTTTTCTTATGCTGAACAGGCAGTTCTGGTCCTGTGTATGGGGCTTTATAGTCCTAACACTGATCAGATATCTGTGGGTACTTGAACTTGAAGGTTTGACGTTAAGGCCTTAGGGTAGTGACACACGGGGAGATTAGTCGCCCCGCAACAAATATGCGTTACCGCAGGCGACTAGTCCCGCAATGCCGTCCCACTGACAAGATTGTAAATCGCCGGTGGGATGGCATAAGTGTCGCTACGATTTCCCGAAGTTGCCCGAAGTTTCCTTGAGAGGCACCATCAGGAAATCGTAATCTCCCCGTGTGCCACTGCCCTTAAGGGCGAAGACACACTGAGCTACTAGTAGCAGCTACTTGTCATGGCTACTAAAATAGACAATGCTGATCATTTACTGATAACTGTCTCTACATGTATTTTAGCAAAGGCAATTCTCAGTATTGTCAATGGCAAGGTATTTTCTGGAGTTTAGTAGCCGCCAAAAAGTAGCTGCTACTAGTAGCTCAGTGTGTCTTCTGCACAAAAGTACATATATAATGAAATATGAAAGTATTAGATTTAGAGACCTATGTCATAATTTGTTGGGGGTTTTAAGTTTGTAATTGCATCCAATCTAGGTAAAGGATACTGCAGTTTGAAAACCCCAGAGTTGATCAGAATTAGTGGGTGGCTACTGTACTTAAAAGGATAAATAGTTTCAGTTATGCACTGGGCCAGACTACACCAATTGGTCAGTATTGGGTGGGGAGGTATACATGTTCTACATATCTCAGTACACTCCCTGTTGACAGTGTAAGCATATAATGGAATGTATCTGACTTTAGTTCTTTACTTTCCTAGCTTTAAGGAGCTCTCATGTAACCCAAATCTTAAATTTTGTTGTTTTTTTTTCCGATCATCATCTGTAAGGCTTTTCTAAAAGGCTCTGAGAAGATATGGAGAAGAATCAGAAATATGCAGCTGGACAAGAAAGATTTCAGATTAGGTCAGGTCATGGGGATGGTCAGAGATCAGAGCCCAGGAAGACACAAACTATTATAGAATCTGACAAGGACTCTGGCTACTCAGGTATGGAGTTTTGACTTTATCCAAAACATTCCTCAGTGTATATATTGGGTGTGTTTGTATTAAATACATTGGTTGTTCAAGTCTTTGTCCTGCTAAAGATTACATTGTCAAATGTGAAGTTGGCCATACACACAAGATCCTCTCGTTTGGCGAGGTCACCAAGCGATCGGATCTTCTCCCAATATGCCCACCTACAGATGGTCGATATCGGGCTAATTTGAATTTAAACAGCTGGAATAGGCACAGTCGGATCAGGGACTGCACCAACGAGTCGATGTAGTCTGTAAAAATTGCATGTCTTCAGTTGGAAGGCTCAGTTCAGTGTTCCATAATGTCTCTTTAAGCAATGGCAGCACAACTGCTTTTGTTTGCTTAACAGCATGGACTTTTGAGTGTCAAGAGTGGTGACATAGCAGAACAAAACCTGCAGTGGGTCATAGCACTAATGGAAATTAGTAACAGTTGTCATTACCTTGCAAAAAGTATTGGAAGCAAGGGCCTACGACTTCTTCCATGTGAAAATATCGCAGTCCAGGAGGATCTATTCTTTGTTGTCAATGCACTGACGGGCACTGCATCTGTCTGTGTGCACACAGACAAGATTTTAGCACAAAACCAAACAGTATTCAATTTGCACCAAAATCTGCTCTATGCCTGTCAACTTACAGTAAAAAGAGGATGGGAGCAGATTGACTTTTTCTCCTCCTATGAAACAGTCTGGTGTTCCATTAGCTTAAAGGAAAGTTATACCCCTGGAATAAATATTTAATCAACAGATTTATTAAGTGGCCTATTCCTTTAATCCTGTAAAAGTGGAATATGTTTCGGTAAATATTTCCCTTTTCTCTTGAGCCACCGTTTTGTGATGGTCTGTGTGCACCCTTAGAGATCACATGGCCAGAAATAATGCAGCTGTAACAGGAAGAAGTGTGAGAGCAAAAAGACAGAACTTTGTCCATTAATTGGCTGAAATGACCTAACATGTATGTGTGCCATTGGTTTGCTTGTGTGCACCGTGAATGATATGATCCCAGGGACGGCCCCTAGTACTTAAAAACTAAGTACTAGTAAGTACTAATAAAAAGTTTGTTTTTATAAAAACAGTTTATTCAGCTAAAGCCAGGATTTACGTATGAGCTGAGACCTGCATTGTTCAGGGTGTAGTTTTCCCTTAAAGGAGAAGGAAAGGTAAAATCATCTGGGGTTGCCAAAATGTTAGGCACTCCCCAGTGATTGTAATCACTTACCTTATACCCCAGGTTGGTGCTCCTGTTTGGAGAAAACTGCACCACCCGGGGTAGCTGCAACGAGTGATCCTCTTCCTCCTGTCTTTCTCTGTGATCCCGGGACCAACGCATGCGCAGTACAGCGACAAAGCCAGTTTTTTTTGTTAAAGTTCAGCTTTTCACTCTACTGCACATGCACAAGCAGCTCAAACACCGGAGAAGGAAGAGGATTGCTCTCTTGCAACTATAAGGTAAGTGATTACAATCACTGGGGTTTTGGCACCCTTCAGTGACTGTACCTTTCCTTCTTCTTAAGGCTGATGTCCCACAGATCATGTTAGTCGCTCGCAATAGAACTCTGCTATTGTGGGTGACTAATTGCTCCAAAATGCCTTTACACCTGCAACAATAGAAATCGCCAATGGAATGGCCTTCGAATCGCTACGGTTTTTCAAAGTCACACAAAGCTGCCTACAGGAGGAAATTCACACAACTTTGAATAACCGAAGCAATAAAGGCCTTTCCACCAGCAATTTCTATAAGCGCCAGTGGAAATACATTTTAGAGTGGTTAGTTGCCATTGATAGCAGAGAATTATTGCGGGCGACATCATCCTAAACTTAAATCATTGTATTACTACAGAGCTTAACTGTTATCTGCTATGTTAACATGTGCCCTATTGCTCTGTTCAAATTGAATGGCTGTGCCCATGGTTACACAGCTGCTTATCTATATAAAAGTACAGTAAATAGCAGTTTTTTCTAAATGTAGAGTAACTGCATTATATTTAAATCTGTATAAAACACTTTCTTTTTTGATGTAACTGGTCCTTTAAATTTCAAAAGTCAGACTCTCTACTGCTCATGCACAAAATCTATGGGACCTGTGGAGATAACAGGGAAACAGTATAAAGCAGTGCTCACTAGAATAGGTCCCTGGACTGGTGCATTTTTCAAAGAAGAGCACTGGCCTGGGTATGAGGTAACTGATTATATTGAATTGGGGGGAGAAGTAACCAGTTGCCACCCTTCTATTTAAAATGCTCTAATACAGGTTATTGTGGTGAGAACTGTCTTAAATTATGTTCAGAGGAAGTGACATGTACATGTTTCAGACATTTTTCTGCCAGCTAAAATATGCTGTAGAACCATCCTATATACTATTAGCTTCAGAATCCTTGAGTCAGCTTGTACAGTAAAGGCCATACATATACAGGTATGGGACCTGTTATCCAGAATGCTCTGGACCTGGGGTTTTCCGGATAAGGGGTCTTTCCGTAATTTGGATCTCCATAACTTAAATCCACCAAAAAATTATTAAAACATTAATAAATCCCAATAGGATTGTTGTGCCTTCAATAAGGATTAATTATATCTTAGTTGGGATCAAGTACAAGCTACTGTTTTATTATTATTATTATTATTATTATTATTATAGAAAAAAAGGAAATCATTTTTAAAAATTAGAATTATTTGCTTATAATGGAGTCTATGGGAGATGGCCTTTCCGTAATTCAGAACTTTCTGGATAATGGGTTTCCGGATAAGGGATCCTATACCTGTACTTGTAATTATTAGTAGAGAAACTTGTAAAAGCTATATCCCCACATCCAAAATACATCATACAGTGAGATGCAAATGTTGCTCACACCCAAAAACATTAAATAATAGTAACTTTATTCCCAAATACATTATATGCAGTAAAAGGCAATGGGTAGCTCTAAGGGGAGCAGTCGAGTGCCTATATGAAAAAAAATCCTTACCCTGCCCAACACTAGATACTTGCCTCTAAATACTGCAAATGCCCTTATTGCGAAGGAAAGGGGGAAGCTAGCCTAAGGTTCCTAGTACAGAGTGGGCTTCTTATGCAACCTTGCCCCTTTCCCTTAAAAAAAGAAAGTTACTTGAAGGCTGGAGTTGGTTTCAGCAACCTACAGGTCAGAATTATCTTATAAATTAGCTCATAAATTACCTGCATTGCTAAAAAGGCATCAATGTGGGAATAGCGTGATAGCATGTGAGAATAAGGGCTCTGGCACACATAAGGGCTCTGGCACACGGGAAGACTAATCTCCCCCAAATTGCCATCCCGCCGGTGAGAATGGAAATCACCAGTGGGATGGCATACACGGCACTGCGATTTCCCTGAAATCGCGGAAGATGCCTAGAGAGGACTCTTCTACGATTTCTGGGAAATCGCGGCGCCGCGTATGCCATCCCACTGGCAATTTACATTCTCGCCAGTGGGATGGCATTTCGGGGTGATTATTCGCCCGCAACAAGGGAGATTCGTCGCGGGCGACTAGTCTCCCCGTGTGCCAGAGCCCTAAAAGGAGGAAATAGGAGGAAATGCTTTGTGCTTAAACAGGGTGATAAGAATTGATCAGCTTAGGCAGTAGCTGTTTGAAAGGACTTGCATGAGGCTGTTCTGGCTGTTTCTACAAGGACATGATCATGCATAATAAAATAAAATGTCTGCCCACACATCATTATTAAAACACATAACAAAAACGTTAATTTGTTTAAAAAAATTGTAATTGTATGTAAGCTTGAAACAGGTTTTATAATAAAAGGAAGTTTCTGATTGGTTGCTATGGGATACTTCATAAGTGTAAATATGCCTAGTTTTAATTCATTTACCTCAAAAATTAAAAAGTCATTTTGAATGATTTAATAAAGCACTGCCAAGTAGAACTTCATAAAAAAAAAAGGCTTTGCAGCTTTTCTTGCCATGGTGTTTGTAAGCAGCTTAGTCAAAAAATAATTACATAGTAAATCCAAACAATATTATGTTTTTTTCTTTTTTTAAATCTATCCTTTGATGTTATAAAGCCAACATATCATCAGTGCATTACAGCACTTTATATTGCCATGGCTGTTGCATAATACAAACATGATTTTTTTACTGCATTCGGAAGAGATTATTATGCCTTTACTTTGCCCTCCTATAACCATGAAGATTAAAGGGATTCTGTAATGATTTTTATTGAGCAGTTTTTATTACTAAATTACACTGTGTACATTGCAAAATAATACATTCTACCTTTTAAAATTGTATTCTTGAACCAATAAATGCATTTTTTAAGTTGTATTATTGGTGTATAGGCAGCCAGACTATTACTATTTAGTGCTATTCTCATATCTGCCACTATGTGGGGCATGGGAGCATTTTTAGTAATACTGGTGTCAGGGAGCTGTTATCTGGCTACCTTTTGATTGTTCTTCTGATAGGCTCCTGGGGGGGGGGGGGGGGGGGGGGGTAGGGGAACTTGCAGCTCAGCAGTAAAGTGAACTAAAGTTTATTAGAGCACACAGCTGAAGGCACCTGGGAAACTAAAAATTCTAGCCCCACGATAAATTTTAAAATTAAATGTAAAAAAAATCTGTTTGCAGGATTCTGTTGGTGGAGTATATGTAGAACAAGAAAATACAGGATTCCTTTTTCTGTTCAAAATTACTTTCATTACATGTAGTGCTTCAAGTATGTACTGGATTTGGATGAAAGAAAACCCTAAAAATGCAGGCATTTTGCTTCTCTGCAGACCCCAGCACCTGTTCAGCCGCTTAAAATGCCTGTCATTCATAATTATCCCTAACCTCTTGTTTTTTCTTAGCTGTTTGCCATGGGGTGAATTTGTGAATTTATGTCAGTAAAGTAATAATCTATTTCTGAATGCTTATATATATATATATATTTATATATATATATATATATAATATATATAAATAAAGACCATTTTTTCCCTCCTGTTGTCATGCATGCTCCCATTGGTACAGGCCCACAGGGCAGACTTAAATCTACACTTGCATTACTGTGCACTTATAAATAAAAATATAATATAAAAATGCACTTCACATCAAAGGCTGTTGGTACTTATTTTTTTTTATATAAGTTTTTATTTAGAGTTTTAACATTTTAACAACAACAATAACAGTTTAAAGGAAAGAGAGAAAGGAAGAAAGTATACAGAGCTTTAGCGAGCCTGGTGAGTTTATCCAGATTGTGCATTTAACCAGGTGTCCCACACCGTGTACTTTAAAATGCATTGTTTACTTGTTTCTGTTATATTGAAAAGCTTGCAATTTAAGAATATACATTCTTGCATATGTGTGTGGTGTGCATTTTTTTTTACAGAATAGAATCAGGTAAGTGAAGAAATTATGCTAGCACTGTGGCTTCCTTAGAGCTGGCCTATAGCAAGATTCATAGCTGCTGTTGTGAGGTAATTTATTCTGTGTCATCTTTATTTGTTTTAAAGTGTGTTTTCTTTATTCTCCAGATGTTGCATCAGAGTGCCTAAGCTCTGTTGAGCAGACTGATTCAGAAGAGGGTCCAACTACATCACGCTGCAATTTAGCATGGAGCCCCTCAGGCAAAACTCCATCGCAACCACATTCATTGGTCGTCTTGAAAAACCTGCTTGTTGATCAGGTAGAGCATGTTAGAGACTGTTTGCTTTGTGCTAGGCAGTGTAATCCAGTTCTTTTTTGATGACGTGGAAGCAGAAAAGCTTGGTCTTGATTCTGGAAAAATAGCACCTAAAAGTTACCTGGACCGTCGTACTAAAATCAATAGGTTATCTGAAAGCAGTTCTAATGTGTAGCGCTGGCGCCTTCTGAAAGCTCAGACTCAGGCACATTGCACTGAGATGGCTGCCTACACACCAATATTACAGCTAAAAAAAATACAGTTGTTGGTTTAAGAATAAAATTTGAAATGGTAGAGTGAATTATTTGCTATGTAAACAGTGTAATTTAGAAATAAAAGTACACCACAAAAATGACAGAATCCCTTTAATGTGCGTGCTAAAATCCACACCACTTGGTTTCAGAAAAGCCTGTATTTCAGTAGAAGTTGCTTATGGGTTTTTCTTTGCATCCCAACAAATATTCCTGGCAGTTGTGTCTAAAATCTTTCTTGCTCTGCCTCCCTGATTTCCTCTTACTGATCAGAGTTTGAACAGCACTTATTGGCATATTCTTTAAGTATCTTTATATTCTTCTAACTATTTATAAAGTTAAACTACTTTTGCTTGCAGATACAGTGACTGTTCTTCTTTTATGCACGTAGCGTTTCTTTATATTGTGTTCATGTTAGTCACTATAACCTTTTATTTTTCAAAGTAGAAGTATTGTTTGGGGGTCTCCTACTTGATCTACCACCCCATTATCTCCAAATAAGGGCCTTCCTCTCAGTATGATGCCCAATGGTGGCAATATTGGTTGATGTTTATTTGGCAGAATGTTATTAGTGTGGTCCTGGAGCATTACTATGCAAGATCCAAGTGCCAAACAGAGCAATGACAAGGAGACTGACCAGTGACAGAAGCCTAGGTTTATGTTCTGCTCCCTTATTTTTATTAGTAATACAGATTGCAAGTTATGTTTCTCTTTTTGCAGCTTGCGGTCTGTATTTTTCTTCAGGGCAGTGTGTGTGGCATGGTTTAAGATGGTGTTATTTTACCTTTCATGGACATTTGGAAAACCGGAGAGAGTTTTATTGTTTTAACTTTGTTTTTATGTTATACATGGAGACTGGTAGCTGCTGCTGTCATTTATATGTTGTTACCACAGCTGGAATGTTAGAGAGCATTCTGACTCTAACTGCTTTTGTTTTTTTTCCTAACCAATTATACTGCAGCATATTATAAAAGAAAAATACAAACTAAATTTCTCCAATTATTTATATCTACATCAAAGTGAATGCTATTATGAACTTTATCTTTGTCTACAGATCAGATCTGACCCTTTTAAACTGGTAGTTCACCATTAAAGTGACACTGTTATGAAAATGTAATTTCTAAACTTCATCATGCTGAAATAAGAAACTTTCTAAATATAATTAAAAATTTTGACCTGAAATAATCAAGTTACTCTTCACTATCTCCTCCCGTGATCATCAGTCTCTCTTCATTATCTGGTTATGCAGGAGTTGGAGTCAGAGTTTGATTGGCAGTTAGGTCTTTGGGGGGCTCCTTTTGCCTGGAAGATGTTTTAAAATTCACTCTTTTGAAATCACCAGAAATCATTTCTCTTTAAATGCAGGATATGTGCCCAAGTCGGTTATTTTGTTAGATTGTGTTTATGCTGAAATCATTTGTGTTAGCTTTATTTAATCTACAATGATAGGGAACCCCCACAAAAAATAAATTGTCAAAATCAACATCCAACTCCTGCATAAAGAGAGACAGATGCTGACAGGTTGATGGCGAAGAGTAACTTGTTTCAGAAATAGGTCTGTATTTTTAATTTATTATCTTTAGAAAGTCTCTTATTTCATTATGATGAAGCTTATACAAGTACAGGACTTGTTTCCAGAATGCTTGGGACCTGGGTTTTTATGGAAAAGGGGTCTTTCTGTAATTTGGATATTCATGCCTTAAGTTTGCTAAGAAATAATTTAAATATCAAATAAACCCAACAGAATTGTTTTGCATTCAATAAGGATTAATTATATCTTAGTTGAGTTCAAATACAAGGTACTGATTTATAATTACAGAGAAACGGTAATCTGTTTAAAAATTTAAATTATTTTATTATGGAGTCTTCCTGTTATTCAGAGCTTTATTCGTTAAGGACATCCGTTATTTACATTACATTACTTACAAATATATTGTGAGATTTGATTGCTTTTAATGGGAATTGTGGATACTTTTTTTATTTATTTTTCTAATTTTTGAGTTATTATTGTATTAGCAATGAAAAAAAACTATGTTGAAGAACTCACAAACCATTTAATATAAATAAGTGTAAGAAACAATGTAGAAAACCTGATTGTGAGACAGGTTTATTAAGCACCCACTGAAGTTTATTGAATTGCAGTAGCAACAGTTCTTCATTAAGCCACTGGAAGTCTCTTCACCCACAAGGATATGTGCATGTTGAAGTGATTTATTTGGCAGTAGTTTATTATAATCCCTGCTCAGCTCATTTTCAGCATCACCCAGTGCTCTGTCATTTGCTGAGCACAATTCCATTTCTTGCCAAGTATCAAGCTGCTTGTATTTTGCCAATCACATTACATCCCTGTGAGGCTTTTCTTTGCATACCATATTGGGCCAGGATTGTGCCAGCTGTCGAATATAGAGAGGAAAACAAATCACATCAAATGAACACAAAGATATAGAGCCACTTAGACCATTCACATACTATTATAGATGAACCCACAGTCACTTGCATTTTTTAAAAAGCCAAGAGTAAATGATGTGCATAGGTCTACAAAGACCAAACCGGTGAATGGAATATCAGTTTCCACAAAGGAAATGTCCATGTAGTCCTATTTCTTTTATGAATATGATAAGCCATGCTGACCTTTACTGCAGTTGACTTAGTCTAATAATTTAGTCTTGCAAATAAAGGGCAGAAATAGTAGGTTATATATGGCTGTTTGTTCAGCATGCACATTTGACTTCCTTGTACTCTCAATAGCAAACATAATTAGTATCTCTGAAAAGAGCTAAAAAAATAGGTACATGATACAGCATGCTCTTGTGTGTTCAACATGTTTGTGCTGTGTTAGTTCAGTCAAGGGATAGTGGTGATTAATTGTGTTACAGTGCTAATTTTCATTATGTACCATCTTGTTTGCTTGGTCTTTTAAAATTACTGTGTGGTTTTGTGTTTCTGCCTTATGAATCAATAAAGTATAAAATATTGATGTATAGAACAGCCCTATATATGCTTATATATGTCCTATTCTGCTTAAAATATAATAGCATGTAGAATAAACTCACTGAAAAGGCCAGGACATCTGTAGTCACTGTTGGGTGGCAGTGTGGCTTTCCTTAATAAAATGTGCCCCAGCCCGGGGTCATTTTCTGCAGAGAGAATCAACTCTTTAAAACCATCACTGGGGCTTTCCTTGTCCTTTTTAATGGAGATTATTCTAACTATTACATTACATTTGGAATTGCAGAGAATCGAAACTCTTTAATTCTACTCATTGTTAGAGTATTTTGGAGATTTGGAAGTTAGGAACACTAGGATGTTTTGTATGCCAACCATTGTATGTACATCTAAATCAGTAGTTCTGTAGCCATTGCGCGGATTAATTCTCCTGTCAGTGAGAGTTAGTGCAGCATCCTGAGTATTTGACCATTTGCTTATGGTGCAATAAACAATTTGAATCCAGCTGTTTCCGCACAGTTGATGGAGAGGGCACATGTAAATGGTCACAATTGTTTCCCAGGTGACCGTACACGGTCATTTAGAGACTGACAAAAAAAAACTACAGAAAAACAAAGTAATCACAAGGCCTTGTTTTAAGCTGATCATTTTTCTTATTTTTCTCAGGGGTCCGGCCCTGAGCCTAATGCCAGCTCCTGGGCTGTCCACCCTTCCTTTCAACTGCTTCAGACTTCTCCACAGATCCTCTTTTTTCCCCAGACTGTGTCTTCTGCCAAGCCATCTACCTGTACAAAGGATGCCAAGTACCTGCCCATCTTAAAATCCTACACAAAGATTGCACCACATCCATCACACCATCCCTCCAATATATCCCTTCCCTGTTCCAGAAAGAGGGGACCAGATGAGAGGCCTCATAACCAGGCAAAGAGGCAGTGTTCTAAGGGCCACAGTGGGAGTCGCAAAGGGATGGATGCCACTGCCTTGTTAGATACAGGAATACAAGAAGGCCTCCTTGACCAAAATGTGAAAGAAAGTGCTCTCTCTACCAAGAACAAAGAGCTGGACATGCTAATGACAACTCCGAACATTAATTCATATGAGAAGGGTTCCAAAGTTGCTTCTTTGGATACAACGCAGAACCTTCTCAGTGCAGATCAACAGAACAAATCACGGCGCTTTCAGAATACCCTGGATGTTTTGCACCGCTCTGGCTTGCTGAACATTGCCATGAAGACAAAGGAACTGGCACGGCACAACCAGGCTACTCAAATCCAGTTGGAGAAGCTGCACAAACAGGTGCAGCTTTATGCCACAGCAATAAGTAGTAACCACCCTCAAGACTGGCAGAGACTTCAGGATTCTTTGACAGAGGTTGGAAAAGGAGATAAAATGGACCTGTCAGTCAAAGAAATTAATTTGTAACATTTCATTTTTTAGCTTATTTTAAGGTATAGTATTGGCAGTGGTATTCCTTTTGTCTGCCCAACACCACTCTCTACCAAAAAAAGTAGACCAACAAAAGATGCAGTGGTTCCAAGTGTTAGAAAAAGCATCTTTATCCCATATGCATCTTTATCAGCATATGTTCACCCATTATCTTAAATAAGAGTGAGAGTCACATTTAAGACAGTTGGTTTAGAAAAAGGAGACTTCGGTGGCATCTCTAGAAAAGAGAATGTTAGTAGCACTGTAAAGAAGGCACAGTACCAGAATGGCAGTCAGAGAGAGAAAGCGAGAGAGAGAGGGCATGAAATGTTAGCAAGTTTTGTGCATTGAGCAGAGCTTGGTGGCATCATTACGTGATCACGGCAGAGATATTTGTATAAGCTCAGCTAACATCCTGAGATTGGCAAGTAGTGCAAAGCTGCCCATTTTATCTAAATATGAGCGTCCATTTTATTTCATTTTTGTATTTTCGTATTGAACAACATGTAGAAAATATGTGAATGACTCTAACCAACTCAAGAATCAGTCCATGTATGCTAGGTATGGCTGCTTGTACAATTTCATTTGATACAGAATAAACAAATACTTTGACGTTTTCTTCAAGCTTTGACAACCTACAGCTTCTATGATATTTTTGGTGTACAACTATTGCTTAAATTTAGCAGCAGGCGTGGTGCAAGAGTCCATGATTTATAGGGCATGTTTCTTTAATTTAGCTGGAGTGTTTTGCCTGCCAGTCAGATCTGAACAAAAGTCAAAGTTGAGGATGTAGTAAAACTTAAAATTTTTTAAAAAATACTAATGTTAAGGGGATCCAAAATCTTGCCTTTTAAAAAGTTTTTTTTTTTTTTTTTTTTTTAAACCATACATTATGTTCCCCTACTTATACTAAAAAAAAATGTTTCCTGCTTTCTTAGATTACCAGCAGGACACATTAATTCTCAAGCCTCTGTTTTTAATAGAGAATAAAGTGGTGGTGTTTAGGTCTGCTATCAAGTCCATCTGTTCACTCCTCCCCTGGTTTAACCTGTTTTGTATGACCCTGAAAAGAGGACTGTGTCTTTCCTTTCTTGCTTATCATTAATTTTAATGTTTACAAGAGCAGAATTTTTCCTTTACTTTGCCATCTTGATATTGGCAAGATATACAAATACTGGTAGTTTTGCACTAATGTAACATATCAAGGTGCATTGTAAATGTCTTGGTGCTGGATTTTTCCCCATAAAAATATAGTTTAGCATCAGTGGTCCTTGTTGGCATGGCTGCCATGTCAGTAGAGTATTGAGCAGCACCAGGAGCTGAATTAGTGTAATAACAATTGAATTTTTGCCTCAAAGAGCAGTAGTTTATTTTTGGTTGCTGGGGTCAGTAACCCCATATCAGCCAGACAGCATGTTAGGGCACTGCCACATGGGGCAGATACTCTGTCCATGGATAAATGCAGCCATTTGCATCGGCCCAAGTGCAGGCACCCAGATCGAATTTCAGAGAAAAGCTGCTCATGTATGCAGTTCTATAACAAAATCTAGTCTGTGTGTCTGCACTGTGTGCATGCACATCAATAAACTTTTTAAGCCTAGAGGCTGGAAAAGCAGGCTGAGAATCCACCCCATTTGGCTGTGCTGCAGGAAAGGCAGAAGGGAAGTAACTAAAACACTTTAAGACCCATTGAAAAGTTGCTAAGAGTAAAGCAAGGGGTAGTTCAAAAAGTTGAACTAGCCCTTTAAAGGTGGCCATTCACGGGGAGATTTAAGCAGTTTCCCGTTGGATTGGGGACTACATCAGCTCATTGATGTGGTCCTCTGTCCGATGGCTACTATACCTGTCATTGTAATTTGATCATTTGGCCCTAGGGGCCAAAAAATATGGTGATCTCTTCCTGCTAATAAAATGGAGGTGTTTGACACAGCTTCTTTAGTTCAAAGTTACAGTATTTATGTGAACAAAAACATCACCTCTTTTGGCTAAGGGGGAACCAGTACAACCAATGATTTGAATCCGACAACAAAAACTTCACTACCAAATACTGCTTATTTTAAAGAGACCAAAAGATGAGCAAACACACACAAGGTCATAAAAAAAGGTTTATTTGATGTTTGTCATTCACAAGCTCTTTATATAAAAGCAACTTGGCGTTCAGTTTAATGGTCCCTATACTGCAGTTTTGTTTGTGTAAAAGGTTACAGTATATGACTGTGTAAAATGTCCCTAATTAAATACAGCAACAAAATGACTTGCATACAAAGGATCACTAGCAGCTTCATAATCTACCAAAAGAGGCAGGTGTTAATGTTAAAAACGAAGTATCCAAGGATTGTGGCTATATTCACATTTCTGTTAGTAGAACATAGAAGCACAGAACATAAATGCATGATGCCTTTATCCCTATTCAGGTAATCAGCACTCGCCTATGTGCATATGATAAAAAGCGCATATGTGACCTTGCCACTTGCTATTGGCACATTATTCCCCAGCAAATATAGACAGAACCATACAATTAAACCTCCTTGAAATGAATTTATTTCCATTAAATGGTCTGTGACAGCATTGTAACTGTTTTAATGAGAATTTTATAAAAAGTTTTTTTTTTTATTATCTTAATTTTATGTATTATTTATTCTAGTACACAGCACTTTGTATTTCTGCTCAACAGTCTTTTAAACATGCATTTTCTGCACATAGAGAAATATGTGTGATAAGGGATGAAATGAGTGGATGCTAGAAAGACTCGGGTTTACAGGGGTTTGGGTTAATTCTTCTCCCTGTCCTTATTTTGAAGCTCTTATGATTATAGGATGTTCTTCTAATAGCAAAACTAAAAAAAAGTGCAAGCATTACAGAAACAAACTGCTCTCGTTTACAAGGACAATTTTTACAGAAGTCTATGCCCTTCATCCCACACAAAAGGTGTGCTCACACTTTAATGTTCAGGGGAGGTGCTTTTTGACAAATGGTATCAGAGATCATATGAACTGATCCCTTTCACATCTGTAGCATTTTGTAATTTAGTGCAAAAAGACCACTCTAACATATGAGCATCTGCAAAAGTCCCAGCAAGCACTTCAGATGTACATTATAAGGTATGTAAAGTTCTTCTGACCTGTACTATTACAGACTTAATGCTTCGTAGTCAGTGTCGGACTGAGATGCCAGGGCCCACCAGAAAACCATGGACCCACTCACAAAACTTTAATTCCTCCTCCCCTCCCTCAAACTTTTTATTCTCCTAGTCTCTTTTCTCTACATACTATACTCTGTTCTTCCATCTATCAAGCTTCCTTGTTCCCATACAGAAATAGGGAATGACCCTGAAATAGGCTAAATAGATAGAAGCAAGAGGGCCTACAACCCCTGAGCCCACTGGGAGTTTTCCTGGTATCCTGGTAGGCCAGTCCGAAACTGTTCACAATTGTTAAGTATTACTGTATAAAACCTGGGGCTTATTTATCAACAGGTGAAAATACCACAGTGATTTAAGTGAAGAAGAGTTCTGTCCTGAGTGGATACTGCTTTTGCTTCAGGGCCATGTCAGTGGACACTAGCATCAGATGAGTACTGGTAACATGGCTTTGCCCTCTAATATCCTGGCAGAGGAAGGAAGAAAGCACTGAAATGAATCGGATTCTAATGGAGAGCTGAGTCATGCGTCGCATAAGCTGACATCTGACTGTGGGAAAGAATCTACAAGATAATATTATGTGGCATAAGTGCACAAATCGTATGTGACAGCTTACAGGGCAGTTGAATCATGCCTTGAAAGTCTGTCAGTTATTCACATGCTAGAATTACTTCCCAAGATGTGGCAGGAGTCCCCTGAGTCTGAAGCTGCTCTTTGTTCTAAACAATGGAACAGTAGGAAATGACTGCTGCCTAGCAGACTTCCTTAGTGTTTTATTGCAGTAAAGTTATCTTTGTGAAATGATTGCATACTGCATTGTGATAACGGGGTGAAGTACTTGCAGAGTAGCAACCCTCAGGTCCAAATGAAGAAAACTGGATCTGTGTTTTAAGTGCCACTATAATGTATATTTTTAAGCTGCACAATAACAGTTCACTACAAGGCTTAAGTGTGTAAAGGGTAAAAAGGACTGCTCTTTCAGGCCTGTGAGAGAACCACATTATAGGCGTAGACCATACAGAGTTTCAAAAACAACACATTAAAATATATCTTCAAACAGCAATAGGTTTAGCTTGATATGAAGAAAAAAATAAGCTTTTGGTACACGAACCTTGCTGTCTATTCAGAGAAGTGAGTGAATCAATATTGTATGATTAAAAGATTTTGCTAACAGTATAGAGAGGAGAGAGCATTTCAGTATTAACAAAGGAAGTAAAGAGACCTCACTGAATTTACAGAGCATTTTCACAACTGCAAATAGTCACAGTCAGAAGAGTACTGTGTATGAATGTAGAACAAAGAGAGGGCCTTGCTGTGGGGACAGAACAGTGATTCTTTTCTTTTTCTAACAGATTATTATTATTATATATAGCTAAAAGAGAAAGTTGTGCTGACCACTAAACCATTAGGTGGGGGTGCAATGAGGATGTAACCAAAAAATTCATACAGGTACAGGACCTGTTATCCAGAATGCTCAGGACCTGGGGTTTTCTGGATAAGGGATCTTTCCATAATTTGGACCTGCATACCTTAAGCCTGCTAAAAATAATAATTAAATTTTGAATAAACCCCAAAAGATTGTTTTGCTTCCAATAAGGATTAATTATATCTTAGTTGGGATCAAGCACAAGGTACTGTTTTATTATTACAGAGAAAAAGGAAATCTTCTTTTTAAAAATTAGAATTATTTACTCCTAATCGGAGTCTATCGGAGATGACCTTTCAGTAATTCGGAACTTTCTGGATAACGGATTTCCGGATAAGGGATCCCATACCTGTACTACAAAATAAAAAAAAGCAATCCTATCCACTCTCAAGGACATTAAGAATCTTTGTGCATTAAGTTTCATGTTGTAGCTCCCATCATTCCCCAACTATAGTCAGGTGATCCCAGTGGTGGCCAGTAAAGGGGCAACCATTTGGGGGTTTTAAACTTGGAAAACAATGCTGCAGGTAAAATGCAGTCCCTGTGAAAGATTGGTGATCAGGTGATGGCAGCTGGCCAACTTAAATATACTGTAAATCAATATATGGACAAACAGTCCTTGTTTTAGGGGAGGGCATTTTGTAGTATTCTAATGCACAAAATATCTTTATGTCCTTGATAATGGGTAGGTGCAGACCATTTTTTCTTTGCATTACTATATATAAATATACATATTAGGCCACAAGTCAGTAGGATACAAAGTGATACATTGATGTCAGTAAATATAAATGTCAAAAACTTTGTATCTATTTGATAAGGGCTTGCTGTGTGTATGTATATATATATATATATATATATATATACATACAAACACACAAACACACACACATATACATGTATATATAGGTTTGAAGATCATTCCTTTTTTTACAAACCTAAAAAAACCTTCCATTTGTCATAGTGGTAACAGTCCCTCCCTCAGTAGAGTGAACAAGAGAGTGAGTAACAAGTATGCTATTTAAGTCTAGTACCGCAATCTTGCTATCAGTATTGGTCGGTAAAGATAGCCTAAATATCAGCAAAATTAGTATCTTATTATATATTAGTAATGGGTTTTCATTAACTATTCAGAGCTGCAAGGGGATTTTGATTGCTATTACTGGTAGACTAGCACTATGGCTGATCTATAGGCATTACAACAGCCAATGGATTTAAGCACAAACTAGCTCATTTGTTCTTTGGCTGTGGGACAAAAATTGCAAAGAGCCACTTCTTTCCAAATACTCTCTGCAGGTTTTCTTTGCCATTGGTTATGCGGATCTCTGCTGTATGAAATTGTTGACCATTAGATCCTCTGCAGATTAAAATTAGATGGTGACAGCAAAAGGCAGCACATGCTACTCCCACTCCAAACCAGAGGTAGATCATGAGGACCACTAACATCTCTGAGCTGAGGAGGGTTCCTGTTAAGAGAAAGGTAGTGAGAATGAGGTCGTAAGCAGAGATTGCCAGTCAATTAGGAGAAGTGTGGAACAGATAACACAAGTAAATAAGCAGGAGAATAATAATAATTCACTCATGTGAAATTAAAACAATTATACAAAAGGAGTTTATAAAAAAAAGGTGTATGAGGAAGGGTGAAAAATTCTAAACTAAAGTTTTTTTGCTTTGTCGGACATAGAAAAAGTATACAAAAAGTAAAGTGAGCAAATGAAGAAAAACATGAACTGTGGGGAAAGTGGGGCATGCATGAAAATGAGAAAAGGCGGGGGAATAATATGGGACAGTTATTTATTAGTGATTTTGACTCCACCTCCTACCCCTATAAATAGCTGCGAGTCTGGCTTGGTCTCCATGTGTCATTGTCACCGGGAGATAAAATTTGGGGCAGCGTTTATCAATGTCACTGCGGCAGAAGATGGTTTAACTATTTCTAGCCTTTACTGCATTAAGCAGGAGCTATTTCTAGAATATAATTTAGTGGTGAAAAGAAGTATGCTGTGGCGTTACTTCGAAATGATTTAATCTCCCTTATTATTAATGCCCTTTACACATTTCAAATTCCCTGGAAACTGCAGCATAAGTAAGTGAGAACCAGATTATACAATTATAATTTGATGTAACTGCATGCCATCATCATCATCATTTATCAACCCAAGAGCTTTAACATTAATGTACAGACCAACTGACTCCATTATATTTATTGCTATATATCCCAACAAACTGTTCATGTAGTAAAATTCTGTTCTTTATGTGAACTTTTAAATATGTAAGCATTAGAAATGTAATATGTGAGGGGAAATATCTGGGGGGAAAATTGTCTATATTGCATTAATGCCAGGTAAATCTGTATGACGGAGCATGTCTGGATTAATATGAATTTTGGGTACAGGTATTGAAGTGGTAGTTTGTTTATCCTTGTGCTTTTGTGATAACCAGTACAAAAGAATATAGTATTCTATTAATTACATAGTTATCACTTGATAATCATGACCATTGCAATTAATGGCTACTTGTTTAAACCCCAAATATGTTTTGTTCACTGGCTAAATATGTATAAAAAACTAACCTGAGAAAAATCGAGTAATAGAGAGAGGCAGCAGCCTTAGGAAGGTCATAGGATCGTATAAGGAGAGAGAGATGCTTTCTGAAATATATCCCACTCCAACCACCATAGCATGAAAACAACTGCAGGAAGCATGCAGGCAAAACAGAACAAAGCTACGAAGATTGCTGCGTCCTATACATGTTCCTGTGAAAAAGCAGTGATGTTCCTGTTCGCCCATCACCCGGGCACAAAGATGGCAAAATGGTTTTCCTGATAGCTCAGTTTCTGCATACATTGCATTGCCATGAGGACTCTTCCAGATTGTCAGTATATAATTTCCCAACACATTGACAAGTAAAACAACAAAGAGGGAATTGTGAATAAAACCAGAGAAAGACAAGGTAGATGAAGTTTCCCCACTTATGCCAGGAAGTAGTAAGAAGAACTGAATGGATAAAGTAACTGATAGCAGGCAGAGGAAATAGAGTGGAGCCAGAAGATTCAGCAGTTTAAGAAGAACCATCCTGATGAAATTTTGTATCTAAGCATTGTTGGTATTCTGCATATTTAAAAACTGAAACTAAGTCTGTTGCACGGTAGCATAATTCATCGCTGTTCCTGAAAGAAGAGAAGGTACAGGTACTGATTTCGTTCTGTGTTTGCTGCACCACAATACTATAATGAAACTAGTCAGGAAAGGCACTCATAGGTACTAACAGTGAGACACTTGACACCAAAAAAAGTATATGCAAACTGAACATCTCGGTTTCCATGCCTGGTTCAAAAGAAAGGAATTAGTTATAATGTGATAATTCACAATATAATTACATTATACCCTATATAAAGTATGGCTTAATGGTTTCTTTTAATCTATATATTTTAATTACTTGCTATAGAAGGTATTATATATTCTCATTCTTACTAGTATGTACTTCATCGGTTTCACACATACAGAAGGGTGTAATAAGTATTACAGTGCAAATTTACCTATTATGCCTGATTTCAATTTTCTTATGACTTTATGGTGCAGTTGTGTAAGATTACTGCTTGCGTTTGCATATTACCAGAAATACACAAAGTTTTCTACAACTCCCTTTTTCAGCTTTTGCTCTTTCCAACAACTGTACCCTCGTAATGTTATATATAATTCCTTGTGCACTTGTTGATCTTTTATGCTGAACCTTATACTCACATCTCTGACCCTCATTGTTTCTACACCAGCTTATCTTCCCCAGTAAAGAAATGATCATCTGGTTTAGAAGTAATGAGGTATATATATATATCTCAATGTGCAAAGAGATTAGCTGGTAATGAGGGATGATGTTTTGTGGCAGATGATATGATCTAGAGTACAGGTGGTACCAATGTGCAAAGAGATTAGCTGGTAATGAAGGATGATGTTTTGTGGCAGATGATATGATCTAGAGTACAGGTGGATCCACCTGTACTCTAGATCATATCATCTGCCACGAAACATCATCCTTCATTACCAGCTAATCTCTTTGCACATTACTCATCTTTCCCTATACACCAGCTATTCTCTCCTTCTCACCTTATACTCTGCACACCAGCTGATCTTGCCTTACCTCATTACTTCTAAACCAGATGATCTTTTCTTCATTCCCAGCTAAACAACTGGCCCCTTTCTACTGCCACACCTCACTCAGTCTGTTCCAGTTGACCCTTTCCCTGCATATTTCTTTATATGGATTTCGACTAATACCTTACTGCATCTTTTCTGTTTTTTTAAGATTCTAATTTCCTCTTTCCTGCTACTCATCCTTTCAAAATAAGTTATTTTCCTGCAGTACTTTCTATACCATCTTTGTAGTGGCCATCTGTCACTTTGCCTCATCTCTGTCCACAATACATAACTTCTTGTATACTGCCTGTACTGTCCCTCATTTTTTTTTTACTTTAAAAGCCCCATCCACTATTATAACAGCTTCCTAATTCACTTTATGTGCAGCCTTTTCTTCTCCATTGTACATAGTTTTTTTGCCCAGTGCCTATTAACTGTATTTTTAACCCTCTTTGTTGATTTAAATATGAGCGATCCAAAGACATTGTAGCACATTGCCTTTCCTTAGCTTACCACCTAATACATATACTCACCCTTGTTAGTGACGAATCCAAGGATACAGAGCTCAGATCAACAGCCAGTGGCTGTGATGGGTTCAGTGTGTGCACTTCTCTCTCTCTCTCCCTCTCTCTGTGCTTCTGTCTTTCTAGAGATGCTGCGGATTAACCTTCACATCCCCTTCATGCCTCTGTCATAGCCACACAGCTCTGATACTTCTCTTGGTACTTGCTTGTGCTTTGCTGGATATCTTTATGAATGACTTTTCTCACTGGGTGATGATGATATGTTTGATGCAGTGGTTGCTTCCTGTGGTTGTTAAATGTTAGCTAAGGTATTTCCCTACCCCCTCCCTCCTCTTTTCTCTCTCTCTCTCTCTTTCTCTTTCTCTTTCTCTCTCTCTCTCTCTCTCTCTCTCTCTTTCTCTCTCTCTGTATCTATCTATCTATATATCTATCTGATCTATATTTTCTGAATGTAATGTTGAAGATTTTAGGGGGTGGATGCGTATGAGTTATATCTTAAAAATCTCTAGTATAACATGTTTCTGTTTAATGTTTGCTGTGTATATTGTTAAAGGGTTTTTTAATACTTTATGTGTTTGCAGTGAGTTATTTATTTGCCTTGAAACTCAGGTTTATTCAGGTTTTACATGCTTTTTAATCCTAAACCTATATAAACAAACATGAATACAGAACAAATGTATGCAATCAATGTCTTGAGAAAGAAATTAATGCAGTGAATATGAGATGAACTACTCAAGAGACTTATCAGATAGACATATCTGTCCCATAAAATATTGCCATGCAATTAAATACTACAGGGATGCTATGACATCTGATATTCCATGCTGTTATCAGATCAGATAAGATCAGATGCAGCTAATAATATTTTATTTTTATGCATTTACATCCAACAGTAAGTGAATTTCAGTTAGAAACAAAAGTGTATCCATCTATATCTTATTTCTAAATATGTACACTACACCCGTCCCATGACTTGTGGGGCGTGATCTATTAAAACAGGGACATACAGTGCAACAAAAGCTTCTGTGTAATTCAGCCTTTAGGGTAATGACAAATGTGGATATTTGTTGTCTGTGGTAAATCTAGGCTACCACTGGCGACAAATCTGAAAATAATAAAAAGAATACCTAATTTCTTTGTGATTTGAAAGCAGAGTTAAAAAGCAGTAATTCAATCGATAAAGGGATTTGGGTCCTAAAACATGTTGTGCATAAAGGGCCAGATTCAATTTGATAAGAAAAACCTATCTCCTAATTCAATTCCAGATTTCCATGATCTGGTGACTATTTATCAGATCAGTAAAATCTGATATTCAGCTGTGTTTAAGAGAATCATTTGCATGCAGTAAGTGAAAGCATTTTAAGAATTCATAACCAGGCCCGGATTTGTGGCGAGGTCACAAAGGCCTGGGCCTAGGGCGGCAACAATTTAGGGGCGGTATGCCGCCCCGCCGCACCAAAATTCTGAAATTTGCTGGCATACGGAGCAATGGGGACCTCTCCCCACTTCTCCGTATGTGAGTATAAATAGACGCGGATGCACCCTGCCAGCGGCGGGGAGGGGGGTGGGTCGCGAATGTGCATAACTTTTAGTATGATGTTGACAAGTAAATTCTCAGGCAGTTTGCTGGTGGTTATTTTGTCTTCATTTATGTTGGTTATATTTGCCTCTCTCCAGACAGGAGCATGTGCAATTGAAACTGACCCAGACCTGGCTTCAGCTACACATTTAGGGCTGGTGATCACAGAGAAGAGATCCTGAAGCAGTGCAAGATAATGTCTGCCAACCCTGCTGTGCTACTTTGTTTTTCAAAACAAGGTATACGTTTAGGGGGTCTCCTGTGGTGTGGTTCGGAAGGGGAGAGGAAGGGTGCGTGTGTTTAAATCTATAGATGAATAATGCCAACAGACAACCTGCAGGCCACATGCATTCTCTCAGTGCTTACCTGCTACCCTGCCCTTTGTTTTCCCTACTGGTTACCTTGCATCACTTAGGGCAGTGACACACGGGGAGATTAGTCGCGCCACAACAAATCTCCGTTGTTGCAGGCGCAATGCCATCCCACCGGCTAGAATGTAAATGGCCAGTGGGATGGCATACATGGTGCTGCGATTTGCCGAAGTCACCAAAGTTTCCTCTCAAGGCAACTTGGCAAATCGCGGCCCCGCATATGCCATCCCACCAGCGATTTACATTGTACCCAGTGGGATGGCATTGCGGGGAGATTAGTCGCCCGCGACAACAGAGATTTGTTGTGGCACGACTAATCTCCCTGTGTGTCGCGGCCCTTAAGACACTCCCACTCCACTCCTGTCCTGTGTTACAGGTGAAGTGAGAGTCAGCACATACAATTCTTTGATTTTTTGGTTATGTGTTGGTGATGGAAAAAAAATTACCAGCCCAACATGAGCAGATGCAAGCAAATTTGTCAAGTATACAATGGGGTGTGTGCCCCTGAAATGTTGCATTTCACATAAAATAAATATATTGCACACTCCAATTCAGGGCCGCCGCTCCCTATAAGCAGATTACTCAGTCTGCATAGGGCACCAACTCCCATGGGGCACCATCCCAGCTGCTCCAAAAAAAAAACATTTTTATATATTATAACATACCCCCCCAACACTGTCCCGCTGGTTTTTATAGCGCATCCCGCTGTCCCGGATAGTTCAATCAATCTATGGGGGCTATTGGGGGCATTGTCTATGGGGGCACTGTGTGTGGGGCCCCTATAGTAGGTGTTTTTTTTTTATTATTTTATTTTTACTTCCGTAATATTTGGGGGAGGGGGCACAAAAGTACATTTCTGCTTAGGGCACCCATTTGGCCAGCAGCGGCCCTGCTCCAATTAGTTATTTGCCCTCTGATTATTTACCCGCTGATAATTAAAAGTAAACCCCCCCCCCTTGTGTTGTGTTCAAAGGTAATATTTATACATTTATACATAATTCCTCTGCATGTGACTTCACAATTAGTAAAGCAGCAACCAGAAAAAATACAACATGCACAAGAAACAGTAGCTGTGTGGTACATATCAATTACAAGGAGATCAGAGCAGAAGTATATATACACTGGTACAGACAAACAGTACCTACAAATATGCATTAATACATTTTATTTCTTACCACTTCCAGTTCTGTGAAGTCAGGCAATGGGTCCCAGCACCCACTTCCAGGTGAAAGCATAAAGGGATATGCTTTTCCTTTGTGAAAGATTCAGTCAAATACAAAACCGAATCCTAATTTGCATATGGAAATTTGGCTGTGAAAGGGTTAAATAGAAGCACTTGATTAAATTTTTTTTTACTTCTGTGTTAATGTAACCAAAAATCACATATTTTTAAGGATTCCGATTTGGTTTGGCCAGATGCTTGGATTCAGCCAAATCCTGCTAAAAAAGGCCAAATTCTGAATCCCAAACCGAATACTGGATTTGGTGCATCCCTAGCTGACACAACCACACTGGTAAGAATACAGAGACATCAGATTTAGTACTAAAACAAAACAGGGAGCTGGTACATGAATGTGCAGCTGGCTAAGGAACAGACAGACGGTGAGCCAGCACAGGAACAGGCTGGAACCCTACAGGGGTTATTTACTACCTCCTGGGGAGTGTGCAATGTAACCGTCTTTTACATTTTGTACACTGTGTTCTGCTATTGTAGAATTGCTGCAGGTCTCTGTTTTCAAATTGGAATCAAGAGCAATGATAGGTCAAAATAGATCTTATATCAATGCAAAATTTGTAAGTTAAACGCTAATTAATAATATTAGATTTTACTGATGTCAAAACACAAAACATGTCATACCAAATATGAAAAAGAGACCCGGGTGGTTAAAAACCTCGGGTCTATCACCCAGGTGGGAGGCAATCAGGGAAGTCACAAAACTATCGATTATAAGTTGAAAGCAGCTCACCGTAGTCCAAGGATGGTCCGCAGTGCTAGTGTAGAGACCGCAATTACGCTCTCTGCACTGGCCGAAGTTACCAGGAGCGGCTTTTTCCCTCCCCTGGTAACTTTGGGGGTGCTGCCAGCTCAGGAGAGAGCAGCTCCCCTGCCTGGGCCAGATGACTGTGCACTCCATGCTGGATGTTTTTTTTATCTGGCACAAAGTTCAAAGCTCAGCCGTTACCCTGGGCAGAAGCACTGCCTAAATGATCACTAAGGGGCACGCTCTTGCAGGTTACTGTTCTCTTCCAGTAACTCACGGTGTCTGTAGTACATTTAAAATCATTAGTCCCCCAGCCTCAGAGTCTTGGCTGACTATTTCACATTGGCATCCAGAATTTGCTGATATTTAATGGAATCCATTCTTTCCTCTACATGTACACATTGTTGGACTGGGGTTCCAACCAACCATACACATAAATGCACCCACTAGCTGCCGCCATGCACCACCCATTATGTACATGATAAGCAGGGTGCCTTCTCAGGGGCCCAAAGAAAATGTGTAAGGTAAGGCTTCTTCCTGATGACTTATTCATGCAGATAATGTTTGTGCAAGAAGTGCTATACTGTGGAAGTGTGCAGCATAATTCTGTGTCAGCCAACTCTTCCTGCAGTTCTTTTGCAGCTATTTGATCATTTGCCTTTCTGCCCAGCATATGAGCAGTTCTCTCTGAAAATTTCCTTGGTTTTTCAGATCTTGCCTTGATTTCCACAAGTCCCCTTTAAGGGGATGGTTCACCTTCATAATTAAATTCTTATATGGCTTTCATGTTTTAAAAGATTCATTTTTGCAATATATATGCATTACCTAGAATAAAGGGTTTAGGAGATATTCACCTTGCTAATTCTCAGTGAACTACAATAAGCTCATCAGAAGATTGCTGCCACGGTTTCTCATTCCTCCTCAGTACAGCCAACGTCATCCACAGATTGGGCATAGCCTGCTTTAAAAGGAGAAGGAATGAGAAACTGTCTGCTATTCCCTGCATCACAACAGGCTTCAGAAATGCCTCTCAAGACAACTTCGGGCCACTGCGGGACATCGCATCGACGCTTATGCCATCCCACCGGCGATTTACATTCTAGCCAGTGGGATGGCATTAAGGGGAGATTAGTCGCCCGCGACAACGATTTGTCACGGGGCGACTAATTTCCCCATGTACCACTGCCCTTAACGTTCATAAAAAATGTAACTAAGTATTACATTTGCAAATATGCTTTTTTTAACAAACTGATTCCTGCAGTAGGTGTTTCCTACTTTCCACTGGCAAAGATATCTAAATATTAATTTTGGCAAGGGGTGCCCAAAGATTACTTTCAGATTATCATTTGGAGTCAACATAGAATATATTTTCTCATGTGAGGCTGGAATGGCAGCTGGCCAGATAAGTGGTGTTTGCCTTCCTCAATATGTAACAACGTGTATGCTTTTCCACTGGCAATTCACTTTGCTGCTGGCGGAAAGGCATTTTGGGGAAATTAGTCACTTGCAGTAGCTGATATTAACTGTGGGCGAATAATTTCCCTGTGGGCCATCAGCCTAAAGGGTTCGAAATTGCCTTAACTTAATGGTGCTATGTCTCTTTTTGTCCGCAAAAAACACATTAGCTTACTTGTTATCAGTCTGTGTTGTGCCTGGGTTTCCTTCAGGTACTCTGTATTTTCTCCAAGAAAAGCATACCGTAGGTTGGTTGGCTCCATATTTTCCTGGGTCTCCTTTGGATACTCTGATTTCCTTACAAAAAAAGTTTGACCAGGTATGCTCCATGTTAGGAAATCCACAATTTCCGTAACATAACAGGATGGTTATAAATGTATCAAGCATCAGTACATGTTACTTCATCTAATCAGTGCAGCCTATTAAAAAAATTGTTCTACAACTGTAGGTTGTTTTAGAAAGCATTTTGTACTAAATTTCTCCAAACGATTTGAAGTTCATGCACTCAGCAACATTTGTGGGTTCTTAACTCTCTTCTCATTTCACCAAACTGTGTTTCAGTGATCCAAAAATATGAAAAACCATATCAGCACAATAGCTGTTTTTGCCTGTTATAACTGATGTTAAGAGACCCTCTAACAAAAACCTTTACATATTGTACTCCAGTTATTATTTCTTCATTAAATTCAAAATTGGTCTGGTGCTTTTTTCTTTCAAAATCTCTCCAGCTTTTCTTCACACCTTGTTATGTCACTTCCACACGTTTTAATTACCCTTTTAGAGCACTGGAGCACAGAGTGATTTCTGAGCATTTTCCCTAAATCACATAAAAAGCATCAGCGGTAAAACTCGAGAGAATCGGGCCTTGGACATAGGCTTAAGGTGCATGACACACATGGCATTTGTAGATGACTTCTTGTTGCAGGCTAAAAGCAGACGTTTTTTTGCAGTAGCAAAGTTTGTATGCATGTACTGTATAGTGACAGTGTGGTTAGGAAACACAGCAGTCTTTTCTAAAAGACATTTGAATGTAAAAAAATCACATTTGAGATGTGTGATGTGCCCCCTGCATTCCTTGTGCGGACAGGGTTAATAATCCCTCTCAGTCGGCTAATTAAGAGGCAGCTGAGGTAAAAAGGTGTGTGCTCCCACACCTGGGGGGCGCTCAGTGTGAAGGAGTCACTGCGAGTGAGGGGTCACTCAGAAAGGTGTCCATTCTCAGAGCAGGGCACAGGGCAGGAAGGTTGCCTGCCTGTGTATGGAACTCCCAGAGGGGCTGGGGGTGCAGCCTGCCACTGCACAAAGCAGAGGGGAGTTGTGGCCAGGTGTAAGAGAGCTGAGAAAAGTCAGCAAGGCTTAAAGGAACAGTTCAGTGTAAAAATGAAACTGGGCAAAATGGATAGACTGCACAATATAAAAATATTTGTAATATAGTTACTAACCTCCTAGTTAGTCAGTGAATTTAGGGGGCACCACATGGGACTTAACTGTTCAGTTAGTTTGTGAGCTCGCGGGTCATACTCAAATTAACTGAAAAGTTATGTCCCATATGACCTCCCCCCCCAGTCACTGATTGGTTACTGACTCCTAACAGTTGTAAGAGTTGTAAAGTAGGAAGTAGTGTTTTGGCCATTATATTAGACATCTGCTCACTCCAGCCTTTATAGATTACATTTTGCCTATATATATATATATATATATATATATATATATATAAGGAATCCAGAAGCTGCACTCACAGGTCTTATGTGGAAAAACGAAAACTTTATTGCCAGGAGAGTGAACTAACGTTTCGGCTGTTACACCAGCCTTTGTCAAAGTTGAAACTACCAGTACAAAGCAGCCATAAATACCGTGAGTGGCGGCAAATTGAACAAGAAGTGAAAAAAACACAGTGTGTGACGTATGCATTACTCGTAACCCATGACCATGGGTTCCACTGACGAAGTTCACTCCCTGACGAAGGTTCCAGTGGGGAACCGAAACATAGGATCAATAAACCTCACTATTTGAACATTATTAGCTTGTTACTTTGATTTTTGATGCATAAAAATCCTGTGAGTGCCGTCACTCTGCTATCTATATATATACAGTCCTGATGGTGTCTGCACTCCAAGGCTTTTAGTATTCTGTGGGGTACACAGCCAAAATCTGAGTATTTAGCATGAAATAATCCATGGCCGGCACACCCTTAAAATTCAAAAAATTTTTATTGAAAACTCATTGTTTAAAAACCAACGTTTCGGTCCTCATTAGGACCTTTATCCTAATGAGGACCGAAACGTTGGTTTTTAAACAATGAGTTTTCAATAAAAATTTTTTGAATTTTAAGGGTGTGCCGGCCATGGATTATTTCATGCTATATATATATATATAACTATATTGAAATTTTTTAATTTTGTGGAGTCTATCTATTTTGTGCATTTTCATTTTTACACTGAACTGTTCCCTTAAGGTGAAGCCTGAGTGTTCATGAGTGTGACAGTCACCGTGGATATGTGTCACTGGGGATGGTGAGAAAAGGTAAAGGTAAAGGTTCCAGAGTGTGAAGGTTGTTGGGAAGAATTAAATAAACCTGTGTTTTGCCTGAAGAAGTGGTGTCCCTGTCTCTATGCTCCTGATCCTCTGCTTACCTGCCGACCATAGCTAATTTCCACCAAAAATTAAGTGTAAAGGCAGCCAGCATGTCACAATATGTATGTATGTGCTAAATGACCACTACTATCTTAACCTCTTCCTGTCCCTTTATAGTTGTGTGTGGACCACTCCAAAATACACTGTGGTTAGTGCACTTAGGCAAATCTGATACTAAATGCCCAACGTTCCAAAAGAAAGTTGTCTCTTTATAGGTTACTATATGTTTCATCATCAAGAAAGGCTGGTCAGTCTGTATGTCCATTTGATGCCACATAGGCTAGTGTTAGTGTGGTTCGAACTGGTTGCAATTATCTTGAGCAGAATAACAAACAGCAGACTACATACTGTTATTCTTGGGATGGATGATGTCCATCCCTATCCAAGCAGCTAGAAGTACAAAAATGATACAGTAGCACTCCACTGAGTTAACCCACAGGTGGGTGGACATTGAAAATAGCCTTATGACATTCATCACAGTAAGAAAGGCAAAAAAACAAAAAACCAAAACACATCGCTCACTGGATTGTTTCCCACCCTTTACATTAACCACATGCTACAAATATGGGATTCCATGTATAATTTTAAGTATAAATTAAAGGGGTTGTTCACTGTTAAATTAACTTTTAGTATGATGTAGAGAAGGCTATTCTGAGACAATTTGCATTTGGTCTTTGGTTTTTATTATTTGCAGTTTTTGAATAATTCAGCTTTCTTTTCAGCAGCTCTCCATGTTGAAATTTAGCCTAGGAAACAGGCAGTGGCTTGTAAAAGAACCAGGAATATGAATAGGGAAGGGAATATGTAGAAAGATAAGTAATATAAAATGACAATAAAATTGTAGCCGCACAGCAATCATTTTTGGCAGCTGGGGTCAGTGACCCATTTAAAAGCTGGAAAGATCTGAAGATGAAGGCAAATATTTAAAAAACTATGAAAAAAACAAATGAAGACCAAATGAAAAGCAACTAAGAACAGACCATTCTATAATATACTAATTGTTAACCTGAAGGCGAACCACCCATAGGCCGATTTTCAATAAGGCTAGGGGAGGCTAAGCCTCCCCAAACCTGTTTGGCACCTTAAAAGAAACAAACAAACAAAAAATGCAGGTACTATACGCAGGTGCTATACCCAGGTGCTATACGCAGGTACTATACGCAGGTGCTATACCCAGGTGCTATATGCAGGTACTATACGCAGGTGCTATACCCAGGTGCTATACCCAGGTGCTATATGCAGGTGCTATACGCAGGTACTATACGCAGGTGCTATACCCAGGTGCTATACCCAGGTGCTATACCCAGGTGCTATATGCAGGTGCAATACGCAGGTACTATATGCAGGTGCAATACGCAGGTACTATGCAGGTGCTATACGCAGGTACTATACGCAGGTGCTATACACAGGTGCTATACGCAGGTGCTATACGCAGGTGCTATATGCAGGTGCAATACGCAGGTACTATGCAGGTGCAATACGCAGGTACTATATGCAGGTTCTATACGCAGGTGCTATACCCAGGTGCTATGCGAAGGTGCTATGCGAAGGTGCAATACGCAGGTACTATGCAGGTGCTATACGCAGGTACTATGCAGGTACTATACCCAGGTACTATACGCAGGTGCAATACGCAGGTACTATGCAGGTGCTATACGCAGGTACTATACGTAGGTGCTATACGCAGGTGCAATACGCAGGTACTATGCAGGTACTATATGCAGGTGCTATACCCAGGTGCTATACACAGGTGCAATACAGTTCTAAAGGCTGACCCACTAGGTGAAATTAAATTAATTTTTGCCTGACCTGACATCTATAATATTCCTATCCCCTACCCTAACAGATGAATGGTAAGTTAACTCTTTCCCCCTGAAAAAGCTCATTGTGCTTTTATACATTTGTTGTTGTTTTTTGCACTTACTATTTTTTTTTTCTACTTTTGTCATTGTTTTGTTCATTTCTATTTACAGTGGAGCCAATGTATCAGTGCCAGTGTTATAGTGCCAGGGCCTGAATATCTGCGATCCGTACCCACTGCTTCTCACTGCATATAATTTGCTGGTTTTGTAAATACAGACTGCGTCTCACTGTATATAATGTGCCTGGGATGTCAGTACCCACTGCCTCTCTCTCTATAAAACTAACGTAAACACATCTAAAGGGGTGGTTCACTTTTAAGTTAACTTTTAGTATGTTATAGAATGGCCTATTCCTAGCAACTTTGCAATTGGTCTTCCTAATTAATTTTTTTTATAGTTCTTGAATAATTTGCCTCTCTCTTCTGCCTCTTTCCGGCTTTCAAATTGAGGTCACTGACCACGGCAGCCAAAAAGTATTGTTCTGCAAGGCTACAATTTTATAATTATTCTAATTTTTATTACTTATTTTTCCATGGAGGGCCCCTTAACTATTTATATTCCCATCTCTTGTTTAAACCACTACCTGGTTGCTAGGGTATATAAGACCCTAGCAACCAGGTAGCTGGTAAACTACCAAACGGAGAGCTGCTGAACAAAAAGCTAAATAACTGAAAAACAATTAAAAATAAGAGGACCAATTGCAAATTGTCTCCGAATATTAAAGTCTACATCATATTAAAAGTTAATTTAAAGGTGAACTACCAAACACAAATGTATGGAGAACCCCTCACAGAAGTAAATACATTTATATCCTAAGCATTTTAGGGTAAAAAAAAAAGCACTCCCATCTGCACTATCGCAAAGTATGCCTAGAATTCATTGGGAACAGAAAGAGGTAATTGGGAGGTTCATTTTTTACACCAGCAGTGAATCCATTTAGTCTCACATTAGCTGTAGGTCAGTCTATGTATGGCCCATCTTTAGCCTCCCCAAACAAAAAAAGTCACCCTCCGCCTATGGAACCACCCCTTTAAGAGGTAAACCTGGCATTAGAATCCCTACATATAACAACCCATATTTTCTCCTAGGTTAAGTTATCCTAAGATAAAACATACAGAATATTGTATAATTTTTATATCACCAACTCAATTCCACATGTGGCATTATAATACAGGTACCTGCTCTCCTGGCTGTGAGGCAATAGTAGGCAAGTGGCATAAGGTGTCTACTGTATGGTAAGCCAAGCATGGGACCAAACTTTTCAGTTTCTCCCAACTATTTCACCAACAAATTGGAAAACATCTTTGAACTGCATTGCTGGGTAAGTGTTCCTAATGAAACATCAAAACATAATAGGAAGGGACCTAGCCCAGACCTAAACACAGTGAAAAAAAAGATTATATATTATATACTTACATATATAAATATATATGTGGATACCTATTCTCACTAACTGTATAGCCTTGGATATTATGCTTGCTAAAAAAATAATTTAAGCCACTCTTAAAGGTATTAATAGAATCTGCCATTACCACATCACCTGGCAGGGCATTCCACAACCTTATTGCCTTGCAGAACCACCTCTGCTGCTTTACTTTGAATTTCAGTAATTTAAAGGAGACATATTTGATAAATGGGAAAACCCCTAACCCTGTAGGCAATTATGAATAATAAACGGTGCTGGTTTCCCTTTGGGCTAAACATTAATCCTATCTGTAACAATGGCCCCTTTATTGGAGCTCCCTTCTCTGTCAGAGTTTTAAATGAGGGGTAGGCGTGTCCTAACGGCCCCTGCCAGAAGCACAGTAGGAGGGGGAGAGCCAATCACAACCCTGCAGTCACACAAGCACAGACAGGCTTCAGTTCCCTATCGGGTCAGCCTAGCTGCTGATTGGTTCCTATCCTACAGTGCCGCCGGCCCCCCTGCACATCCAGAGAATGCAGCCAGCAGGAAGTGGAACAGATGGGCGGGGCTAGTGGGGTTTGGGGGAATTTCTCAATAAATCAGCCTGAAACACAACTTTTTTAGCACAATCCTTCTATATCTAGAGGAGTACACTTTCCTTGTACATTGTTAATTTTTATAGGATATGTCTCCTTTAAGAGTGGTCTCTGGTGCCTTGAACTTTTTTATGGGAAAATAGATCCATGCTGTCTATTTATATCTGCCCTCTAATGTACTTGCAAAGAATAATCATGTCTTTTCTCAAAGAAAAACAACCACAACCTTGACATTCTATTATTATTATTATTATTATTAACATGTATTTATCATTATAACAACAACATATTCCACAGCACTGTACAATAAGTAGCAGTATTCATTATGGACTAGAGAGGTGAGACTTTCTGGAGGGGAAGTCCAATTAATAGAGAGTTACTGTACATTAGTCCAGGTGTGATATGATGAAAGCATGAATAAGAATTTAGCATCTTGGGTGATAAATGATAATTGCAAGATTTGATAAGTGACTGGATATGAGGAGTAGAGGACAAGGCAAAATCATGGCTAACCCCAAAGTGCCATGCTTGGGGAGATGGGGTGGAATTCTTAACTGCAATATATACCTCTGGGAGGTTATGGGTGTTGGATGTGGGAAAGGGAACTAATTCTGTCTTAGAGAGATTTAATTTAAAGTAGTGTTGGGACATCCAAGTAGACATAGCAGACAGGCAGAAAGAGTAACGAGTGATAAGTTCTGCGTTGCAATCATGACAAGAGAGAGAGATCACTAGCATAGAAGTGGTATTGAAAGCCATATTAGTTTGCCAAGGAATGAAGTAGAGAGAGAAAATAATAAAGGGCCCAGGTCAGAGCCTTAAAGTAGAAGGAAAGTCATTTTGGTATTTTACTTCCAATAAATTTGCCACCTAGTACGCTATATTTATTCAGCAGAAACCTTTGTTATACCTGAGTAAAGAATCCTAAAAGCTCCCTCTGATAGCAGCTGCCATTTTAGCTTGGTCTTGGTAGCTAGGTTCCTGCTGCAGTTATAGCCATTGAAAGCTCAGATCACTAATTACTTAGTTTTTACCTTTACTTCTCCTTTAAGGAACTCCAACAGAAACTGGTAAGGGAGAAGCTCATGCTCCATTGTAAGAGACACTGAAAAAATGATTCACGAATAAGATGAAAACCAGGACAAGCCAGTGTCACGAAGGCCAAGATAATGGAAAGACTGGAGGAGGAGAGGGTGATTGACAGTGTCAAAAGCAGCTAAGAGATCAAGAAGTATTAGTTGTGAGAAGTGGTTTAGAGGAGTTTATGTGGAGTGCTGTTGTCTAAAACCAAATTGTAGAGAATCCAACAGGTTATTGTCAGAGAGGAAGAGTGTTTTAGAGAGGGAGTTAATAAGTAAAGTAAAGTAGGTTTGTTTAGCTTGACAGAGGCTGGTATTATTGGAGAGCAGAGTAGATTTGTAGCTGCAGCAGTCTGATTCTGACACGGATTTGTGTCAGCGACAGTCAAGGATACGTGAATGTCTTTGGAGAGTTTTGGTATAAGCTGTGTGCCAAAGTTGGAGCTGTTAATAGGCCTAATAGGTTTTGTTTTAGCAGAAGCAAGCTCATTAAGGACAGTAGTGAGCATGTTATAATAGACAGAGTCTAGTGGTTGTAGATCACGATATATGCATGTTTGGGGAACTACAGAGAGTGTGGAGGGAGTTCACGAGAGCTAAAATCTGAGTAGATTGTGATCAGAGAGGGGGAAAGGAGAGTTACTAAAGCTGGAAATTGAGCAGAATCTGGTAAATATAAGATCAAAAGAGTTCCCATTTAAATGAGAGGGGGAAATTAGCACACAGAAAAAACCCAAAGAAGGATGTTACTGACGGGTTTAAAGACAGCAGTGACATTTGGATTGTTAACAGGTATGTTAAAATCACCTACTACCTTCATAGTTTAAATCTTCCTTCCCTGTGGGTGTGTAAAATCTCAGTTAAGTGTACATACTTTATAAGGCTCTTGTAATAAAACTATGTTCTATGTTACCACAAATATCACATAAAAAATCTGTAGTATCAGAGGTACTGAGTGAGCTTCCCAGAGCCACAGTATCCTGTTGGTCTATTTCTTGCTGGTCAAAGTTCTCTAAGCTCCTTGAGTGCTTCATTTTAAATATATACAGCCTTTCTGTATTGTTTAATGAGATCAGTATTAATGGCTCATCTCACAGATAAAAAGAATGTGTCAAAAAGATTATTAAAGGAACAGTAACACCAAAAAGTGAAAATATTAAAAAGTAATTAAAAATATAATGTATTGTTCTGCATTGGTAAAAGTTTTGTGTTTGCTTTAGAAACCTTAATATAGTTTATATAAATAAGCTGCTGTGTAGCCATGGGGGTAGCCATTTACGCTGGAAAAAAGGTTTAGGTTACACAACAGATCAGCTCTGTAGAATACAATGGGAATCTACACAGTTTATCTGTTATCTGATATATAACCTATGTGTTTTCTCCTTTTTCATTTTTGAATAGCTACTTGGCACACAGCAACATTCTTTATATAAACTGTAGCAGGGTTATGAAGCAAACATACAAATTTTACCAGTGCAGAGCAATAGGGATGGGCAAAATAATTAATGCAGAAGTAAAATTCGCTGCACGTCGCTTTCTATGATGCATATGTCGGCTTTTGACACATGCTTAGTTTTTTTAATGTGTGCGCATTCCTTTGCCGCGCGATTTAAAAACCGATGTGTGTTTTTTTGACAGGTGTAGCTCTCCACACATTATGACATGTAATTACTGTTGTAGGAGTCTTTAAAAACAACTCTGCTGATGTCACTGATAAGATCCTATCATAGGAACTTCACTTGAAATTGAGTTTCTCTGGGTCCTGAAAAATATATATAAATAACTTTGCCTGTTTATCAAGTGCATGTTGTACTGTGTGCCACAGATTAGTGCAAACAGTGAAATAGAATACCCCTAGGGCGGTGACATTTATTATGGCATATCCCCTAATGCAGAAGATTTAGGTATATTTGTAAATGGGCAGGTTGTGGAATGAGGAAAGAGCAAGTATTTTGAATTTTCTCTTCTCCTTTCCCTTTGCCCTTATTTCAGCAGTACAACAGGTAACCTAAGAAAAACTAAGATCAAATACATCTCTGCTTTAAGGCATGAGACAAATAGGTGTGCAAAGTTCTTGAAGAGGTGATTTCTAATACTGCTGTAGTGGTTTAGGGTGATGGCATGTGGGCAACAAAGCGCTTGAAATATCTTTGTACCATAAAAATAAAAATTGCAACTAGTGAAACTTACCAATCAGGTAATTGCAAAAATTGCCTTGGAAGAAAACTTAATATAACCTGCTTGATGTGTTTACTTGCAGTGATTTTCATTGCTCTGGGTGTGCCAGTTTTAAGTAATCAGCTACAGATAGCACAGATATCCCACAGGCGACAATTTGCCCCTTGTGCCATCACCCTGTGGGCCAGGTTTATTTCCACGAGAAAATGTTATTTTATGGTTTATCACGTAAAAACTTATGGACAAGATTCAATTTTAGGAGAAATAATGTTTCTCCTAATTCTGTTCCAGTTTTTCTTATTGACTGCAATCGAGTTTTCATATGATAAACAGTGAGATAAGTTTTTCTCACTGAATTGCATCGGGTTCTATGGAAAATCTGGAACTGAATAAGAAGATACGCTTTTTTTGTCAAATGAAAACTGGCCCTAAGGCTAATGCCAGATGAGGCGTAGGGCGGAATTTTCGTCAAGCGGAAAAACGCTTGCCGAAAATATCCGCACTACGCCTTGTCTGGCATTAGCCTTAGGGCTCTGGCACATGGGGAGATTAGTCGCCCGCGGCAAAACTCCCTGTTCGCGGGCGACTAATCTCCCCGAGTTGCCTTCCCCCTGCCATCCCACCGGCGAACATGTAAGTCGCCGGCGGGATGGCAGACGCGGCGGCGCGATTTCGGGCAAATCGCCGAAAAAGACTCGCGAGTGGGATGGCAGGGTAAGGCAACTCGGGGAGATTAGTCGCCCGCGAACAGGGAGTTTTGCCGCGGGCGACTAATCTCCCCGTGTGCCAGAGCCCTTAGACCCTTTTTTGTTTGACTCTATTACCAGGTGTTTTTCCTCATCTCACCCTCTTGAAGCTGTCCTTAGATCCCTTCTCCTCTGTCTAATAATCTTGGCAGTAAATTCAGTAAAATTTACATGCTGACAATACTTAAATCTACCTCTCCACTCCAGGCTTGCCTCACTTCTAGCCCGGGTCGCTATTGGTTAAGCAGCATCTCTTCCCATACTGTCAGGGGCACTCCTGCCAGTAAGAGCTGAAATTCCAGTTATTAAACCAAACTAAAAATTTGACCCTTGCATATAGGGAAATTGGAAACTGGGAATATAGATTTTTAAAAACTGTTTTATACATGAATATGAATTCGGGGGTGGGGGGGGGGCGACACATTGTTCCGCGTTTGCCTACCAAAACACTGCCACCCCCCAGCACAAGGACTTATCCTTTGAAATGCTGATGGACCTTAAAGTCAATTTAAGGGCTCTGGCACACGGGGAGATTACATGCTGCGCAGGCGATTTCGGCAAATCGCCGAAGTTGCCTCGTGAGGCATTTTCGGCAATTTGCCGAAATCGCCTGTGCAGCGTGTGCCATCCCATGGGCGACTTACATTTTCGCCGGTGGGATGGCAATCCGGGGAGATTAGTCGCCCGCGAACAGGGAGATTCTGGAAAGAAGAGTACAGGGGAAGGTGGCAGGTTGGACATTCCTAATTTATTTTACATTTTCAAACCCTCACAGATAATGGGCCCCAGCGTTCTTGTATTGTCAGACCCCTCTCTAAATTTCAGCCCTTGTTATTATGTTGTGTGTTTTGTATGTTTTCTTTTCTAATTCTTATGTCTGGTATTGTGTCCCTCTGTTAAATTATGTGTTTTGCTGTTTGAATTTTTCATTCCCAGGACTGTAACAAGTAGGTTATCCTTTTTTATTTTACATATAGGTACAAACAGGAAAATAATTAGGAGCAAAGAGAGAAAAAATGCTTATTCTGTCATAAGAACTATGCTGACATATTACCTCCTCACCAGATGTGGTCATTTTGAATACCTAGTTATGTCATACGGTCTTTGCAACACTCCTGCTACTTGTTAACATTTTGTGAATTATGTTGTGAGCTTTGTTTACAAAGAGTGTTTGGACACACTCTTTGGTTTCTTCCAACACTCCAAAAATAAACAGACAGGTTGTCTCCTGATAAAAATGGCCCTAGTTTATATGACCTTATAGGGACATTAGACTGTAAGTTTATGTGGAGCAGTGAATGATATATAATCACCACAATATAAATAAGTGATAACACACACCAGATAAGATTTAATGGCCATGTAAAATTTTAAAGGACAAGGAAATCCCATATCAATAGTTTTGCCAGTCAGATACAGAGCCCTGCACATAATCCCTAAGTTTATGTCTGTGAAACGCGCCTTCCTCACTTACATCAGGCAGATTTGTGATTGTCTCCTTCAGTCCTTTCCATGCTGCCATAATTTATGGTGACATCTGTGCATGCACCAGTATTCCCCACTCTCTCTTATGAACTGTAGCTCTGCGTTGGAATTGGCGTGTCACCATGGCAACCAGAAGCAAAATTTACTATTGGCTGTGGGTGTACATGTGGGAGGTTACTTATTTCTTCTACTCTGCCACTCAATCCGTTCTGCTTCCCTGGGTGACGCTACTGCACAGAATCACAGGTCTTGGTCTTGTCTAAAACCGCAGCTTCATGGGAGATTCAGACAAGTCAGCTTTTTTTTTTTCAGCATGATAGTGTTGCTTGAAAATGACTGTTGGAGGGCATTTCAGAGCGCTGCTGAATTTATTAAAGTAAGTATTTTCATATAGGAAGACATTTTCAGTGGGCTTTCCTTGTCCTTTAAGAACCAGATTCAGTGAGATTAGAAAGACATCTTCTAACTTAATTCCAAATTTCCCAATAGAGACATATGCAATTTAATGAAAAAAAAATGTTTATCACTTTACCCCCATATGCAATAAAAGGTACTAAATTTGCCCAGGTGCAGTAATCCATAGCAACCAATAAGATATTTTCTTTTCAAAAGGTGACCAGTAAATGTTACCTGCTGATTGCTAGATATTACTGCACCTGGACAGACTTATTGCCTTTTTTATCACCCCCAAAAACTCCAATAGACAAAAGTCTATTGGAAAAAATAGTTACTGAATTAGGAGAAAAAACATTTCTGCTAAAATGAATTTCATCCATACGTTTTTACATGATAAACCATAACATAAAGTTTTCTCAGTGATTGGAATCCTGCCTATAGTTTTGACCCAATTTTTTTTATCCATGGTGGCACGCCTGTAATCCATGTTTATCTACTTCAGTACACACAGACCATTTCTTTAGTTCTTGCCTTATGATATACAAGTTCGCCTGAGGGTAGCACTGTTCAGGACCATTTTAATACAGCACACTTTCCAACTGGAAGATGCCTCCCACAGAGATGGCACTCCCCTAATTCAACTGGAGGAGCTCTACAGCATGGTTATTTTTTCTCTTTGTTTTTTTTATTGTGCTGCCTCCATTTTCTCATTTATCTGCTCCCATGGCAGTTGGCCCAGTATAGCACACTTGGAGATCACATCTACTTCAGTAACCACAAAACATTTCTTCACTACCTGCCTTATTTAAGGTCATGTGCTTGAGGGTTTTTCTGTACCAAATTTCTTGGGGAAGTCAATGCTATCCCTAGAAAATACATTTTGCAGGGTGGGTTAAAAAATGAGCCAGGTTAGGAAAAACAAATACATATGTACCTTCTCCCACATCTTTTAGGGAAGATGTGGGAGAAGGTACATATGTATTTGTTTTTCCTAACCTGGCTCATTTTTTAGCCAATAAGTGTACTTTTGCAAATACAGCAAGCAGTCCCAGCAGCGTCTGTAAGAACAATTCTATTACCATGTGCAGGGCAAAGGCCAGAGCGAAGCCAGGTGGGCCAAAAACTGCCAGGCAATTTGCCCAACAAAAAGCACAGGCCAGTGGAAGCCCACCAATGAATGCTTTGCTCTAGGTCCATTAGTACCTAAAAGTAGCCACAGTACTGTGGCAAATACTTAGTGCAGCTGCAGAGCCCACCACAGGGATTATTTGCCTGGGCCCACTGGTACCATAAAGTGCCCTGTTTACAGCAGGGTAACAACACTTTCTTTCTGAAGCGTGACCTTTCAGGAGGGCAGGCCAGGATGCCATCATGCCCACCACTCCCTTGGTAGTTACTTAGATGCACCACTGTCTGTATATAAAGGGTTACCCTATTGGTGCCATAATGTTTGTTGGCTTCCTTTCATGTCTGAATAGGGTTGCCACTTAGTGTTTTACTGGTAAAAATAACGCTTCAGGCCAGTGCTTGTTACCAAACAATAGATAAAGATATAGGAAATGTGGAATTTATTTTATATTAAAAATGTCAACCCTATGTATAACCAATGATTAGTTAATTTAACTAAATCCAAAACGTATAAGGATTAAAAAAGATCCTCTGGTTATAGGAGTTGTGAGATCCATCAGTGACCCTGAGTTGATTGTCATCCACTTCCAGAAAAGTCAGAAATGAAGCATTGTTGCCAGTAAAGAATTTGCTGTGTGATTCTTTAATACATCATTCATCTAAAACGAATTGTGTCCTACCCACTACCGACAAACAGTGCTGCCATCATCCATAAATCCGTAATACTTCCTGAGAGCACATCCTGCTACGAACACACCATGCCTTGTTCGCCAGTAGGCGGTGCAGTGCTACTGATGTCAGGAGGCGTAGTCTGTGCCGAGGATCGCTGGGAGTTTGCTGACTGTCCCTGGATAAGCGTGATGCTGGAGAACGACAGGTGAGGGGTACAGGGGTATAGGGGAAGGACAGGCAGCCTGCTGGCCAAGGAGCATTGCTGCATTGTGCTATGGGCTGTGCGGGCTGGGAGGGTGGTGCAGTGCAGGTTTAGCAGAGTCCTGGCAGAGAGGTGTGAGGTGCGTGTATTCGGGCACTGGGTATGTTTGTTTTCGGGGTGGAAATGAAGTGTCTTAGCGGGTTCGCATCTGCCACTTGCATTGTCCTACTGATATTTGTTCACTCTCTGGGGAACGGTTCACATTCTTCTTATCACTATGTTTATATAAAGGCTTCATTGCATATTATTTCAGCATATATCTGTAAATACTGATCCATTTGTCAGAACCCGATGGCTGCACATAATGCAATGTAGCACTTTTACCCGGAACCACTCCCCATGGCTTTTTATATGGCTTCATTGAACATTTCACTGTACCCAATAACATTCCATTCAAACCTCTACCACCTCTTGATTATCCCTATTGTATACTGTGCCCATGCCTAATGCTATACGTTATGTAGGCCCTGTACTAGATATACTTTACTTCTTTACTGATTTTAAGTGTTTTATGTAATTTTGCCAGATCTTCTATATACACAGCCTGTAAATGGTAACTGAGTCATAATTATTCACTCCTTCTAAATCTGTCCCTGAGTGGCCTTCAGGCAGCCATAATGTACAACACTGGGGGGGGGAGGTTTCAGAATGAAGAAATGTATATGTATATGACTATGTGGGCAGGCTGGGCTGTTTAAGCAAAGCTAGCACTTCTGGATAGGTATCGAACAGCTAAACAGGGTACAAGTTCAGTGGATTCTCTATACAGTGAAACCTCAATTTTACATCTCTTGATTTTAAAATTTCCTGCATTTTACACCATTGTTTTTTGGTCCCACTAATATATAACATAATAAACTTCCCTCATTTTACATTTTCCCAGATTTTGCACCATTTATTTCTGTTCCCCCTGAAAAACTTAAAATGGGGGTTCTACTGTAATGGTAAATAGCTTTAAAAAGAGTTTACTTCAAATATGCACCCCAACTGTAACCAATATCTAATAAGTATACACAGCTGGGGTTTATTATCAGTTTCATTTGGAAAGTGTTTTTTAACATGACATCTCACTTGTCAGACCTATCTAGACATACTCCTGATACACCAAACCCCCACTTTCCCTTACTTTCCAGTAAGTCACAGCTCTTTAGCAGCCCAACCCATTCAAGCTTGACCTGCCAAAATCATTCGGATTGGGGGAGTGTAAATAAACATTTATCTTAGGGGCATATTTAATATGCTGTTTAACACGAATTCGCTGAAAAAACAGTGTAAAAAGCTGCATAAAATAAACGGAAAAGATCACCGTCCGAACGCCAGATTTGACGCCATTATTTTACATAAGTTCTGGCGGAAGAAAAAAACCTGTAAAACAATTACGCTGATTTTACGGCAGTTTTTACATGGCAAAGCCTGGTGATGTGTGGCGAATTTTCTCGCCCTTTTTTACACAGCATAATAAATATGCCCCTCAGAGTTCACCCTTAATAGCTTTAAAGCTGCTCCCTGTGTTTGCCCTTTTTTTTGGTATCATAGTTTCAGAACCTTTGTAGTATTCCCTTATACTGTATGACAATTTGTCTCTTTTCAAGTATGGGTGTTCAAATGCTCAAGCTTACTGCTCACAAACACAATGCATCAATCCCCAATAGTGCACTGCCTGGCCCTTTGGTGTATTACAAAGTAAGAGGAGAGCACCATCACGCAGATTAACTGCTTTAGCATATATTTATTTGAACCACTGCACACAACATGTTTCGGGCTATATCATGCCCTTTCTCAAATGTGTGTTTGTCTCTTTTGCCATATAACCCATGCTTATATCTTCTTAGATCATATGACCCTACTCAAAACCTCCTCAATCATATTACTCTTGTATTCCTTGTAGGTTGCATGTGTCATTTGTGGATTCAAATTAAACAGTGCTCTTCAGTTATTAGACAAAAAAAGAATAACATTCTTGCTCTGTATTAGTAATTTAAGGCATTTGAATAAAGGATGTCCCACTCATAAGGTTATCTTTGTGTTCTATCAAGGAGAGCCATGCAAACATGTATTGTTTCTTAAATGTATCACTGAGTAGTATGTTGCCCCTTTAACTGGCAGGGACCTAAAGTAATCAAAATAAAGTGCCCTGAAAGGTTTGGCCAGATTTCATTTTGGCAAATGTTCATTCATGCAATTTCTTCATGGTTTTCTGTACGTCACTGCAGCTTCTAAATCTGTTATGCCTATGGATATTCCATTATCTCTTTCTCTGCTTCAAAGAATGTATAATCTATATAGCCAGGGCTACTGTAGACACCCCTGGCTTGCCACCCCTTTGTTTTCTGATTGGAACATTCATAAAATCTATACTGTACAACCAATCCCATCAGGAAGGGATGGAAGCAAAGGGTAACCCCACTTTTCCTCAGTTTTGCCTCTGTATTTAGAGTGTGTCTGGCGGTAGGCTGGGGAAATTTCTTTTTTTGTTTTTAAAGCTGCCATCCTATGTACAGCAGGTCCCTCAGGTGCCTGTATGGTAAATGTGCCCATTCATATGGCTGAAGGGAGATATATTGGCAGGATGTCTGACTTGAAAAATATGGAGCAAATGTTACCTTACTTGATTGGCAATGCTGTAAATAAAGAGGTACAGAGAGGTTTCAATACAGTGTAAGATGTGGAGGTAATTCTAGCTTGTAAAGAAACTATTTTGATCATAATAGGGGTTGTTCACCTTATAATTAACTTTTTTATGAAGTAAAGAGTGATATTCTGAGATAATTTACAGTTGGTCTTCATTTTTTTTATCATTTTTGGTTGAATACTTTAACTTCTTGTTCAAATAATTCAAAAACTATACAAAATAAAAAATGAAGACCAGTCTAACAGTTGCTAAGAATTTGCCTTTAAAGGGGAAGGAAAGGCAAAGTCACTTGGGGGTGCCAAAATGTTAGGTACCCCCAAGTGACTTCAATTGCCTACCTTTTACCCCGGGCTGGTGCCCCTGTTAGGAGAGAACAGCACCAGCCCAGGGTAGCTGCCAGCGTTTCCTTTTTCGTGTCTCGCCACGCGCGCATGCACAGTGAAAAGCCGAACTTTAACAGAGAAGTTGGCTTTTCACTCTACTGCGCATGCGATTGTCCGGGACATTCGGCAGCAACACGAGTAAGAAGGAGGAAGCGCTCTCGACAGGTACCCTGGGCTGGTGCTTTTCTCTCCTAACGGGCACCAGTCTGGGGTAAAAGGTAGGCGATTTAAGTCACTTGGGGGTGCCTAACATTTTGGCACCCCCAAGTGACTTTGCCTTTCCTTCTCCTTTAAATGTGAACGGCCCTTTTAAAGAGATACTGGACCCATATAATTACCCAGATTTTTTTTTTACATAATATATACTTACATAAACCTTAAAGTGGTATATACTTTCAAGTTAACTATGTCATAAAATTTCCTGTTCCTAGCAACTTTTTGCATGGTTTTCCTTTCTGAATTTTTTATAGTGTTTGCATTACTTTACTCCTTCTTCTGGCATTTTCAAGCTCACAATTTAAAATACTTGGGAGTCACTGACCGGGGCAGCCAAAACTCTATTGCTCTGTGAGACTATAATTTTATTGTTATTGTACTTAATATTGCTTAACTTTTTTGTCATGCCCTCACTATTTATTTCTCAGTCTGTTATTCAAACCACTGCCTGGTCTTGGTTTCTAGGATAAATTAGACCGTAGCAATAATGCAGCAGCAGATGGCTGCTGAAATTCCAAACTAGAGAGCTATTGAATTAAGCTATATATTTAAATAACCATAGAAACATGATTCTAAAATTCTGTTGAAAGGTGAACAGCCTCTTAAAATACAGCTATAGGGCTATCATTCTGGACATTGTTAGTATGTTTAAAGTGCTGTATCTCTTGGGTGAGCAAGCCAGAAATCAGTCTGTGGAGTTTAACAGGGCCTGGTAGTTAACTTGTAAGTCAGAAATAGGGCATATCAAAACAACCAAAATTAATTATTTTATGTAGTAGTATATACCTCCTCTTCCTCCTCCTCATCATCTATTTATATTGTGCCCTCTTTACAGTCTGGTGCATAATAAAAGGAAGAGGTAAAAATACAGGAAGAGGTGAAAATATCGGAAAAGTGTGTGTTAGGTTAGGTTAAGTGTGTATTAGTGTAACGTTTTAGTGGGCAGGTTTAATCTACAGGATTTAACTGAGGTTCAGACTGATTTCAGGCTAAATATAATCCTTGCATGAAGCAAAGTAAGAGCAATTAACCAAAGCCATTGTACAGTCTCTGTCACTAATAGGAAGCCATTTAAAACTCTTCTGAGTTTGTTCCATAGGTAAGTGGGTTTATTTATTTTATTTGTAGGAAGCATGCTAAACGTTTCTCTACTTCATTATATTATTCCATGCAGCTTATACTATTTTATATACAGATACACAAATGTACACAGATTTTTCATTATGCTTTTTTCAACCCCCTCTCCCAGTCACCCACAGTAACAGCCTGTTCTTCCACTCACTTTAATTTGCACCTGATTTAGTGTTAACCCCCCCCTCACTATTGATGGGAAACCAGAAATACCAGAAATCCTCAGAAACTGGAAGCTGCGAGCAGAGCATAGACCATAATTATGGGCATGGCATGGTCAGCGTGTGGCCAAGACACACAACATATGAAACCTCCAGGTTGAATCTCTGCAAATAATGCAGTATTTTAACCTTGCCACCTGGCATAAGGCTTTTTCTGTATTTAAAGGAGTAGTTTCCTCTCTTATGTTTCACAGCAGCAGCTGAGTAAACCACATACATGCTCTAAATTAACAATTTGCTACATTACTTTATACATTTCTGAGCAGCATCAGGAATATCAGTAACTAATGTATTAATGGTAACAGCATGACTTTAATAAAGCCATTTTAAAGAGTAATCAATCACTTCTTCCTGAGCTGTTTATTAAAAGCAATTGCAACATAATTATTTCTGGTGAACTACCTCTAAAGAAAAGCTAAACCCTAGCCCATTCCCACCCTCCACTGCCCCCCTCCCTGCAAATACTATTTTGTTATAACCTGCTATAAATCTTCAGAGCTGCATGCTGAGTTTATGGCGCCATCTTCTGTCTGTCTTCTGATCCTCTTCTCTCAGTTGTCTACATGAATCTTGCAGGAAGCATGCGCAGTTGAAGCTGATTCAGGTTGTGGATTCAACTGCGCAGGCTCCTTCAAGATCTGTGTCGGCGCTCTGAAGAGGAGCTGCGCAAGTCTGCAAATTTATGGCAGATCAGATAAAGTGTAAAGTCTTCTGAGGGATTACATTTCTTAATTTGCTTTGATTATGATTATAACATTTATAGTTTTACAACTATTTTAAAGGGATGATCTGGCTACAAAATTATGTATACGTGGTAGTATTTCCAAGAACTTAGGGGCAATCTGCAGCACACAAGCCTAGCTTCACAATTTTAAGGGTCAGATTATTGCTATAAAGGTCTCCCCTATTGGTCTTGAGGATTTTTCAGAAAGAAGTCAGACACGGAAGAGCATGTTTATACAAAAGAAGAAAATAAATCTTGTGTTTCTTTTGATAGAGAGCATTTCTGTGTTTATGGCTGTATTTACATAGTTAGTTTACATGCTTTTTTTTACTTTTCCATCTCCTATAAGATTATTGACAATGTCTCCTGCACAAAGCAAGGTCTCTATAAAATTAGTTTGCATAGATGGGAGTGGGAAAACTTGCACAGATCCTTGACATCAACCTGCCTAAAGAACTTTGGGATAAAATGGAACTTTGACTGTGAGACTGGTTTGACTTCCAACTTGAGAGTCCAAACAAACTATCTCTTTTGACTGAAGCAAAACCCAACAACAGTGTTCCTGAGCCTTCCCTGAAGAGTAGAGGCTGTAAAACCAACATCATATTAATATGTTAATGATTTCATACATAGCAGTATCTGCTTTACATATTCTGAGTTAAGTAACTTTTTATCTAATGATGAGTTTAGTAGGGGATGATACAGCAATTAAGAGTGCATTAGGATTTCAGTTATTCAGTTTGGGAGAGGGTCTTGGGAGCAATTAACTGTCTTTGGTACAGTGGCCATTTGTGAATGAAGATATATCACCATGTTTTTTTTTTTTTTTTTTTCTTTTCTTTTAACTCAGAGAAGTTTATCTTTATAGACCTCTTAAATGACCAGGAAAGGTAAACTTCATGCTTACTTTAGCATCAAGGGCTTAGTGACAGGGCCATGTAAGCTTCACTGCGCAGGTTGCAGGAATAGTCATAACCCCAGTCCACATCCCTTCAGTTAAGGTGGCCATAAACATGTAGATTTGTAAAAGATTTTTTTTCATACAACCAAGCTTATCAGGAAACTATCGTTTAAAAGTATGATTTTTCCCATCAAAAAAACAATCATTTTAGGTCATATCATCTAGTTGAAGCCCAAACTGGAAAGAGGATGTGACATTTATTCTTTTCTATATATTGTTTCCAAGACAAACATTCTTTTGTGCATCTTTCATTCAGCTCAAAACTTTAACTGCAGAACATTCAGTTGGACAAAAGTTAAAAAAATAAATCTTACATATCTTTGTGATTCCCATATATTTACTGCTGTAACTTATTGAAATTAATGTTTGTACCAAAAAAAGAACATTATATTCAATATCTGACACCTGTCATAATTTTGTCATTGAAGCACTGTCCCACACGTGCAGTTTCCAAATTTTTAAGTGAAATCTGTCCATCCCATCAAGGAACAAATTTTATTCTTTTAAGACAAAATTTTTTAACTTGTCCAATCATTCTCTTTAATAGTCAGAATCTGACCTGGGTAAACCCATATGTGTCATTTACAAAGACCCCAGACAGACGTAAAAGGGCAATAAAGAGGTCAAAAGCACACTTCTGTCCTGGGTCTGGCTCTGCTCTGCACCCTCTCACTTATACTTTGTGCATCCCACCCCTCGTGAATAGAGCACTACCAGACATAGTCTGTGTTATATTCATCAGGTGTCTGTAGTCTGAATTATAGTATAGGGTCCTGCAGCAATTCTTAAATGTGCAGGACAGGGAGCAAGGATTGCACATAATAAATGACCCCTTGTGACAGGAAAAGTCAGGTTAGAGATCTGCGGTGCTTACAGACAGCAATGGTGTAGCGTAGTCATCTCTTGTTTTTAGTAAGAATTATAGGGTTTTTGAAGGGTAAGTAAAGCCGTTATATAAAATATCCACCTTCCTGTAGGTGATGTAAGAATAATACAGATTGCAAGCCACAGCAAGAGAAACGTAGCCTGCAAAATGTAGTGGAAACAGTACTTAAAATGACAAACACCTGACTTGTCATGATTAGCTGGCAATAGTGTCAGTTAGGTGCTGCCTCCCAAAATGTTAAATGAACTAGAGACTAATCCAGAGCTGTCAACTTGAAAATCAGAGAGCCAGCAAATTCAGGTAACTCCCGAAGAAATAGGGTGGGGGTTGACAGCTCTGTAAATCCCTAATATTGTTAACTGTGCCAATTGACTGTTGTGAGAGCATTTGCGTTGTGTTAGTACTAGAAGAGTTATTTTGTTTGTGTATGCCAATTTATAAAGGGCCATTAATACCCTGCAAGCAACTGCCTCTTAAATCTCTAGGTTGCTGTGGAGAATGTCATTGTTGGCTCTCTACTGTTGCTGTCAAGAAATGTTTTATTTGCAGGCGCATAAGAAACAGATTGCAACCTTTAAATACAATTAAGGCTGATGCCACACCAGGCGTATGGCGTATATTTTCAGCAAACTGAAAAATGCTTGCTGAAAATATGCGCCATACGCACCATATGTCCTCTACCTGTGCCTGCACCGGAATGAATGAGATACGCTTGGGTGCAGGCACATGTAGGCGATGTCCGCATAAAAACGCAAGAAAATGCAAAGTGTGCCTGCACCCGAGCATATCTCAGTCATTTGGGTGCAGGCACAGGTAGGAGCGTATGGCGATATTTTCGAAAAGTGTTTTTCCACTTGCCGAAAATATACGCCATACGATATGTGTGCTATTAGCCTAAACTACTCGCAGAATTATTGACATGCAACTTCTTATCCAGCACAGGTGGAGGTGTGATACCCTGAAGTCAGAGGTCATGAGGAAGTTGCCCAGCTAACACAAACTGGTAAATATACCAGGAAATGCTTGCTATTTCATTTTTGTTGCAACTCACCCAACCCTTTAAACTTTGTACACTCACACTCCTAACCTCATATTATAGACTTATTTATTAATTTTTGAATTTGTGAATTCAAGATTGTTTTCTAATTCAAATAAACTCACATTTCGAAAACTCTTTTATTTTAGGCTTTTCAAAACATTTTTAAGAGGGACCTGGTTACCAGACATCTATACCTGTTATAAACGTATTTAAAAATCTCAGCTGTCAATCTTATATTTCCTTTCCCACTTCTATAGCTCTAGCATAGCAATAACTTTCACTTTCCATTCTGCACTCAGATGGGCACTTCTCTCTGCCTGTAATTGTGTAGCCTGGGCATAAGCATGTAAATTAGGTCCCCCATTCTGGTACACGCACAAGGTTTTTGGTGATGCAAAGCTTGCAGTGCTCACAAAATGGCACCTACCTGCTTGCTGTCATTGTGAAAGACTGAAGTCAACAAAATGTAAATAATAAATATATTGTATGTAATGTTAATTTGCTTGACTAACAAGATAGAATAGGATCTGGAATTATTTCTTTGGGTCACAGATCCCCTTTAACACAGAATACAGATTGTACATAGCAAATAATAAAAGAAACAGCCTATGTCCGTTTGTCTCTATCGTTCTCTACTCAAGGCCACAAATGTTTTTTAAGAACTGTGTCACAATATGTATGCATCTAAATGTATATTTATTGAATAATGGAACTAAGATGTCTCCAAAGTTAGGGAATCCTAGGCCTGGACTGGCAATCTGTGGATTCTGGCAAATGCCAGAAGGGCCACTGTAAAATGCCTTAGGGCTTAGACAGTCACTATTTATTGGAGAAGTAGGAGGCTCAACCTCTCTGTAGTTGAAATGCCAGGACCTATTTTAAATCCCAGTCTGGACCTGGGGAACACTGTATGTGTGAGTACAAACTGAAGTCAGTTAGACTAAATGATGGGTCAAGTCAAAATTGCAGTTAACCAAAAGACCCAGGCCAAAGCTGGCCATATAAAGAGGGTGGCATTATAACAGGAGACAATTAATTAGATTTAGTCAGCCAGGATTGTGCAGTAAATAACTGAAAGCCTCAGACTAATATTTGTTGTAATATTTGGTTCCTTTGAAGTCAGAGAGTTTGTGTTCCGTATTCATGGTATATTGATGTTAAGTAAATTTTTTTATCCCATCCAGATTTACTGATTTATAGCGATGTTTGACTTGTATGTTTTCTAGATCTGCCATGGATATCCTATACAGAACTGAGAGTCCTTTGGGGGACTCCCTGTCCATGGACCCTCCAGTAAATGAGACTGAGCAATGTTATAAAGCGCATTCACACAGCACAGTTCTGCAGGGGCTTCCATTTGGTGGGATCCCTACTGTGCTAGCCATCAACTTCCTGGCTTGGCTGGTAAATATTTTTTCTAGGGCACCTTGGACACACTATTTTGGTTAACCTTTTAATCTTTAATATGTACAGTATTTAGTTTCTTAAGTTTAGACCTCTTTCATGCGAATTTGCTATTCAGACTTGGAATGTTTGACGTACTGCAGTTCATTTAATAGCATTGGAAGCGATACCTAGCAAGGATTCCTCCTATCTGCCTTTAATAATGGGGCTTTTGCAGATGTGTTCAAGCTAGAGGTGTAGTATAGACAAGAGAATTTTTTTTTTGGTATATCTACACTTATGTCTTTACATATAGTTACCAAAAGGTAGTTCACTCTGCCAGTTATAAATAGTGCATAGTTTCATGTGTTCATTGTAGACAGTGGTATGTGAAAGAAAATAACCTCTAATCTCCATTTGTCTTATTGTTTTTTTCTCATTTTATCTTTTTTAACATAGATCATTTGGCCATAGCAACCACGCAGTGATTAGAATAATAAACTGGAAGATGTTTTTTGTTGACTAAGGGCTCTGGCACACGGGAAGATTAGTCACCCGCGACAAATCTCCCTGTTCGCGGGCTACTAATCTCCCCGAAATGCCATCCCACCGGTGAAAATGTAAATTGCCTGTGGGATGGCATACATCACTGTCCTTAGAATATAGACAGCAGCTCTTTTGGCTACCTTTGTTCTTTAGTCAAGTTATTCAAAACCTGCAATAAATTAAAAACAAAGATCTTCTCCAGCAGTACTAAGTTTGCTTTTGCCTCTTTTTTTTTCTATCGATACCTCTCTTAAAATATATAGTTTCATAGTGATGTAATATATAATACTTTAGGGAATTTTTTACATTTATATAGAAAAAAGCACCTATTTGGTTGAGCCTTGTATTAAATTGGGATCAAGCCACACAAGATTTAGGTCAATACTGTGTCTTTACTTTTAAGGTTCTACTGCTAATATTCTCCTGCCTAAGGAAGGCTGCTTGGGACTATGGACGTTTGGCATTGCTGATAGACAATGACAGGTGAGGTTACAGCAGTGGGTTTACCAAACAGTAATTAATCTGATGAGTTTTGCACAATATAGAAATGTAGACAGATTAGCATAATCTATGAACAGGATTATTCTGTATAGTACCAGTGGAACCTATATGACTATGTTGTTAGATACCTGTATAGCTAGACCTGATCTTTTGCTTTTCTCCTCAGCCATGCCTTGCAGCGCAGGTGGACATCATATGAGTAATGCACAATTTTGTTTTACTGGTGAAGGGAAGGGGCAAAGGTGCTGATGGAACAGGGCTGTCCAGAGAGTGGGTAGCCATAAAGTATAGGTTATTATATGACATAATTTGTACAGCACTTAACGCACAATGAATGTGGTGGTGGGACATTGTGGTGACAATCTGATATAAATATGATGGTAGAGTTTCTGATTCAGTGAACACTTAAAGGTATGACTAAAGATTGAAATATTGGGGTGATAGACAAGTTTGCCTTGGTTATCAATGGAGGATTGCTTTCCCTAAATTCCATTTAAATGTACCCTTTTGTTGTTTGATTTGCTTACTTCTCATCTGCCTATTCTCTCACCTATTCATTTTGTACTTACTTTTGTCCATATTTCTTTTTTAGTCTCACTTCTCTGTTTTACGGGGAGCCTAGTGAAAAAGAGAAATCGCCCTGTGAGATCAGTCCTTCTGAAGCAAGCACCAAAGATGTGGTGAGCAAGGGGTGTCAGAAAGGGGTGCATGGGTTTAATGCTTTTGTCTCAGCTATGTCTGACAATCCCTGTAAAGAACCCTGTGCTGCTAACAACATAGTAGTGATTGCTCAGGGTAAATACAGCCTGCATACAACTGAAACAAAGTTGCATGGCAATTCAGACATTATGCTAACACCATGGCACAGCATTCATATAGTTGCTTTAAATAGGAAATTATTTTTAATTGGATCTGCTATGCTTTTAGAAGTGGACACCAAGTACATTTAGAAAAAAGGTAAATGCTGTATGTCCTGTCAGTAATCTGACATGGACTCTCTTCTCAAGTCAGCAAATCAGGTCTATATCAGATTGCTGACATGGCCCAATATTTTGATACTGGGATACATTGATAGCTGTGCTGAGCTTGAAGGAAGTAGTGGGTTCCTTTTTGCTATCAGCACAGCTTTAAAATGTACAGAGGACAGGGAGGGAAGATTGCCGATTGCTGTGTATTAGAGATTTTGCCTGCTTAGTCTGTTTATCCATGACAGACGCACACTGCAGATCTGAATGAATGTTACAAGCTGAAAGCTAATATCCTAGAAGGCACTTGTAAACTTAAAGGGACTGTCCACCTTTTAGTTCAGTTAGTTTCAGATAATACACCAAAAATAAAGACATTTTTCATACTTTCTTTTTTTTTTTTTTTTTTTTTTTGGACCATTTTTTCCAATACTGATGGTTTTAAAAGGGGCCTGCCACCCTAAGAAAAGACTCCAGATTCTTTTATATCATGTTAGTTGAATAAACCGTATTTACACTATACAGATAGTATAAATCTTGTTTCCTTCAGTCTTGGAACTATTAAATCACAGCAAGCAGGCAGCTGCCATTTTGTGGACATTTTTAGCAAGGCAAGCTTTGCATCACACCAAAATCTTGTTGGAGGACCAGATGCCCATACCCATGCACTGGCTACATAATTAAGTGATGGGGAGGAAGGGGAAAAGTTTGAAGTGCAGTGACATCTAGGAAGTGCTGAATGGAAAGCTAAAGTATTGTCTGCCTAAGGCATAGAGGTGGGGCAGGCAATATATGATTGACAGCTGGGATTTTTAAATGTCTTAATAATGGGTATGGATGTGTTATTTGAAAAAAGGAATTTGGGTTTCATGTTTAACTTGAAAAGGACTTTTATTATTCAGCTTTTTATGTCTGGGTGACAGGTCCACTTTAAGTTCCATGTTTCACCTTATGTTGTCTCCCTAGGTTTAGAGCATCTCTTGGAGGGGGGTTATCCACTCTGTAAACTGTTCCAATTTGCTACATTTCTCAGCAGCATCTGTGGGAAGTTAGCAAGTATTGTATCAGTTGTGATCGCTTCTCGGCCTTTTGGCTAAGATCAAGTGTAGTATCTGTTCTTATCAGTTTCAGATCAGATAATTGCTACTTGTGACGAAGCGGGGGGCTTGATGAAAGCGGTGAAGCTGTGTTCCCATTAGGTGAAGAGCTCCCGACCTTTTTGTCGGGGGCTTCGCACATGCTTATTATGCTTAATCATGCTCTACAATTTTTATTTTCGAAACTGGACCAGCTGCCAGCTGGAGCCTGAAGAAGGCAATTAATGGCATTGCACCCGTACACTTCCGCACCCTTTTTGTGTTGGAATTGTGCACCTGGGATAGGTATCATAGTTCTCTGGGCTGGACCCTAGGCCCAGACTTGGTGGTCCCCGCCCTAGCTTCGGCGAAGGTGGGTCTGCCGGCACATGCTGTCCTCGGGCACATGGGCATCGAGAGTACCCGCGCCTTCAGGTAAGGTACTCAAGGATGATACAATATCATCCGTTGTGAAATCTCAGCCTTTTGGCTAAGATCAAGTGTAGTATCGAAATAAGAAACACTTAGTCCTCTGGCCATTAGGTTGCCAAGCGGAAGCTTGATGAAAGCTTTCATTCATTGTTCATTGGAGAAAGCCTTGGACACATGAGCATCAGAGCCCATGCCTTCGGGTAGGACTCACACACGATGATTCAATATCATCCGTTATAACATCTGACCTTAATAAATTTTAGGAATTATACTCAGCTGGACCAAAGATAGGAGGTTTATCAACTAATATTTCAAATTAGAACAGTTTACAGTGTCAGCAACCCCCACATCACAAAGCTACTCTGTGGGCAAAAGAGTGAAAAATGAAACTTTAATAATAGAAAAGCAGTTGCAAATAAAAAATGCAAAGCAACTGAAACGGCCCCTTTAACTTACATTTTAAAAGAGCACTCAGACCAGGTTTATAGTACATTTTTTAAGGTATTGCTCACCTTTGTGGCTACTGAAAAACACCTAAACATTAAAGGGTACTTGTCGGCAAGTTTTGGTTGATTAAAAACAAGATTTACTACCAAATAAAGCCTCCTGTAAGCTGATAGTGTGCATAGAGGCTTCCTAATAGCCAGTATTAGGCCTTATTTGGCACCTCTATGAACTTTATGATGCTTATGTTGCTTTCCAAATGTTTTTACATTTAACTGTGGCTTACGAGTAAGAAAGGTTGGGGATGCCTGCTCTAAGTAATAATATAAAAATGCTTTTCTTTGGTGCTAGACAGGAAAATAAACATTGCCTGCACTATATAAATTACATAAATCTTTTTTTGTTTGGTCTAGGAATTTACAGTCACAGCATTTTGTGGACACTTTTATCAAGACAAGCTTTGCATTATACCAAAATCTTTTATTATGCGCCAGAATGGGACCCCATGCCCATGAATGGGATACACAATTATAGATGGTGAAGAGGAAGGGGGGATGAGAGGAGTGCACTAATATCTATAAATTGTTGTGAATGTTACTGCCTGGAAAATGAATATAACTGCCTGTCCCCCCTCCATGTCTGAGGCACAGAGGCAGGGCAGAAAATATTCGATAAATAACTGAGGTTTTTTTTGTGTGTCTGTGCATGTGCATACACATGGACTCATACATTTTGTAAACTGGGCCCAACTGTAAAGAACTTTCAAAAAAATGTTTATTATAAGCTCTGATGGCAAACACTGCTCGCACTTTATCTCTGTCTTTGTGAGCACATTTTATTTCATGAACTTTAAAACATAGGAACAAACAAACAAAAAAAAGTACTAGTGGCATGTACAAAAGTTTTGGCGCCTAAGTTAGTACAGGTATCGGACCCCTTATTCGGAAACCCCTTATCCAGAAAGCTCAGAATTACGGAATGCCTGTCTCCCATAGACTCCATTTTAATCAAATAATTCAGAATTTTAAAACTGATTTCCTTTTTCTATGTAGAAATAAAACAGAACCTTGTAATTGATTCCAAATAAAATATAATTAATCCTTATTGGATGCAAAACAATCCTATTGGGTTTAATTAATGTTTTATTGATTTTTTAGTAGATTTAAGGTATTAAGATCCAAATTACGGAAAGACCCCTTATCTGGAATACCCTTGGTCCCGAGCATTGCGGCGGGGCGATTTCGGGAAATCGCCAAAAAAGCCTCGCGAGTCTTTTTCGGCGATTTGCGCGAAATCGCGCCGCCGCGTCTGCCATCCCGCCGGCGACTTACATGTTCGCCGGTGGGATGGCAGGGGGAAGGCAACTCGGGGAGATTAGTCGCCCGCGAGCAGGGAGTTTTGCCGCGGGCTACTAATCTCCCCCCGTGTACCAGAGCCCTAGAAAAAGACCTGTGAGTGCTGGATTTTACTTGAAGGTTTATGTTGCATTACAACTGACAGGCATGTTCCCTCTTTGTTATAATATTTATATATACAGGTATAGGTCCTCCCATAATTTGGATAACCATAATCTATAAACTAAAAAAAATAATTTAAAAAATGAATAAACCCAGCGCAATTGTTTTGCTTCCTGTAAGGATTATATCTTAGTTTTAAAAATTGAAATAGATTAATTAGAGCTGTTTGATTAAAATCAGATGAAAGATGGCTCTCCCGTAATTTGAGAAAACGAGATTCTAACCATATTCAGATAACACTAACAAATAAATATATATATATATATGTATGTATGTATGTATGTATGTGTGTGTGTGTGTATATATATATATACATACAGCAGGGAAACATGTATTGAACATGTCAAATTTTTTCTCAGTAAATATATTTTTAAAGGGCGTATTGACATGAAATTTACACCAGATGTTGGTAACAACCCAAGTAATCCACATATACAAGGAAATAAAAAATAATAAATCCATAAATTAAGTTGCATGACACAGGAAATGAGTATTGAACAGGCTTACTGAAATGTATTTGATACTTAGTATAAAAGCACGTATGGAAAAACTAGTCGCATTCATTACTCAGGTGGGATTTTGGAACATTCTTCCACACAAATTTAAATCTTGAAGGTTCCGGGGCCAGTTCTGTAAACTCTGATCTTCAGTTCTTTCCATAGATTATCAATTGGATTCAAGTCGGGTGATCGACTGAGTCATTCTAGCAGCTTTATTTTCTTTCTCTGAAACCAATTGAGAGTTTCCTTGGCTGTGTGTTTGTGATCATTGTCTTGCTGAAATGTCCACCCTCGTTTCATCTTCAGCATCCTGGTAGATGGCAGCAGATTCTTATCAAGAATATCCTGGTTCATTTCTCCATTCATAATTCCTTCAATTATATGAAGTCTGCCAGTACAATATGCTGAAAATTGCCTCACACCATGATGTTCCCAACTCCAAACTTCACTGTTGGTATGGTGCATTTGGGGTGATGAGACTATATTCTCCCAAATTTTATTGGCTTGTCCAAATGTTGTGCAGCAAACTTTAAACAAGCTTCAACATGCTTTTTTTTCAGCAGTGGAGTCTTGCACAGTGAGCATGCATAGAGGCCAGGCCGGTTGAGTACATTACTTGAAACAACTGTACCTGCTAGTTTAAGGTCTTTCTGAACTCTTTCTGCGAGCGATCCTTGGCTCTTGCACAACTCTTCTGATTGTTTTTTTACTCCTTTGTCAGAAATTTTGTGAGGAACACCTGGCGTGGCCATTTTTGAGTGAAATTATGTGCTTTCAACTTCCTCTGGTGTTTTTTCAACCCTATGTAACTATGTGGATTACTTGGGTTGTTACCGACAAGAAAACGTGTCAAATACTAAATAAAACTATATTCCACTGAGAACAAATATGCAAACTGTAAAAAATTAAACATATACATAATGAATAAATATTTATGTGCTTGGATATGATGGAACTGGTACAGTCTGATAACCATCTCTGTTTCTCCCTATCTGTAGGGCCTGTGTTCCTGGCTCAGCTCCATTTATCAAATGAAGTGAGTACCAGACTAGGGCAGGGATGGGTGAGACCAAGGAAGAGATGACAGGGAAAAGATTATGGATTTGGAAAGTAAGGACCTTGTCAAGACTTGACAGCAGTGTTACGTAGGGCATAATTATGGAAGTTTGAAGGGTAACAAATAGGTGCTATAGAAAGTAAACACCACATTACAACTACTTTGACCCCAAGCATCACATGCTTCTTTTAGCAGCCTTCTTCCCAACCATAATCACTCTCAGTTGTACTGTGCAGATTTTTATTATTTCCATTCCTTTTCACCCAATTTTCACAATTTCCCTGAAGTTAATCAGTCCCTATCTTACTCATCTGTTGCCTGGGTTATAAGTTGTAATTTCAAACCCCAATACTGCAGAAAAAAATGTCAGTATTTAATGAAACAAACAAAAAAAATGTAAAAATGAAGACCGATTACCGATTGTCTAAGAATATAGCTGTCTTCAACAATGAAATCTTTTTTAAAGGCAATCCTTCCCTTTTATTGCCTGCAGAACAGACTAAAATTCAACATTATATACCAAAAGAAAAAAAAATTAGACAACTGACAACCAACAAATTTTTACGTTTTATAGGGAAAAGGGCTAACCAGATGGAGAACACAGAAACTATTTAGGGAAGATGCACTTAGTAATAGTTACATTGTAAAAAAAATGTTCTGAGACAAACTGTGGTTTTCTCTTCTTCAGGGATGAGGAGATTCAGAGTAAATGTGGATCAGATGCTATTACGTACTTGTCTTATCAACGTCATCTTCTGGTGGTGCTGCTGGCTGTCTGTTGCATCTCAGTGGCCATCATACTGCCTGTTAACTTCTCTGGAGATATGCTAGGTTGGTGATGCTCAAATAAAAGTAGAGTTAAGGTACACAGCACATGGTCTGTTTTTATTTATTTATTCCTATAGAATAGGCTTTCTTAATTGTTTTTTTGTTGCACACAGCAACATTGTAATTATTCTAGTTGTCTCCTCCCTTCCGTAGGTGACAGTCCAGCTCAGTTTGGCCGAACCACCATCGTCAATGTACCTACTAAGTAAGTAGAGATATGCACTACATGACTATATTTAATATAGGCCTGTAGCTCTTTGTTCAATAGAGATGTTCCTTTTCTTCTAGGGATCGTTTCCTTTGGCTGCACAGTGTTTTTGCACTTGTCTATTTTCTCTTCTCAGTGCTGTGTATGCGCCATCATACCTCTTCACTGCACTACAAAGAGGATGACAAGGTAAGAAATACACAACAGTCACTATTTATGTGCATCAACAAATTACATAACATTCACTAATTATCTGCACCAGCAGACTAGGGGGCAGATTTATCAAAATGTGAGTTTATATCTTCATACATAAAAACTCACCCATGTTCTATTTATTCCTATGGGTTTTTGAGAAGCGTATTTATCAATGGGTGAAAGCTAGAACGCACCATTTGATAAATACACTTCTAAAAATTCCTTAGGAATGACTAGAAGGTGGTTGAGTTTTTATGTATTAAGCTCTAAACTGACATTTTGATAAATCTGCTCCTAGGTCTAGTTTTCTGCAAAATGCACACTCTACCAGTAGCTCTCACAGATTTAGGACTCTTTTAAAACACCTGACACCTGGCTGTTCCTCTCCTAGCAGTATTAGGCTCTGTATTTTTCCACCAACAGGATTGCAGGATTAAAATTCCTGGGCCTACCAAATATGTTTTTTACACAGCTGTAATGTTCCCAAAAACACATTTTGGTTGATCTTACATGTTTGCTGTGTCCACTATTGCAATATTCTGTCCCTACCAATCAACTAAATCTTTGCCACTCCAATTTTGCAGCAATGCAACTTTTCAACAAAATCTCTGCGCTTCCAGAAACATTGGATTCTTCTCCATCAGTGTCAAATTGTGCCATTGTGATATTTTTACATTTTATTAGTAGAACCTAAAGGGGTTGTTTATCTTCCAACATCTTCCATGTAAAGATTTTTACCTTCTCATGTTTTTACTGCAGCAATTCTGTGAATTACACTGACTCTGTAATTACTTATAGTTTGCTACATTGCTTGCTACATCTCTTATCTTTTGCCCTGCTGACCATAATCCCAGAGATAACGATCTGCTGCTAAAATTGATATAATAGTAACTAATGTTCTACAGATGTGCCTGGTACCTGATGGTACCCAATTGTAACAGCTCAGAGTCTGCACCTGGATTACTGAGTGCCAGACTAAAACGCAAAAGAAAGAAACAGCAAAATGTACAATTCATATTTAGGGCTACTAAAAACCACTTGAACATTAAAGGGGACCTGTCACCCTAAGTAATAATATCAAAATTATTTTCTATTTTGAAAAGAATACACAAAATAAACATTTATTGCACTATATAAATATAAAAACACCCAAACTCAAAAAACTGTGTGAACAGCTCCTTTAATGTGGGCCATTTTTTCCTAATGTTCAAATTAAGTACTGCGCAACTGCATACACAGCTCTGCCTTTCCATTCAAACCAATTCTCAGCAATTCCAACTGAAGTCTTTGGGCTCTTCCATGGTAGAGTATGTCCTATTGTCACCTTTTCTTGTACAGAAACTGGGTGCTCCTAAGATACAGACTTCTTCAGCCAGGCTGGCTTAAAAGTTTTTTAACATTTTTAAATTCTTCACCCTTCTTCTAATGCCTTGTTCTTCCACACTGCCACCTATGTTTCCAGTATCACCTGTCACATGCAGAGGCTCTGTCCTTACTCTGTGCCAGGCACTTCTCTCCTTGGAATCCTCCTTCCAATTTTTTCAATCGGATGATTTTTTTTTTAAGGGATTCTATCATGATTTTTTTTGGTGTAGATTTTATTTCTAAATTACATTGTTTACATAGCAAATAATTCACTCTTCCATTCAAAATTTTATTCTTGAACCAACAAATGTATATTTTTTTAGCTGTAATATTGGTGTGCAGGCGCCATCTCAGTGCATTGTACCTGATTCTGAGCTTTGAGAAAGAGCCAGCGCTACACATTAGAACTGCTTTCAGATCACCTATTGTTTTTCCTACTCCAAGTCCCAAGCTGGACTTGGATTTTTTTTTACTATTGAATGCTATTTTGATATCTACCACATGTGTGGTAGATGAGCTGCTGTCTTGCTACCTTTCCATTGTTCTGCTGAACAGTTGCTGGTGGGGGAAAGGGAGGGGGTTGTTATCACTCTAACTTGCAGCGCAGCACTAAAGTGTGACTGACGTTGATCAGAGCACAAGATGTCTCTGGCACCCTGGGAAATAATGAACATGGTTAGCCCCATGTGAAATTTCAAAATTAAATATAAAAAAAAAACATTTCCGCTTTTAAAAAATGGATTTCAATGCTGGAAATTTTAAAGTGTGACTGACGTTGATCAGAGCAGAAGATGTCTCTGGCACCCTGGGAAATAATGAACATGGTTAGCCCCATGTGAAATTTCAAAATTAAATATAAAAAAAAAACATTTCCGCTTTTAAAAAATGGATTTCAATGCTGGAAATTTTAATGCAGAAAAAACATGTTTTCTCGTGACAGTATTCCTTTAATGCTTATCATGCCTTTTTGTAGGTTGCAAGAACACTGATGATTACAAAAATCCCAAGCGAGATCTCAGATGCATCACTGTTTACTAAACATTTCCAGTAAGTATTTTGCTCAGATAAAGGGAAAGTACACAAATGTTTAGTAGTGAGGATAAATAAAAACAATGGGGGTCATTTATAAAATTTGTGCAGCACAGAATTATTTGCACAGTGAACATATTTGCCCTGCCCGTATTTATATTTATAAAGCTGGACAAGACTGGTGCATTTAATGTGGAAATTTTTATATTCGCAAATTGCAAATATTTATGTGCACACTCTGTGTCCAAATTACACCACAACATTGGTGGTGGAAAAAATTGCAAATTGTGAAATTATATTATCCAAGTGAAAATTGGCGCTATATTCACGCACAATCTCAATTGTATTTTATGCTCAATTCGCATTTCACTGTGAATCCCAAAAGGAAAGATGGGGCACAGCAGTGCAAAATTTGCATGCGCAAAACAACCACGTGCAAAATAATTCTCTGTGCAAACTTTATTGCAAACTGATCTATTAGATGTTGAATTAAATTAATAAAGAAACTGCATGCTTACTGTGTGGCTTAATGATTTCGTATAGCCTGCTCACAGAGTGGCAACTAAATTAATATGGCATTTGGAAAATCTGTCTGAATGCAGGTGACCAAGTTGGTTTTGTTTAGGGCAATAACTGACAGATTCTTTTGTAAATGAATGACAAAATTCCTGCAATACCCCTCCATTGCCGAACACTAAAATTGCTGTGGGTAAAACAGTCTAATCACATAATTGTGTAAAAATATTGATGTATTTTGTTTTGTTATGCTATTTGACTGACTTACCGGCAGGAAAGTAAATGTTTAGAAAAGGTATTTCAGAAAGTGTAGGAGACAAAATGTCCAATTGTCCTTTGTTTTAACCTTGTCATAAAAAAGCACTCTGTAACATAGATGAATATTATGTGACACCCACACTAAGGGCTCTGGCACACGGGGAGATTAGTCGCCCGCGACAAATCTCCCTGTTCGTGGGCGACTAATCTCCCAGAGTTGCTATCAGTTGCCATCCCACCGGCGAAAATGTAAGTCGCTGGTGGGATGGCACACGCGGCGGCGCGATTTCGGCAAATTGCCGAAAATGCCTCACGAGGCAACTTCGGCGATTTGCCGAAATCGCCTGCGCATTGTGTGCCATCCCACCGGCGCCTTACATTTTCGCTGGTGGGATGGCAATTCGGGGAGATTAGTCGCCCGCGAACAGGGAGATTTGTCGCGGGCGACTAATCTCCCCATGTGCCAGAGCCCTAAAGCTTACACACAAGCTGGGAGATACATTCTATAAGCTTCCTGAATGTTTACCCTCTTCTATGTTGCAGTGAGGCCTATCCCAGCTGCACTGTAACAGATGTCCAATTTTGCTATGATGTGCGTCACCTAATGAAGCTGGATAAAGAGAGGTAAGATGGAGAAACCTCACTGTTTTTTTAAGGCCATGGGCACACACAGTGTTTACTCCACATCTCTCAGTCTGCAGGCTGAGAGAAGCGGGTGCGCTCCCTTCTACAACCCTGTGTATCTGCACTGAAATGTACAGCTTCTGTCTGAGTGCAAGTATAGGGAGCAGAGTTGAGATGGCCTGAAAAACACGAAAGCAGAAAAAAAAGCAGACTGAGAGAATCCTTATACAGATTTTATTGAGGTGTACAATGTGCTTGCACTGCTATAGTTCACACAAGCCCACTTTCATCCTTCCCTGAGTAATGGGTATACCCTGCTTAGGTCTTTGTTTTGTTGTTACATAGTTACATAGGGTTGAAAAAAGACCAGTGTCCATCAAGTTCAACCCATCCAAGTAAACCCAGCACACCTAACCCCCACCTACCAATCTATACACTCACATACATAAACTATAAATACAACCACTAGTACTAACTGTAGATATTAGTATCACAATAGCCTTGGATATTCTGATTGTTCAAGAACTCATCTAGGCCCCTCTTAAAGGCATTAACAGAATCTGCCATTACCACATCACTAGGAAGGGCATTCCACAACCTCACTGCCCTCACCGTGAAAAACCACCTACGCTGCTTCAAATGGAAGCTCCGTTCCTCTAATCTAAAGGGGTGACCTCTGGTGCGTTGATTGTTTTTATGGGAAAAAAGAACATCCCCCATCTGCCTATAATCCCCTCTAATGTACTTGTACAGAGTAATCATGTCCCCTCGCAAGCGCCTCTTTTCCAGAGAAAACAACCTGGATTCTAATAACTTCCCATTTCATTCCCTTTCCTCAGGCAGGGGCGGGCCAAGCCGACCGGGCGCCCTAGGCAACCCAGTCAGCCAACTCCGCCCACCTCCCCGCCCCCCGAACGGCGCATGCGCGCCAAAGCACAGGAGGAGGCACGGGGGGGGGGGGGGGGGGCGGTGCGATTAGATCGGTCATTGCCTCCACCGCTAATGACAAGAGGCAGAGGCAATGACAAAGTAGCACTTGGGGTAGGCAGGAGAGGTACCTGCCTGGCACCCCCAATCGTTGCGCCCTAGGCAGCTGCCTCTTCTGCCTACCCCTAGTTCCGGCCCTGTCCTCAGGGTTGTTTGCTTATCTTCTCTATCCAGGGTTACTTGTTTAAAGCACATCCCTTTTATATCCCCTTTATTCCTATATTGTCTATTTATGATAAAATTAAAATTATGGTTATTTTCTCTTTGCTATGTTATTTCCTTGTACCTTCTACTGGGGGTTATTAGTTTATCTAATCTCCAGGTATTATCTGCGTATCCATTTTACCCAAGCTTTTAGGGCGAAGACACATGTGGCGACTAATCCGCGCAGCGCAACCAGCGCACGATTAGTCACAGGGCCTTGTTTAGTAACCTATGGCGGGAAAGTCACCTTGATTAGTTGCCACAACCAACTTTTTTAAAGGTTGCGACAACTAATCACCCTATGTGTCTTCGCCCTTATCCTCATTCCCTCTTCATTCTCACTTCTGTCCTTCATCATGTTATCCATATATACCCTGTTCCTAGACTCTGTTCATGCCATTTCTGTCCCTAGATACATTTTTTACTGGCTTTCACTAGCCCAACAACTATTACTTAGAATTCCTGCACATCCCATAATTACCAATATTTTAATATAGTATCCAGATATCTTGGTCTAGAAGAGGCTTGCTTTATTATGGATGAAGTTCTCTTATTCATAAGTAAGAGAAGACAATGGGAATTTCTTTCTGACAATAGAAACTTTGAATTACTAGAGTGTTCTGTCACAGGATCTTCTTGGAACAGACAGTTAGTATAGTGACACTGCAACTGACATTTCATGGATATGGAATTCCAATTCCCATCATTCAAGTTCACTACTACTTTTCTAACACTACATCTGTGCATACACAGGCAGATTTCAGCTTCAGACCAATACTGCAGCATATATACCCATGTATGGGCACCCCTGATGGGCCTACACGACCGATATCTGGCCTTTAAATTGGCCCTAGGTCCAAATGATTGAATTAGCTCAATATCGCCCACCTCAGTTTGGCATATCGGGTGAAGATCCGCTCATTTGAGAACCTTAACAAATGTGCAGATTTTACAGTGTATGGCCACCTTTAGCCAGGACTCATTAGATACTGCCTGTTTTGACTGTCAGGTGGATTCAGCCCATGTTTTCATTAATATCTTTAATGTTCCTGTCATGAACTGCAGGCGGCGAGCTATGAAAGGACGCATGTATTTTGCTGGTCGTGCTCAAAAAGAAGGGAAAATTCAGATCAAAATTCACCCATGTGCCAGACTTTGCCCATGTGATTGCTGTGGCTTTCAGCAGGTGAGACTAAAATAAAGATTTGTGATAGTTAGGAATTATTTAATAAGAAGAATTGCACATCATGTTGAAACTTTGCAAAATCACCTGCATTTTACAGATTGTGTTCACTGGATCTGTGAATATAATGAAAATGTGTCTGCAAAGAAGTGCAGAATACTTTGAGTATATTTATAACAAATTAGGTAAATTCCTGTTTGCATTTATTTTACGACCCTGGTGGCTGACTGATTTAAAAATTTCATTCTTTTCAACACCTATAGATTTAATTTATAAAAATGCACATGTGTGGCACAAGAATTTTAATTATAGCCATGTCCTGCAGACTACAAAACAATGGTTAAAGTGTTAAGATTAATATAAGGCAGAATACTTGTAACATTTACCGGTAGAGGAGAGATGTCCATAGGCTTTGGCAGGATGTAGACATAGGAAAGCAGTCCTTTAACAGAATGAGGCACTTAATTGTGCTGGCTAACTGAGTGGTAGCTGCATAAGGCAACTAAAAAGAACAGTATCTTATTTTATCTGTTATTTTTAACCCACAGTGATCCCAAACCAGTGGCTCATGAGCAACATGTTGCTCACCAACCCCTATGTTGCTCCCAGTGGCCTCAAAGCAGCTGCTCAATTTTGAATTTCTGACTTAAAGGCAAGTTTTGGAGGCATAAAGACCATGTGTACTGCCAAACAGAGCTGCCTGTATTTTGCCAGTCCACATTGGGCTACCAAATAACTAATCATAGCCCTTACTGGGCACCCTTTTTTTTTATAGTTAAATGTTGTTCACGGGTAAAAAATGTTGGGGATTAGTGATGAGCGAATCTATCCCATTTCGCTTTGCCGAAAAATTTGCAAAACTACGGGAAAATTGTCCAAGCAATGAAAAATTTGTGAAATATGGGTAGCGTGCATCTCAATGCGCACTACTTTTTTTGACGTAACGTTTTTTTCTTTTTTTGACGTGACCATGCCTATTTTGACACAACCGTAGCTATTTTTGACGCGACCGTTACCTTTTGCACAGAATTTCGCATAACAATTTGCAAATGCAGGAATTCACTGCGAATCCATACCTGCTGAAAATATTTGCTCATCACTACTGGGGATCCCTGTTTTAAAATAACAGATAATAGAAGATACTGGTCTTTTTTCTTTTTTGTTGCCTTATTCACTTCTGTTATTTGTATACTGTTTAAAAGTGTGGGTTGTTTATTTTATTATTGTGAAGCGGATTTTTTAAAAATGTACAATATTGAGAGTCTATTGCTTTATTGAGCAGGATCTAGCTGGGACAGGTAGTGGAGAATCACTGCAGGTTGATGGCAGAGTGAGTTGGGTAACAGTAAAAAAAGATTTTAGAAAATGGGAAAAGAGAGGTTTTGTGAGACCAACAGATTTGCCAGATGTATGTATGAAGGATGATGGAAGCATTAACTGAAGAATGGCAATTCTTGATGGGGCTGTTAGTTTGTTTAACAGTTGTAGGTAACCAGGTAACTTATGGAGTTGAATACTGTGGGTTTGTGGCAGCATGGTTTTATATTTAATAGATCTTGCCAACAAATTTAAGATCTGTGAGAAGGTGAGCAGAAGCCTAGACATTGGCACATTAGTGGATGCGATTTACCCAAGATGTTGGGTACAGTTGACACAGTTCCACACAAAAGGTTAATAAACTGATTAAATTATTTTAGCCTGGAACATAACATTTGTTCATGGATCAGGGCCCTGGGCACATACCCAGTGCCCACAGCCTCTGGGGAGGAAGAGATAGAGGCTGAGCATGGTGGGGGAATGGAAAGGTAGAGAGAGAGTTGCCAAACACAGTGGAGAGAATGGAGTGGCTGAGGGAGAGTTCCCAAGCGAGGAAGAGAGAGGCTGAAGGATAGCTGCTGTGTTGTGGCAGAGGGTGGCAAATGACACTATTGAACTATGAACTATTAGTAAAGTAATGCATCTGGTCTGTGAGATGTAGTCAGGCAAGAAAGAAGTGTGTGATCGGGAGTCCCTTGTACCCTCTTCAAATTTTAATGTACGCTGGCACGCTCCAAACCCGACCCGGCATAGAGAGCTCGGGGGCTCACACATTGCGTGCATGGATGATCTGTCCTCCTTCCTTGCTTAATTAAGTTGCCTACCTACCACCTTCTCTTCTCCCACGCAGGTGCATTAATAAGTGCACTTTTTCAAGAGGGTGCAAGGGGCCCCTGATTGCCCTATAGCCTAGGAATTGCATTCATCCGCCCCTGACAATACTGATAATCTATATAGTTGGTGATCTCTATGTCACAGTGAATATTTGTTGGTACACATAGACATTCAAAAAACCAAGGATTCTCTTTGGCTCATCTTGGTTTTTTATGGGTTATGGGAAAGGTTGTTTTTAAAATTCAGCAATAACTGATCATTTTTATTTATTTGTTTATGTTGATTATCATACAAAGAGGCTGATAAGGTATCTTTTTTATATAGCACTTTCTCTCGTGGAACTCATTGTACTTTACAGCTAGTAAGGCAGCCATTACAGGTGCACTAAGTATACTAACAACCAGGAGATTAAAGGAGAAGGAAAGGCTAATGAAGAGTTAATCTCAAGATGCAGGCATACCTTCAGTTGTCTCAATAGTGCCCTTAAGTCTTCCCATATCTCCCTTGTTCAGATGATCAGAAGCCTCATAGGAAAAAAAACACTGAGCTCTGTAAAGAAAATTCCCATAATGCCTTGCTCCTGCACCAAGACCAAGACTGGTGTACATGCTCAGTTTGTAAGGCTATGAGGATGCTTCCTGCTGATTGGCTCAGATCCACATTCCTGGGGGGGGGGGAGTCCTTAGCATTCCTGGGGGGGGGGGCAGGAGAGGAGAGAGCTGCGTGAGAACAAACAAACAAGAAATCCTGTATCTTTTGAAAGCGTTTCTGTGAGTGCTTATGGTTGTGTTTGCATAGACCTTTCTGATAAAGCTTACTTAGTTTTTACCTTTCTTTCTCCTTTAAATGACTTGTCCAGTGTCGCAAGAGGTTGCCACAGGGAATCGAACCAGGGTCACTAGCATGAGATTCCACATCACTTAACCTCTAGGTCAACTCTTCCTTCCTCTGTGTATTACTTTTTTAGCATGGAACTGCTTTCCATCAGTAATCAGTTTACACAATCTTATTCTTTTTTGATTTACCATGTAAAACAGTGATCCCCAACCAGTGGCTTGTGAGCAACATGTTGCTCCCCAACCCCTTGGGTGTTGCTCTCAGTGCCCCCCAAAGCAGGTAGTTATTTTTGAATTCCTGACTTGGTGGCAAGTTGTGGTTGGATAAAATAAAAGATTTACTACCAAATAAAGCCTCCTGTAAGCTGATAGTGTGCATAGAGGCTACTTAATAGCCAATCTTATTTGGCACCTCCATGAACTTGTGTTGTGTTGTTCTCCAAGTCTTTTTACATTTGACTGTGGCTCACAAGTAAGAAAGGTTAGGGACCCTTAATGTAAAAGATTGTGTTGGATTAAAGGAGAAGGAAAGGTAAAAACTAAGTAAGCTTTATCAAAAAGGTCTATATGAATACAGCCATAAGCACTCACAGAAACGCTGCACAGAGTACTCTATCAAAAGAAACACAAGATTTGTTGTCTCCTTTTTTGTGAACATCAGACTTCCTCTCTTCTAGGGCTCCTTCAGGTTTGGGGCTTGAGTCTGTTCAGTTCTCTCCTCTCCCCCTCCCTTCTCCTGCTCCCCCCTCCCATAAGAATGCATAAGAACTCACTTCCCCGCCCTTAGGAATCTGAGCTTCCAATGGCTAAACTGCAGCAGGAAGCTACCAAGACCAAGCTAAAATGGCAGCTGCTATCAGAGGGAGCTTCTAGGGCTCTTTACTCAGGTATAGTAAAGCTTTCTAGGTGTCACTAATGTGGCGAATCTATTGGCAGTAAAATGCAAAATTACTTTCCTTCTCCTTTTAAGCAATAAAAATAGACTTAAAAAAGGCTTTCTAGGATCATCCTGGTAATAACAGTACCTGTAAGTTTGACATCTGTTGTGGGCAAGTCCTTTAAAGGTTTGTTAAGATTACACTCTGGAGAAAAGTAATAATCAGTCTAGCTCCATAAAGGACAGATAATGAAAAATGTTTTTTATGATTGAGTAGGAACGTCAACAGGAGGGTTGGTGCAGACCTGATCTACTTGGATTCTACTAGCGCTCTTTATACAATGCCATATAAATGTTTGCTTTCTAAACTGAGGTCTGTTTGTACATGGATAGAAAACTGGTTTAAGGATTGTGTGCAGAAGGTGGTTATCAAACACTCAGGTCAGATCTAAAGAGCATGTTGCCATGTGCCACGTCTCCTGCATTTTATTTTCTTTAAACTGGAAATGTAAATTCTGCCTTGCAACACAGCCACTAAATTTAGATTTAGGCTTATGGCATATGTGGTACATTGTGATGTGATTGAGACGGTGCTTTCAGTGGTGGCTTTCTTGCCACCTCTCCCTATAAAAAAAATAATGGGATGTCCCCAACATCTCACTTAGGCAGAGCATGACCCAATTTTGTAATTTTGATTTCACGGGAGCACTTACCGGACAGTCAGTGTGTGCTCTACGTCCATGCCGGAACCCAGACGGTAGAATTCCAAACGATAAGAAGATTTGTATGGAGCAAACAAACACTGCTGTTAAAAAATCTTCCAATTTATTTAAATCTCTTTAAAAGCATATCGTGCACATACAAAGAAAACCACACGCTTGAAGCGTTTCGTGGTGTCACACCACTTTATCAAAAGCTGTATGGTACAATTTTCCCAGAATTCCTTTTATTCACGCCCATAACTCCACCCCTATTTAATTAACCCCTTCATATACACATATCAAAGCAAATATAAAAACAATACCTAAAGCAAAATAACATCAGAATCATAAACAAAGGGATTTATTTTTAACGAATCATGTGATTGAGACGGTGCTTTCAGTGGTGGCTTTCTTGCCATCTCTCCCTATAAAAAAATAATGGGATGTCCCCAACATCTCACTTAGGCAGAGCATGACCCAATTTTGACAGGCCATTTTTTACATCCTTGGTCCTCTCTGCACTGTGGCTTTTAAAATGCCAGATATGCCATACATTTTAATGGTAATAAACAAGTATCAAGTGGCATTCATGGCTATTTAAATGCTTATAAGGTGAAACCCTGTATTAGTCAAAATGCTACTGCCAATATGTATTTTATCTGCAGAAGCTAGACTGATGAATATACTCCAAACAATGCTTTTTGGTGTTAGGTCTTTTAACACTTTAAGAATTTTATGGCTCAAGTGCATCTCTTATCGCTCACGTTCCTTAGCTTTCTCTCCCTCTCTGAATTTAGGTGGAGGCTGAGCAGTATTATGGGGAGCTGGAAGAGAGACTGACAGATGAATTTACAGCAGAAAGGAATCGGATTACTCTGAAGAGGCTGGGTGCTGTATTTGTCACATTTCAGGATGAAAGAATGACAGCAGTGTAAGTACTGGCTGACGTGGCATTTATAAATCAAGGGTGATGTTCCCTGTAATTGCTTCTGGCCATGTGTGACAAAATTGAACAATTATGTGCATTAGAAATGTGTATGGAGAGAGGTGGCTGGCTCTGTTTCAGTGCTAAATAAGGTGTTTTTACACACAATATTGTCTGTAGGGGTTGCATTTTAATGTATGTGCTGACCTTAAAAAAAATAATGTATATAGAGATATTGGGTATCAAATTTAAGATGAGTGATCATAAATGGTGTCTTACCCTGAATTGGTTCATTTTATCTGAAGGGAATTATTATATTTATTGTCTATAGGGTTGCATGCCAAAAAGAATGTGTATCCATGTTTTAGTTTGTTCTAGGAGTAAGTGGTCTTTCCATGCCAATAACCTACATAGCTTAGTGTCTAAATAACATTTTCATCCAACACTTACAAACAAGTCTAAGGGAGGGTTGCAATTCTAGTGCAAAGAGTGCAGTTATGCTCTCTCTATGTACTAGAAGAAATTACATTTTGACTGAAGAATTAAAATTTCAGCTGTTCGTTACCAGGAGGGGCTTTTTGCCACCTTTTTCCATAAATTGTAGTAGTTTTTTTTTTTTAACAAACATGCAGTTTGTAACAGTGCAGTGTAACAGTATATTATATTTAAATTCACAAAAGACCCTTCAATTTTTGACATGAATATGGTTACTGTTTTGGTAACTGTTTGGTGTCCTTTATTTTATTTATTTAATTCCTTTTACATAGTTACATAGTAAGTTGGGTTGAAAAAAGACATACGTCCATCACGTTCAACCATAATGCCTATATATAACCTGCCTAACTGCTAGTTGATCCAGAGGAAGGCAAAAAACCCCATCTGAAGCCTCTCTAATTTGCTGCAGAGGGGAAAAAATTCCTTCCTGACTCCAAGATGGCAATTGGACCAGTCCCTGGATCAACTTGTACTAAGAGCCATCTCCCATAACCCTGTATTCCTTCACTTGCTAAGAATCCTTCCAGCCCCTTCTTAAAGTTATATAATGTATCAGCCAGCACGACTGATTCGGGGAGGGAATTCCAAAACTTCACAGCTCTCACAGTAAAAATATATTTAAATGGAACCTCCCTTCTTCTAAACGGAGTGGGTGCGCTCGTGTCCGTTGGAAGGACCTACTGGTAAATAAAACATTAGAGAGGTTATTATATGATCCCCTTATATATTTATACATAGTTATCATGTCAACTCTTAAGCGCCTCTTCTCCAGTGTAAACAGACCCAACTTGGCCAGTCTTTCTTCATAACTGAGACTTTCCATACCCTTTACCAGCTTAGTTGCCCTTCTCTGGACCCTTTCTAACTCAGTAATGTCCCGTTCGAGCACTGGAGACCAAAACTGAACAGCATATTCTAGATGGGGCCTTACCAGTGCTCTGTAAAGGGGAAGATTAACCCCCTCCTCCCGTGAATCTATACCCCTTTTAATACAGCTCAAAACCTTGTTCGCCCTTGCAGCTGCTGCCTGGCATTGCTTGCTACAGCCAAGTTTATTATCTACAAGGACTCCAAGGTCCTTCTCCATTATGGATTTGCCTAGTGCAGTCCCATTAAGGGTATAAGTGGCTGCATATTTTTATATCCCAGGTGCATGACCGTACATGTATCCACATTAAATCTCATCTGCCACTTAGCCGCCCAGATTGCCAGTTGGTCAAGATCCTGCTGCAAGGATGCCACATCCTGGATAGAATTGACTGGTCTGCAGAGTTTTGTGTCATCTGCAAACACTGATACATTACTTATAATACCCTCCCCCAACAAGTTAAACAAAAGTGGACCCAGTACAGAACCCTGAGGGACCCCACTGAGAACCTTATTTCAAGTAGAGAATGTACCATTAACAACCACCCTTTGTACCCTCACCCTCATATAATGGAGACACATTCCACAGCGCTTTACAGAGATATTAGTCACATCACTCCCAGCCCCAGTGGAGCTTACAATATAAGTTCCTATAACTTACACACTATGGTTAATTCTGTCAGTAGCCTGTTACCCTGCCTGTATGTTTTTGAAGTGCGGAAGGAAACCGGAGTACCCAGGGGAAACCCTACAGACACAGGGAGAACATACTAACTCCTTGCAGATAGTTCTGGCTCTTCAACAAAGTTTTAGAGATGCAAAAACAAGTAAAAAATTAGATAAGACAAAGGGTCAAAGAACCATACTTGTAAGAGCATACAATTCAGTGATACTAAGTTGGGGAAGAAGGAAAGCTGCTTACCAAGCTATAACTGTGCAATATTTGTAGCCTGACATTTTCTGTATATGAACATTATAAAGTGAAAAATTATACGCTAAATGCAGATATAATTATATATTATTACCTAGTTACATTAGGCTGATATTGATGAATGAATTGTGTTGTGCGCTGTTTAATATAGATAGATATTTTAGGTCCCAGGATATAACTGATGTTTAATTATAAATGATAATGATGAATAAAAAAAGCAAACAGGCCAGCATCTCACAGAATTGGACATGTGAACAGATTATATAATATCACTGACTCATTGGTAGTGAATTATACATTAAAGGCTGGTAGGGGCTTTTCATTTTTGAAGTGACAGATTTTGAGGCTGATAGGGCACGACATAACTGATTTAAAAATGAAAAATAACATGATCAGAATATAAAATTGCAACAATATCTGGGTGTTATTACTTTTACTGTTTGATGCTTAATGTTTAGGATGCATTACCATGGTTCATATGGTTTTGCAGTGCAGATTACAACATTGCCATGCAGTTGGATCACTAGAGAGGTCTTCTTCAAATAACTTAGGGGCAGATTTACTAATGCACGAACGCTCCAAGCGTATTTTCGCCGACTTTTTAAATGCTTGTGCGACTTTTTCATAATCTTGCGCGAAAAAATCGAAAAGGTTTTCCCGCTGTTTACAATCGTTCGATGCGAAAATTTTGTGACTTTCGCCAATACGATATTATCGTGACTAAAACATTTTTTTCGTAAGCATTTTTGTGATATTTGCAATCATCAGAAATTTTCGTATCCAATCCGAATTTTTCCCATTCAGGATTTGAACTCGTGATTTGATAAATCTGCCCCTTTGTTTAATCTGAATTTGATATATAGGTATGGCTAAATGGCCCTCCATACTACTAAATGTGCTGAGTACTTCATGTGATTAAAAGGGGGATAAACAGATAAAAGGCCTTTACTATGAGCAGGGCACACGTGTTAGGGCACTAAGGAACATAAAATTGCACCCATTAAAGCCTATACACAATACACTTTTGCCACTATCCATAGCAAGAGCAGACCATGCACCTTGTGCAAGGATCAGAGTTCAGCTGTTGAAGGTGAAAGGGAGCCCTGTAGCAGACATTAGGCCAGATTCAACTTAGCGAGAAAAAAGTTTATCACATGAAAACATATGACAAGATTCAATTTGAGATGCAGTTCAGTTTAGAAAACCTTATCTCCCTGTTTATCATGTGAAAACTGCCTTGATTGTCTGGGTCAAAACTGCCTTGACTGGTTTTCCCAATTTGGAAAACTGCACAGTTTTCAATGTTGTGTCGATCAGCCATTCGCCGATCACCACACCATTGCCCTGCCCATTAGGAGAATAGTTTTTTCTCCTTGAATGAATCTCGTCCATAAGTTTTTACGTGATAAACCATCAGATAACTTTTTCTCACTGAACTGAATCTGGCCTGCTATGTGCAAGCCACATTCTGGCTGCCATTCTAGTGTGCAGGACTGGCAGGTGCTACCCCTGCACAGACAGGTGGAATTCTTTTAGACAAAAACATGGCATTCATGAATTTTTTGTACTTTGCACCTTTATATCTGTAATTAATGTAAACTTAAATTTTTAGTTGTCATTAAATAATAAATGCAGTCAGGGTTGGACTGGGCCGCCGGGACACTAGGAGAAATCCCGGTGGATCCCGGAGGCCCAGACCCGACCCCTGCCCGACTGTTCCTCACCTGACGCGTTAAATTTATGTGCGCTCAGGGAGGACATCGGGTGTGGGACCCTGCGGGGGGTTGGGGGGGGGGTTAGGGGACACGGCCTGCGGGGGCACCTGCAGGGCCCCTGGGGCGGGAGCCCTGGTGGGCCCTGCACCCCCCAGTCTGACCCTGAATGCAGTGCAACAAAGCAATCAAATGTTCATATAGTCTAAAAAGTGTGACACGAGTTTGTTCAATGTGACTTTAAGTGACAGACAGAGAAACAGAAGACAAAATGACAGATAAAAGACACATAAAAGAGTTGTCAAGCTTATATATAAGCAAATATTGCATATATTGATGCCATTCATTAAAGGTACTTTCAATCAAACAGGCTCTTTGCACTTCTGTATATTTGCACTAAACAAAAACAAAAAAACTTTGTACATGCAATAGGGTTTGCTTGGGTTCTTGGCATGCAATTGCGGGTGATTTGTGCCCAAAATTGCACTTTGAACACTGCACTTCAGTTGTAAATAGTATTTTGGATGTTCAAATAATCATGCCATGCAGCAGTTATTTTGTCCCAGGTTAACACACTTTTTACTGTAAGCAGATTAGAAAAAGGGTTATTCAACCAGAAAATTTCAACATAATGAAAGTTTGCTACTCTGTTCAGGATAATCAAAGATTATAACAGACTGCCCTGCCACAGAGCACCTCAGCAATCGTCAGTCACCCCGTTGCTAAAATCACATAAGTGGAAGGTACATTATGCCCCAGCACCAAGTGATATCATTTGGTAAGTCTTGATTTGCACTTAACTCTGATTAATCAGTTTGCCTAGGGATTGGGCACACAGGCTTTTGATGTTATTAATCACTGGTTCTATCTCAGGGAGAACCTGGCGGTGTCTGGAGCATTGTGGTGGTTTCGGTTCTTGGCTTTGAACCTGTTGCTGTTTGTTCTGCTCTTCTTCTTGACAACACCTGCTGTCATAGTCAGCACCATGGACAGATTCAATGTTACTTACCCAGTGGAGAAACTGCGAGTGAGTGCGGCTGCTCCAAGATATTCCCAAAGGTGGATTCTAAAGCAACTACCTCACACAGAACATGGCGCCACCCTTACTTGTGCTCCATGCATGTGTGAGCATATGGCAGCAAAACATTTCAGCTGTACAAATTCCCAGTGCACTGTTACCAGATTACACGTTTCTCTTTTTTTTGTTTTTATTTTTTATCTCTGTTGTCTTGCCAATGTTTGTACTGCCATTACTTGTATTCTGATTTTAGCTCTCTCTTTTCAACAGAACAGTAATCTGAGTCCATATGCCTCTGTAGCCTGTGTAGCCTGTGACCACCATATTTAGTATGCCACCCTTTTCCACAAATTCATCTTAGTCATGCATTCCTTGAAGTATCTCCCGCTACGTGGGCACCTTGGCACTTAAATCATATACCCACACTACACTCCTAATGATTTTATTCTGTTCTCTGCACTGCCCCAGTGAACATCACTGCACATATTTGAAATTCTCTCTATCCACAGGTATCATTCTCTCCTTTTTTATATTCAAAATCTAAATGGCTATCCTCTAGCTCTATCTTCAAACACTGTGTGCCAGCCTCTCACCGTTCTCCCTTCTGCCCACCATCGACCCCGGCAGAATTACACACTTATTTTAAATCATTTTAAATTGTATGCACTGCGTATCACCTTTCTTTTCCCAGAGATATACTCCACATATTTATCCTCATTATGTTACACTCTTCTCTGTGTGCTTATGGATCACTTCTCTGTATTTCTCTTTCGTTCCCACAGAACCCTGTTATCACTCAATTCCTTCCAACGTTTCTCCTCTGGATGTTTTCTGTGTGCCTCCCTTTCTTGGTTTACTATTCAGCTTTCTTCGAATGTCACTGGACAAGGTAACAATAAGATCACAATTGTAGCCCTTTCTATCTTTTTGTTTCTTTCAACCCCCTCATAGTTTTACCTAAATCGCATCTCTATATTCTTACCTTTTTGTATTTCCTCTGCTTGGTTCTTTTTTCCCATATGTATTTCTAACAATATTTCATTTTTTTTCAGATCCAGTGAAAACCAGCACACAATGCACAAATGCTATTTCTTTCTTGTATTCATGGTTATTGTCTTGCCTTCTCTGGGTCTAACAAGGTATGCAAGCTCACCTAAACGGAGCACAGATCCTTGACTTATATTTTCTTTCAAATTCATTAAATTTCAGCAATTTAATCCTTCATGATCTAATCAACCAGTTACATTTCTACCTCTTGAAGGTACATGCACTTAAATATGTTTCCAACTTGTTCTTGATTCTGCATTAGTCTGTTCTTTCTCCCCAATGCATTGTGCTTTCTCGTTCTAAACCTGCGGACTGCATGTTGAATCTAGTGCAATCTAGGCCGTGCTAAACTCAAAAGTGATGGACGGGCGGACGGGCGGACGGGCAAACGGGCGGGGGGGGGGGGGGTGGGTCAGAATAACCTTTGTAGTAAGTAATACTGAAGGCTGATACTTACTTTGGCACTAGTATAAAATGGGAAACACTTGAATGAGTGGAAGAGGTTTTAGGTGTAAATGGAAAAAAGATTAAGAATTGGGGAAAGAGTAGGGATAACCTTTATACTATAGAAAAAGTGAAGGATAGATTAACATAAATAAAAGTAATTACAAATAAATAAATATCAATAAAAATAAATACATTAAAAGTTTATTTAAGTAGGTAGAATTAGAAAGCAGATGGGAGCAGTGAACAGTAAGAAAAGACACTAACAGGGTTGGCAAATTTGCTTCACATTGGTAAAAAACTCTTTTCTCCATGTAAAATAAAAAAGTGAATATTCAACAATTTACCAAGTGCACAAGAATAAATTTGGCCAAAAGAAATTCCTCCAGGTTCAGGCTTTTGGACTGCCATTATAAAGAGTGCAGCTACTTTTCCATCTCATATTCTACGTATTGTCAGTGCTAATTCACCACATACATCATTTCTTTATGGCAAAAATTTTGAATATTTTCTCCAGTACAATTTATATGGGGGGAATACTCTGGAAAATTATTATTATTATTTGTCATTGCACCCTTGCATTGTCTTCTTTTTCTAACCACAGTGTTTTTCTGTTATAGTTTGAATCTATTCTTTCGCTGGTTGTTTGACATTCACTTTTTGGATGAAGCAAACATAAAATTCCAGTAAGTTTTTTCAAGAATGTTTATGACTTCAAACTAAAGCTTCTCTCACTGCCAACGCATCTTAAAGGGGAAGTATATCATCTTTATCAGCATGTCCACAAGTGAACCTTAGTTAACTAAAACCGCTTATAGTTTTATTGAAATTACTGGTTTAAATATTCCTTAGTTCCTTTTTTCTTGTTAATATTGGTGTTTTTTGTTGATTTAGCTGACATAGCATAGCTTTTTATTATGGCTTAAACATGTATTCTATCTGAGCAATCTGAACTCATGATGAAAAACACTTGCAGTTATTATTTCTCCAATATTGTCCTGTAACTTGAAGAATACATACCACTCACAGTGTGCTACCTGCAACTTTACTCTCTGCTATGTAGTCCTTGGCCAGCTGTCTCTAGGAGCTTTACAGCCCTTATGGGATGTTTATTGTAAATGGTTTTTCAATTGCATTATTGTATTTTAACAGTGTCCTCAACTCTAAGCTGTGTTCCAATTGTTACTTTTTTCCCCTCAGGTGTGTTTTCCTTCCCAATAATGGGGCATTCTTTGTGAACTATGTGATCACAGCCAGTCTCATTGGCACTGCCATGGAGTTGCTTCGATTCCCAGGGCTCACAGTGTATGCAGCACGTCTTTGCCTTGCTAGGACAGAGCCAGATCGCCTTCATGTTAAACGGGTACGTACATAAACCGAGGCAATAATACGCAATGCAGAATGTTTGTAAACAAAAGATAATTTTCTTGGCTTTTGTGTACTCTTAACATCTCATCCTAACTGTACTTGTAAAGGAGAACTATAGTTAATATAACTGGTGGTTGCCAAAATGTTACAGGGGCACCTGGTGGGGGGTGTGGGGGGCACCTGGGTTGGCAGCCCCAGTGGACCCCGCACACCCCAGTCTGACCCTACTCCCCAGTGATTTTAACTTTTATTCCCCTTCAATAGCAAATGCTAACTTTGTTGCTACTCTGCCTTTCTATAAAACTTTTTAATATATTCTTTATTCAATAAAGTTTTTACAAATTTTCAAAATGTACACAGTGCAAAAAATAGGAATTGTACAAGTGCAGAAAATGCAAATATGCAATTCTTGCATAAACATTAGTGAAGATTAGCAAGGGGTTGAGGATTAAAATAGAAGGTAGGAAAGTGGAGAATATGGGTCCAGGTATGTCATAGACTGTGAGGTAATAGGAAGACAGCTAACATTGAAGAACTCTAAATAAAAGGAATGGAGTAGACAAGCCCAATAACATATTATAAAGCAAAGTGAGATGTAACACTTCCAGCTTTACATAAGCAAATAAATATTTCTTTTTCTGCAGAACCAAGCCTATGAGTTCCAGTTCGGACTTGAGTATGCTTGGACCACATGTGTCTTCTCTGTGGTTATGGCATACAGCATTACATGTCCTGTAATTGTTCCTTTTGGTGAGTGTACAGATTAGTTTGCTGTGTCTTGCCAGTGTGGTGTTGCCATGGAACCATTTCTCTTTATTATTGCATCTATTTGTGCCATTATGGTTACTGTGCCTAATGATGCCATGCCATGTCTTTACTTGCTTGACATGCCTCTGCCACCACATTAACCATGCCCATGTACCAAGGTCTGTGTATTATGTAGCTCTGCTTGTATGGCAGGTGTCACGGCCATCTTTATGACTTGCCTATGTAAAACATCTCTTTGTGCTGTACTTGTATCACACTTAAGTTTAAGTTTTGTCCTACTTCTCCATTATAGCTTTTCTTATTGTATTTTACCATTTCTCTGTTATCTCTTTTGTACCACAATCTTTGAAATGTCTTTTTTTTTCTAAGTTTTATGTTCTTGTTCCCACTTTTTACAGGACTCATATACATGCTTCTGAAGCATATGACCGATAGATATAACATATACTATGCCTACATTCCTACAAAGCTGAGTCCTGGACTGCACAAGGCAGCTGCCTACCAAATGCTTGCAGCTCCTGTACTTTGCATATTCTGGTTATTGTTCTTCTCAGTACTGCGTCTGGGTAAGCAAGACTACCCCTGTAATCTTTCCCCTTCACATCTCATTTTACATGCCCCCATTTATTGTACCACTCCGTTATTTGAATCTCTTGAATTTATTTATTACATATTTTGTAATTGGAAATTTACAGTATTGAAAATGTACTTTGATGTTAGATGCACTGTTATGCAATGCCATGTTTAAGTTATGTTTAAGTAGTCACCCAATTCATTTGCTGTTGAGCTTTCTGTGCACTAATAAACTTAAAGATTGTGTTTATTTTTTGTTAGAAAGATATTTATATAAATTTACAGTAGTTTAAAAGGGTCTGTCTGTTTTTCTACACTTATTCTTCCTATTACCACTTACTTGGAAATCAGTAAATGTTGCATTGTAACCTACTGTCAAATTGCCTGACATGTAATCCACTTATCCATCTACCATATATATCTTACTTTTCCCTTCTCTGCTTATTCTCATTTTAGGTTCCACGCACCCAGTCACTTTGTTTACCTTTGCTGTCCTCCTCTTTTGTTTACTTTTCTCTACTTTTGGGCTTTGTCTCAAGAAGCTGCAACCAAACAGACCATCCAGTTATCAGGTATGAATAATCCTGTTGTTCCCATCTTAGCTTGGCAACACACAAAGAAGCTTAGAGGAATTCAGGTTCTGGCACCATATGGTTCAGCCTATAAGGCATTGCCAATTGGATATTAAAGCCATTAAAATAATTGTTTTTCTTTATGGCAGCATATTTCTTAATCTATTTTTTCAACACTATTCAATTCTTAATAATTTGACAGCTGACTTGCTGACATAATTGCAGAGGTGACTAGTGTAGTTTTAGTAGTACAGTGCTTTCGGGTAATTTCAGGAGTAACAAGACACACATAAGGGTATAAATCATACATTGTTAAAAAGGCAGTGTAGATAACATAGTTTTTCATTAGATGGTAATGCAGGAAACTGGTCATTCAGAGGGGCCAGGTTCATTTTGGATAGGGTTTCAGGAGCACTCACTTGTCATTGCAGTGTAGTGTGGGGACTTCAAGCCAAGGGCTCAATACCAAGCTATACAACTTGGATATTGGTCCTTTAGTGTATGCAGTTTGAATGCTAGTAATGCAGGGGCTAGTTTCAAGGGTAGGGTACCCAGTGGGGTATACTGCTGACAGAACATGGCATGAAAGCTGGCTGACAATAAATTGTACCAATGTTTATCCCAGATGTCTGAACCCAATGAGGGGATCATCCAAGATACAGAACGAAGCAGCATATCCTCCACAATCCAGTCCAATGTAAGTAACAGAGGCTTGTGTTCTGTTCACCCACTTATGTGTCTCTAACAACATGTGAGTCAGTATTGATCCCTGAAACAAAAAGTGTATATAAGTATAATGGTAGTCATTATTGTTTATGATAAATTTAATGCAAGGAACCCCAGCTCACAGGTAAAATGCATTAGGGTGCTGGAGTGTTTCTTGCATGGCTATTTAGTAGGGGTGCCGTCCCCCTATACTCTGTTAGCAATGGGTTACTTATTTTTGAGAGGTCGGGTGTGCGTATGAGGAAATTTTTAAAATATTAGCATGTCTTCTTTCATAAGGGTAATGTCCTATAGGGAGATTAGTCCCCCCCACCTCAAAAGCCTTTCCAGCGGCAATAACTTTGCATCACTTCAGTTTTCACTTCAGCATGATTTGTGAGCTCAGCATGTTGTCTATAAAATCTTCTCTTAATCATCCTCTCATAGTGTTCTTGTCCTAGGATTAGTTTATTATCTTCTGTCCTTTTCCAGGTGTTTGTAGCTTCTGTCCTGCAAGAGCAAGAGCTTTCTCCATTGGCCTCCCCTGCACATGCCTCATATGGAGCACTGGAGACCCGCACAGACACTCCTGGTGATGAGCAGGAGACAACCCCTGAGTCCATGGTGGGGGATACCTGCCACTGAGTAAATCTAAGGAGTGCCAAACATGACAAGTTGTAGCACGCTCGAAGGATATTGGCAGTGCTTATATTTGGTTTTATTTCTTTATTTTCTAAAGACTTTGTGAGCCAGTAGCAAGCTTCTCCTTGTCCGTGCATGGGCATAAGAGTCTTTCTGTGGGCCAGTTTTAGACAGTCTTTGTCTATATCTTGGCAAAGTTAAGTCAGTAATTGGAGACCAGCACTGAGCTCCTCTCAGGAAAGTGTGGGCGAGAATTGGAGCCGTTCTCCTTGGCAGTGTGTGTGCTATAAAGGAGCTTTGAGCCTGGGCAAAATGCAGACCAGTTTGTTATGAGCAGTACATGGATCATTCTCAGACCAGTGAATTAATTTTCTTAAAATGTTACATGGGTCAGTTCCACTGTAATGGTGCATGTCCATTCAGTATTAACAAGCAAGAGCAAACACAAGACAAATGCCGTTTTGTGATTAACAGCAGCTATTATTTTATGCTGCATTGTTTGTAAAGGGATTCACTAAAATAACTGAGTACTAGTATAAATAGTTCTCTTTATATATTCATTTTGTTGCTGTGTAACAATGCAAAGCGATGCAATTGCCAGTGAGTTGTCAGTCCCATGGTAAATTCAGTATTCAAGAGATCCAGACACTCTACTCTGTCACTGGAACTCCAGTACAAGCTGCATTAGAGACTCATTGCCGGTCTAACCAGCTGCTGCTGCTGCTTATTTCATAATCCTTGCTGATATTTGTCAGGAATGGCGTGAGTAGCAAGACACAGACCCATCATTACAGTACATTGTTATCCATTTAAATGCTCACTAATCAGAAAATCTGAACCTAAAGACATTTGCCTTTATTGAAATGTAAATTGTATTGTTATATAAAACAGAATCACTTTAAGATGCCTTAATATCTACTAGCAAGCTGTGCCCAAGGATCTACAATAGAGACATTATTGTACAGAGAGCTGAGATGTGAAATCTGTAATGTCCTTTGGAGCAGAATGTGACTATGTTGAATCTCTGGGATGTATATACTGTACCACCACTAATTTCTTCATTTTACCCAATCTATCACACATTGTCTTTCTGCTGTCAGTGGCAAATATAGTAGTTACTTGTTCTGCAGAAGAAAATCCTTTTTAGGATTCCCCTCTCTAACATACAGTTATTGGAAAAATATGCTTCAGCCAGGACCCCCATCTGACTCTCCATGCTCCTGAGGCCCCTGTAGCCCTGAGTTTCATTCAGTAGCACTAACTCATAAACTGCCTTTCTGCTCTCTCACAGACATACTGGGAACACATTTAATAAGGAGGCACAGAGCATTTAACCATTCAAAATATGTAACTTTATTAATCACAATGTACGTGAAGGGTTAGTGAGTGAGGGAAAATAATGCATGTGTTTCATATCTCCCAACAGACACTTCATCAGACATAGAAAATAACATTTGCAGTTTTGATACTCACTTATTGTAATACAATTCCATTGACATTTCTGGGATACCATTGGGAATGCTTGTTACCTGAGGTTTTCCAGGGGATATTTGCGCAATTTTTATAGCATGAAGTAAACCTAATGGGGTTGTTTTGCCACCAATATGGATTCATGCAGTTTAGTTACCATCAATTACAAGGTACTGTTTTATTATTCCAGAAAAAAAAGGAAGTAGTTTTTAAAAATGAGATTTATTTGTGTGAGTTGTCAGCCTTTCCATAAATCTGGCTAAGGGGTTCCAGATATCATATCTTTACATTGTGAAGCACCAAGCAGCAGGGTATAGAGAAGAGCCATTGCTAGTACTTCAGCTTTCATACAGCCATTTCTTTTATATTGCTAATTTTACTGGCAGCTACTGCATCCCTTTAGTTTCCATAAAAGTGTAAGACTGAAGTGTAGAGGTCACGGTGCAGAAGGGGGTGGAACTATGGCACTTTCCATAGCTAGATTGTCATAAAAGTAGCAAGGAATATACAGAAACAAAAACAGAAGGCAGGCACATCTGGTAACCGAAAAATGTGAATAAAGTCTGGAACGGCAGCTTGTAGTCTTGATAAAAGTTAATGTTTTATTTCAATCCATATAAAACAACAACAGCAGTAGCCTTACACCTTTCGTACCTAGAGGGTACTTAGTCATAGGCTGCTTTTTCATCACAAAGACATACACTATTTAAAGTCCTGGTGGCCAATCAGGAAATCCCACAAAGGATAGGCCAATCACATTATACTTTTCATTTATTTGCACAACCAATTGTAAAGAGTCACAAAGTAGCCAATCACCTTAGTAGAGAAAAAAACTTTAGTGATGAGTCATAAGTAATTTTTTCTCTACTTTCTCTGCCATGTGCAGTAGTCAGTTGCTTGAGGAGCCAATGAACCTGTCTGTATGTTTTTGAAGTGTGGAAGGAAACCAGAAAATACGGAGGAAGCCCATAAGGACAAAATGACACTATACAGTCTCCTTGCAGATAAAAAGAGGCCCGGCCCAATCTAGCCCAGGTCCCCAGCACTACATAAGCACGTCCTGCACACTCCATAATACCATTAAATGGCTCCTTTTTCTTTCATTTCTAGGCACACACGTTCCGCTTCACACATACATATACACTACCTCTATTTGCCAGCCTAATTCTGCATTCCATCACCACACCTTATTAATATTCAGCTGTAATATACACACTTGCCACAAGGGGCATTCAAGTGCCACTGGTCCTTGAAGCTACCAATGATTGAATGTTAATGTTAGATGCAAGCCTTCCAGACTACCTTTAATTCTAGAATAAGAAGTTGGTTTATTGGCAGGTGCAGGATTGAGGTGTCACTTACTCTTGGGGGTGATGGCACAAACTATATTTGTTGAGTTAAAGTGCTGTTGAAACTGGTGTAAATACAATCTCGATATTCACAGAAATCTGCCAAAATTCTGATTTAACTTTAACCACTTTTCATTAATGGTGCAAGAAAGACAGCTTACAGAAACTTGAATATGTCATTAAAACAAAACAAAAAAGAGAAGAAAATAACAGAAGCAAATACACAGAAAATAACATTTTAATGACATTTTTAAAATGGAGTAAAGATAAATTATCTGTGCCCCCATATTATGCCCAGAACTATGGAGCTGCTCAGCGGTGTTTCCCACCACCTTTAGCGGTGTCGCTTCTGTGTACATACAGACTGGGAGCAAATTTGGGCTCAAAACTGGGATCTTAGGCTTCTGCACATGTTCATAGTAGAGTTTTATGATGGGAAAGGAAGTTACATGGCCTACGATGGTGGTGTGACTGCAGTTCTGGATGCACAAAGGGCCACAGTTCATACGGTACAAGTGTGGCTGGGGAGAGGGCATGACAGATTTGTGCACTGGCACTAAAAGTAGAAATTTGCCTGGTTTCACGTCACCTTTATCAGAAGACAACACCTAACAGGCTGGGACGCTGCTGAGAAGCTCGCCTCAGGCAGCAGCACCATGAGGCTACCAGGGGTGGCAAAAAGCTGCTCCTAGTAACTTCAAGAACCGAGATTCAATACCAGGACCATCAGGTGACTAAAGACCCACTAAGCTACTTAGTAGCAGCTACTTGTCGAGGCTACTTAACACCAGAAAACACCCTGCCATAGACAATACTGAGAATTGCCTCTGCTAAAACACACACAGAGACAATTATCAGTAAATGATCAGCAGTGTCTATTTTTGTAGCTGCTACTAGTAGCTATGTGTGTCTTCACCCTTAGAGGGGACAGACTGGGCATCCACAGTGTTTTACCTAACTTGGGAAGCTGGGTATTTGATAACTATGTTGGTGTTCACTGAAAGAGAATGCTACTGTATAATTATACTCCTTTTCTAAAAGCCAAGGGCACCTATTAGATGTTTTTACCAAGGGCCAGCCCTGACAGCTGGAATTGCTTTGGTACCTACACCCTGGATGCCAGAGATCTGTATTCATTCTATTTTCTGTCTCATTCATTGTTTTATCTCTTCTCCTCAATATCTCCTTCCTCCATGGCTGTGTATTTATCCGTGCATGGGGAGAGGCCCATTTTGCATTTGAAAAAAATATTAAAGAAGTTGCTGATTTTTGCCAAATATAATTTTGAATGAAACTGGTGTTTGTTTTTAGTAATGTATGCAATGTATGCTAAAGCAACACTGTTTTGTATGTTTTGCAATTTACACTGTCACTGAGGATATATTCTGGGTAAGGGGTTTACTGTGAAATTTGGAGCTTAGGTAGGCGGGTTGGCATTCATTATTTAACATCATACAGACCTGTCCTAAAAAGCAGTGGGCAGTCATGCATAATGACAATACATAAATGTGTACCCTCCCATGAAACCCTGCAATGTTGCACCTTTAAGGCAATGCCAAGACTCTTCCTCTTGCCATTTGCTTCTGTACTCAGCGCCCAGACTGCCATCATTTGCAATTTCATTAAAGAAAATTACAGTGAGGGGTACAGCTGTCTGGAAATGTTGTTACATACGTTGTTGCATTGCACAGAAATGCAAAATTTTACTCACCATTCTCTTTGGCTGTTTCACAGGCTGTTCAAGCCTAACAGCTTGCCTCAGCATCTGCACAAACAGGCGCGGTATCAGCCTGTGCCCACACACATGGAGCGGATTTTGGTGTGGAAATGCAGAGTATTAATTTTCTTGTTCTATGTTTAGTCAGTATCAGTGTGCCAGTTCTTTAATTTCTCCTTCCAGTCTCAGGGCCACATGCAGACCCTTGCTCCACATTGCTCAATAGCAGCCTGTGCCTTGTACTACAACATTGCATAATACCAGCCATCTTCCTGTTGAATATACAGTTCTGCCTCAGCGAGATCAGCCCAAGCACCTTGCTGGCTTGTTATAAAGGGATTATAATAAGATAAAAGGGTTATGAAAAGTGACCAGAAAGGTTGTGGCTGGACAAAGAGAGCAAATGGGTCCAAACATGTTGCAAAATGTCATCAGCTGATGTACAACATCTGTATATTTGTATAAATGTATGGTGATTGGCAGATCGATGTAAGGAGGGAAGGGTCCTGCTAACTTAGTAGTATGGGGCCCATGATTACTGTTGGCAGGTCTGATTGTCTGAACAAAGCAGTACTGAGTCTTTTGTGTTTGGTAGCAGCTTAGATAATATATACTTGCCTCAAAAAGTTAGTTAAAAAGTTAGTTTGGACTTTCTTTCTTTATTATCTAATATCCAGGCAATGGGGAGAGAAGGAGGGGGCTGTTCATGGCACACAATGGGAAACCTTAGAGCAGGGGTCCTCAAACTACGGCCCGCGGGCCGGATGCAGCCCCCTGTGGCCATTTACCCACCCCCCCGCCATAGTTTGAGGCCAGCAGAATACAAATGTGCCTTGAATTCATGTACCCAAATAATGACAGTGCAGTAAGGCAAGGCTGCCATATCTTCCCCACTGTAGCACAGGCAATCAAATGCTCAATGCCCATAGTTCCCAGGAGACAAGCATAAAAAGAAGTATCCACTGGGAAAACCTTTCTACCAACAAAGGCAAAGACTGGAAATTCCAGACATTTCTGCCATATTATACATTACCATGTTATGCCTTTTCCCATGATGTATTCATACAGGGTTATGTGTAAAATACAAGCACACATGAAGAGGTGGAATAATAGATGGCTCACAATTAAGCAAATTAAAATGGTAACGCCAGGTGTGAGACCCCCTGATTTGTTGCAGGGGAAGTGGTGCCGGTGCAATGTAGATACATCACTGCATACACATTGAGATCTGTGATTGGCTAAGCCATCAAACATAAGGATTGCTGCCCGATTTGGCCACAATCAAGCGAAGCCCAATCAGATCACTGAGCTACAGCTGCACCGACATTTGGTACAGTCCTTGCCCAGCGGGGTGCCCCATAGATGTTGGGGAAGCAGTCTCAAGTGCCCCATACACAGGCTGACTTGTTCTGGAGGCAGGGCCGCTGCTCCCTATAAGCAGAGTACTCAGTCTGCATAGGGCACCAACTCCCAGGGGGGCAACATCCCAGCTGCTCCAAAAAAAAAACATTTTTATATATTATAACCCCAACACTGTCCCGCCGGTTTTTATAGCGCATCCTGCTGTCCCGGATAGTTCAATCAATCTATGGGGGCAATTCGGGGAACTGTGTGTGTGTCTTCCGTAAAATTTGGGGGAGGGGGCACAAAAGTAAATTTCTGCTTAGGGCACCCATTTGGCCAGCAGCAGCCCTGTCTGGACCCAGTCACAGAAGCATTAACCATCTTCAGTCCTAGTGGGGCCCAGACCAAAGCTGAATCTGTGTAGGTTCTCACTCCCATTAGACCAACAGTCATAAAGGACGTGTCAACCCCAAAAATAATTTTTTGCCTAATAGAAGAAAATGTAATTCTAAGCAACTTTCCAATATCAATGTATTAAAAATTATTAGTTCTTTAAAAGTGATTTGGAAATGTAAGTGCTATTGAAAGCAGCATTTGCTGAACTCCTTGTTGCAAGTGCCAGGCTCCCCCAGCGAGTCAGGTCTGTCAGGCCTACTGCCTTGTGTTACATTGTCTCATATGCCGGAGCCCCCAGGGCAGGGAATAGAAAGGACAGGCAGACATTGCTTCTAATAGCAATTATATATACAAATAACTAAAAAAAAACAATTACAAATATGTGATGAATGTAAATCGCAAAGTTGCTTAGAATGAAGACTCTTTTATTAGGCAAAATCTTATTATGGGGGTTTATGTACTTTTAAGGGCTGCTGTTTCCATCTTAGCGTTCTGTCACTACCTTGCCTTTCAGGCTCCATTTTGCCCTGTAGTCTCCAACTTGGCTTACTGTCTCCATCTAAGCAACTGTATCAATCTTGCCCTACTGTCTCCATCTTGCCCTACTGTCTCCATCTTGCCCTACTGTCTCCATCTTGCCCTACTGTCTCCTTCTTTCCCTACTGTCTCCTTCTTGCCCTACTGTCTCCTTCTTGCCCTACTGTCTCCATCTTGCGCTACTGTCTCCATCTTGCCCTATTGTCTCTATCTTGCTCTGCTATCAGTATCTTGCCTTACTGTCTCCATCTTGCCCTACTGCCTCTAACTTGCCCTACTGCCTTCATCTTGCCCTACTGCCTCTAACTTGCCCTACTGTCTCCATCTTGCCCTACTGTCTCCATCTTGCCCTATTGTCTCTATCTTGCCCTGCTATCAGGATCTTGCCTACTGTCTCCATCTTGCCCTACTGTCTCCAACTTTCCCTACTGCCTCTATCTTGCCCTACTGTCTCCATCTCATCCTACTGTCTCTATCTTGCCCTACTGTCTCTATCTTGCCCTATTGTCTCTATCTTGCCCTGCTATCAGTATCTTGCCTACTGACTCCATCTCATCCTACTGTCTCTATCTTGCCCTACTGTCTCTATCTTGCCCTGTTATCAGTATCTTGCCTACTGCCTCCACCTTGCCCTGCTGTCAGTAACTTGCCCTACTGCCTCCATCTTGTACTACTGTCTAAATTCTGCCCTATTGTCTCCTATTGTCTTTCCAGATATAGAGTTGTGCATAAATAAGCAATGTGCCATTCTGCAGCTCCACTGAGGGAAGCCATTTTGGGACATTAGATACTCTTTGAAGTGCAAACAACTATGGTATTATACCCCTCCAGCTGTGTGCCTAGGGGAATCATGATCAAACAGCAGTATAAGTGGAACTTTAATGGTAAGTTGAGCCATCTGGTGTTACATAACTTATTTCCCCATCAGTCAAGGTTACTCAGCACTTTCCCTTTGCCTTTATGTTCCTGTGTGTGTAATAAGCAGCTGTTGCCACTGGGTGGCAGACCTGAGACAGCTGTAAATGTGCAGCTCAGTCCTGCCTTACGGCTGTTGTTGGACTGAAACTACCAGCATTCTCCTGCACTTTATCCTGGGCTAAAGCATGCTGGGAGCTGTAGTACAGCAGAGTCAGGGATGGATTATTAAAGTAACACTGTTTCATATGAAACACATTGGGGAGCAGATGAGTGTCTACTCAGATGAGTGGCCATGTGGCTTATTTTATTAATAGCCGTTTCATAAAACAGCTCACTTAATGCAAGAAGCTCCTTTAATGAGAATACTCTCTGCTTTGCGTACCTGCTCTCATGTATCACAGAATCAGCAATGGAGACTGGAGGGTATTTCTACATGGCCAAACTACAACTCCCAGAACAGATCAGATAAACCCACATCAACTCTATGCTGGGGGAAATGGTGATATCTGAAGGGCAAGAGTGAGCACTGACCATAGGCGGATTTTCAATAAGGCTGAAGGCTAAGCCTCCCCAAACCTACTTTGGCACCTTAAAACCTGGCTCCGTTTCTGCTCGACTGCCCTACAAATCTTCTCCGGGTTCTGCAGAAATCAGCTGTGCTTTGACTGGATCTTTCTTCTTGTGGATTGTCCAATCAGAGCACAGCTTTCTTGACAGGCAGTAAAATTGACCAGTCAAGGCGCAGATGCAGACAGGGATCGGGAGATTTTGCAAACTGAAGGCAGTGCAGAATTGAAGACTAAAAAAAGAAGAATCTGCAGGCTGTAAACTTTACCCAAGAACCAACTTTGAACTTTTGCTGCAGTTTTCATCCCACAGGCACTATACACAGGTTATATGTTCTAAAGACTGACCCACTAGCTGAATTTAAATTGTTTTTTCTATAATATCCCTATCCCCTACCCTAACAGATGGAGGGTAAGTTAACTTTTCCCCCTGACAAAGCTTATTGTGCTTTTATATATTTGTTATGGTTTTTTGCACTTTCTATTTTTATTTTACTTTTGTCATTGTTTTTTTCCTTTCTAGTTCGTTACAGTGGAGGCAATGTTGTGTATCAGTGCCAGTGTTATACTGCCAGGGCCTGAATATCTGCCATCTGTACCCACTGCTCCTCATGGCATATAATGTGCTGGTTTTGTATATAAAGATTGTGTCTCACTGCATATAATGTGCTGGTTTTGTATATAAAGATTGTGTCTCACTGCATATAATGTGCTGGTTTTGTATATAAAGATTGTGTCTCACTGCATATAATGTGCTGGTTTTGTATGTACAGACTGTGGGCCCGAAATAAGGAGTGCTATTTATAGCATGCGTTAAAAATCTTATCACTTCTTATTTTTTGCTCGATTCACTAAAAGGACACTTGTCATAATTAAGAAGCGATGTTCTTGGCGTTATTTATCTTGCAACGACATATTTTCAAGCAACGTGCTGCGTAATATGTTGTGCGCTGCGTAATATATTGCTTGAAAATATGTCGTCGCAAGATAAATAACGCCAAGAACATCGCTTCTTAATTATGACAAGTGTCCTTTTAGTGAATCGAGCGAAAAATAAGAAGTGATAAGATTTTTAATGCATGCTATAAATAGCACTCCTTATTTCGGACTTTAGTGAATCAGGCCCTGTGTCTCACTGCATATAATGTGCTGGTTTTGTATATACAGACTGCGTCTCACTGCATATAATGTGCTGGTTTTGTATATAAAGATTGTGTCTCACTGCATATAATGTGCTGGTTTTGTATATACAGACTGTGTCTCACTGCATATAATGTGCTGGTTTTGTATATACAGACTGCGTCTCACTGCATATAATGTGCTGGTTTTGTATATAAAGACTGCGTCTCACTGCATATAATGTGCTAGTTTTGTATATAAAGACTGCGTCTCACTGCATATAATGTGCTAGTTTTGTATATAAAGACTACGTCTCACTGCATATAATGTGCTGGTTTTGTATATAAAGACTGCGTCTCACTGCATATAATGTGCTGGTTTTGTGTATAAAGACTGCGTCTCACTGCATATAATGTGCTGGTTTTGTATATAAAGACTGCGTCTCACTGTATATAATGTGCTGGTTTTGTATATAAGGACTGCGTCTCACTGTATATAATGTGCTGGTTTTGTATGTAAAGACTGCGTCTCACTGTATATAATGTGCTGGTTTTGTGTATAAAGACTGCGTTTCACTGCATATAATGTGCTGGTTTTGTGTATAAAGACTGCGTCTCTCTGTATATAATGTGCTGGTTTTGTGTATAAAGACTGCGTCTCATTGCATATAATGTGCTGGTTTTGTGTATAAAGACTGCGTCTCACTGCATATAATGTGCTGGTTTTGTATATAAAGACTGCGTCTCACTGCATATAATGTGCTGGTTTTGTATATAAAGACTGCGTCTCACTGTATATAATGTGCTGGTTTTGTATATACAGTGGTGTGAAAAACTATTTGCCCCCTTCCTGATTTCTTATTCTTTTGCATGTTTGTCACACAAAATGTTTCTGATCATCAAACACATTTAACTATTAGTCAAAGTAAACACAAAAAGCAGTTTTTAAATGAGGGTTTTTATTATTTAGGGAGAAAAAAAATCCAAACCTACATGGCCCTGTGTGAAAAAGTAATTGCCCCCTGAACCTAATAACTGGTTGGGCCACCCTTAGCAGCAATAACTGCAATCAAGCATTTGCGATAACTTGCAACGAGTCTTTTACAGCGCTCTGGAGGAATTTTGGCCCACTCATCTTTGCAGAATTGTTGTAATTCAGCTTTATTTGAGGGTTTTCTAGCATGAACCGCCTTTTTAAGGTCATGCCACAACATCTCAATAGGATTCAGGTCAGGACTTTGACTAGGCCACTCCAAAGTCTTCATTTTGTTTTTCTTCAGCCATTCAGAGGTGGATTTGCTGGTGTGTTTTGGGTCATTGTCCTGCTGCAGCACCCAAGATCGCTTCAGCTTGAGTTGACGAACAGATGGCCGGATATTCTCCTTCAGGATTTTTTGGTAGACAGTAGAATTCATGGCTCCATCTATCACAGCAAGCCTTCCAGGTCCTGAAGCAGCAAAACAACCCCAGACCATCACACTACCACCACCATATTTTACTGTTGGTATGATGTTCTTTTTCTGAAATGCTGTGTTACTTTTACGCCAGATGTAACGGGACACGCACCTTCCAAAAAGTTCAACTTTTGTCTCGTCGGTATTTTCCCAAAAGTCTTGGCAATCATTGAGAGAGTTTTTTTAGCAAAATTGAGACGAGCCATAATGTTCTTTTTGCTTAAAAGTGGTTTGCGCCTTGGAAATCTGCCATGCAGGCCGTTTTTGCCCAGTCTCTTTCTTATGGTGGAGTCGTGAACACTGACCTTAATTGAGGCAAGTGAGGCCTGCAGTTCTTTAGATGTTGTCCTGGGGTCTTTTGTGGCCTCTCGGATGAGTTGTCTCTGCACTCTTGGGGTAATTTTGGTCGGCCGGCCACTCCTGGGAAGGTTCACCACTGTTCCATGTTTTTGCCATTTGTGGATAATGGCTCTCACTGTGGTTCGCTGGAGTCCCAAAGCTTTAGAAATGGCTTTATAACCTTTACCAGACTGATAGATCTCAATTAATTTTGTTCTCATTTGTTCCTGAATTTCTTTGGATCTTGGCATGATGTCTAGCTTTTGAGGTGCTTTTGGTCTACTTCTCTGTGTCAGGTAGCTCCCATTTAAGTGATTTCTTGATTGAAACAGGTGTGGCAGTAATCAGGCCTGGGGGTGACTACAGAAATTGAACTCAGGTGTGATAAACCACAGTTAAGTTATTTTTTAAGAAGGGGGGGCAATCACTTTTTCACACAGGGCCATGTAGATTTGGAGTTTTTTTTTCTCCATTAATAACGTAAACCTTCATTTAAAAACTGCATTTTGTGTTCAATTATGTTATCTTTGACTAATAGTTAACGGTTTTTGATGAGCAGAAACATTTAAATGTGACAAACATGCAAAAGAATAAGAAATCAGGAAGGCGGCAAATAGTTTTTCACACCACTGTAAAGACTGCGTCTCACTGCATATAATGTGCTGGTTTTGTATATACAGACTGCGTCTCACTGCATATAATGTGCTGGTTTTGTGTATAAAGACTGCGTCTCACTGCATATAATGTATGATGTATCGTGTTATAGACAACAAGAAAAAGGAACTGGCACACCTATATAATAATTAAAAATTAAATTTTTATTAAACTTACATAAAAAATTGATTAAAATCACATACAAGGGAAAGGGGGAAAGTTAAAAATCAAAATGACCCTGTGCTTGTTGGACTGAATAGTTACAATATCACTAGCCTATTTAGGTTTGATACAGTTACAACTTACAATACCCACCACGGGTTGTTTATGTTGCAGGGACCGAAACAGAGTAGCAACTTAATGTGTCTAAACTTCGCTACTGTGCAGGCTCCTCTAAAGCCCGAACTTACATATGTTTCTCCACTAGGGGTCAGGATCAGTGCACTGAGTCCCCTATTGACAGCTGCAGCCAATACGTGCTGCCGAAGAGAAATCTTTCTAGTGAGGATATCTCAACATCAAACGCCCGAATTCTAGGTCGGGTGCAAGTTAATGTCAATTAGCGCAGGTTTTTCTTACTGGATATGTTGGCGGTAAATCTTGCAGGCGGAAATAGGCAAGCCTACCTATGAGGTTAATACAGTCTTAGCCGTTAATCATGCTCATTATATTGGAAGCATCGATCGTGCTAATTAGATTGGAGGCAAGTCTTTTACCCTTAATTCCACCGCTAAGGCTTAGTATAAGGAAAATACAGCCCCCTCTCCTAGTTGCCTAACTGACTGAAATCCGTCAGTTAACGATCGTATCAACGTTCCCCTGATTATCAGTATATACTTATAAATGGATTAACAAACTTGTATATCGGAACTGAATATCTCCGCTCATAGAGATAATCTCCGCACACACCCTTCCTGGGGTTAATTTTTAAATACCATATATCACGGCGTTAGATGCCTCTACTTATACAGAGTATTTTCCACATATACCCTTGCTAGGGTCACTTCATGAATAACACCGGCAGATACAAAGACAGCGTGTTCACCTATTGAGCTACTGCATAAGAGAGACCTTTTACAGAGGATAGTATCCGTGTCTACCTACTTTACAGCATATGCCCCCAGGGAAAACAATCACACAAGAGGACGGGAGTTAATTTCACTCCACGTCAGAGTCTACGAGAGGACCCTATTCCCATAACGGAAGTGGATTAAAATGCCGATCTTCTCACAATTACAACAATTACAACATCTCCGAAAATCACTGCAAGTCCTCATTAACTTTTGGTAATGTAGACTATTATAGCCCCCACCTTTAGATCATCTTAACAATATAAGGCAAGGTCCGACGCGTACCTGTTTACATGCTAGTACTTAACATTATGAGAGTTGATCAGACGTTAGTGCCCTATCTGTCCCTAGCAACCATAAATTGGTGCTTTCAACATTATGTGTCCCTGACTTATCTCGTGCCTACAACCTCATCAGTTTTACCTCGGCACGAGATTCCAACAAACACAGGTCAAAACGCCGACGCGCGTTTCGCAAAGAGCTTTATCAAGGCGAAAATTTTGGTCATTTCCGTGGAGGTAGTTTTAAACCCCTTTTAGCCAATCAAATTACTAGTACCATTTTTAACCAATCATTTTGTATTAGCATGGCCCCCTTTACTTCTTTCTTTCTTTATTTTGTCTATATTGCCTCATCATTAAATAAATCCGTTATGTACATCGTTATTGATATTATAAAAATCATATGACATTGAATAAATCAAAAATCAAAAATTGTTTGTCAGTTTCTTCTTTTGCATTAATTAATCATCATTCTTATTTATTTATTGATTAATATTCATTTTTTATGAAAAGATCATATTGACTCTTATTGTCCTCGGAGTCAAGGTTAGGGTAATATTATATTTATATATGTAAATAGTCTTAGATATTAATCATATCTTATTAAAAATAAGGTTGGATTTCATTCCTCTCTTATCTCTACTCATGGTGGAAGTTTAATTAGTGATTTTACCTCCTGTATAATGTACTTATTTCTACGAACGGTTATGCATATTACTTAAACAGAGAATTGAATGTGCCCATTAATAAAGAGGGATAAGTAAAGTAAACGTAGATGAATGAAAGGTAAAATGCCAAAAACGTTAACTTTGGTCCGGGTTGGAGTCAAAATTGAAAATTCAAAGTGTAGAGTGACAGTGAAAACTATTAAGAGGGAATGGTGATATCCATTGGTGAGAAAGTGTAAAGATTACTTATGATCATTAAAGTGCATATGATAAGGATGAGAATTAATAAATAATTAGAGTATGATAATAGGTGAGGTGCATACAAGTGCACTGATAAAATATTAATAATGTGTTTGGTGTGACCTACACCAGGAAGAAAAAGGAAAGTGAGTGATATAGTCGATAAGATTAATAGTGCTTATCATATGTTCATTAACAATGCTTAAATACTAGATAAATTATTACGTTCGTAAAAATTTGCTAAAATCAATATTCTCGTTTAGACCTTCCGGAGAGAGAGAATTTAAAAGATAAATCCATTTGCTTTCTTTTTTAAGCAGGTGTTCAGTAATGTTGCCCCCACGTATACCTAACGATGCGTGTTCGATAGCCCAAAATTTTAATTGACTGGGATTCGCTTTGTGAAACTTTAGGAAATGACTCGCTACTGTACTTAGAGTTTTGTTATTTAACCTATCCGTTTCTGCATTATTAATAGTGCTGACATGTTTCTGTATTCTCTTGTTTAGAGGCTGTGTTGTCATCCCCACATATTTTTTATTGCAGGGACATTCTAAACAATAGATTACGTTCGTGGTCTTGCAATTTATATAATCATTTATATAATGCACATGTTCAAAGCGATCTTTGAATTTGTTTTGAGTTTTTACCAAATTGCAGGAAATACAATTCCCGCACTTATATGTACCTTTGATTGGAGGTTGCCTATTTTTATTCTGAAAATGACTTCTAGTTAGTTGGTCTCTAAGATTCTGACACCTTCTAAAACAAAAAGATATTTTTTCTGGTAAGATTTTTTTCAACACTGGGTCTTGGCGTACAATAGGCCAGAAAGATTGGACAATTCATTGTAATTCCTGTGTCTGGGGTCCAAATGTAGTCACAAATCTTATTTGGTGGTCATTAGTTGTTTCTGTACACTTAGGTTTTAGTAACTGGTGTCGGTCTGTAATAGCTGCCCTGTGAAATGCTTGTTTCAATATTTTGTTCGGATATCCTCTGCTTTTTAGTCTCTCTTTCAGTTGTTTTGCTCGTAGAGAGAAAGTTTCGTAAGTCATACAGTTTCGTCTCAGAAGTAAAAATTCCCCAATTGGTAAGGATCTTTTAACTGTTTCTTTATGGAAACTTTTATAATGCAAAATTGTGTTAGTTGCTGTCTCTTTCCTATAAAGATCTGTGACAATATTTAAGTGTTCATCTATTGCTATGGTGAGATCCAGAAATGCAATTGATTTTTGTGACACTGTTTTTGTTAATTTTATATTAAGAGAATTACTATTGATAATGTCAAAGAAATCGTCCAATACGTTTAAAGGTCCCTCCCACAAAAAGAAAATATCATCGATATAACGAATCCACAGGGGGATATAGCTTGTGAAGAAATTCAAATCATCAGAAAAGACATAATCATGTTCCCATTTCCCTAGGAACAGGTTGGCATATGTTGGGGCACAGGCCGTGCCCATCGCTGTTCCCTGTACCTGTAGATAGAAACTATTATTAAAAATAAAGTAGTTGTGCTGTAGAATGAAATTCAGCAACTTTATTAAGAAATGCCCCTTATCTTGATCTATCGTGCTGTCTGTGTCCAGAAAGTACTTTACCGCTTCTATACCATCTTGATGTCTAATTGAGGTATATAGTGTCTCAACGTCCAGGGTCACCAGCCATGTGTCTTTGACAACATGAATTCCTTCTAATTTGGCCAAAACCTCTGTAGTGTCTTTGACATATGATGGTAATGCAGTTACATATCTCCTTAGCTGTTGATCTATATATTTACTGGCATTCTCAGTCAAATTGCCGTTCCCTGACACTATGGGTCGGCCAGGAGGTTTTTTGCTATTTTTATGTATCTTAGGCAACAAATAAAATGTGGCGATTCTTGGAGAATTCGCTATTAGAAAAGTTTTCTCTTGATTTGAAATAAGTAGATCTTTAGAGGCCTCTTCTATTATCCGATTGTAGTTATTCATATAGGTATCACTTGGATTAGAATATAGTCTCCTATATGTTTGTGAGTGTAATTGTCGTTTGGCTTCTAAAATGTATAATTCATTTGCCCAGATGACTATATTACCTCCCTTGTCTGAAGGCTTAATCTGTACATCCTTCCAAGATTTAATATCTCTTAGGGCTTCTCTCTCTAATTTGGTGAGATTGTCTGGGTGATATTTTAAGTCCAAGTTTATAAAAGCCTCAGAGACCATATCCTTAAACACCGAAACATGCTGACTGATTCCATAACTGGGAGTAAAATCTGATTTTTTCTTTAATTTTGTAACTTCCTCTGGATGGGCAGCTAGTGACATCTCATTTTCCTGAAGCAAACTGTTCAGGATAAGCAGTGTTTTGACTTCATTATCTAATTGTGAATCTTCATCCCATTTGTTAAAATGTTTTTTAAGTAGAATTTTTCGGCAAAACAGGTTCAAGTCTTTCTCTAATTCGAAATGGTCATATCGGTATGTGGGGCAAAAAGAGAGGCCTTTAGTTAAAACTGATAGATGACTGTCTGTTAAGGAGTGTCTAGATAAATTTATTACTTGTAATGCCTTATTCTCTAGCGGTGGAATTAAGGGTAAAAGACTTGCCTCCAATCTAATTAGCACGATCGATGCTTCCAATATAATGAGCACGATTAACGGCTAAGACTGTATTAACCTCATAGGTAGGCTTGCCTATTTCCGCCTGCAAGATTTACCGTCAACATATCCAGTAAGAAAAACCTGCGCTAATTGACATTAACTTGCACCCGACCTAGAATTCGGGCGTTTGATGTTGAGATATCCTCACTAGAAAGATTTCTCTTCGGCAGCACTTATTGGCTGCAGCTGTCAATAGGGGACTCAGTGCACTGATCCTGACCCCTAGTGGAGAAACATATGTAAGTTCGGGCTTTAGAGGAGCCTGCACTGTAGCGAAGTTTAGACACATTAAGTTGCTACTCTGTTTCGGTCCCTGCAACATAAACAACCCGTGGTGGGTATTGTAAGTTGTAACTGTATCAAACCTAAATAGGCTAGTGATATTGTAACTATTCAGTCCAACAAGCACAGGGTCATTTTGATTTTTAACTTTCCCCCTTTCCCTTGTATGTGATTTTAATCAATTTTTTATGTAAGTTTAATAAAAATTTAATTTTTAATTATTATATAGGTGTGCCAGTTTTTTTTTCTTGTTGTCTATAACACGATACATCATACTAGTATACTCTTATACTGTGCACCCAAATATAAATACTGTAGTGCGAGGTTTCCTCTATTCAGTTCACTGCATATAATGTGCTGGTTTTGTATATACAGACTGCGTCTCACTGCATATAATGTGCTGGTTTTGTATATAAAGACTGCGTCTCACTGTATATAATGTGCTGGTTTTGTATATAAAGACTGCGTCTCACTGTATATAATGTGCTGGTTTTGTATATAAAGACTGCGTCTCACTGTATATAATGTGCTGGTTTTGTGTATAAAGACTGCGTCTCACTGCATATAATGTGCTGGTTTTGTATGTAAAGACTGCGTCTCAGTGCATATAATGTGCTGGTTTTGTGTATAAAGACTGCGCCTCACTGCATATAATGTGCTGGTTTTGTGTATAAAGACTGCGCCTCACTGTATATAATGTGCTGGTTTTGTATATAAAGACTGCATCTCACTGTATATAATGTGCTGGTTTTGTACAAACCGGATTCCAAAAAAGTTGGGAAACTAAACAAATTGTGAATAAAAACTGAACGCAATGATGTGGAGGTGCCAACTTCTAATATTTTATTCAGAATAGAACATAAATCACGGAACAAAAGTTTAAACTGAGAAAATGTACCATTTTAAGGGAAAAATATGTTGATTCAGAATTTCATGGTGTCAACAAATCCCAAAAAAGTTGGGACAAGTAGCAATAAGAGGCTGGAAAAAGTAAATTTAAGCATAACGAAGAGCTGGAAGACCAAATAACACTAATTAGGTCAATTGGCAACATGATTGGGTATAAAAAGAGCTTCTCAGAGTGGCAGTGTCTCTCAGAAGCCAAGATGGGTAGAGGATCACCAATTCCCACAATGTTGCGCAGAAAGATAGTGGAGCAATATCAGAAAGGTGTTACCCAGTGAAAAATTGCGAAGATTTTGCATCTATCATCATCAACTGTGCATAACATCATCCGAAGATTTAGAGAATCTGGAACAATCTCTGTGCATAAGGGTCAAGGCCGTAAAACCATACTGGATGCCCGTGATCTCCGGGCCCTTAAACGACACTGCACCACAAACAGGAATGCTACTGTAAAGGAAATCACAGAATGGGCTCAGGAATACTTCCAGAAACCATTGTCAGTAAACACAATCCACCGTGCCATCCGCCGTTGCCAGTTGAAACTCTACAGTGCAAAGAAGAAGCCATTTCTAAGCAAGATCCACAAGCTCAGGCGTTTTCACTGGGCCAGGGATCATTTAAAATGGAGTGTGGCAAAATGGAAGACTGTTCTGTGGTCAGACAAGTCACGATTCAAAGTTCTTTTGGAAATCTGGGACGCCATGTCATCCGGACCAAAAAGGACAAGGACAACCCAAGTTGTTATCAACGCTCAGTTCAGAAGCCTGCATCTTTGATGGTATGGGGTTGCATGAGTGAGTGTGGCATGGGCAGCTTGCATGTCTGGAAAGGCAGAATCAATGCAGAAAAATATATTCAGGTTCTAGAACAACATATGCTCCCATCCAGACGTCATCTCTTTCAGGGAAGACCCTGCATTTTTCAACAAGATAATGCCAGACCACATTCTGCATCAATCACAACGTCATGGCTGCGTAGGAGAAGGATCCGGGTGCTGAAATGGCCAGTCTGCAGTCCAGATCTTTCACCTATAGAGAACATTTGGCGCATCATAACGAGGAAGGTGCGACAAAGAAGGCCCAAGACGATTGAACAGTTAGAGGCCTGTATTAGACAAGAATGGGAGAGCATTCCTATTCCTAAACTTGAGAAACTGGTCTCCTCGGTCCCCAGACATCTGTTGAGTGTTGTAAGAAGAAGGGGAGATGCCACACAGTGGTGAAAATGGCCTTGTCCCAACTTTTTTGGGATTTGTTGACACCATGAAATTCTGAATCAACATATTTTTAGCTTAAAATGGTACATTTTCTCAGTTTAAACTTTTGTTCCGTGATTTATGTTCTATTCTGAATAAAATATTAGAAGTTGGCACCCCCACATCATTGCGTTCAGTTTTTATTCACAATTTGTTTAGTGTCCCAACTTTTTTGGAATCCGGTTTGTATATACAGACTGCGTCTCACTGCATATAATGTGCTGGTTTTGTATATAAAGACTGCGTCTCACTGCATATAATGTGCTGGTTTTGTATATAGAGACTGCGTCTCACTGTATATAATGTGATGGTTTTGTATATAGAGACTGCGTCTCACTGCATATAATGTGCTGGTTTTGTATATACAGACTGCGTCTCACTGCATATAATGTGCTGGTTTTGTATATACAGACTGCGTCTCACTGCATATAATGTGCTGGTTTTGTATATACAGACTGCATCTCACTGCATATAATGTGCTGGTTTTGTATATAAAGACTGCGTCTCACTGTATATAATGTGCTGGTTTTGTATATACAGACTGCGTCTCACTGCATATAATGTGCTGGTTTTGTATATACAGACTGCGTCTCACTGCATATAATGTGCTGGTTTTGTATATAAAGACTGCGTCTTACTGTATATAATGTGCTGGTTTTGTATATACAGACTGCGTCTCACTGTATATAATGTGCCTAGGATGTCAGTACCTGCTGCCTCTCTGTCTATAAAGCTAACTTAAACACATCTAAAGGGGAGGTTCACTTTTAAGTTAACTTGTAGTATGTTATAAAATGGCCTATTCCTAGCAACTTTGCAATTGGTCTTCCTAGTTAATTTTTTATAGTTTTTTAATAACTTGCCTTTCGCTTCTCCCTTTCCAGCTTTCAAATGAGGGTCACTGACCAAAAAGTATTGCTCTGTGAGGCTACAATTTTATTTTTCCATGCAGGCCCCTTAACTATAACCCCTCCAGTTCCGCCTCTGTGTTCAGCCCAGATAGTCCGGCGGCAGTCTGGGGGGGATTTTATATTTTTCTTAAATTTTTATTCTTCATTTTTATTTCTGATGCAGCTCTCAGGGCTGGAATTGTAACTGCTGTCAGGTTGCCAGGGCTTAATTACCCTAGCAACCAGGCAGCAGTTTGGAAGCTGAAGATCATAAACAATAGACTTGAACCACCACATTCTATGGGGGGGGTTGTTTTGTTTTGTTTTATTTTTTTGCTACTGTGGTCAGTGACCCCCTGATAAACGGATAAGGATTTCAGAGGCAGGTCAGGAATAATACATGTAAAAGAATAAATAAATAGAATAATAAATATATATAGCTACAGTTCATTTAAAGGTGAACTTTCTTGGCTAATAATTGGCCAGGCCGGTGGGGCAGTACCTGGTTAGTAAGATAAGGAGAGTTATATACTGTTCCAGTCTCAGAGGTGAAACTAAAGGTGAGCAGCCACAGACTACACACTGTAGGCTTCTCCCGGTTTCACGCTTTATATCATAGATCTATAAATCACAACATAAGGCAGCCTGGGAGCCACTATACTTCCCCTTTAATATCCCAAGCACAGAGGTGCAGGCTGACTGCCAGGCTGCATCACATGACCCCAAGGCCTGCTCACCACTTCAGTTTTTTCTACCAATCAGGACTGACCCCACCCACCTGTCAACCAATCAGAGCGACGCCTTTGACTTCTACTGACTCCCGGTCTCTGCTTGTGGCTCTCCGTGTTCTCAGTTCTCAGCAGCGGCCGCAGGGATGAAGGGTCCGACCCATGTGCAGTTCTACACCGGGGCCCAGATGCCCATTGTAGGTCTGGGAACATGGAAGGTGAGTGGGTCTGGATTTCATTACTACAGCTCCCAGAATGCATTGCCGTCCTGGCACCTTTAAGGCAGGGGAGGCTACAGTTCTACTAAAGTTGCAGCGACTTCCCCTGGGCGTTTAAGCATCACCTGTACTACCTTTCCCAGCATTCCTGGTAGTACTGTATCTACAGAGCAACAATAGTTCCCTTCCATTCGCCTGAGTTTCATGCTTCCCAGTAAACAAAAGGAATTCTGGGAATGAATTCCAAACTCTTAAAAAAAATCCCATTTACATGGGTTTATCCTATAGGCTACAGCTCACCCACTGGGCTTGAAGCTGAAGCCAGGATAGTAGCTGATCAGATTCCCAACTACAGACCGGTTTCACCTTTTTGAGGCTCATCAGTGTAGTGTAGGGTTATCTGATCAGCTTAGGTCACCATGTGGTTCTACAAACAAATAAATAAGGTTGAGGAAACTGCCTAATACAGACAAAAGCAAACAAAAGGAATTCTGGGAATGAATTCCAAACTCTTAAAAAAATCCCATTTACATGGGTTTATCCTATAGGCTACAGCTCACCCACTGGGTTTGAAGCTGAAGCCAGGATAATAGCTGATGCTTCCCAGTGAAACTGTATCCTGTTCCTCTAAGGTTTGGTCTGAACTACATTTCCCAGCATTCCTGGCAGATCTGGATCTACAGAGCATGGTGTCTGCATCTCATGACTGTATCTTTTGCCTCCTAAGGTTAGGCCTGAACTACAGATCCCAGCATTCCTAGCTGCTCAGGAGTTTAGTACAATGCCTAGCTTTCCCTACACCTGTACATTTACATTTTGGTGGGCCGAGTTGAGTGGCACCGGTGGTTTCTATCAGCACTTCTGGGCCAATGTGGCTCCTCCAGACCAAGACTACAGATTATTGGTCGCTGTATGGTGCCTTATTGCCTTCTAGTGGTACAGGGGGTACTTTAGTCAGGGGCTCCCCAAGAGTGGCCGGGGATTCCCAAGTTGTGAAGGGGTGGGGATTCTCGGATGGGCGGTGCTTGTGGGAAGTGGGCAGGGCTTTAGCATAATGGGGCGTGACTCGGTCAGATTTAAGTGAAGCCTCATTTTACTTGGCAGGGCCCATTTACCAGGGGGAGGGAGCCCAGGTGACCAATTGGGGCTCTCTGAACTTGGTAGTATGGGGCCCTGCAAGGAGGGCAAAGATTCTCTTGATTATTTCCTTACTAACCGTATCCCCCTTCAGCCTATACAGAAAACTCATGGGCATCAGTCGGGTTATTGTCAGGTCTCTGTTGGACAAAGATGAAACTGCCCCCCTCTCTGTGCCCTCCGCCCCCCCAGAGGCAACTGTTCCTATTTTATAGAGCTGGCCCGATCCGATAGTTATATTAATATCCCAGCAGCCACAGCCCATTCCTTGTGTCTGTCCATCCTATAAATAACCTTTGTGCAGCCTGAGAGCTTATCAGATCTGCTCTGCTGCCCAGGGCATTTGTGTCTGTGTTGGGGCAATTAAATTGTTCCTGTCAGTCTTAACTTGCATCCACTGTACTGTGTGTAGGGAAATGAGACTGAGACTGACCGGAGCAGGACAGATGGTGCATCATCAGTCACACTGACCCGACTGTGCATTAGAGCCACATTAAGCAATAAGATTAGGGCTTTGTTGTGGCTGCGCCCCAGGTGTCACCTGATGTGCCCCCAGCTGGGGTTATATAAGGTTGTCATAACATAATACTATTATATATATATATATATATAATATAATATATATATATAATCCTACCTATACTAAGGCCTTGAATTCCCCGGCCTTGAGAATTTACAGTATTATCCCTTATAATACATGAGTGATACTCAGAGTTCCCTGTATAACTCAGCCTGCAGCCTTGTGCCTTTATATGGGCACAGAACCCCTCAGTGACTGCTAATATCCTTATCATTTACAGTAGGGGGTACATTATCCCTTATAATACATGAGTCATACTCTGAGTTCCCTGTATAACTCAGCCTGCAGCCTTGTGCCTTTATATGGGCACAGAACCCCTCAATGACTGCTAATATCCTTATCATTTACAGTAGGGGGTACATTATCCCTATATAATCCATGAGTGATACTCAGAGTTCCCTGTATAACTCAGCCTGCAGCCTTGGGCCTTTATATGGGCACAGAACCCCTCATCCTCCCCAGTATCCTCCAGTTCCCTCAGCATCCTCCAGCTCCCCTCTAGTGTCCTCCAGCTCCCCCCAGCATCCTTCCCGGTATCCTCCAGTTCCCCCAGCATCCTCCAGCTCCCCTCTAGTGTCCTCCATCTCCCCCCAGCATCCTCCCCAGTATCCTCCAGTTCCCCCAGCATCATCCAGCTCCCCTCTAATGTCCTCCAGCTCCCCCCCAGCATCCTCCCCAGTATCCTCCAGTTCCCCCAGCATCCTCCATCTCCCCTCTAGTGTCCTCCAGCTACCCCCAGCATCCTCCAGTTCCCCCAACATTCTCCAGCTCCCCTCTAGTGTCTTCCAGCTCCCCCCAGCATCCTCCCCAGTATCCTCCAGTTCCCCCAGCATCCTCCAGCTCCCCTCTAGTATCCTCCATCTCCCCCCAGCATCCTCCCCAGTATCCTCCAGTTCCCCCAGCATCCTCCCCAGTATCCTCCAGTTCCCCCAGCATCCTCCAGTTCCCCTCTAGTGGCATCCATCTCTCCCCAGCATCCTCCCCAGTATCCTCAAGTTCCCTCAGCATCCTCCAGCTCCCCCCAACATCCTCCCCAGTATCCTCCAGTTTCCCCAGCATCCTCCCCAGTATCCTCCAGCTCCCCCCAGCGTCCTCCAGCTCCCCCCAGCGTCCTCCAGCTCCCCCCAGCATCCTCCCCAGTATCCTCCAGCTCCCCCCAGCATCCTCTCCAGTATCCTCCAGCTCTCCCAGCATGCTCCAGCTCCCCCCTAGTGCCCTCCAGCTCCCCCCAGCATCCTCCAGCTCTCCCAGCATCCTCCAGCTCCCCTCTAGTGTCCTCTAGCTTCCCCAGCATCCTCCGCAGTATCCTCCAGTTCCCCCAGCATCCTCCTCAGTATCCTCCAGCTCCCCCAGCATCCTCCAGCTCACCCTAGTATCCTCTAGCATCCTCCCCAGTATCCTCCAGCTCCCCCTAGTATCCTCCAGCATCCTCCCCAGTATCCTCCAGCTCCCCCTAGTATCCTCAAGCTCCCCCTAGTATCCTCAAGCTCCCCCCAGCATCTGCCTGCTTCCTTCGGCTAGGTCCTCTTGCTACGTCCCGCGGCTCCCCGCTGCATCCACTCTTTTATAAGGTTGCGCATCGGGCACAACCAAATGAATTACCCGCTGACCACCAATGACAGGGCCCATAATTCTTTAAAGGGGGCCCGAGCTTAAAATCTGTTTCACAGCCGGGCCCCCTTTAAAGCGAGGATCTCTATAGGGTCTCTATAGTAGGAGAGACTGGCAGCTCAGATTCATGGCACTGCCAAAAACATGAACAACCTTGGCAGATGTACTCCAGCAGGAGAGAAAAATGCAACTTTAATTTCATCATAACTGAACAATAATCCAATCAAAATCTTCTGTGCAAATTCTGACTAAACATGTATATCCGTTTAGCTGAAAACAAATTCAGTTTGCCTATACAATCACATGGCTTATTATTATTATTATTATTATTATTATTATTAATAATCACAGGGGCCCTGCAGATGTCCCCGCCGGCTGCATCCCCTGCACCCCCTAACCCCTGGGGGTTATTATATATACCTGGGGGTATTATGTATGAGCTGGGCAGTGTGTTTATTCTGCTACATGCCCTGGGGGTATTATGTATGAGCTGGGCAGTGTGTTTATTCTGCTACATGCCCTGGGGGTATTATGTATGAGCTGGGCAGTGTGTTTATTCTGCTACATGCCCTGGGGGTATTATGTATGAGCTGGGCAGTGTGTTTATTCTGCTAAATGCCCTGGGGGTATTATGTATGAGCTGGGCAGTGTGTTTATTCTGCTACATGCCCTGGGGGTATTATGTATGAGCTGGGCAGTGTGTTTATTCTGCTACATGCCCTGGGGGTATTATGTATGAGCTGGGCAGTGTGTTTATTCTGCTAAATGCCCTGGGGGAATTATGTATGCGCTGGGCAGTGTGTTTATTCTGCTAAATGCCCTGGGGGAATTATGTATGCGCTGGGCAGTGTGTTTATTCTGCTACATGCCCTGGGGGTATTATGTATGAGCTGGGCAGTGTGTTTATTCTGCTAAATGCCCTGGGGGTATTATGTATGAGCTGGGCAGTGTGTTTATTCTGCTAAATGCCCTGGGGGTATTATGTATGAGCTGGGCAGTGTGTTTATTCTGCTAAATGCCCTGGGGGTATTATGTATGAGCTGGGCAGTGTGTTTATTCTGCTACATGCCCTGGGGGTATTATGTATGAGCTGGGCTACATGTTAATTTAAAGGGGAACTACAACATACTTTTTTATTTTAAAAGTGTATGTGAACCCAAAACATTTTGCCTAATAAAAGACAATGTGATTCTAAGCAGCCTTCCAATATAAGGTAGCTCCTTCCTTCCATCATATACATATTAACCAAATAATTCCCAAAGCAGGGATATTAACCCATCCAGTTCTTTGATTAAACCTTTATATCCGTAACGGCGCTCAGTTTTACCCCACCCTGCATTACCATTGCCCATTTTGAGCAGACCCAAGGGGTATTAATTACCCCATCACACTATTGGTCAGGCATTCAAGAAAAACACAGAGACATGTTTATGGGAAAACCTGTTGATGGGCACAGGGTTTATTCCAGTTTATAGCCAATTGGGGTTGGGCATCCCTAACAGCTGATGATCCAGAGAAAGGCAAAAAACCCTCCAGCGCTCTCAGCCAATCTGCACTGAGGGTAAAAATTCCTTCCTGACTCCTAGAAACGGCAGTCGGTTTACACCCTGGATCATGGCTTTATATGTTCTATTAGTGTACAGCCACAACTAAACCATCTCCTACACATGCCCCTCTACACACCCACCCCACCCACCCCACCCACCCCTCTACACACCCACCCCACCCACCCCTCTACACTTTCCCTACTACCCCTCTACACACCCACCCATCCACCCACCCACCCATCTACATACACACTTACCCATTCACCTTTCTACATATGCACCCACCCTCTCTACACACACACACATATGATGATCCAGAGAAAGGCAAAAAAAAAACCCAGTGCTCTCAGCCAATCTGCACTGAAGGTAAAAATTACTTCCTGACTCCTAGAAACGGCAGTCGGTTTTACATGGCTATTCTCCCCCCCTACGCCCACCCACTCTCTACACACAAACATGCATCAACCTGACACACACACAGCCAACCACTCACTCCCAACAGATGCACCCTCCCCATAAACATGCACGCACCCCCTTACACACCCACCCACACCCCTACATACACCTCACCCACACCTCTTCCACGCCAGCCCCTCACCCACACCCCTACATACCCCTCATCCACACCCCTACATACCCCTCACCCCCACCCGTACATACCCCTCACCCCCACCCCTACATACCCCTCACCCCTACATACCCCTCACCCACACCCCTACATACCCCTCACCCCTACATACCCCTCACCCATACCCCTCACCCCTACATACCCCTCACCCACACCTTATCCCTGCCTGCCCCTCTCCACAATAACAAAGCATACTAGGGAGCAGGGTGAGGTCGATGACAGCATCCGCCCCTGAGGAGACTTCTGGTGGAACGCTGCAAAAAAAAAGAAAGAAAAGGTTTAGAAATTATTTTAAAAAAATAGTAAATTATAGAGATATCATTTCTATCTGGAATGGCGCCTTTAATTTGTGTATTGCTAACCTGGCACCAGTTTAGTTTCCATTATAAAGGTGGATATCTCAGCCTGAGCTACAGCAGCCCTTATGGAGTTACCAACCCGCTCTTCTCATTGACCTAGAATTGGCAGTGATGTCTGTAACACCGGCCAGATCTAAACTCACAGTCAACCACCTTGTCCAACCTAAAGGCAGCCATACTTTGTCCTATCAAATATGCGCTCTGATTGATCAGCCCATAGGCCAAAAGAGCAGAGAGTGTACTAGGGGCCATTCTAGCTATAGTTGCTTTTCTGTTGTTCCAAGGGCTTGAAAGACAGCCTAATTGATTGGAACGGCAGGAATTAAATCAGCACTGGCTGACATGTGGCCTCTACAGATTGATAATAGATTGTAAATAAGTAAATAAATTACCCAAATTCTCTGACACTGCCTTGTGATGGCTTTTCTGACCCTTTTTGTAAGGGTCAGTTGTTCCACCACAACAGCAGCAGCAGGAGTCTCCTCTGCTCCCTCTTCTGCTGCTTCCAGCTCTGCAGCAGCGGTCTCCTCGGCTCCCTCTTCTGCTGCTTCCAGCTCTGCAGCAGGGGTCTCCTGATCTTCTTCTTCTGCTGCTTCCAGCTCTGCAGCAAGGGTCTCCGGAGCTGTAGGGAGTTGTTGTTGGCTGGTTCTGAAGGGAAAAAAGTAGAAAAATAATTAGGGGAGCACTCACCGGAGTTTCCAGCTGTGAACGGTACTCGTGCTACAACGTCTGTCACGCCCCCGATCCAGGCGTGTTCCAGCCACCATAGCAAAAAGTAAGTATATCCAGACGGAGCACCGGGACCGTTTTCTTAGTTTAAAATATCAATTTTATTAACAATATTAAAATCATCACAATTTTATGTAGCTCGCTTGACGCGTTTCGTGGCCCATGCCACTTCCTCAAAAGCTGCTAGAGTGACCCGAACCACCCATTCTTAAATCCACACCCTAAGTGTCCCCGCCCAATACTATATTATCCTATTAACCCCTTACAATCAAATGTATAAAAACATAGTTAAAAACATCATTATCAAAGAGCCACAATAAGCATCATGCACGAGCCAAACATGGGCTCCATATTAAGAAATTTAACATAAGGTAAGTAAATAGTTAGACCTATATAGTGCTAAATACGTCAAATGTCTATGTGATATATGAAATCTCATAATAACAGTAGCTAAACCATCTAAAGCACAGGAGAATATTATATATTATTAGTCAATCAATAGAATGGCTCAGGTAAAGCAGGATACTTCCCATTCTCTGTTAAGTCCACCATATTGCTCTATTGTCTTTAGATGGTGGATCCAATACACTTCTCTTTCTGATAATTTGGCACCAGAGTCACCTCTCCTGACATTCCATCTGGGTCTATCTATGACCTGAAAGGAGACTGTACCCCTACTTGCATGTGCCTCAATAATGTGTTTCGCAATAGCCGATCTCTTATCATTCCTATCAATAGCAGAAAGGTGTTCTAGAAACCTTATGCCGGCAGACCGAATAGTTTGTCCTACATATTGTGCTCCACAAAAACAAGTGGCCAAATAAACGACTCCCTTGGTTAAGCAATTAAAATATTGGGGTGTCTGATACACCCGTCCAGTATTAGAGCTCATAAAGCTTGTCGAGACATTTATAACAGAACAGGCCTTACACCTGTTCCTGCCACACTTAAAAGTGCCTTTGTGTCGCAACCAGACAGTACCTTGTTCATTACGATTGGTTGAATATAAGCTCCTTGACACCCAAGAGGCTATATTTCTCCCTTTCCTAAAGACAAATAGGGGTTTCTTGTCCAGAACACGGCCTAGAACTGGATCCTGTAACAGTATATCCCAATGCTTACATACACTTCTTTTAATATCAAAAACACCCCTTCCATAGGTTGTGCTAAATTTAGGTCTAAGCCGATATTTTTGTTCATTCGCACCACCAGTTGTTGGCCTTATTTGTTTATTGTTAAAACTTCCATTTTTATTTTTGTATTTGTAATTTAATAAATCCTCTCTATTAGTAGCAACAGCCTTCTCGTACGCCCTTTTGATATCTATCGTGTTGTAACCCCTCTCAAGAAACCTATCCCACATAAGCATGGCCTGCTCCTGAAAAGCATCCCAGGAGGAACATATGCGTCTAAGACGCAGAAATTGTCCCACCGGGATGCCTCTCACACAGGATTTGGGGTGACCGCTAGCTGCATGAAGAATAGTGTTACGTGTAATCGGCTTACGATAAAGACCTGTAGTAACCTTCTTATCTTCAATAGAGAAAGTAACATCCAAGAAAGGGATCTTAACCAAATCCGTCTCAAAAGTAAATTTGATACCCTTCGCTGTATCATTGCAATACTCCACAAACTGTCACAAGGACAACTCATCCCCATCCCACACCCCTATGCAGTCGTCGATATAACGATAGAAGCAGACAATCTGCTCACGGAATTTGTTCAATTCACCAAAGACGTGGAGCCTCTCCCACCACCCCATGAAGAGGTTGGCATAAGTGGGCGCAAAGGATGCACCCATAGCGGCTCCACGTCTTTGGAGATAGAAACTGCCGTTAAAAAGAAAATAATTAGTATGGAGCAAAAAATCAACTGACTGCATGATAAAACCTATCTGGGCGGTTGAAAACATTTCTCCCCGACTTAACCAAAAGTAGACAGACTCTAGACCCACAGTATGATCAATGGATGAATACAAAGCAGTCACATCCATAGTAAACCATCTATATGTGGGCTTCCATTCTAGATCAGCTAACTTGTTGATACACATAGTTGTATCTTTAAGGAAGGTTCTTCTTCTGCTGCTTCCAGCTCTGCAGCAGGGGTCTCCGGAGCTGTAGGGAGTTGTTGTTGGCTGGTTCTGAAGGGAAAAAAAGAAATAAAAAATGAATGACCTGTTGTGACCTGTTTCCAAAGTGTTAAGGCTGGAGTTACAATCCCTGGAGACATAATATACCCTGATAGGGCAGTTACTGAGCTGAGTAGGTTCCATCTGCTCCTATAGGGATATGCTTCCCCTTGAGGGGGGAGCTGCAATATTTGGAAAATACCTATTGCCTACTTACAGTCGGGCTTCTGGTATATTGTATGAATACATCAAACTAAACTGATAGACCGGCACATATTTTAGTGGGAAAAGTGATGTTATTATAAGTTCAAGATGCTTTAATTTATCTTTAATCTCTTCTCCCTATTGCTCATATGTGTGAGTAACTGGAATGGAAAGTTTAATTTGTAAAATACCTACCCAGGAAGTTCCTGCGGCTCCTCTCTCCCTACAAACTGAGTTCTTACTTCTTCCAGCTTTGATTTTACAGCCTGAAGGGAATGGAACAAGGACAGGAGTTATCAAGTGCTTCCTATAGATTAGTACATTATCCCTATACTTTCCCTTAAGTATTTATTGCTAAACTAATGGACAGAACACTTCAACAAATATTAGCACCAACCCACAATGCAGGTTTTAAAAGCATTAAATATTGTCTGCAGAATTTGGCAGTAAATCCCCAAAAAAAGCACGAGGGACAGTGATCCAGGGAATTTACATTATGAAGAATAAGAAAGGCCTCCAATTGGCTTCGCAGGCGTCTTCCTTCTTGCGTCCTCTGTGGGAGAAGATGCACAATGTTAATGCTTTGTACCAGTGTCACTATTGTGCCCATGTGGCACCATACAGTGAATAATAATGTTCCTGATTATAATACAGACACACAGTGAATAAAAACCTCTCCTATAATAATAGTAATAATAATAATAATGACACTTACAGGTGCCCGAAATGCAAGATTGTAGAAGGCATAATATATGCCAACCACCAGTTCCATTTCTTCCTGTAACGTAAAAGAGAGAAAGGAATCTGTGAGACAGTGCTATTACTCTTATAATCAGACCTATAAACCCCGAGTAAGTTCTTTATTATATATTTATTATAGATTATATGCCTCCTCATTATAATAGCGACCCCCTGACTGACACATTTGGGCTCATTTACAATGAAGGCGCAGCAGCAATATCATCTGTGAAGCAGAAATACGAGGCGGCTCCGCTGTGCAATTACCATCCTATCACTACAGGCCTCCTCATTATTCCAAATGTACTTAAGACACATGGATTGTACCATGTTTTTTTTATCTATTGCACCACCCTCAAATGTGTTAATCCTTAGATCTTAAGCACAATAATAAAACTTAACCTGTAATAATTATATTAAAAGGTATGGTAATCTAAAATAAGGGGCACCCTTGGGTGCCTATACTGGTCCTTTGTGCCTAATGGGTAGGGAGTGATTGGGGGAAGAAAAACTGTGTTCTGCTTCCAGTGCTGGTCTACATATCCAGCAACCCAGCCCACCATGAGTGACCACAATCAACCCACACCCATCAACATCCCATTCAGTTCCACCTTCCCCAGACCATCAACACGCCCGGTGCATCAAACACCTGCCTACCCAACTAAAACTGTGCATCAGGCGTGTTTCGTTCGGTATTTCCGAGCCTTGTCTGTAATAGATATTTTTTGATCACTTTTTCTTTAATTGTACAGGTATGGGATCCCTTATCCGGAAACCCATTATCCAGAAAGCTCCGAATTACGGAAAGCACGTCTCCCATAGACTCCATTTTAATCAAATAATATAGAATTTTAAAACTGATTTCCTTTTTCTCTGTAGTAATAAAACAGTACGTTGTAATTGATCCCAACTAAGATATAATTACCCCTTATTGGGGGCAGAACAGCCCTATTGGGTTTATTTCATGGTTAAATGATTCCCTTTTCTCTGTAATAATAAAACAATACCTGTAATTGATCCCAACTAAGCTATAATTAATCCTTATTGGATGCAAACAATCCTGTGGGGTTTAATTAATGTTTTATTGATTCTTTAGTAGACTTAAGGTATGGAGATCCAAATTACGGAAACATTCCTTATCCAGAATACCCTTGGTCCCGAGCATTCTGGATAACAGGTCCCATACCTGTATATACCTCTGTAGTTACATGGGCTTTTTGTTTTAAAAGGATATTAACTTTATACACACTGAGATTTAGTGCTGCATCCAATTTCATTGCCTGAGCCTTGTGTCGTTTCATCATGTGACCCAAAGATCCAGACATAAAATATACTGGGCCAAGAGATAACAATCTAATATCATGTATTCATTTTCTATCTATTTTGGATTTCTTACCAGATGTTTGATCATCACTAAGTAATTAGTGATGTTCCCCTCGTCAATGTGGTTGAGGGCATACCAACAAAGAAAATGTTCTCTGAAAAAGAATTCACATTTAATGTTAATGAAAGGTTATATCTAGCAGATACAGTATAATGCCAAAGATAAAGGGTCCCATAATGCACTGCAGTGAGTAGATGTTTGGGTGCTGCACAGATCAGTTGCTAAGTGCATGGGCCCTAAGGGGTGGGAATTTTCACCCTTATTGCTCTTGCACTTTCCCCAGGGCAATAGTAAACAATACCCAACATATAATAAGATCATTTATGTTTACTTACAGGTCTTCCATCTCCCCAAAAAAATATCTGTAGTGATGTTCTGCAGGGAAAAATACATTTCCATTAAACACTGAGCTGAAAGAGGGAACCGGATTCAACAATAATAAACTAACGCTACAGCCTTTGCCAATTACAGGCGCCATGTTTGCACTTTTCTGGCATAAGACTGTAAAGCGAAACAACTTAAGGAACTTGTGATAAATATAGGATTTTACCAAAATAAGAAATCATGGCCGGAAAATTGGTATTCTCCGGCCTGAAGGTGTCCAGGGCACAGAACAGCTCCTGTAAGGGATATGGCACAGGTGGAACTCTGCCTACTGTATTGCTCCAGCACAATCTCAAGCTGGAAAACACAGTAGGGTGTGAGTGTGGCTCTGTTTTTCCCCTGGGCTAGTGCATTATCTTTTTATCTGAAAAAAAGGCACTGACGCCAGGGAAAAAAGGAGCCGTTTAATTCACTGAGGGGTCTAAAATATTGGCTCCCCCCAGGAAATTAACCTTTCCAATATCTGCACAGAGGCAAATAGTATTGCAGCTCCTACCTCTATGTGTAAAGGCAAAACAAACTGAGAGACACAAGATACTGTGCAGACAGAGAGCTACTTAAGAAGAGGTGAAAGTTGTAGAACAGGGAATTGCAGAAGAAACAGACACATTACATGCAGCCTGGGATTCTGCCTGATGGTCTCGCAACCTAAAAGCAGACACAAGAGACACATGGGCATTATATTAGGAACAGCAATAGGAGAAGGTTACAGGCTGGGACTTGAATGCTACGGAGCTTATAGTCATTTCCTAATCTCTATTCTCCCATTTGTATGAAACATTTCTCCACCCAATGATAAAGACAATATACAGTAGATGTATGGGGTTTATATGCACAAAGCCCTTTTTAAATACCGACTAAAGATACAAATAAGTCATTGCAGGGACAATAATTGTCTGAAATGTGGGTGTGGTTACAGCACAATGAGGCATAACTGGGGGAGAGAGGGCTAAGTATGGGGGGACTGATTTATTGAGAAATTCCCCCAAAACCCACTAGTCCCGCCCATCTGTTCCACTTCCTGCTGGCTGAGTTCTCTGGATGTGCAGGGGGACCGGTGGCCCTCAGTACACTGCACCATAGGATAGGAACCAATCAGTAGCTAGGCTGAAGCCTGTCTTTGCCTGTGTGAGTGCAAGGCTGTGATTGGCTATCCCCTTCCTGCTATGCCTCTGGCAGGGACCATTAGGACATGACCACCCTTCATTTGAAACACCAACAAAAATATAAGCGGTAAAATATATCATGAATATATCAATGTGATTTGCAAGATTACCTCTTAGAAGGTCTTCCATGGCTGCCATGTTGATGGTTAAATAAGAGGGGCCGGCACAAGGCCGGGGTACCCCAAGGGGTCTCCCTCTGTAGTCTCCAGCTGTCCCCGCTAGCTCCGATAAGAATGGTAAATATCAAGCTAGGGAGATGCCAGAAAAATCACCAAAGAAATCACTTTTCAGCACCAATGAACGCCGGAGGCACAGTAGCAATCTGTATAGAGAGGGGTATAAACTGTCAGCTTCAGGCATAGGGCATTTAGTTTGTAATATTTCCTTTAAAATACATAAAAACAATAATTATTATTAGTACTACAGGTATAGGACCCGTTATCCAGAATGCTCGGGACCAATGGTATTCCGGATAAGGGGTCTTTCCGTAATTTGGATCTCCATACCTTAAGTCTACTAAAAAAAATCAATAAAACGTTAATTAAACCCAATAGGGCTGTTCTGCCCCCAATAAGGGGTAATTATATCTTAGTTGGGATCAAGTACAGGTACTGTTTTATTATTACAGAGAAAAGGGAATCATTTAACCATTAAATAAACCCAATAGGGCTGTTCTGCCCCCAATAAGGGGTAATTATATCTTAGTTGGGATTAAGTACAGGTACTGTTTTATTACTACAGAGAAAAAGGAAATCAGTTTTAAAATTCTGAATTATTTGATTAAAATGGAATCTATGGGAGACAAGCTTTCTGGATAACGGGTTTCAGGATGAGGAGTCCTATACCTGTATTATTAATAACACATCTGTAAAGCCCCAACTTATTCCAAAGTACTGGTAAATTAATGGGAATATAAAGATTAAGTACAAAAAAAATCTATAATACAAGAGGTAAAGAGGGCCCTTTACAAAAGAGCTTACAGTCTAAAAGGAGTAGGGATATGAGAAATAAGGCGTGAAAGTAGGGCGACATCTCACTATTTAACCCTTAACTTGAGCTTTGCGTCACTTTCATCAGTTTCAGCACTTTATAAAATGCAGTAAATTTGCAATACAGGTATCGGACCCCTTATCCGGAAACCCATTATTCAGAAAGCTCCGAAATTACGGAAACCCCGTCTCCCATAGACTCCATTTTAATCAAGTAATTCAGATTTTTAAAATTGATTTCCCTTTTCTCTGTAATAATAAAACAGTACCTGTACTTGATCCCAACTAAGATATAATTACCCCTTATTGGGGCAGAACAGCCCTATTGGGTTTAATTACTGTTTAGCAGACTTTAGGTAGGAGATCTGAATTACGGAAAGACCTCTTATCCGGATAAGCATTCTGGATAATGGGTCCCAAACCTGTATTAATAACACATCTATAAAGCCCCAACATATTCCATATAATATTCCAGTACTGGTATATTAATGGGAATATACAGATTATGTACAAATAAAAACTGATAACTAATACAAACAGTAAAGAGGGCCCTTCCCAAAAGAGCTTACAATCTAAAAAGTGGTATCACTTTCAGCAGGTACTGGGCCTCGCTTTATAAAATGCTTTATAAAATGCTTATAGTAGCCAATCAGAAATTAGCGTTGGTACAGTAAGAATGAGGGCAGTACAATAGTGATATTACATTTCTGTGCGGTTGCTATGAGTAACAGCACTTTTGTTGCTATGCCAGTAAATCATACTTCTTGCCCCCAAGGGGTCATCACCACAATTTCAGGGCCACTGGTTTAGATTAATCCCTCCAGTAGTAGGAATTAGTAAACCAGGCCCTGTGTCCATAGTCAGTGAAAAGTAACCATTTGAGAGAGAGGCAGAAAATACAGTTGGGCTCATTTATCAACCCTGGGCAGTAACCCATAGCAACCAAGCAGTGATAAGCTTTGCCCTGCCAGCTGCATGTAGAACTATGAAAGCACAAATCTGATTGGTGCCAAGGATTACTGCCCAGGGGCAGGTATGCCCAGTGTTGATAAAAGCCCCCCCACCACCATAGGATACATTTAATGCAGGGCAGGGGGGTAAATAATAAGCCCAAATCAGTTAGGGGGCTGATTAGGAAACATATGGGCAGTAAGTGCTTGAGGGGCAACTAGACCATAGGGCTGTATTACTGGGTAACTGTAAAGAGAAGCAATTAAACATTGTAGTATTCAATACTGCCCCTGCCCTGTACTCTATTGCCCCCCACAGCCGGGGCATTTGAAGGCAATTAAACATTGTAGTATTCAATACTGCCCCTGCCCTGTACTCTATTGCCTCCCACAGCCGGGGCATTTGAAGGCAATTAAACATTGTAGTATTAAATACTGCCCCTGCTGTGTACTCTATTGCCCCCCACAGCCGGGGCGTTTGAAGGCAATTAAACATTGTAGTATTCAATACTGCCCCTGCCGTGTACTCTATTGCCTCCCACAGCCGGGGCATTTGAAGGCAATTAAACATTGTAGTATTAAATACTGCCCCTGCTGTGTACTCTATTGCCCCCCACAGCCGGGGCGTTTGAAGGCAATTAAACATTGTAGTATTCAATACTGCCCCTGCCGTGTACTCTATTGCCCCGCACAGCCGGGCATTTGAAGGCAATTAAACATTTAGTATTCAATACTGCCCCTGCCGTATACTCTATTGCCCCCCACCGCCGGGCATTTGAAGGCAATTAAACATTATAGCATTCAATACTGCCCCTGCCGTGTACTCTATTGCCCCCCACAGCCGGGCATTTGAAGGCAATTACCATTGTAGTATTCAATACTGCCCCTGCCGTGTACTCTATTGCCCCCCACAGCCGGGCATTTGAAGGCAATTACCATTGTAGTATTCAATACTGCCCCTGCCGTGTACTCTATTGCCCCCCACAGCCGGGGCGTTTGAAGACAATTAAACACTGTAGCATTCAATACTGCCCCTGCCGTGTACTCTATTGCCCCCCACAGCCGGGGCATTTGAAAGCAAAGTACATGAGGAATTGAATTTATTGCCTTACATTCAGTGACACGCTAAGGGTAATGGCGCCCACAAAGCCCATTTTAGGGGAAAATTCTCCAAATTCACTAAAATCAGTGACAGGAGCAACATCCCCTAGTCTGGGGGGGGAGTCACCCAACTATTGCCCCTCTTTTTTTAGCTAAAACAAGGTATTTTGGGGCAAAACATCTATCAGAGGGGATGTACACTTACCTCTCACCACAGTGACAACCAACGGACTAACCCAACTGTCACTTTCCTGAGTGTTAGGGCAGCTCTGGTCACAATGACATTATAATGACAGGCGCTGCTGTTAAAGGGGAAGTGCACCCTGTTGATGAGCGAGGTTTATATGGGCTTTATTTGCCCTTAGATGGGCAGTACATACATGGCTGATTGTGTACCCAGAGCATTGCCCTGTACGTGTGGCCTATTGAGTCAGCCCAGTTACTGTGCTGCCATATCTGTTGGGAAGATCCGCTCATTCATCAGCCTTGGTTTCCCTCACTGCTGTTGCTAAGTTTACTCATAACCTGTACAGAGAGATACCATAAAACTATGGCACATAGGGACTTAACTCTATGTTGGTCACAGAGAAATCTGGCAAAAGGAACACCACGTAGGTTTTAGGGCTGGCTATTTTGCAACCTGTGTGACCCCCTCTAGCGATACCCCCTTAATGGTGGGTGTAGTAGCATGCCTGCATTGGAGTTGTACATTTGCCATGATTTATATTATGAACATGTTCTTTCCTGCAAATACATCAACCATAAAGCACAAAATCCCTAAACTGAGAGAGAAATTGTAACTCTATGATGTTACCTCTATCCTAACCATAGATGGCGCTATATTGCTATATTCGCTGAGCTCAGCTACAGTCAGCCCAAACACACACTTTATATAAAGTCACCGGATTACACAGCACATAATGCAGATTATTCATTATTCACATTTGTACCTATTTGTCCCTGACCCAGAGGAGCTAACAGTCTAATTCAGTTTCATCCAGAGGCAGCAGCTAACCCACCAGTATATAAATGATTTTATATATACAGGTATGGGACCTGTTATCCGGAATGCCCGGGACCTGGGGATAAGGGATCTTTCCATCATTTAGATCTCCATACCATAAGTCTGTAAGGGGTAATTATATCTTAGTTGGGATCAAGTACAGGTACTGTTTTATTATTACAGAGAAAAGGGAATCATTTAACCATTAAATAAACCCAATAGGGCTGTTCTGCCCCAATAAGGGGTAATTATATCTTAGTTGGGATCAAGTAAAGGTACTGTTTTATTATTACAGAAAAAAATCAAAAGCATTTTCCGTAATTTGGAACTTTCTGGATAATGGGTTTACAGATAATGGATCCCATACCTGTACCTTAAAAAGAAATAAATAATGGAGACCCACTTGCTTCATAAATACATATAGCTACATAGATATAAAACTTCAGTTCATTTAAAGGTGAACTTTGTTGGTTAATAATTGCCCAGGCCGGTGGGGCAGTACCAGGTTAGTAAGATAAGGAGAGTTATATACTGTTCCAGTCACAGAGGTGAAACTAAAGGTGAGTGGTTACACAGGCAGCCAGAGACTACACACTGTAATGCTTCTCCCAGTTTATATCACACAGATCTATAAATCACAACATGAGGCGGCGCCGCTTTACTTCCCCTTTAAAGGAACAGTAACACAAAAAAATGAAAGAGCTTTAAAGTAATAAAAATATAATGCACTGTTGCCCTGCACTGGTAAAACTGGTGTGTTTGCTACAGTAATACTACTATAATTTATATAATAAGCTGCTGTGTAGCCACGGGGGCAGCCATTCAAGCTGGAAAAAAGGAGAAAAGGCACAGGTTACATAGCAGATAACAGATAAGTTCTGTAGAATACAATAGTGTTTTATCTGTTATCTGCTATGTGCCTGTGCCTTTTCTCCTTTGAATGGCTGCCTCCATGGCTACACAGCAGCTTATTTATATAAATTATAGTAGACTTTCTGAAGCAAACACACAACTTTTACCAGTGCAGGGCAGCAGCACATTATATTTTAGTTACTTTTATACACTTTCATTTTTTGGTGTTACTGTTCCTTTAATATCCCAGCCTGCGAGGCTGCATCACATGACCCCAAGGCCTGCTCGTTACTTCAGTTTTTTCTACCAATCAGGACTGACCCCACCCACCTATCAACCAATCAGAGCGACGCCTCTGACTTGTACTGTCTCTCCGGTCTCTGGTTGTGGCGCTCAGTGTTCTCCGAAGTCTCAGCAGCGGCCGCAGGGATGAAGGGTCCGACCCATGTGCAGTTCTACACCGGGGCCCAGATGCCCATTGTAGGTCTGGGAACATGGAAGGTGAGTGGGTCTGGGATTATCTTTACTACAACTCCCAGCATGCACTGCCGGCCTGGCACCTGTAAGGCAGGAGGGGGTACAGTTCTACTAAAGTTGCAGCGATTTCTCCTGTGTGTCTAAACATCACCTGTACTACATTTCCCAGCATTCCTTGCAAAACTGTATCTATAGAGCAACAATAGTTCCTCTCCATTCGCCTGAGTTTCATGCTTCCCAATGAAACTGTATCCTGTACCTCTAAGGTTTGGCCCGAACCACATTTCCCAGAATTCCTGGCAGAACTGGCTCTACAGAGCATGGTGTCTGCATCTCATAACTGTATCCTGTTCCCTAAGGTTTGGCCTGAACTACATTTCCCAGCATTCCTGGCAGAACTGTATCTACAGAGCATGGTGTCTGCATCTCATAACTGTATCCTGTGCCTCTATGGTTTTGGCCTGAACTACAGATCCCAGCATTCCTGGCTGCTCAGGAGTTTAGTACAATGCCTAGCTTTCCCTACACCTGTAAATTTATATTAAATCAGTGCAACTGACTGGTCGGCCCCAGAGCCATTTTTTTTTTTAAGGTAGGTCTTATTTACTAACGAGTGCAAACACTGGTGTAAATATGTATATTTTTTAAATGCAATGGAACGAGCCGGTTTAGTGTTACGTGCAAAAGGAGCCCTGGAATTTTCACCTCCTCAAGGCCGGGGCTAAACCCACTGCCCCCTTGCACCCTGCTATACTTTGCACCTTATTCAGCTGGGAGGGTGCAACTAGCGTTGGTAAATAAGCTTAGGGCCAGAGGCTTTAGAAGCTGAGGTGGAGCCGGTGTGAGAGGGTCGACATACATCAGCCCTGTGGGCACAAGGGGGTTATTGCTCCAGTGACCCTGCTGGATTTATTTGTCCATTTATTTAGACTGTGGGCTCATTTATGAACATGGGGCAAACTTGGGCATTAATCCTAAGCAACCAATCAGTGATCGTTTGCGTTCAGCCAGCTGTTTGTCTAATAAAAATAGAATTCAAGGGCAAGTTCCCAATATCCATTCATTCCTCACTGACAGAAGTGTTTCTGTTCTGTGCACTGCTGGTTCTGACCCTGATACAATGTAGCAGAGGCCGGCTGGCTAACGGACCTGGGGAAGAACTGACTTTGACTACATTGTTTCAGTTCCCCTGCTGGAGTTGCTGTTTTATTTCATTGCTTGTCGGGGACTGAACCCCTGGATAATACAGTGGGGGCGGGGCAAACACTAGAATGTAAGCTCTGTGAGCCAGGGACACTGACATGGAGTTATATAGATTAGGAAGCCGAGGCTGTATTTGTGGCCCTGTATATATCCAATCACCATTCAGCTTTTGGTGGGCCGAGTTGAGTGGCACTGGTGGTTTCTATCAGCACTTCTGGGCCAATGTGGCTCCTCCAGACCAAGACTACAGATTATTGGTCGCTGTATGGTGCCTTATTGCCTTCTAAGGGTACAGGGGGTACTTTAGTCAGGGGCTCCCCAAGAGTGGTCGGAGATTCCCAAGTTGTGAAGGGGAGGGGATTCTGGGATTGGGCGGCGCTTGGGGGAAGTGGGCAGGGCTTTAGCATAATGGGGTGTGACCTACAAAGGGAATCTATAGGTATTTGCTTTTTGTGTGTGTTAGAGATATATCTTCAGTCAAAATTAATATTTAGATTTCTACTCCAATATAAAGACAAATTTCAAATCTACACAATACAAAATGTATCAAATTCAACTTGCACATCACACTAATATGTATGCCATAAACCTTTCTGTATAAAGATAGAACATAATAATTACAAATGCCTGTGGTTTTTGAAAAGTTTATATGCCACATGCAAATTTTAATGGTTGGCACTTTATCTACTGCAAAACCATCACACTGCCTGTACATTATATGTAAGAAGTGTATCAAAGTAATTAATATGTGCTATTCCCCTAGTGTGTTTTCTTCAGAAAGGCTACTATAGTTCATATAAACCTGTAGCCAGGGGGTTAGCCACTCAAATTAAATTAGGCCTTAATGGCACAGGTTACACAGCTGGTAACAGATAAGCTCTGTAAAACATCATTGTATTCTACAGAATTTATCTGCATGTATGTAACCTGAGCCTTTAATCCTTTTTTTTTTTTTTTTTTTTTAGATTGAATGGAAACCCCTGTTGCTACACAGCAGCTTATTTATATAAACTATAGTAGTGTTTATGTAGCAAACACACTAGTTTTACCTTCAGAGCAACAGTACATTATGTATTAATTACCTTATTACCTTTAAAACACTTTTTTTGTTTTTGTACAGAGATCTAGAAAATTGCCTTAAAACATCTTAATGACTCACATTTCCTTAATTCCAAAGATTAAACACCCTAAATATAACTGTTGGGGGGGGGGGGGCATAATTTATGACATAATTTAACAACATTTTCACTGGCAAAAACAGGTAATGAAGAACAATGCAGAATTAAATAATATTAAAGAAAACTTGGCAGTGTGAATCTACAAAATCCTACTCCCTCTTCCATTTGAACAAAACAAAAAGAAAGAAAAAAAAAGTCCTAGCTACCTTAGCACACCTCAGTGTTATTAGTTATGGTAGGCGGCGTGTCAACTCAGGAGCACTTTCCACCTTTCACAAATGGCTCATGTTTGTTACATCCGGGGCTATTAATAAAAGGCTAAGAGCCATTTTCAGTAATCATGTTAGTCCTCCTCCCTATTTTTTCAATTCTCTTCAGAAAACAACAATCTGTTAGCAGCAATGCAGGACTGAAATGTATTAAAAACATTTTTATATGTCTCCAAAAATGATGTGAAATTACCAAAATAAAGTTAGAGTGCGATTGTTACACTGGTAATACACATTTAAGGTTAAAACATTTACACTTTTACATTTTGCTTTAGTGTATTGTGTGGTATTTTGTGTGATGTGAGTGTTCACAATTCCCTTACCCACTAAATGTGTGTGTGTTAGTTTAAAAGGTTTGTGTGTGGGACGCTTACCTGGTGCAAGGAATCAAGGAGAAGAGGCTATAGGGTCACAGTATCCTGAGGAGGGGCAACATCTTGTTCACAATCCAGGGAGGGGGAGCTGGGGGCACAAAAAGCAAAGAGACCTCCAGGGGGTCACTTCCCCTGTTCTCTTGTGTAGGGTCAGGGAATGTAGGAGCAGCTTTAAAAGCCACTCTTCCATGTTGATTTTCCAGTAGTTACTATTTTTCACATAAGGGAACATTTACTAAAATTAGTTTTTTTTCTGGCCTTGAAAGTTTTATAAACTCAATATGGTATAAATGCGAATTACACTCGATCATTGCTGTATTTATAAAATGTCACGGTAATGCTTGATACTCCTTGAAATTTCGAGCTTACATTTAAAAAGCCCAAATTTTTCAAGTTGAAAGTATTGTAAAAACGCGAAAAACTTGAGTTTAAAGGATCAGTAACACCAAAAAATGAAAGTGTATAAAAGTAACTAAAATATAATGTGCTGCTGCCCTGCACTGGTAAAAGTTGTGTGTTTACTTCAGAAAGTCTACTATAATTTATATAAATAAGCTGCTATGTAGCCATGGGGGCAGCCATTCAAAGGAGAAAAGGCACAGACACATAGCAGATAACAGATAAACACTATTGTATTCTACAGAACTTATCTGTTATCTGCTATGTAACCTGTGCCTTTTCTCCTTTTTTCCAGCTTGAATGGCTGCCCCCGTGGCTACACAGCAGCTTATTATATAAATTATAGTAGAGTTACTGTAGCAAACACACCAGTTTTACCAGTGCAGGGCAACAGTGCATTATATTTTTATTACTTTAAAGCTCCTGGTGTTACTGTTCCTTTAAACAGATGTTTGTTTCCATGAATCCTCTTTATTTTTCCAAAGCAGGAATTGCTCCAGCAGCCATTTTGGAGCATTGGCACTCATTCTTGGAAAACAATAATGTGTTTAAATTTCACTTGAAACTGGGTGAAATTGAAAACAATTATGGGATTAACTTCCCTTTGAAAACGTGTGAAATAGAAAACAATGGGGGGGTTAACTCCCCCTTCAACCCTTCAAGCTGGGTGAAACTGAAAACAATGAGGGTTTAACTTCTCACAGGCCGTCACTGACTATTCCTCTACTATACTAAGCCTCCATAGGACTCCAGTGGTACTCGATGGATCAAACCTGCCAAATTTTTTTTGACAAAAAAAAAGTTAACTAAACATTAATAAAACATGAATTATGGGAGTTATTTTCGAAAAAAAAGTTTATCTTAAAATTGTTTAGTAAATCTGCCTCAACAGAACTGTCGTTGGCCCCATATTAATAAGGCGTTGTACCTTTTATGCTTGACTTGGCAATAGTAGTAGGACACATACATAGTTAAATGTAGCAGTAAAGAACCCCACAACTCTTTCATAACTTTCCATGTACCAAGTCTCCAGGCCCAGAAACTTATCATTAGATTCCTTACACACTGCTCCTCACAAATTGATATCGGGTGGCTGATATTTTCTCTTGGATTTTTGTATTTTATTAATATCAGATCATAGATAAGACATACAAATAAGACTAGAGAAACAGTGTTGAGAGGGCTAGGCATAGGTAGCACATTTAGCAGTATAATACTATGATTATAGTTAGAATGAATTCATTTACAGGTATAATTTACTGCACGTAGTCTACACAATCAAAAGTATTGGACACAAAGGTAAATGCACAGTTTTATACAGAATATTCAGAATATCATATATATATGTATCTATAGAGTGTGGAAAAAACACAGTGAAACACAGTGCTCAGAATATTTGCACAGCATAAAATGGGTAACAGCTCAACCTGCTCCAGTATACTTCAGCATTTGTACTTCAGTAGATGAATGAGTGAGTATTCTAAAATTCCAAACTCTATCCAGCCTTCAGATATCTGTAATGTTTCTGTACAATCCCAGCATTATGTCCCTAGTTTTATCTCTGCAGTTGGATGTCTGCAAAGATGAATGTCTGTGTGCAGAGCACTGTGGGGTATTATTAAAGTGCTGCACAGCGGCTGTCCTGCCATTAAGGGTTTGAAGAATGAACTCTTCACGCTGTGAAAATATATATTACTTGTCTGTTAGATGCCCTCTCGCTGTTCCTGGGAATCTCTGTGCCAACCACGGCTCATGGACTGTACCACATTCGCATACAGCAGGCTCCAGGCTTCTCGAGTATCAGAAGTAAAAGCATCTCCTAAACAGGACTCCAGAGCGAAGAGAAGGGATTCCCCCACCGTCTAAGAGGGAAAGCTTATTATTAACACTGTATAATCCTCATATAACAAACCCTTGACTCGTCAAAGGATAATTAGGTGTATAATCAATTCAATTTCAGGTTAGATGACAAAGCAGTCCAAACATTTAAAACAGCAAAAATCTCAGCCAATGGCAACACTTACACAGGGCTGCAAGTACAGAACACTGGCAAAGTGACATCAGCAGAGCATCTAAAAATGAGAGACCTTTAGATTTTGTTTGCTGGCAGAGCTAAAATGTTATTTTATTTAAAAAGAATTAATATTTAAATATCACTTTATTTCTGATTTTCTGAAGAGATATGATGTAGGCTTTTGTGGCAGGGTTGTAGGGATCCATCAAATGCATAATTGTTTGGATTCCACCAATGTAAAATTGCTCAAAGTTCTATTATGATTTACATTCTTTTTCTACATTTCAAAATATTAGCAAGTTTCTCATTGCCAATATAATGAAACAGAAACAATAGCAGCACCTTTCAAATTCGAGAAGAAACTCTTCTCATGTTGCTCTGCTTAGGAGAGAACAGAGACACATCTGATGACTTCTGTCTCTTTCCTAAGCATAAAAAAGGCCAAAGCTGGATGTATGTAGTGCAGCCAAATACCTAAGCTGCAGCCTAATACTTGGCTCACTTCAGAGTGGGGAGGATTAAGCCTGTGAAACCAATGCTTTGGTCTTGCCAATCTCTCTCCCATAAAAGCTATGGAGGAAGATAAAACCTGTGACTGAGACCAATGCCCAGGTCAGGAGACAGTTTTCCCAAGAAATGCTACCATGCAGGGAGGTGTCAGCCTCTGAAAATATGACCAATGGTGAATAGTTAGGACCACCGTACAGGGTCATTTGCAAGTACAGTGTGCAAAAACCAACTTTTAGTGCAAGTTGCCAAATTTTTTACCCACGTTGTAGCATTTGCCAGACACAGCTATACTTAAGTGCACTCGTTTTGACACAAGTACCTTTAATAAATATAACGTTTTTGTGCAGCAAGTTCAGGTTCGCACAACCACAACAGCATTTCTGGTCGTAAATGCATGTGTGAATACAGATTAGTAGAAAGTTAATTATTTGGGCTGCTTTTTCTGAAAATATCTATTTGATAGTTTGGGGGCCACCTAGGAACCCTTTACTCCAACTCAGGGATGTAGGAACCCACAGAAATCTTGATTACTGGATCTTTGTTATTTCTACTCTGATGCCAATAAGGTGGGCATGTTAAAATACATAGGATTATTTGTTACTTTTTGTTTACTAAGTTATATATGGAAATATATGTAGTCCTGAATACTCGATAGAATGTGCTGTCAGTTTTTTTGCTGTGTGTGTGTCACAGATTTGTGGTTCTGTGTGCTAAGGTGTTTTTAGGAGATGTGTTTTTTGGGGGAGATAAGACGGTAGGTAAGTTTCTTGTTGTAATGCATGTGAAGTGGTGTGACAGATTGTATATGATGGGGGTACAGCTGAGAAGCTTGTGTGTGTGCGTTAGTATATGCGTGAGACTGCAGAGTTAGGCTGTAGAAGCAGATTTGTGATAAAGAGGGGCATCCGAGCATGAATGTCTGGTGCAGGTTAACCAATAAGCAGTTAGTGGAAATAGATGGATAGACATTAGATGGGAATAGATGGACTTGTATAGAGGGTGTCAAATGTAAAACTCTTTACATTAAAGGATTCCAATTTCACTCCTACAGCTCTGTGCTTTCTCCCAAGGCTGGTCAGATATTCATCTAGGGAAGACAGGCAGTCCAGACTGCTGACGGCAGCATCAATCACTGTCATAACCTGTCAGATCAAACAAAATATGTCATAGTTAAACCTTTCAGAATAAATGATTGCTAACTAATTATTTGTTTAATGCTCCATATTGCCTATTATGTGATGGCCTCAGTCCAACCACCACAGATTTTCCTTTCAGATCACTTATTGTCTTTAAAAAAACATAATTCCAGCTCCATATATATTACTTTTAGTAGCAAACATAATTTCATCATTCATTCCCCTGCTGGCCCGCCACTTTTCTCAACAGGAGGACTCAGGGCTTAGTTTACCCAGGAAAACAATATATAATTTTTTTCAGAACAACCTAAGCTTTCAAAATATGGTAGAATTTTTGTGTAATTCCAATTCTGTAACAAGATATAGGCTTCTAAATGTCTAAAAATGCAAAAAAAACCCCAAATTTTCCATAATATAAACACACATACTAGAAACAAATTATTTTATGCACGAATATACAACTGATTTAGAAAGTCCCATGTCTCCTGAACGTGCCAATACCAAATATATATAGTTTTATGGAGATTAGTCACTTGTATAGGTCAAAAACTCCCAGCAGTACACAAATTTCCAAAGCACTGCTCCAGAAAGCTACTTTAGATTTCAAGGACAAAATTTCCACTAACAGAAGGTTTATCCCAGAAAATTTACATTTTTGGAAAGAACAGATTCTGGGGAATACAGAATAGGCATAACTGTCTGTCTACTCCAAACTATTAAGTCGCAATGCTTTCCTAAAGTTATTGGTTTTTATCAAAATTTGTGATTTTTTTTAAAAATTGCTTCAAAGCTTCCATAGTATCTTTCTATAGTATCTTATCTCCTACAGGTCATAAAGTAACCAAATAAAACACCCTAAATATGAACGCCAGGGGTCCACTGAACAGTTTGATGCCCAATATGTATAGGTTTAGCTAAGTATGTGGCATGTAGGGGCCCCAATGTGAACATACCCCCATATGATCTATCATTTCTGTCATTTCAGCTCCTGCAAAATCAACACATTTACATCATTATATGTGGGATAAAGCTAGTAAAAAGTATGCTCACCCCAGAAAGCCATATATTTTTGGAAAGTACATATTCCCCCGAATCTAAAATGGGTACCTATGTCTTTCTACTCCAAAGTACCAAGCCGCACAGCTTTTCTAAAGTTAGCAATTTTGATGACATTTCCAAAAATCCCCTCAAAGCTTCCACTTTGCAGCATCTTATCTCCCACATAGTGTTAGGTACCAAGATAAAACACCCTAAATTTGAACGCCAGGGGTCCAGTTTGATGCCCAATATGTATAGGTTTACCTAAGTATGTGGCATGTAGGGACCCCAATGGGAACATACCCCCATATGATGTATCATTTCAGCTCCTGCAAAATCAACACATTTACATCCTTTATGTGGGATAATGCTCCAAAAAAAGTACACTCGCCCCAGAAAGCCATATATTTTTGGAAAGTACACATCCCCCCGAATCTATAATGGAATCTATAATATAATAATACATTTCTTTTTGCTCCAAAGTACCAAGCTGTAAAGCTTTCCTAAGTTTGCAGATTTATATGACATTTAGAAAATCGCATAAAAATGTTGCAATTTGCCGCATTTATCTCTCACAATTTCTTGATAAAGATCAGATAAAGGCAAATCCCCAAATAGGAACACCTATGGTCTACTGAACAGTTTGATGCCCAATATGCATGCCGAAACATCCCCTAATTATACAGAGACCCCCACAAAACAATATATTTTTGGAAAGTACACATTCTGACAAATCCAACAAGGGTAAAGAGTCCTTTCTACACCAAAGTACCAAGCCACAAAGCTTTCCTAAAGTTATTGGTTTTTATGACATTTCAGAAAATCGCCTAAAAATGTTGCAATTTGCCTCATTTATCTCACACAATTTCTTGCATACAAAGGCAAGTCACCCCAAATAGGAACACCTAAGGTCTACTGAACAGTTTGATGCCCAATATGCATAGATATACCTAAGTCTGCGGTATGTACTGAACCCAAAATGAAAATAGCGCATATGGATTTCTCGCCTGCCAACTCAGCTTTTGCACACAGAGCCCCCTGACAGCGTATTATGTGCAGTAACCCCCCTAACTATACAGAGACCCCCAGAAAACCATATATTTGTGGAAAGAACACATTCTGATGAATTCAAAATAGGCAAAGTTATTTTTGTACACCAAAGTTACACCTGACAAAGCTACGCTAAAAACAGATTAGGAACACTTATACAGGGATAAAAATGCAATAAAACCAATAAAATTGTGCAAATCAGTGAAACGACAAAATAAGTCACATGACAGTGTAATTAGTGGTCAGAATATCTGATCCAATAGTCACGCTGTCAAAATAAACAGTTTTTAGGTAAAAGAAACTAAAAACAAAGTGGCAAAATGAAAAAAACAAAACAAAAAAAACCCCAAAGTGTTTGTGTATACATGTGTGTACATGTGTAAAAGTTGTGTGATAGTGTGTAAGTGTGTATATGAGTGTAAATAAGTGTATAAAGGTGTGAAAAAAACAAAAAAAACTGCTAAAATGTGTGCTGTAAGTGTGTGTATAAATGGTGTGTAAGTGTGTAAATGCAAAAATAAAAAAAACTCCTTACCTGTCCTGAAGACCTGATCGCCTCCTCCTCAGTGGGCCGGCGCTAGGGGGGGAAGAAGGAAGCAGTAGACGCGATCACATCACTTCCTGGAGGGTACTGCGACACGATCGCTCGCAGGACCCTCATGACAGCCCCCCTGGCACGTTGCCACCGCTGCAGAGAGCAGCCCTTAAATGCCAACGACGTATGGTACACGTCGTTGGCATTTAAGCCCTTTTACTGCCACGACATATCCCATACGTCGTTGGCAGTAAAAGAGTTAAAGGAGAACTAAAGCTAAACTAAAGAAGTAGGGCAGAAATATTGTACATTATGTTTTGGCCTTCCATTACCAGCCCAAGGCAACCACAGCACTTTAGCAGGAAAGATTTGCATCTAAGAAGATCCCCCCCACCAGTAGCTCCCAATCTTCCTCCTGATCTACTGTGCATGTTCTGTGCTGCTGTCAGTTACCTGGGCTTAGGGACTGACAATTTAATTTATACATAGAATATAACTATCACAATAAAATGCTGGTTAATAATCAGTACAGATTTTTAGTACAAAGCAGCTCTGAAACCAGTGCAATTAGTATCATAATGTAAATATCAGCCCTGTAGCATCAGCTTATATGACAGGCCAGCCCAATTTTTCTGCTTGATAATTTGTGATGACCTCAAGCTTAGCTTCTCAACAGCTGCCCAGAGCCCACTGCTTTAGGTTGGTGCAGTAAGTTCAATATATAAAATATAGCAATTCTAGTCATATTCATTTTTTGGCTTTGTCCTCATTTTAGGCTCTGTCCTATGCATATACATTAATGGTAACATTGTCACACACCCAAGGAACCATACAGCTCAAGTAAATGGTATAAGTCTCGGAACAAGAGCAAAGGGTCCAGCATCAAATCAAAATCCATTATGAAGCACAAATGTAACCTACTCACTGGATGTATAAATTGCTTCACCCACTCATATTAAATAAGTTGAGAGCCTTTACTTATCCAGTGCACAGATACGCAGCCTGGAGCCACAGGTTAGCACCAGCTCTGCAGCAAGTTTAGAAAATAATACCTTGTTCTATTTAACGAAGTCACTTGAAGCCAGTCTTTATAAGATATGATATAAGAATCCAACATATAAGGCTGACCTTTAATCCTAAAAGGCTGTTCTGGTCTTTATTAATATATTTGTTTTTTTTCATACTGGTGCAAACACAGAATTAAATAGGTATAGGATCTATCATCTGGAATGCTTGGGACCTGGGGCTTTCCAATAAGGGCTACTTCCAGAATTTGGATCAGCATACCATAATATCAAAACATTTACACATTAAATAAACCCAAGAGGATTGTTTTGCCACCAATATGGATTCATGTAACTTAGTTACCATCAATTACAAAGTACTGTTTTATTATTACAAAAAAAAGGAAATCATTTTCAAAACAATTAGAACAATTTGCTTAAAATGGTCTCTATGGGAAATGGTCTTGCCATAATTTAAAGCTTTCTGCATCAGGTTCACAACTACTTTTATTCTCTAAATCACATGTCAGACTGACTTCACATTTAGCACGCTACTAGTATTGATTCAGAACACCCCTTTCACTCTGTATATTTTGAAATGCAAGCATATATTTCACTGCCCCCAAAAAGCTGCCAAACCCTTCCTTAGTATTTTACTCACTTTACGGATATGTTCTGTGAATTCAGCTGAGCTCAAGCAATCCTGCACTTTAGAAAAATGAGAGGAGTTGTACTGAAAAAGGAAGACCAGCTCTGGTTCCAATTCAAATAGCCTGTAAAGAAGAGATATCATTAAATCATGCAAATAACCACAATTTTGGGAAGCATATAATTCAATCAAGAGTTTTGTCAGCCATTAGAACTAAACTGCACTGAAATACATAACCATGCAGCCTGTTGTAGTGCTCGTTGTGTTGATGTCAGAAATGATGTCATGGCCACACGTAGCAAGCTTCTCACCTGAACTATCTATAGTAGAGCCTCGCTATGCAAGCTATCAACATGTGGCCCTGGTCTTTGGATTTGAGAATTCTCTCGATAAATTAAACACATTGCTTTTCTAATCTTCCTCCTCACACCTATATTTTTAAGATTTTTTCCCAGAATCACTAAAAAGGCACAGTGTTGGCAGAGAAATGCTAATAAAGCATTATGTTACCAGTTATGGACCCAAAATGGTTACTTGGTATTGGGATTTCATCTTTTACCAGAATGCCCTGGATAAAGAGACATTTTCTACTGGAGGTCTTTAAAAAAGCCCTTTTTGTTAATTAAGCTTTACAGCATACAGTCCATTGTAATAGCTGTTGTGCCCAGGCTGAATATGTGGCAAATGTGTCCTGCGACAGTGGTCAACAAACTGAGAATGGCAAAGTAAGACTTAAAGAGTAGCAATTTACCCAACTTTTCTATGTCTGCTGTAGGCAAAGATCTCTATGGGAAGTGTGGATGTGGCGCTTAAGAGGTGACATGATAACTATGTATAAATATATAAAGGGATCATATAATAACCTTTCTAATGTTTTATTTACCAGTAGGTCCTTCCAATGGACACGAGGGCACCCACTCCGTTTAGAAGAAGGGAGGTTCCATTTAAACATTCGGAAAGGATTTTTTACTGTGAGAGCTGTGAAGTTGTGGAATTCCCTCCCCGAATCAGTCGTGCTGGCTGATACATTATATAACTTTAAGAAGGGGCTGGATGGATTCTTAGCAAGTGAGGGAATACAGGGTTATGGGAGATAGCTCTTAGTACTAGTTGATCCAGGGACTGGTCTGATTGCCATCTTGGAGTCAGGAAGGAATTTTTTCCCCTCTGCGGCAAATTAGAGAGGCTTCAGATGGGGTTTTTTGCCTTCCTCTGGATCAGCTAGAAGTTAGGCAGGTTATATATAGGCATTATGGTTGAACTTGATGGACGTATGTCTTTTTTCAACCCAACTTACTATGTTACTATGTGGGGGGGCAGAATCCATTGGCATAAAGTTAGTTTAAATTACATTTTTTAGTATGGAGTAAGCAGAAATATTCTAAAATAATATGCATTCTTTTCTCTGCATTTCTATATTTTGTTTGTTTTTTTTACAGTTCTGGATATTAAGGCCTAATTAACGTAGAAACCATATATTGAAATTTAAAATGGAAATGCAAATAAGTGTGCTTACACAAACAAATACTATTATTAATAATATGTCATGCATGATTACAAATAAGGGAAAATAAAGGTAAATTGTCCATTATTTTAATAATAGTGAAAATACATGCTGCTAGAAGCAGACTATCAGGTCAATAATAGGCCATTAGGAATAGGAAAATAAGTAAAACAAGTTATTAGGAAATCTGGATAAAACACGGTCAAGGATAAAACATATTGGATAGACTCCACCACATAGCTTTGTACCATCTGCTAACCTATTTGCAATCCTTACCCACCGATCTCTAGATGCCTGGCATGGTATCACGTTTTCTTACACCCACTTTAGTCTGCCAGCCTTTCACTATTTTACTTATCTTTGCTGACCCCAATATCTAATAACCTTTTATTTTTCACTCCCTTGGTATGCAATATGGAGGTGTTATAGGCAGAGAAACAGTATTTAGTATAGACTGATGCAGTGATCCCCAACCAGCAGCTTGTGAGCAACAAGTTACTCCTTGTGGCCTCAAAGCAGGTGCTTATTTTTGAATTCTTGGGTTGGTGGCAAGTTTTCTTAAATAAGAACACTATGTACTCCTCAAAGCTGAGCTTTTGCATAGAGGTTACCAAATAGCCCTTATTTGGCACCTCCCTAAGTCTTTTTATATTTGACTGTGGCTCACAGGTAAGAAAGTTGGGCTCCCCAGGTCTGATGAGTGAAGGGGTTCTGCCACACCTTATATTTTACTCTCACCCACATTCTCCTCAGAATACTGTTCTTTTTCTGCCCTGACTTCCCCCGACATCATCACTTTTTAAAATGTATTCTGCATCCCCATTCTCACAAACATTCACCCCATCCTATCAATGAAAATATGTCCATACTTGCATGTTACCAAATTATCTATATCTTTATTTTATCTGATAATGTGCCATTGCAATTACTTTATTGTATTGATGCTTGTACCATGATCAGCTTCCTTTGAATGTTATCATTTTTGATTCAATATACATGTTATATGGTCACGATTTCCAAACATTTTTTTAAGTCCCTATGTTGCAGATCACACAATCCAAAAGAGTACCTCTTCAGCATATTAAATGTGCCGACAGCAAGTAGCTAGCTTCCCTTTGATGTGCTGGCAGTCATGTTACATCACTGAATTTCAGTATAATTGAAATCTGCTATAAAGGACTTGTGTCTGAATGGCTTATTAATTTATTTGAAACATACAATTAACATGACCCCATCAGAATTTAATCAACCATAAAGCATCTGTATCAGTCTTATAACTGATCTTTCATGTACTTGATCCTCTAAATTCAGCATCAAAATCTATCTGTAATAAAGTCCAACATTTCTCTTAACCTTATTTATTCAAAATAAGGGATGCCTCCAGTATTAACTACTCACCCATGTATATAACTAGCCACTGTTATTTGTTTAAAACTGTTATTTGTTTAAATAACAAATATTAAAACATATGAAATGTTTTAGTATTGATCTATTCAGTTCAGTTGAGAATGTTGCTACAGTCAGTATAATTAGAGATTTATGTGAGACAGCAGAAAACTAGAATCAGTGCCAGTGAAATGTGTTTTAGTAAGAAAACTGATCTGGAGCTTGCCAGTGAATTCCAGCAGAAGAGAAGTCTTAGAGATGTGAGGGAAGGTTATCAGAGAGGAGAAGAGCTGCAGTTCTCATGTAGAAAGCTAGAGCACAAGAATATGCACGCTTACAGATAAAAATGCCAGAGTTAAGATGCAAAACATATGTTTTGTGGTCTGATATAAAATAATCCCACCATGCTTTTCCATAAATACCATTTTTTATAAATATCTGATAACCCCAGATTCTATTATTTATTGTCACAATGTTGTCATTTTTGTTTGCACATCATGCCAGATCGTAGTACTGATTACTATATAACTAATAAACATTAAAATTGTCTTGTGTCATTCATATATTATATGTATATATGTATATATGGAGAGAGAGAGAGAGAGAGAGAGAGAGAGAGAGAGAGAGAGAGAGAGAGAGAGAGAAAAAATATATATATTCTCTGAACATGCCAGTTTCTCACCCTTGAAAATGTAGGGACACCTCAAATAAATGCACATTTTAGGGATGCACCAATTGCCTTTAAATTATATTGTAACCAGCACAGCTAGATTTTCTAGATATGTCCCTTAATTTTCAAGTCATCCAGTAGCCCTAACCTGCCATCAGTTATATAGCTTTGCAAGGCTCCCCTATAAATGTAATTTTCTTCTTCAGTTATATTTCTTTTATTGGACTACTCTGATGCAAGATTACAAAAATGAACAGCAAAGTCTAATAATCCCCTATAATTCTATGCAACCTATTATGTGCATATCACTGTAACTTGTCATTACAATACAACAATATTATGTTTCTCACAAAGTAAAACACTTGCTGTCAGTGTCTCATCTGCAGGTCACACCATTGTCCTTACCAGCAAAATGCACTTACCTGGCAGATGCCATAGTACCAGTATTTTACTTGGTGAACTACACGTATCAGACATTCACGTGGAACTTCTGATGACCAATACAGTCCACTTATAGTTACAGACACCAGTTTGTGCCAATACTGCTGTGTCTTACCTTTTCAACTGAAAAATGTCACTGTTACCAGGTGCTTGCTAAAATGTTTCACCTGGTCATTGACTCTGCCAGTCTCTTACCTGGAAAATAGTACTGTTCCATGGTGCAGCTGGTCCTGGCTTACTGTTTGCCAGCTCTCACGAATCAGTTCTTTTTGGGGTCCCGACAGCTGATCTTTCTCCATGGTACTAAGGCTTGAGTTCCTTCTAACTTTTCCCCCTTTGCTATTTCTTGTATGTAACACTATAACCTGTTTTTGTGGTTTTGCACCTACCTATCAGAGCCCAGGGTCCAGAGTTGCCCAGGGACACTAAACGCTTAGGAAAGGAACATTTGCCAGAAGTGTGACCGTCTCAAAACAGCAGACTAGGAAAAATGTGTTCCTTTATCTTTTGCCCTTGTCTTTTCCTTTCCACTGCTTCCTCATTTATACCATCCCTCACTTTATCTCCTGTCACTACAGCCTTCTCTCTGTGCATCCTCTGCCTGTCTTTGGCTTTGCATCGCCTGCCCCCTCCTTTCCCCTCCCTGTCACAGCATCCTTTTCTGCATTTAAAGTCACAGTGCTCCTAACAAGAAGCTACAAGTCTGTCCACAGACAACAGACAGTTTCCTGGGCTGCACTGTTTGCCAATGCATTCACATCAAGTACAATCAGTTTATCCCCTGTGGCTGCATTTTTTTACAAGCATGCCCGATTTATAAAGTTATCTGGTAACCTAATAACCTCTTAAAATGTGGCCCATAAAATATATGTTATTACAATGATGTTTAGTTGATTTTTAATATTTTTCTGTGTAAATGCCTGTGAAAGGAATCATTTGGATCTCTAAGATGTGGAATTACAATTGTCTGATATGAGTGGCCTCCAACTGATCATTCAATCTCAGGGCACACAGGAATTATAAAAGTGGTGTCCCCAAATATAAGATCATGGAAAAAGCAGGCGGTAGGAGCACCAGACTGCAGTCCAGTTGGATTGCACAATAGTCATGTGTGAATATCACAGTGAGCACCAAATTAAGAAACCAGAAGTCTATCAGCAGCAGCAAGTGCAATAAGGGCTTTAGGGCATGTACACAGGGCAGTCTAATGTTGTTTACACCTCATTTTATCCCAATTCCAGGACATGTTGGGATAAGAGTAAATTATTACAAAATGTTTCCTTTGCAGATCTGTTTAGCCAACAGCCGTATATTAATATTTATACAGCATAAGATCTCTTATCAAATAAAAAAAAAGTTTAAAAAGAGGCTTTGTGTAATGACTGTGTGGCAAGTAACTTTGAGGTAAAAATGGCAATTTTTTTGCTGGAGGATTGCTGTTTTATTACCCACCATTTAAAAGCAGGTGCTGCCTGTAATGCTGGATTTTTACACGAAAAACTTTTACAATGATAATTTATACACCTTTTTTTTTTTACAAGCAAGGCTGTAAATTATGTTTTGTACTTGGTCACCATTTATTTTTATACACAGCATGATAAATAGACCCCTTAATTAGAAGTACACAGTCAAAACATACTGCAGCAGTGTTATTTAAAAGATGTATATTAAAAAAAAAAAGCATTAGCATATGCATAAATGCACAAGGTCTATGAGGCACTATATCCAGAAACATTATTACATTGTTTTTAGATAACACAACAGAAATAGAGCCTTTTTCTGTAGTTTCCCTTTTTTATTTTTGATAATTTTTCTAATATTGAAGTCTAAAGTTTCATTGTTCACTTTCTCTCTCCAGCTCTGTGATAGGGACAGGGTGTCACCTACTTTGTAAACTGTTCCAATTTGACACATTAGCGAATACACTTTTTATCTTTGGCCCTGCTAAGCATAAACCCTTTTATTAAAGGCAGCTGTTATTATTGATAAAAAGTGCCACAGATGCTGCTGAGAAATGTATCAACCAATGTAGCAAACAGAGTCTGTACACAGGAGCAGACAGGTCTTGATTGAGCTTCAAACTAGGCCCTGGCATTTCAAGTACGCAGGGATGGCATACGCTTTGCTACGATTTCCCGAAGTTTCCTCTCAAGGCAACTTCGGGCGACTTAGGGAAATCGTAGTGACGCGTATGCCATCCCACCGGTGATTTACATTCTTGCCGGTGGGATGGAATTGCGCCCACAGCAATGAAGATTTGTCACGGGGTGACTAATCTCCCCGTCCGCCACTGCCCTTAAGTGTTGGGGTAACATTTGGTGGCCTCCAGCATCACCCATGGATCATCAAAGACTAGGCAAATTGCAAATGGCTTATCTACATAAACAAGCACTATAGCACGCTGAAGGAGAAAATGCCTATTGTGCCATCAGCCTTAGTATGATAGCATATGGTGCTACTTTAAATGCTTAAGCATTTAGTTTATTTGGTAGGCTAAAATGGGGTGCCCCCCTCCCCCATTAATATAAATAAATAGTCTAACAAATGCTTTGGTCAGTGCATGTGAAAGAATATTCTACTATCATTTCTGGCTGACATAAGCACTTGTCAAGGACTTTAATTCGAGGCTAAGGGGTGTTGCTTCAGGCACTTTGACACTGCATTTTTGGTCTAAAAAAAAGTATATGGAATCTGCTGAAAGATATTGTGGCAAATCTAATGTCACAATGTAAATGTTTTCCATTAACATTCCAGCTGATCAGTGCTACCTGTTTTGCTGTGGGTTACTTGAAAAGTAGCACATTTTGACCATTTATTAGTAGTAGTTTGACTGTTTTGCAGGGGTGGAACTACTGGGGTGTGACTGGAGTGTGCCCTGGCACTAGTGGTTACATTATTGCTGTTTTGTTTCTGCTATGAGAACCCTTGAGGCTACAGGAGAGGAGCATGATGGCCAATATGGTAGTTATAAGCTTAAGGCTGATGGCATGTGGTGTGTTTTCTCTGCTGGTAATAAAGCGCTCCCAGTCCCCTCCCACTCATTTGAATGGGAAATGCCCAACAGCACCAGAACAGGTACTTTTTTGCACGTAAATATATGCTAGTAAGCACCAATACAGATACTTTTGGGAGAAGTCCTTTAAGGAGCTTCTCCTACTTCTGAATTATGCCAGCAGAGAAAACATTTGTGTACCAAATCCCTAACAGTTTTTATGCTCTCTTATATTACAGCATGATTTGTATACGCAAAAAATGTGGGGGAGGGCATGACAGAATCATATGCTTTATGTTCCCAAGCTATAATTGGGGCTTTAGATAAGGGCCACTGACCACAGCTAATTAGCTGCTACAAATAGCTAGAATTCTGTGACTGGGAGGTGGGAGAATGAAATATATGCGTTTATGAAAGTGGAAAAAATTACTAATTAAAAAAAACTGTATATTCCAGCTCTAATCAAATTAACACATTGTTTTGTGGTTGAAATCTTGTTGTTTTTAAAAACTGATAATAAACCTTTAACTAGATTAAAGTTTGATCTAAAGTTCAGTGAAATGTCAAATATAACAAGTTAATGTTATGTTCCAAAAATGATACTGAGATAACTCATATGCAGAGCATAGACAAATCACATGGACTCTTATCAAATCAAAATGGCAATCCTGAGAGATTCCCAGCAATTTGATATTGCCCCTATTAATTAAAACTTTTCTCACTGTAGGCATGTTGACATGTTTTAGAAAAGGCAATACCTGTGTCAGTTTGACTGCTTTGAAATGTTGAATCCCATTCTGTTTTGCATGTAGGGAGATTGGGTTAATTGTTTGTTAAATGTGAAAAGTTTAACAAGTAGAATCATAGTTAGTGCTCCGTAAATGTGACCCACTTTAATGCTAGCACTTAAGTGCCTGAGAGTGAAGGAACAGGTGCAGGCAGAAGCAGGCGCTTGAGCAGATTCTGAATCAGCCCCATGTGGCACTAGTAGTCTTACAAAACAAAATAAACAAAACAGAATCCTGATTTTATGGCCTAAAAGGTAAGGTTCAGGGGTTAAGGTTAATCCCAAACACTGCTAAAAAGACTGTAAGATTGCCATACTTACCCTTTCATAACAGCACCAATTAATAATACATTCAACATTGTAAAAAATAATGTGGCATTTCCTGAGGGCACCATAAGTACAATTTAGTCAAACCAAAATGGTGCCTGGGTGTTTCTGGGTAAAGAGGATGTTGTAGGCTATTTAAATGATCAAGAAAAAGCAAAGGGCTGAAGGGTTAATAAGAAGCCCTTGTTATAAGAGAATGGCATGAGAGAAATCAGGAAAATCAGCCTTTGCTGTTAGGAAGCCTAGCCATGCTTCAGACAGTCTGCCATGGACCAATGACTTTCTATTTTCAATTACAGAAGATTTCTGTCACCAAAATGCCAGTCTATGAAATTTTCTTGCCATCCAAGTAAATTGGGTCAGATGCATGAGACATTTGACAAAGGGCAATATCTGTGGTTCCTCAATACATTTTAATCAGAAGGCTGTCACAAAATATTTAGCTTCCACAGTGGCAGCTAAGCAGTTTTGGAAGGGGCCCATTTATATCAATTCCAAAACACCTGTGCTTGTTAATTGGTACCAGCAATGATAAACAAATGCTTCCTCCTCTGCATCCATTATGTGAGTATATACACCATCCATGTGTGTGCTGCAAATTCCTTACTCTCTCCAAGGTAGGAGTGAGAGGTTTGGCCAGGAATTTGCAGCAGCAGGAAGCACCAAACACAAAAAGGAAAACAACAGCTGCATTGTCCATTCTAGTTATATACCTTGTGCACTCCATAACTGTAATAAATCTTTCACACCACCCCAACACTTGCTCGGTAATACAATGAGCTGGACCTTCTTGGAGAAACTAAGTAAAGGAAATAATGGATTACAAGTAGTGATGAGCGAATCTGTCCCGTTTCGCTTCGCCTTAAAATTCTTGAAACGGCAAGAAAATTCACAAAATGCATTTGTTGCACATTTTTTTTGTTGCCCGCGTATATTCTTTTTGTTGCCCACAAAATTTCTGCGCAACAAATTTTTCCGCGGATAATTTGCACAGAAGTTTTGCAAAACAATTTGCCAATGGCTAAATGCGGAAATTCGCTGCGAATCCATGCCTGGCGAAAAAATGTGCTCATCACACACTCTCACACAAGCACAAAAAAAACAATAACTTTTTAAGAAGCCTAATAAATCACATTCTTAAAAGCAACATTTTTTGTTTCCATGCACAAATAAATACTTTTTTTATGACTGTATCCCATTAAATGTTTTCTGCATTCATAAATAATAATTGCTATGGATCACTATAATTTTGGATGACAAACTATCACTTTCTGCTGTAGTATCATTTCAGTTTCATTTTTGATTTTGGCTCATTTATTAATATGCCTGCAATGCATCCTCACTTTATGTTGTTTACAATCCAACCTTCACTGCCTTTATTGCATTGAGCAACTAGGCTTTAACGGCAGTCCTGATTTTAGAGTCATGTGATAATGCTTCATACTACATTCCGGAGTAATGACTTATGATTATAGCATATACTGGTATACAGCACAGAGCATGAACATTACATGAAAATGGGGTATGTGTATATGTATATATATATATATATATATAAGTGCTCGAAGGAAGGTACCGCTCACTCAGGTCTTCGGTTCAATTTTGTAGGTTTATTGAAGAGGCAAGGGAACTGACGTTTCGGCTGCAACACCAGCCTTTGTCAAAGTTACAAATACAAGTGAAAAAAAACCTTATAAACAGTGTTTGGCGGGAACACCAACGGACAATAACGTGAGCGTGAGAAAACACCCCCCAAAAAATGCAAATGTGATGACATCAGACAGTACATATACACAAATGTGATGACATTGGTGTTCCCGCCAAACACTGTTTATAAGGTTTTTTTTCACTTGTATTTGTAACTTTGACAAAGGCTGGTGTTGCAGCCGAAACGTCAGTTCCCTTGCCTCTTCAATAAACCTACAAAATTGAACCTAAGACCTGAGTGAGCGGTACCTTCCTTCGAGCACTTGTGAACAAAATTGTGGAACTGCACCCAGGCATCTGTATTCGTTCTATACGAGAGTGCTGGCCTCTGCTGCATAACATTATATATATATATATATATATATATATATGTATATGTATATATATATATATATATATATATATATATATAAATTTTTTATTTACACACAAACATGCAATGCATGTTAATACAGTGTAGTTGGCTGGCAAGAACATACATCTATAAGACAGAACAGCATGTGTGCATTTGATACATGTTTTTCTTTTCTATTTGGTCGATCATGGGTTAAAGCTGTTAGATACAATTACCGGCACAGCATCCTCCAGCTGTAATTGTCCCCCTTGCCCAGCGGAAGGCAGAGTGCTCTGGTCCTTCTTAATCTGCTTCTTTCTTCCAGTCTTGGGCTCATTCCCATGGCAACCCCATCAAATGACCATAAGGCAGCTGTAGAATGGGGGTGGAGGCATACAAACCCATTCACTGCCAGGTCACTGAAAAAATAACAGCAGAGCAAAACTGAAATCTGCAGAAACATATTTGAAAAGGACACAATCAAATATGCAACATACAAAGAATGTGACTGATTTTGCTTTAGGCAGAGATAAAGACAGAGCTTGCTTTGGTACAAGGCAGCAGAGCTGTTGAGATCATTAGGCAGAAGTCAGAAGTAGGCCCAGAGACAGGCCATGAAGTCAAAAGTAAGAGCTAAGTAGAGTTTTACCTATTATTTTTGCTGGAACACTTGTGCATTGCTTTCTGAAACATACCAATTCCACCTGCATAATAAGCAATGCTAATGGCATTCCCAGCATATCACTAATGTACATTTCTGATAACATCACAAGAATTCCATTCTTTAGAACATACAAGTATGCCAAGAGCTTAGCTAAGTAGCAGGACCAAGCATTAGGCCAATAGACAAAGTGAAGCAGAAAGACTGAGAATTAGGCCAAAGCACAAATGCAAGCCAGAAGCCAGAGCTAGGGGGAAAGGACATAAGGCCACCAGTCATGAATTGGCTGAAAGACACAGCATTACACCATGAGACAGAAATAGAAATATGTAAAAGCAGGGCTAAACAACAATGTGATAGCAAAGCTACAGGCCATTACAACATCAGAGCCAGGCACAGAGGGAAATAGACTGTAGAACTGTTGGACAGAAGTGGCTCATTTACACTGAACATTTAAACTGCATAGAATCTGAATTATACATAGTATAAAATAACAACAAGTGTTAATGAGAGAAGAACTGGAATGCTGAGGGACAGGCAGCCTTTGCTATACAGAAAGCAAAGGAAAAACAACCAATGAGAGGCAAGGATGATTAAAAGGGGCATGTTAGCAGGGGGAGTGCATATAAACAGGCAACAAGAGAGAATAGTTGGATGGTAAAGGCAAAGAAGACAAAGTACAGGTACCTCACCATGCACATAAATAAGATATAGTGATGCAAAGGAAAGACATAAGAACAGTGAGCACAGCAAGCAAATGAAAGCCAGGAAGAGTGACAGGTTAAAAATTACAATCCATAAGTTATTGTAAAGGGCAAATCCAAGCATCTATAGCTGCATGGCTGCAAGTAGTAAAGACATTTTTTTACAGAGAAGACTGTAGCAAGAGAACAGCATGAGAAGCAGTTGGGAAGTTAATGCAGATTGGGCTTTCCAGCTTGCAGTATTGATCCAGTAAGCAAAACATGACAGGACAGATTCCAGTGTGTTCTGCCTGGTTGATATTGAAACATATGCTAAGACTGGGATTCACCTCTGTTTATTTTCTGCAGCACAATGGGAACAACGTGTTACATCTGTGAGAACTAATATGTGTGTCTCTGCACTGCTTCTCCTGACTCTTGAAACAATGCAACATAAGTCAGCATTTATTTCAGCCAAGCTTTCACTTCCCACAATGCCTTTCATGCTGTGATTAAAGGGATGATGTAGCTTTATAGAATAGTCTAGTCTATTCTTAGGAACTTTTCATTTGGTCTTATAGTTTTTTTAAAGGGTTGTTCACCTAAAAATTAACTTTTAGTATGATTTTTGAGTGTTTTTTATTTAGCTTTTTGTTCAACTATTTTCCAGTTTAGAATTTTAGCAGCTATGCGATTGCTAGGGTCTAATTTACCCGAGCAACCAGGCAGTGGTTTGGATAAGAGACTGGAAAATGAATAGAGGAGGGCCTGAATAGGAAGATAAGGAATAAAAAGTAGCATAACAATAGAACTGTAGCTTCATGAAGCAACAATTTTTGACTGCCAGGGCAAGTGACCCCCATTTGAAAGCTGGAAAGAGTCAGAAGAATTTAAAAACTACAAGAAATAAAAAATGAAGACCAATTGGCCATGCTATAACATACTAAAATGTGAACCACCCCTTTAATTATTTGCACTTTTCTTTTTATGCTTTCTAGCTTTCAAATGGGTGTCACTGACCCCAGCAGCCAAAAAATAATGACAATAAAACTGTAGCCTCACAGAACATTTTTACTTATCTTTCTGTTTAGGCCCTTCTTTATTCAAAACCCCGTCTCTCTCTTTCAAACCACTGCCTAAATTGCTAGGTCAACTAGGGCCCTAGCAACCAATAGCTGCTGAAATTCCAAACCAGAGAGCTGTTGAACAAAAAGCTAAATCATCCAAAAACTTCAAATAATAAAAAACGAAGACCAATTGCAAATAGTTTTAGAATAGCACTCTCCACATTATACTAAAAGTTGGTTTAAAGGTGAAATACCCTTTCAACAGACTTCTGAAGAAGCATCTATGGAATTGTAATTTTTCATTGCCATTTCAAACAAACGGGCCGCTCCACACAGGACTTATGGAGAATAAGACACTATTTATTTCAGACTATAACAAAGACTGACGTTTCGGCTGGATCTCCAGCCTTTCTCAAAGCTGGAGGTCCAGCCGAAACGCCAGTCTTTGTTATAGTCTGAAATAAATAGTGTCTTATTCTGCATAAGTTCTGTGTGGAGCAGCCCGTTTGTTCGTGTTACTATCCAGAGGTTTAAGGACTGCACCCAGGTGATGGAATCTCTCTTTTTCGTGAGTGCCTACCTTTTGGAACTTATATATATAAGGAAGAGTGGAGCACACCCTACAAAGGCTCAAATGCCCTGGGTGCTGGCAAAATGAGGAAATATAAGGAGAGAGAGCCGCACGCACAAGGACTTAGTGATTAGTGAAAAAATTTATTTGAAAAAATCCAACGTTTCGAGTACTGACTGTGTATATATGTATATATATATATATATATATATATATATATATATATATATACACAAATATATGGCTGATTAGTAACCAGTGCAATTAGCATTAGAATTTAATAATCAGTCCTGTAGCATCAGCTAATAACAGACCAGCCTTGTTTTCTGCATGATAATTTGCAACAACCCCTAAGCTTAGCTTTCCAACAGCTGCCCAGAGCCCACTGAGCATGTGAGTAATGAATAAAATATGGGGGTGGCTTCATATTGGGATAAAAATTATTTAAAAAAAAATTAAAAAATGTTTTTTTTTTTTTTTACACAATATGTCCCCTTAAAAAGGATTCTGTCATAATTTTTATGGTACACTTTAAAATGATAAATTATGCTGTTTACAAATAATTTCTTGAATTTCTTCTTGAACCAACAGATGTATTTTTCTTTGTGTCTGATCCTGAGTTTTCCAAAAGAGCTGGCTTTTAACAGAACTGCTTTCAGAAAAGCTATTGTTACTCCTACTCAGTGTAACTGGAGGGGTCATGGACAGACTTGGATTTTAACTACGGAGTGCTATTCACATATGAACCTATGGGTAGGTTATTTTGCTGCCTTCCCATTATTCTGCTGATCGGTTGAAGGGGGAGCGGGGGGATAATAATCCATTTTGCAGTATAGAAGTAAAGGGGGACTGAAGTTTATCAGAGTACAAGTCACATGGCTAAAAGCACCTGGAATACTAAGAATATATCTAGCCCCAAGTCAAATTTCAAAATGAAATATAAAAAAAAAAAATCTATTCTCTCTTTTGAAAAATGGATTTCAATGCAGGATGCTGATGAAGGCGTGCTATTAACAGATCCATTTTGTAAAAAAAACATGTTTTCTCGTGACAGAATCCCCTAAGGATTTTGGATTGTCCTAGCAATCTCCTCTGTAATATTGTTTGTATCAATCATCTCTGCTTGTGTTGGAAGCTGGGAAGTTGCAGGGAATAAAAGTGTTCTGTTTAGCATATAATGAGGTACTGTATAGTATGTGGAAAACTCCTGCAATATTTTGTGGGAATTACTTGTTATGATGCCTGTTTTAGTACAAATCCTAGAAGGCAATAGGGCATGGTGTGCAGGTTGATTTAGTTGTGATAGTAGTGTACCAATTTTTATTTAATTCATTTAAAAATTCTGCTCTTTTTCTCTGCATCTGTTTCTAACTGAGCTGCACAGATCCATATTGGTGGCAAACAATCCTATTGGGTTTATTTTATGTTTAAATGATTTTAAGCAGACTTAAAGTATGGTGATTCAGATAAGGGATCCATAAAAGCCCAGGTCCCAAGCACTCCAGATAATACATCATATACCTGAACCATAAACAAACTTTATAATACGACTAAGGAGAAATTTACAGGTTAAAAAATATGCCGAGCCCACATTTTCCAACTCACATCCATGTGTAACTTAACAGTAAGGCACATGAAAAATTATATAAACATCACACTTTTATTCATGATGGAGGCAAGATATAAAATAAGTCCAAATGTTATTTCACTGTTGGTTTATCTAATCTATAATCTGTGATGGAACAAAATTAATAAAACATTCCCTCATGTAGTCACACATTATCATCATTATGGTGTCCCACATAGAGCGTAGGTCACATTATGTCAGATAAGCAACATGTGTTAGTTACTTCCCAGCTGTTAAAGTAGTCTTTTATTTCTTTTTTTTGTTTTTTTAAAAAAAAAAAAAAAAAAAAAAAATCTTGGGCAGAGGGATCAACAATGTTTTGACATCCAAGCATGGCCTTTTCTCCACAGTCAGAAGATGCTTCCATTTGATCACCCCTGAAATGGCACATATACACTGTAGTTTATTTTGTTCCTAGAAGATAAGATCTGGTAATCCATTTCAAATACACATGATGGTAAAACTGAAGTTTCACTCTGATGTCCTCCCATGCTCCTCAGTCAAGAATTCAATTTAGAATTCCCATGATTCCATCCATCGTAGACCAAACATTGGGCTATCTTGACTGTCTGCAAGAGTTCCCATCATGCCGTATGAAAGTGGGTGGAAGAGGTAGAAGCTGGGAGAAAAAAAAAGGATAAATATATCGAGTTGTCCCGATAAACTATAAATATATATAAATATATATATGTATTATGTCTATTCTTATTGTTTTCTGTTTAACATACTAAGAATAATTGAAAATGAAAAAAATCAATATGGTATATAAAGTATATATTTATATACTTGTCAGGATGGTTCTTGCAATAAAATCCCTTTCAAAATCTTTTAGACAATGATTTGCAAACATTACCTGTACAAGAGGATGAGGTGCACAAAACACATTGCAGCCATATACACAGAGTGGTGCACAGTGGAGGGTAAGAATCTAGTGCAGAGCTTGAGCAGGACGGAACAGGTTACACCTACAGACACATTGAAATTACGTCAATAAAATAACACAGAACAACGTTGCACCACTTCTTGCACTTGGAGACACAGGTTTTCACACTCCTAGAAAAGAACATGTGCCCTTCAGGTATGCAAAAAAGAAAGGCTGCGGGACCCCTCCTACCTTTGGCAGCCATTACGTACAAGGCTCCCTAGTGTACCATGGATAGGATTTAACAGGTACAGGAATTGCGCATGTGGGACTGGTAAATGAGCCAGATAATTTCTAACTTGACAGATTAAATATACATTAGCAACACATATATATGGCTATATCTTCCCGGAGTATAAGCCATATAGTTCCAAACATTAGCACACAATACTCACCGGTTAGCATACAGGAGAAAAGCATAGCTGGGAAATAATGGTGGAAATAGAGCACACGTCCCATGAAGTAGAAAGGACAGTAATGCAGAAGCCACCCCAGCATCAGCTGCCCACCACCCTCCAGGAGAAGAAGGTAGCTGTCTGAAACACAGAATTAAAAGTTACACGTCATATCAAAAACTGAAGTAATGATCTTTCCGCCTGGTCCTACCCCCCTTTACTATCTCTATTGATGGCACCCTCATCAACCCTGTTGATTCGGCACGTTGTTTGGGGGGTGATCTTTGACTCCTGTCTCTCCTTCTCTGACCATATTAACGCCACTGTCAAAACCGGTCACTTTCTTATGCAATATTGCCAAATCCGTCCTTTTCTTTCTACTGCAACAGCTAGGCTGCTCACGCAGCCTCTCATCCTATCCCGACTTGACTACTGCAACCTGCTACTAACCGGCATCCCTAACTCCCATCTTTCCCCCCTACAGTCTATATTAAATACTGCTGCCAGAATTCTCCTCCTCTCATCCAGGAGAGTTCAGGCCCCTCCCCTGCTAAAGTCCTTATCGTGGCTTCCCATTAAACAAAGAATATCTTACATATTTCTTCTCCTTAACCTTCAAAGCCCTCCATTCCTCTCTACATCTCTTCTCTTGTGTCTCCGTACGTTCCTGGCCGACTCCTTCGTTCCTTGCAGAGCAACCACTTGGTTGCGCCCCCCACTACTACTGCTGTTTCCCACATTTCTGCCTTGCTGCCCCTTACATTTGGGATGCCCTCCCTGATTTCCTCCGGAGAGAATTCTCCCTCAGCCTTTTTAAAACTAAATTTAAAGAATAAGTAAACCTTTTTTTTTTTTTTCTATCAATAAAATTACTCTAAATAGCCTCCAGAATTACCTACCTTTGTCCCAGCATTCTCTTTAACCTGGTACCTCAGTTAGAAGTTGATTGTTTCCTTTGCTTCCTTGTGCAGAGTGAAGCCCCGCCCCCACTTCCTGCACAAGGAAGCAAAGGAAACTATCAACTTCTAACCAGGTCAGAGAGAATGCTGGGACAAAGGTAGGTAATTCTGGAGGCTATTTAGAGTAATTTTATTGATAGAAAAAAAAGGTTTACTTATTCTTTAAAGACTACCTTTTGGAGCACTCACACAGCACCTGATCTGGGAACTAGAACTTATATTGTAATGTCACCCAATGTGACCTACAGCACTTATATTTGCCTATTTGTGTCTGTAAGTTACCCTCCCATATAAATTGTAAGCTCTACAGGGCAGGGACCTCCATCCTCTTGTCTTTGACTCTTAACTTATTGTAACTGTAGCTTGTATTTTTTGTATTTATTGTTATACTTTGTATTTATCTATTATTATCTTAATAACCCAGTTTGTATTAATGTATTCTACTGTACAGCGATGCGTACATAAGCAGCGCTTTATAAATAAAGATATACATACATATATACATATAGTACACCAGACTAAGATAAACCCAACACTAAGTTTATGCCAAAACCTATGCATAATTTCCAAACTGCTCCAAACAAAGGTCAGTTACAAAAACTATTCTGCAATAAATCAACAAACACATCACAGGGGAGATTTAACAAGCAATAACCATTGTTTTTACTCGGTAACAGCGAATTAACTAGCACTCAGCTGAGTGGTTGTCATGGCTTAATACACCTGCCCAGTAAGCCATGACAACCACTCAAATCAGCAATGCCCTCCATAATGTTTGGGACAAATACACATTTTTATTACTCCTCTTCTCCTGTGTAAAATAATAAATCAAACAATTCATATGTGATTAAAGTGCACATTCCAGACTTTGATTTAAAGTTACTTGCATACATTTCAGTTTCACTATGTAGAAATGACAACACTTTTTCTACATAATCCCCCTAATTTCAGTACACCATAATGTCTGGGACAACATAATTGTAGGTATAGTAAAGCAGTCATGTTTAGTACTTTGTTGTATATCTCTTTGCAAGCAATGACTGCTTGAAGTTTGGATTCATAGACATCACCAGGTGCTGAATATCTTCTCTGGTGATGCTCTGCCAAGCCCCTACTGAAGCCATCTTCAACTCCTGCTTTAAGTTTCCTCTTCATCATATAGACATGCTCAATTGGATTTAAATCAGGTGACTGGCTTGGTCATTCAAGAACTTTAAATTTTTGAGAAACTCCTGTGTTGCCTTAGCATGTTTGGGATCATTACCTTGTTGCAGGATGAAGCACAGACCAATAGGTTTGAAGAAATAGACTGTAACTTGAGCAGCTTGAGCAGATAAGATGTTTCTATACACCTCAAAATTCATTGTGCCATAAATGTGCCAGTACCTGTGGCAGCTATACATGCCAAAGCCATATCACCCCCACCACATTTAACAGATGGTTCTTTTCATCTCCATGCTTACCTCTTGCCATCAGGCTAATTTTGGTATAGTCTGTCCATAACACCTTTTTCTAGAATCTGCAGGCTCTTTTTAGTACTTTTTCACAAACTGTAATATGGCCACCCTGCTTCTGTGGTTAACTAGTGGTTTGCATCTTGCAGTGTAGCCTCTGTAGTTCTGTTCATAAAGTATTATGCAGACAGCAGTCTCTGACAAAGACACACCTGTCTGTTTCTAATCTGTTGGACAGGGATAAGGATTTTGCTTTACCATAGTGCGGATTCTTCATCATCAGCAGTGGAAGTCTTCCTTGTCCTACCAGTCCCTTTGCGATTACAGAATTTACCAGTGCATTCTTTCCAGACAGTTGATTTTGGTAATCCTAAGGTTTGACTGATGTCATTAATGGTTTTATTCTTGTTTTTCAGCCTTTTAACAGCTTCCTTAACTTTTGTTGGCACAGCTTTTCTCCTCTTGTTGAACAGCTGCAACTACAGACTCCAAAAGGTAGAAGAAGGAAATCTTATCCCTGCACTAATGAAGCAATGCAACACACCTGAGTGTTGTTAATCCCTACTTGACGAAACTATAATGCATGCAAACAACTTTAAAATTAAAGTCTGGAATGTGCATTTTAATCATGTCTGAATTGTTTGATTTAAACATTTACATTGAGGAGCAGAGGAATAAATCAAATAAAAATGCATCTTTGTCCCAAACATTATGGAGAGCACTGTATGCTTTATCTTTTTATATGCACTTCCCAGGTGCAGATTAGCCCAGAATTAGTAAATTAAACAATGCCTAATGATCTGCTTTGATAAATATGTCAATTAATAAAAAACACTTTCCTGAATGTCAGGAAAGTGCTTATAAATGTGACAGAACTTGAACTTCTGAGAATCCTTACATTTTTTTTTTAGATCTGCCCCCCCAATTAACAAAGTTAACTCAACAATGAAAGGGTAACTATCGCAAAAATTAAAATGCAATATAAAATTTGTCTTAAGGAAATATGAAACTTTTTAAATATAATCAATTAAAAATTATTAGCAATTTCTTAAATAATCAACTTGCTCTTCACTATCTCCCTTTCAGCAACCTGTCTTTCTTCATTCTCTCTTCATGCAGAAGTTGGGGTCAGATTTTTTCAGACATTTTTTAGGGGAGCTTCCTTTTTCAGATTTTAGTCTTCTTCCGATGAACGTTCGTATATGAATTGTACGTTTAAATGCAATGATCTAGAACTAACATTCAGACTGAAATTGTAGGATAAAGCCCTAAAAATAACAAATCGGAGGATGTTCAGACACCAATTGTACGAAAGTGACTTCCTAGAAATGCATTTTAGGTCCCCCAAGGATTAACAGATACACAAAACATGCGCAGATTTTATCATTATCCAACTGAAATTTTCTAACCTGACCGGTCGACATAGTATGCAAATTATCTGGACATTAATTTGAAGTCCATACATGATCCAGAAAAATGTATTAAATTGGTGCATGTATGGCCAGCTTTAGAGCTAACTCGAATAACCGATTCCAGCACAAACAAAATAACAGACTTTGTTGGACATCCTGCTTGTAGAGAAACATGACTTCCATCAGAGCTGGTTATTTTATGGGTAAGAACCCACAGAGCGAGTTAGGTGTCCACGATAGATCTCTGTGGGCAACTAACCGCTACGAAAAGGCCCTTCAGATTGCTTCAGTAATACAAGGTTGCGCTAAGTTTCCTCCTGCAGGCAAATTAGCACGACTTCAGAAAACGAAGCAATGCAAAGGTATTTACAACGGCAACTGCTATTCTAGCCAGTGGAAAGTCTTTTCAGAACGGTTAGTAGATCTCTGTTATGGTGGCCAACTAACTCGCTCCGTGGGTTCTTACCCTAAAAGAATGAGCTCTAATACCTCTTCTAGTCAAGGGGTAAACCCCCCCAAAAGGGGATGAAAACCTGACTCCACCTAATGCATGAAGAGAGAATTAAAAGAGACAGATGATGAGAGTTGGAGAGTGAGAAATGATTATTTCAAAAACGGTACATCATTTTTAATGCTTATATTTAGAAATAATCTTATTTCAGTCACATGAAGCTTGTAAATTTTTATTTTCACAATAGATCCCCTTTAAAACATTATTATGCCACAAACTTAAATAGAAAACATTTAAAAAAATATAATAAAAGTCAATTAAAGCTGCCAAGTTGCTGACCCACCGCAGGCCTTTAAATTGGTCCCTGTATATTCCTTTGTGCTGAAAACTAAAGAAGCAATTGCACAGAATGTCTAAGAAGCCTCTTGATTTTTGGTGCACCGGATAATAAATCTTTTTTTGCTTGTTGAAATAAAAACTACTTTTCTATTTACCTTCCACTTCCTTAGACACAGGAACTCCTCGTTTCAAAGACACAGCAGCACAGATCCCAAAGATAACATAAATCCCAAGACAGGCCAGATTCAGCCACCATATGACCTTGACAGAGAGACTGCAAAATTACAATACTGCTTGGAATGTAAATGGTCTAGGAAATAACAAATACTTGATTACATACTTACTGGATTTCCCAATAAGTATACACGGAAATCAGTGGCATTAACTCCAGAAAAACGAAGACCCTACAGATAGGAAAAAAAAAAAGGAAAAAAAAGTGTTTTATAATCAAAATACATCACTCTATTTGTGTGCATAATGGCCCTGTATCAATAAAATATCAAACCTGCAGCACCTTTCATAAAACACTCAAGTACCAGCCACATACCTACTATTACCTGTCTACTTTACATACAAGCCTAAAATTGTCCCTGGATCTACTTACCTGAAAATTTATTGGCCAGTGCCAAGGCCTGGAGGTTACCTCATGTTCCTTTGGTTTAAGCCCGCTGTTTGCCTACAACAGATGAGTGACCGCTTTGTTACCTTTTACCGGTGTTGATTCAGTTATGCTGAATTACAAGTATATATTGCAGTTAAATATGAACTTACCCGAAACATAACAATATGAGATTCCAGCAAAATCTCTAGAAAGTTTGGTTTCAGGATAGACACACTGATATTTGCAACTGGAGGAAACAGCACAAGCAGTAAGTTTAAGAACATTTATTCAATCACTCACACAAGCATTTATCAAAGGTAAGACAGACACCCTGACTTAATTCCTTTGATAAAGTTAATCCTAGGTCTTTATGACTACGAAGATTTTCATTCATCCAGGTCATGGTATATCTAGTATAAATAAATCTAAAGCAACTCGACTTGTTAAGTAATCATTTTCAATGATTACTTAACAAGTCCAGTTGCTTTAGATTGATTTATACTAGATATCCTAGGTCTTTAGCGTGCAGCATTTGTTGCTTTGAATTACACTGACAAGTGTGCCAGAATTTCTAGGACAATAAGCTCTCAATTGTAATAGAATAAAAGTTGCCAGCCTGTGTGGTCCAGCTACTTGCTCTAGACTGCTTCAATTCAGAAGTATGAGACTCACTATTAATTGCCCCACTACTTGTGTTTGCATTTTTTCTACACTCATATTTCTATATAAATGTATTTCTTGTTACTGAAGAGAGAACAGGGGGGGATAAGTTCCAAATTAGAGCTTACACTTTAGCTGGTAGCTGCGGACTGCCCACATGATCAGGGAATCATGGATTTTCCAGCAGAAACCCAACTGCTTCTTCCAGAAAAGGAAGAGATATTGAAGACAAAAAATTCAGGGTCTGTACTTTGCCAGGCTTTGCTTTAGATGTTTGATAGGTAAAGTGATACTGATATGAAACAAAAATATGAATCTACACAAAAAGTTAGCTATAGGTCATATTGACCATTTTTTGCTGATAGGGCTGCATTTATAAGTAATTGTTACTTATTTCCTAAACCTGACTGTTTTGCCAACCTGACTGTCCCTTCTCAACCTGTCATTTATAGCTTCTAATGCTAACAGACTCCTGCTGCACAAATATGGCAGCCCCCTCATAGGTGAAAATGGGGTATCAGATATGTGGAAAAGCCATCAAATACTTTTATGGCAAATTATAAATAGTATGTAAAGACAATGTTATGATTGATGTAAAAAAAGTTTTCATTTCTGGTGTCAGTATCTCTTTAAGGTAGCCTACTACTTCAAACGTAGAGTAAACATAATATGATTAAATAAATGCAATATTTACGCTTTGGATTCTCATGGTCTTCCACATTCCACAGAGTACTGGGGGTTTCACGGACATAAGGACTGCAAGTCACCTCGCCTTGCTCCCAGCCCCTAATGGTAGGAGGTAAAGTTCAAAGAATAAACTGTGCAAATGTTTTGAAAGAAACATGTAATACTTGGCAGCAAGCAAGGAGAAGTAGCATAAATATAATTAATGTAAAACACCTGGAAAGAAAACACCAAAATAATCTGAAGAAAACACACAAATGAAGAAAAAGGACCCATGTCAGTATATAAGTGGCCTTACAGACCAATTTTCCAATTGATCTCTATAATTATCCTATGCAGTGGGCTTGAACATCTTTAGCTTGTATGTATATGAATGGTTTCAGTTTTAAATTTATAACAGTGAGAGATTTAACGGAGAAAAAAGGGTTGAGAATACTGGTTACCTATGGAGTGACATATTCTCTGCCAGTAATCGGCTTATTTGTGGGCAGGAATGGTCTTGAATGCCCCTCTTCTGGCTCTTTTGCCAATTAAGCAGGCAATATATATCCAACGTTAGGGCAACAAGGCAAGTTGTGGGAAGCCTAGCACTTGCACACTAGAAATAATGATTTCTGTGTATATATTTACAGCAGAGAAGTGATGTTTCCTAGCAATGCCGTTTAATTTGCTTGGATTAGTAAGCTCTATTGGGCAGGACCCTGTGTTAAAGAAGAAGGAAATGTCATATAACTGGGGGGGGGGGGGTCTCCATTAAGACCATGGTGCTACTTTATAACTAATATACAATATGGTAATAATTATGATGCATTTCCAGAGAACCCAGAATGCCACAGAATGGACATCCCTGTAAATAACAGAGGCAATATAAAAGCCATAGACCTGCTTAGTAGTTTTCCTGATGACCATAAAATGTACAAGGCAGGCTAAAATAAGTGGTGAATTGAATGTGTGCTCTCTAAACTCTTAATACTTTTTTCTTCAAACAAATACTTAGAGAGCCCTCAACTGAACCGGCATACTGTGCAAGAGAAATAAACAGACCCAATAATACTACAGCTTTGCGATTAATAGTGTTTGGGTAAAGTGTGCACATAACCAGAGAAGCAATTAACTCACATATTCCCTCTTACAACAGCACAGAAAAGGTTTGTAACATAAACATATTCTGAGGACAGATAAGATTCAGCTGGACCACACAAAAGTTACATTTATTTGCAAACCTTAAAAGGAAAGTGGATTGGCAATTGTTTTTTTAAGTTTATTACTTGAACCGCCCTAATGAACTGTATTGCGAAATTACATTTGTAGCACAACTGGCACCTACTTGCTAAGTTTAAAACACCTATTGAACTGCTGGTAAAACAGTATGTTTACAGCAAACAATGAGAGTGGTATCCAAACTTACTCAACTACCTACTGTTACCACAATGGAGGTGGCAGACAGAGATATCCTGGAAACAATCTTTAAAGCAGAACTATACCACCAGAATGAATACTAAACTAACAGCTTATATCATATTAGAGTGGCCTATTACATAAACTTACTAATCATTTAAGACAAACATAACAACAAAGTATTGGAGTACAGTTTTTTTTTAATTGATAAAAATGCCAACATTTTAATTTAGCATATTTCGTGAATAATGTGCATTGCTTGGTACATCCCATTGTTAATTCATACACATATTGATTATTAGTACAAGCAACAAATGGGTAAAGCAGGGTTGTGATATACAAAAAACTAAATAGTCATAAAGCAAGAATTTTTTATTTTTTTTTAACATTTTATTTCTGTCCCAGTATAATTCTAGTTAGAATCCTGATACATATGCAGGGCTGTATGAAACATTTGCTCCTAAAGAGTAGCGCTTATGAGAACAACTACTGTAAATCATACAGGGTAGATTTTATTTTTCAGTAGGTTAACTAAGCTTGGTATGCATGAGTAAAAAATGATGTCCTTGCCATTTTATAAGTTTTTTAAAGGACAAGTAAAGGTAAAGATCAAGTAAGCTTTATCAGAAAGGTCTATGTAAATACAGCCACAAACACGAAGTTGCCTTGAGAGGTGACTAATCTCCTCGTGTGCCAGAGCCCTTATTCTGTATACATGATCTTCTGTGTCAGACATCCTTTTCTCAGAAAAATCCTTCAGGGCACAGCAGGAGCCTGCGCAGCTTCCTCCTCTCTCTCTCTCTCTCCCCTCTCTACTGTAATCTGAGCTGATAGCAGCTCCCTGCCTGTATGCTGCTGCATGGAAGTGAAGTCAGACCAAGCTAAAATGGCTGCAGCTATTTTTTTTTATAACAATTAAGTTTTATTGAGATACAGATTACAGAGTTTTCAATCTGGACATCAAAGGAGAGATCTTATGATACAAAGCATATATCAGTCTTTTATGACACAACCAGTGGTTATTGGTGAATCTCATTATATTTTTACATACCCTGTGCATCTGTGTTTCACTATTTTTCTGCTTTAGTGATGCTACCTTTAACTACTACATTAACTCAAACTGTGCATTGCCTACGCTTATTTATTAGGACTTCGAGGGTGATGGGATGGAAGGAGCATTTTGTGCTGTAGCTGAGGTGGTATCAACCTTCCATATTGTGTTTGTCTAGCCATGGGGACCAAATTTTCTCAAATTTTTTTGGACATCCTCTCCTGGCATATAGTAGTCTATATATGTGGGCATTGCTTGGTTAACTTGGTTTTCCCAGAACTGTAGGATGGGGCTGAATGAGCTTTCCATTTCATTGTTATAGATTTTCGAGCGTATGCTAGCAGGATTCAACAATTGTTGGGGCTAGATTGGTAATTTGGTTTAATAGCATTCCAGAGGGTGTTACCGTAATGGAGGTACTGGTTAGGTCGGATATATAGTCTGCCACCTCTGTCCAGAAGTTTGCTATTTTGTTACAGGTCAAAACCATGTGGATGAAGTCTGCTGGGGATTGGTGGCAGCGGGGGCATTCATCTACTTGGGATGGAGATATCTTGCTAGTACTTTCCTCTCAAGGCAACTTCCGTGATTTCGGGGAAATTACGGCGCCGCTTATGCCATCCCACCGGCGATTTACATTTTCCCCGGTGGGATGGCATTTCGCCAGAGCCCTTAAATGACAGCACAAGAAAAATTGATATTAGGTCACTCTTTCAATAATAACAGATAGTACCTAATCTGTGTTATAACACTGGCGTGTAGACTCATGTTCGTGTATTTACAGTTTATATGGTCTTCAACCTTGCTTCCTCAAATACAATCTTTATGTTAGTAAAAAGCAAGACATGCCATAAATCCAAAACTATACAGACTTAATTAAGCATTCAAATTATTAACAAATACATTGCACCTTTCCACCACTATCAAAGAAAACCTATACATACAGACATGTTCCCTGGAATAATAAGTATTTAAAAGAATGAATTCATAATAAGATATAACAGAAATGAGAAACCGTTAATTTAAACTCTCTGACCCACAGATATTCCTTTGACATCCTTTTCTTTGTTTATTCAAATTAAGTCTACCCATAAATTTAATACCACCAGGGATTGCTTATCATGAGAAAACCAGTCCTGGGACCATACCAGACTACAAAACAAAAATAGCACACACACCAAGGGGCAGATTTACTAAAAACATCTCTTTTTTTTTTATTTTAAAATTCAAATAAACTCGTTTCCACGAATGTCTGGCATTTACTAAAAAATCTAAAATGAAAAAGTCTGTTCAAGAAAAGTCTTGCAAAAGTTATGAAAATTCCAAATTGTTTCAACTTGTTGCATGAAAACTGAACTTTATATATTATATATGTATATATTGTACTTAATATATTTAGTGAAAAAAATATATTACACAACCTAACCAATTGCAGATGGCACCATGCCAATATGGCAGAATCATAGAAACCCGGGGAAATAAGCGTCAAATCTTACCATCTTGGTAGGGTTTTACCAGAGGAGCCAAGCAAACATCCAGTTGACAGGTGAAGCAATCTGATGTGACTGCGCAGAACTTTGACTTTACTTCTGCTGCCAAGCACCTCTATTCTCCAGTAATCATTGGAATCTCCTGTTCCATTCTAAGTAGGGGAGAGCAGGACCTAAATTATCACCTCTGTTGACATACACTTTGCTAAGTGGCTCAAATAAAAGGAAGTTTCTGCTAAGATTGTAAAATTCTTAAACACAGTAATTTAGGCATCAGAACTAGTAAAGTATATGTTATTAATACACATTTCTCACCATTCCATATGTTGTCACCTGCAGGTGTTTCTTAGTAAGTGGAGCCTCCCGTTGGTGACTGTGCAGATTGCGACTTGTCCTAATAAAAATAAACAAAAATATTAATTATATAAGAGAAAGGTGTAAAAAACAAAATGATGTAAAGTAATGAAAATAAAGAAAATGAAAAAGTTGTGGGGAACACAATTGGGGCAATAAATAACCTTTTTAACAGTATTTTTTTGCAGGTGAACAAGCAAAAAACAATTATAAAAGATAGCTTTTACATATGAAAAGCACATATGAGAAAACAAGACCGACTTGGTTGGTTTATATTATATGCTGCAAAAATACCAAGAGTTTGCTTGGGGGTACTTTAAGGGCAACAGCACACAAGTTATTTTAAATCGCTTCTGTGTTTTGTGTAGAATACTAATGGGCAAAATGACCAAAATCACATGTCACTGCTTTCATAGAAACACATAGAAAATGCATTAGCCTCCACCCAGAAACACTTCCTTTGCTGCTTATAAGAAAAGTCAGCCTATCGACACCTGTATGTGCCTCAGACAGGAAATTTTTTATACTTTATATTTACATACTTATATGTAACAGTGCTTTGTTCAGGTGGCAACACATCCATATTATGCTTCAGCCTGCCACGAATAAGCTCAAAAGAGGTATGTTAAAAAAGTCAAAAGCACACAGACTAACACTGTAGCACAAGCCAGCCAAATTAACAGACCTGAAGCAGAACTAAATGCCTTTTTCAAAAAAGGCATAAAAAAAAAAAAAAAATACTGCTCTCAACTGTTATTACATGTCACATTTCTATGGTAGGCCACCCTCGAAACACTGTGACTCAAGTTTCATTTCACCATGTGTTGAACTTGAATCAAATGAAATAGAGAGAGGACAGATGATTAATTCAGTTGGCCATCTATTAGATTTTGCAATATTTGATCAAAGAATGCATTTTTTCTTTAGTATATTTTCAGTAGATTTTGGCATAAAATATGCTGATATACAAATATTGATGAACAGGGAGGATCTCTTTCTGTCCAGATTTTTGCAAATAAACTATTTTACTAGTTTTTGTAAAGCCAAATCATGTAAAAGGACTCATTACAGCCCAAGCAAAAGCAACCTACATTTTATGTTCCAAACGGATGATATCTCCATGCCTCACTAACTCGACTGGTGATGCTGGATCTGAATTAAAACAAAGACATACACAGAAATGTTTATTCAACTGTTTGGTTTACAAACTCAAGCCCAGTACTAAACCATGCCCCTCTCACCACTCTCAGAGTTGTGCTTCTTTATGATCCACAGGTTGTTCTGATCCTTGTGTGAATATGTAGTAACCTTGAAAAGAAAGTGGTCTAAATTACAGTGCAACCCTAGCTAGAGTCTGTATTACGTAAAGAGGCCATACTTTAGGCAAATACAAACTAAACGGCACTAAGTCACTGACCTGCTGTTGCCGTGCACCCACACCTTCTGGATAAAGGTGCCAGTGTGAATGCAGGTATCCTGCAGCTGTACGTAAACTTTTCAAGGTGATGGTGGAGCCATAAGCCAGATCTATTAAAACACAATGTGTGGCAAATTTTATTTGGGAGGGGTAAGGGGAATGGAATTTAGTGTGGACAATATGCAGGGTACATACGTTCTGGCATTGAGGCACTGTGCAGGTTGTTTCCAATCAGACGGGACTGAAAGGCAGAGCTGAAAAATCCATCGCCTGAACCACTGAGAGACAAAAAAAATAAAAGGCAGAAGTGTATTGTACAAAATACTTAAAAACAACTAAAAAGAAGAACACTAATACACAGCCTCACCAATTTTTTCACTGCAATATCAAACTGCCCGAATTGCTGTTGAGTGCACAACTCCATATGCCCTCATGCCATTACACCCCAGTGCAGGCCTGCAACACTAGTACATATTAATCAGTAAAAATTAATACCCCAATGTGACAGTAAAGTTATTTTAAAAAATATTGTAATATTACCTGATTACAATATGACAAATAAGTTAGAGTATACTTATCAACTGGGTGAATGCTGCACTCTGATTTTCATTATTTATTTATTGTTCAAAAGCACTTTTATTGCTTGCATTTTAACAATAAACATTTTCAGGTAGTAACAATTGTAACTATTATCACTTGAGACAGGCTCATAAAGGTGTTAATTAAAAAAGTAACTTTTAGTTATCTGCAAAAATTCTTCCATGCTACTTTTAGGGGCAGATTTATCATGTGAGTTTGTGTAAAAAAACCCCAAAAAAACAAAAGAAAAAAAAACACAGCAACAAAACATGAACAACTTTTCTTCTTGAATGGTAGCTTAAGAAAAGCACAACAGAATATTCCCGAGTGCATTTTGTCTCACAAAAAAGTCACGTGCTGGCAAGAATCCCTTTGTTCCATTCATTTGTCAATGAGGCTAAAAAACTCAAAATAAAAAAAAATGTTTTAATAACCTGGGGAAAATAAATAAAATTGATAGAAATTATTCTCATTGAATTCTATTGAACCTCGCTAACTTTTACTAGATATTTTGTTCCTAAAGGAAAACTAAAGACGTAGGCTAGAAATGTAAATTATGTTTTGTGCTTCTGTACCAGCCCAAGACAACAACAGCCCTTTAGCAATGAAGATCTGTGCCCCAAAGATGCCCCAGTAGCTTCCTATCTTCTTGTTACTGATTCAGTGCACATGCTCTGTGGTGCCGTCAGTTACTGAGCTTAGGGACCGACACACAATATACTGTATAGGTTATAAATATCACAATATAAGGCTGATTAGTAATTAACAGAGACAATTACTGCATGGCAACTCTGAAAGCAGTGCTTTTAGCATCAGACTTTAATCATCAGCCGTTAGGATCAGCTTATATGACAAACAATTTTCTTTGGTTGATAATTTACAACAACCCCTAAGCTCAGCTTCTCAACAGCTGCTCAGAGTGCACTGAGTGTCGCAGACATGTCTAACAGAAGTGTCCAGTATGGTCACCCCTGTGAGAAAGGACTGGATTATTACTACTATAGAGATGTTGAACTTTAAGGCTGGTTCAATAAGTTCATTATCTAAAATATGGCATGTCTAGCCATATTAATTTTTAGGGTTTAGTTCTCCTTCAAGAATAATCTTGATTATATTAGCGTTTTTCATGGCGTTTTTCGAACTGTGAAATCTTGAATTTTGATAGATCATCTGCCTAGTGTTTTTCCATTTGCCTTTATATATACTCCTCTTCCAAAATCCTCCTCTCAGTTCCCACTAATGATATACATCTACAGATTAATCTTTCTTCTTCTACATGAATCCAAACTACTTAACTAACTACTAAAACATCTCTTACTCAATCGCCTACAAACTTGTTTCCACCCCAAAGACTCCACCATGACAGCACTGACAAAAGTTGCTACTTGCCTGATCTTCTTTTTGCAAGTCCAAGGTACATTCTTTCATCCTAACTTGTATAAATATTTCTACTGCCTTAAGTTGACAATCCTCTACTACTACAAACTCTGCATTAATTCAGTGTCTACTAATTGGGTATTTCCTCCACTCTACTTTATCCCCCTCTTCTATTACAAATATACCGCTATGTCACTGGTTCCCAAATTTACTAATTTTTTTCCTCTACATCTTTTCTCCCTTTAAATGATTTCCTCACATCAAAAGCCACACTTTCACCAGTCTTTTCCTTAACCGTAAACATCTCCATCACGCCTAACTTACACGCTCACAGCTTAGGCTTTTTACTACACTCATGTCTCTATTGTAACGCTGTAATTAATTTACTACACATGCCACAAAAACTCGTGTTTGAGTAATCCCTTACTATGTGGGTCTTCCACTCTAACGACTGTTCCCTTTACAGATCCATTCATTCTCCCACCTCTGCCACCACTTCCACTAGTTAAGAACCCAGTCAACTTAGAATACCTTCTGTTCAGCACAGTGAAGTGCACAGCAAAGATGAGAAAGTAAAAACAGGCAGGCAGGACTATCAAGCAGAGAACTCGTGCAGCTAAGTGTCTGAGAAACATTTCCTGTGAAAAAATAAATGTGTAAATAAAGTGTATTAATGAAATAATGTTCGCTAAATTCTTTGTAAAAGTAATACTATGTATTCCTATGGTACTGGCATGGCAGTGGTCCCCAACCAGTGACTCATGAGTAACATATTGCTTGCCAACACCTTGGATGTTGCTCCCAGTGGCCTCAAAGCAGGTGCTTATTTTTGAATTTCTGGTTAAGAAGCAAGTTTTGATTGCATAAAAACCCACTGTAATTGCCAAACAGAGCTTTTTGTCAACATAGGGGCTATTAATAAGCCAATTATAGCTCTCACTGGCACCTCAAGGAACGTTTTTCATACTTGTGTTTCTCTCCAAAATTTTTCCACTTGAATGTGGCTCACAGGTATAAAAGGTTGGGGATCCCTGTGGTATGGTATGGAGTCAGCAATTAATTGTACAAATCACGGTTTTAACCATTGTAACCATTAAGTTTTTGGTTACTTAACAAAATCCCTCCTAATCTGGCAGATTTTATTATGAAAAAAAAGTGATGTGAAAGTGAAGCAAAGCCAATTGGCTTTGCTTACTACAAGAATCTGTACAATAGGTCCAATTTAAGTGGCAGCATATATTAGTCTAAAACTGTATTCATAATAAAAAAAAAAAAACACACACACAGCTTAACAGAAAATTTGTTTGAATAAAACCTAAAAACTTAAAAATGAATAACATTTTGCAAGCAGACTTACCAATGTCAAAGTAAGGTCACCCAATAACTTCCAAAGCTCCTTTGCTGTATTAATACCAACCAAGGTAACTATGAAAAGGCCAACAAATTTCACCCCGAGAGCACCGGCTAAATTCACACCTGTCAAGCTGAGCCACATCCACCAAACTGAACTAAAGGGCCTAGAAAGACCAGGGATAATAATTAAATTTAACTAGTTATGTACATACCACATGTGCAAAACATTACGTCATTCTTTTTGCCAATATCAACACTTCATGTGCAAGGTTGTCACCTCTATTTCCACCACCACATGCTAAAATGGGACCTTTACTTGGCTAAAGCAAATAAGGATCCCTTACACTGCTTACTCACCTGTCTGCACAGGAGTGAAACTTTATCATGCTAAGCAATGCCCCAAGAATGAAGAACATGAGGATAGGATCCAACAAAATGTACTGGGACAGAGTAATGCACCCTGTGTCTGAAGAAAAAAATAAATCAGAAAGGTAATTTTAACAAACAAAATCCAAGGACATTTCACAACTGACTCCATATTGGAGACTGTAAGACCACCCTAAGATTGCAGACCAAGTGGCTTTACACAAAATGACTACACAGAGCTAATAAAAACATGCCCATAGCGCTACACATAAATCCGAATCTTGCACTAAAGACAGAATGCAGAACAATCACTCGGATGGTAAATATTTGTTGTTTGCTTGTATATACAAAATTATATACAAAAATACTACAAAACTGTATTCACCGATATTTAAGGGGAGATTTATCAACATTCAAATTTGAGGGTTTTTGTTTTATGCTAAAACTCACAAACTTGAGTGAGAGTTTCCAAAACACAAATATTCAAGATATATTAAGTGCAAAAATATGCAGCATCTAAAAGCTGGCGGGTTCATGAAAAAGTCAATGGGCAATTTCCTAGACAAAATCCAAGAGTTTTTCTTTTCCAAATTAGTTGTTTAAATGCATTTTTACTGCACTGAAATGTTTTTTCATGATCAAGTTTTTGAAATACAAATTTTTTTTAATGAGTAAGCATACATTAAGTTTTTTGTTTTAACTAAAGAAAAAAATCACAAGGACGTGTAGGCACTCTTATTCAGCAATATAGATTGTGCTGTGCCCAACAAATTATCAGGAGCAGTTTTCTAATGCTCACAATATTGTCTTTTGGGATATATAGTCTTATTCTGCCATTTTATCCAGAGACCCTCCTTTAAATGGGTTTTCATGGCTTAAGTTAGGTATCAAAAACTACTAACAATATGAACATTTGTAAGTCATTCAAATGTGGTTCAGCACGGTGTGCGACAGTGAGGAGGCATGGCCAATTCCACCCTGCATTTTTTCTGCAGATTTTTGCTACTGCTGGTAACCTGAGGGGCACTGCCACATGAGAGAATCTTTTTAACTTGCCCCATGGTAGGAGTGACCATGTTCCTTATGAAACAATGTTCTTACACTTACAGTAACTAGTTTACAATTATATGAAGATAAATCATCCTATTCTTCAGAGGAACTTCCACTACATGGAAATTTTAAATTTGAGTCAGATTTCTCTACAGAAACCTTATGTACTTTCTGCTGCCTCCATATTTTCCCTAAAGCTTTGCCCTTGTAAGGGGAATAAATAATGAAAATCATCATTACTTGAACATCATTTGCAAACTCACTTACCAAAGATAATTAGTGCTGCTGCAAGCAAAGCTGCAGAAAGTGACTGTGACAGCTCCAGCACAATGAAGAAAGAGAAGGGTGCAAGAAAGGATCCCAGGAAGGAACAGAACTGTAGTGGTAACAACAAGTGCATTAATATTTCTTCATTCAAGCTACCAACAATCAAGTGGCAAACCTCCAGCTACTAAAAGTCAAAAGGCCAGAATTGCCCATCAAATGCCAATGTACAGATGCGATTGGTCAGAAGCCATTGTTCAGATAGTACCATTCACAAGACTACATCTTCACCACCATCAGCTCTCTGACTCAAGTGAAATGTTAAAATGGGTCAGCCACAACATTCTACTGTCATTTGTCACAACATCAACATTCATTTATAAGGCAAACTTTAAACCAACCATGTAAAAACTAGTAACAAAGCCACAAATCACAATTAGCTAAACTTAAGCTGCGGCTTGGGTTATTGGTGAAACAACAGCAAGCCCAATTGCTTTAGACTTACTGCTACTAAATATTGAATATGTTATAGAATTTTGCATCATACTGAAATGGAAGGTGAGAAGTTTGACAAAAAGAGAAGCGGGAGCCAGAAATAGCGCATTCCTTGTTCTCTAGACACCCAATTCTAATATCAACAAAGAAGATATGATTTGTAGAACAAGGTACACTAAATGCAAAATCTATGCTGCAGGCATATTTTGTTCTCATGACATGTTTTGAGATATGGCTCTTGGGGTTCAAGCACTAATATCAAGCTTTTGTGAGTAGTAAGAATATAATTTATGAATACGATCTAAATTACTGACTCTTACCCCTCTCATGCCCAAGTAATTATGAGTCTCATAGCTCTGTCCTGGCCTCTGGAAGGGAAAGGAACCATTGTAACCACTCAAGTAACCAGCAAGTCCAATAAGCATCTACAAGAAAAGCATGGGTTAATGTAAAATTCAGTGTTTTGCTACAGAAATAATTTTTTCTATTAAAAACAAGGTCATTAAACATAACTTTTGTCACATTAATGACAATTGAAAAAAAAAATAGGTGTACATCTTACTCCTGATCAACAGCAAACAGAAAAGCAGAATTGAAAGGAGAAGGAAAGGTATTTTTACATGTTACTGCTAATAGATTAAACACAATAGTGCAATAACGCTATATTAATTCTGCAGAAAGCTTTACCATACCTGAGTATACAGCCCCAGAAGCTTCCAGCTGCCATTTTAGCTTGGTCTCAGTAACTTCTGTGCTGCAGCTTTAGCTCCTGGTAGCTTATATTACAGCACAGTTGGGAGGGGGAGAGAGGAGCAAAGTGAACAGACTCATGCCGTGCTCTAAAGGATTTTTCTGAGAGATGAAGTCTGATACTGAAGAACATATGTACACAAAAGAAGAAAAAAAATACTGAGTTTTGTTTGATAGAGGACTCAGTGAAGCTTTTCTGTGAGTGCTTATCCCTGTATTTGCATAGACCTCTCTCATATAGCCTATTTATTTTTTTACCTTTCCTTCTCCTTTAAGGAGTAGCACACCATGAGAAATTAGTACAATAAGAAATACCAGGGCACTGAGACTCACACAAAAAAAATTGTTAATGTACAAATGCAGTTCAGTTGTAAATTGCTATACTGTAATTGCTATTAAAAACTATATCTTTTGGGGGGGTTTTTTTGTCTGTGAAAGAATGCAGCAGAAGCCAAATTAATAAACATGGAGGAAGAATGTATGTCCTACATTGTTTTGAGAGTCAGAACCAAAATTGAGTGCAGAAAAGAGAAATAGATAAAAAGACACTGATTTGCAATTGCAGTTGCACTTACAAACTAGAAAGGGAAGTTTAAGAACAATTTCATGTTGCCTTGAAAAACTTTAAGTTGCTGAATTAAATCTGTGCAAAGTTTGGGGACCCTGGTTTTAATAGTGTCTAAATAGCAGCAATTTAAATTTCCCCACTGGAAAGTCAATGAGTGACATCTGATTGGCGGTTGGTGGAGCCATGCACTTTTTCGAACCAGACACTGCAGTTAACCAGCGATTAACTGCAAAGTTTAGGGACCCTAGGATTAATAGTTAAAGAATGGCAGCAGTTTAAATTGAAACCAATAAAAGTCAATAGGTGAATTGTGATTGGTGGTTGGTGGGTGTGCCAACTTTTTCTAACCTTGAGTCGAAGTCACCCAGTAACAAACTGCAAAGTTTGGACACCCTGGCATAAATTGTGTGAGAGTGACAGCATTTTATATTTAAACCAATCAAATTCAATGGATGAAATCTGATTGGCTGTTAGTGACCCAAGCCATTTTTACCTATTTTTCAACTGCAGTCCCCCAGTGACCAACTCTGCAAAGTTTGAGGACTCAGCATTTTACATTTCACCATTGAAAGTAAATAGGTGAAATGTGATTGGCTGTTGGTGGCCCCGCCCACTATCTAACTTTGAACCGCAAATACCCAGTGACTAATTTTGCAAAGTTGAACAGCATTAGAATTAATACTTAAAAAATGGCATCAGTTTAAATATAAACCAATGAAATTTAATTGGTGGAAATGGATTAGCTGTAGGTGGCTCCACCCACTTTTCCTAACCTTTAACCCCCAGTGACCAGCTGTGAAAAGTTTAGGGACACGGGAATTAAACGTATGAGAATGGCAGCAGTTAAAATTTCCCCAGTAAACAATGAAATAAATGTGATTGGCTTTGGCGGCCCCGCCCACTTTTTCTAACCTTGAGTACGTAGTCACCCAGTGACTGACTGTGCAAAGTTTGTGAACCCTGGCAACAAACCAATAAAATTCAATAGGTGAAATCTGATTGGCTATTGGTGGCTCTGCCCACTTTTAAAAACTAAAACTGCAGTCCCCTAGTGACCAACTGTGAAAAGTTTGGGGACCCTGGTGCTAATACTGTGAGAATGGCAGCAGGTTGAATTTCCCATTTAAAAGTCAATAGGTAAAATCTGATTGGCTGTTTGTGGCTTTGCCCACTTTTTCTAACCTTGACCCACAGTTACCTGGTGCCTAACTCTGCAAAGTTTTGGGTACCTGGTGTTATTACTGTGAGAATGGCAGCAGGTTGAATTTCTACCACTTTTGGGCATCCAACAATGTTTTCATTCAAGCTGACCTCATGACTATGTGATTCAAGTTTTAGGAGTGTAGCCTCAAAGCTGTAAGATTGACAGCCGTTTCAATTTCCCCATTAAAGTCAATGTGTGAAATTTGATTGCCTGGTGTTGGCCCCTCCCACTTTGGGTCATCCGACAAATGTCACTGTTTCATTCAAGGTGACCCATGATTATGTTATTCAAGTTTTGGGAGTGTAGCTTCAAAGCTGTAATGCTGTGGCAGCAGTTTGAAAAATTTTCCTGTCAACGTCAATAGGAAAATTGGGGTGTTCGGAGCAGCACCACAAAAAGACGGGGGGTTGGATTGTTTACAAAAGCACAAGCAACTTGCTCCGCTATAGGGCGAAGAAGGGTGGAGAGCCTGGGGGTTGTACCCCTAAAACTGTAGGAGGAGTAGCGTTTAGAAAATGGGGGGAGCTAAGAAGAAGAAAAAGCGTAAGAATAAGCTGAAGTGGAAGAACAGTATGTTGGGTTTTTCAACCAACTTGGAAATCAGTGAAAATGTTAATGTATACTGATAAAGTATAGAATTACATTTTTTTTTTCGGGTGGACATCCCCTTTCCAATTAATTCATTTCACTATGCAGCACATTGTAAACCATTTTAGCTTTAGGTCTGATGACCTAAAGAAACAAGAAACTCAGTTTAACTCTTACCTTTCCAAGAGGAGGATGAACATCAAAGAAAAAGGTCCGGTTTATGTAATAACTTCCCATCTTTCCAAAATGGGTCTCATCCCAGCTAAAACAAAGCAAAAGCACAAACTGATTAATTTACAAAAAACTGAAGCACAGTACAATCCTAAAATCAAATAATCTACACCAGGTGTCCTGCCGCTGTTACAGGCTTAAAATAAAGCAACAAAACTTTACTAATGAAGAATATGGAAAATACTCCATATTTAAAGGAGAAGGAAAGGCTAAGTAAGGTGCAAAAATGTTAGGCACCCCAAGTGACTTTAATCGCTTACCTTTTACCCCGGGCTGGTGCCCCTGTTAGGAGAAAACTGCACCAGCCCGGGGTACCTGCGAGCGCTTCCTTCTTCCTATTTTGCGCAGTAGAGTGAAAGGCTAAACAAGAAAGTCGGCTTTTCACTCTACTGCGCATTTAGGCGACAGAAGAAAGAGGAAGGAGGAAGCGCTCTCTCAAGGTACCCCGGGCTAGTGCCGTTTTCTCCTAATAGGGGCACCAGCCCGGGGTAAAAGGTAAGTGGTTTAAGCCACTTGGGGGTGCCTAACATTTTGGCACCCCCGAGTGACTTAGCCTTTCCTTCTCCTTTAATGTAAAACACAAGCAAAGGACCACACAGTAAAAAAAGCACTGAATCCAGGATATGGTTTGGGACTCAACCCTTTTACAACCTCCTAAATTATATACTTTTTCTCAAGCACCTCTCCTAATTCCTTAAACCAGGGGTGGCCAAAATGTTGATCGCGGACCACCAGAACATCCCCCTTGGATTTCTGGTGGACCACGTCGAAGCGTACATACTTGGGGAGGAGTCAAAAGTAGATTGCCTGGGGAAAAAGTCTGGGCACCCCTGCCTTAAACAATGTTCATTAACCAGCCATGTAAATATAAAGTCTTTTTAACTGGATAGAGTAATAAAAGTAAAAAAAAGTGCTCTGAACAGAAAATTCAGCTCTTTTTGTGCAGAAAGGGCAAGTGTGCCCTCCAACTAGACCAATTGCAAGTCTGAGAATGTCAATGTCGACATAATACTAAAAGTGAATTCTTAGATAACAATGTAAAGATTGAAAACAAATAGGCTCAAAGAAACCTATGATTAACCTCTTTAAAGCAATTTAAAGGGGAAATAAAACTCTGATGTTACAAATTGAACTAAATTCTCAACAGTTACAGACAGCATGCAGAAACAGCATACTGCATTGCACTGTTTACTATTGACATTAGGTGTCATTAGGTGTGTAGGGAATTGTGGAATTTGGAGGATGCAGGCTGAGGACAGTCGACTAGTGATGAGTAAATCGGTCCTGTTTCGCTTTGCCGTAGAGAAATGTAGAAAATACAGAACATCAACAATTTTTGTTGATGTGCGCAACTTTTTTTTTGTCGCAACTAATTTTTGCACCCGTTTCGCAAAAATATCCGGCAATTGCGAACACGAAAATTTACCACAAATACACGTCTGATGAAAAATTTCGCTCATCACTACAGTCGACTAGTGTTACATTGAGACTCAAAAAAAAACAAAAAACAAAACAAAGTAGTCAGCCATATCACCAGGAGAACAGGGGGCAGGGGGGCAGGCTTAGATAACTGTTTCAAACCACATTATCACAATAATTGACATATATTGTAAATTTGCTTGAAATTATGTTTACTTTTGAAAAAAGTCGTATTTGGGTGGAGTTCCCCTTTAAGAGGAACACTATCAAGACTGGCGGTGAATGTTTCCACCCTATATTTTATTAATAGAATTCAGAAAGACGAGAAGAGAGCAGAGCATGCCAGTCACTGACACGCAGAGGCTACTCTCCTTGCAGAGGGCTACTCTCCTTGCAGAGTGCCACTCTCCTTGCTAGCCCTCCTTGCAGAGTGCCACTCTCCTTGCTAGCCCTCCTTGCAGAGTGCCACTCTCCTTGCTAGCCCTCCTTGCAGAGTGCCACTCTCCTTGCTAGCCCTCCTTCCAGAGTGCCACTCTCCTTGCTAGCCCTCCTTCCAGAGTGCCACTCTCCTTGCTAGCCCTCCTTCCAGAGTGCCACTCTCCTTGCTAGCCCTCCTTCCAGAGTGCCACTCTCCTTGCTAGCCCTCCTTCCAGAGTGCCACTCTCCTTGTTAGCCCTCCTTCCAGAGTGCCACTCTCCTTGCTAGCCCTCCTTGCAGAGTGCCACTCTCCTTGCTAGCCCTCCTTGCAGAGTGCCACTCTCCTTGCTAGCCCTCCTTGCAGAGTGCCACTCTCCTTGCTAGCCCTCCTTGCAGAGTGCCACTCTCCTTGCTAGCCCTCCTTGCAGAGTGCCACTCTCCTTGCTAGCCCTCCTTGCAGAGTGCCACTCTCCTTGCTAGCCCTCCTTGCAGAGTGCCACTCTCCTTGCTAGCCCTCCTTGCAGAGTGCCACTCTCCTTGCTAGCCCTCCTTGCAGAGTGCCACTCTCCTTGCTAGCCCTCCTTGCAGAGTGCCACTCTCCTTGCTAGCCCTCCTTGCAGAGTGCCACTCTCCTTGCTAGCCCTCCTTGCAGAGTGCCACTCTCCTTGCTAGCCCTCCTTGCAGAGTGCCACTCTCCTTGCTAGCCCTCCTTGCAGAGTGCCACTCTCCTTGCTAGCCCTCCTTGCAGAGTGCCACTCTCCTTGCTAGCCCTCCTTGCAGAGTGCCACTCTCCTTGCTAGCCCTCCTTGCAGAGTGCCACTCTCCTTGCTAGCCCTCCTTGCAGAGTGCCACTCTCCTTGCTAGCCCTCCTTGCAGAGTGCCACTCTCCTTGCTAGCCCTCCTTGCAGAGTGCCACTCCACTCTCCTTGCTAGCCCTCCTTGCAGAGTGCCACTCTCCTTGCTAGCCCTCCTTGCAGAGTGCCACTCTCCTTGCTAGCCCTCCTTGCAGAGTGCTACTCTCCTTGCTAGCCCTCCTTGCAGAGTGCTACTCTCCTTGCTAGCCCTCCTTGCAGAGTGCTACTCTCCTTGCTAGCCCTCCTTGCAGAGTGCTACTCTCCTTGCTAGCCCCCCTTGCAGAGTGCCACTCTCCTTGCTAGCCCTCCTTGCAGAGTGCCACTCTCCTTGCTAGCCCCCCTTGCAGAGTGCTACTCTCCTTGCTAGCCCCCCTTGCAGAGTGCTACTCTCCTTGCTAGCCCCCCTTGCAGAGTGCTACTCTCCTTGCTAGTCCTCCTTGCAGAGTGCTACTCTCCTTGCTAGCCCCCCTTGCAGAGGGCTACTCTTCTTGCTAGCCCCCCTTGCAGAGGGCTACTTTTCTCACCACACATGAGGCGGTTCGGACAAGCGGTAGAATCGAGTAAAGAAGGATAAAAGTGCTACAAGCAGTGCTGCATTCCAACTGTTCCGGGCCCGTTGCACTGTGTTCCGGAGCTCAATGCTCGCCCGCTGCATTTTCCTTCTTTTTTCTCTTCTATTTGCTTCATTCTTTCCCAAAGCCGAACTCTGCTCAGCCAGCCCAGACTGCGGCATCAGTTCAATCACTATAGCAACAAACACCTAGCCACCTCCTTACGCACCGACACGTTACTCATTTGCCAGACGATTGGGCCAGTGTAAAAGACTGACAGCTCGGACTCTTAGCAAAGACATATTGTAGACAATCTTCTAAAAAAAAGGCGGGGCAAGAAAAGGTTACGCCTACCCACAACATGGCGGCGCTGGGAAAGGTATGGTTTGCACGTGTGCAGAAAGCTGCATTTCTATTGGTCAGTAGGGGTGCCACGTGCTTGTAATCTTAGGGTGTATTGTTTTAATATAGAGCAGTATTACGTGCTGTGTGAATAAATGAGCCTTTTAGCATATGGTGGAACAGAACCAGCGAGTTGTAGTATGCCGATAGCTTTCTATTAGCGTGGGTGGTCACACTAAGTATTACATAGTAAATGTTACCTCTTAACATGTGACTTATCAAATGAGGGACTTAGACCACACACAGTTTTTAGTGCCAGTTATGTTCCACCCAACACAGTGCACAGGACAAAAAGTAGTACAAGGAAACAGATACAAAAGCCAAAATGAGAATTACCCTGAAGTTTCGGCACAAAAGCTTTTCTCAAGGGGAAAGTACTTACTTTTCTGTGTTGTTTTAAATGTATAAACAAAGCTTTGTTATATAGCCACTGGAGGGCTAGTGCCTACGGTAGCAGCTTTAAGGGCGCAACCCTTAGAGGCCTAAATTGTACATAAAAATCACCGCCACTAGCCAATAATTCACTCTACCATTTTAAATTTTATTCTTGAACCAACAAGGGCTGAGCTTTCAGAAAGAGCAAGCACTGCACATTAGAACTGCTTTTAGGTAACCTATTGTTTCTCCTACTCCCATGTAACTGAAGGAGTCTTAATCTAGACTTGGGTTTGTTACTATTAAGTGCTACTTGCTTGCTACTTGCTACTTTCCCATTGTTCTGCTGATTGGCTGCTGGGAGGGGGTGATATCACTCAAACTTGCAGCTAAGCAGTAAAGTGTGACTGCAGTTTATCAAAGCAAAGGTCACATGGCCATGGCACCCTAGGAAATGAAAAATGAATGAAATATAATATGTCAGTGTTTTTGAAAAACAGATTTCAATGCAGGATTCTGTTTGAGAAGCACTATTACAGGAGAAGGAAATGTAAAACCTAAGTAAGCTTTATCATAAAGGTCTATGTAAATACAGCCATAAGCACTTACAGAAACGCTGTTAAAAGAAATGATTTCTTGTCACTTTGTTTTCCTGTGCCAGAGGCACGCAGCTCTCTCTCCTGCTCCCCCCTCCCACAAGAATGCTAAGAACTCCCTCCCCCAACTTAGGAATGTGTGAGCTGAGCCAATCAGCAGGAAGCTTCCTCATAGTCTTACAAACTGAGCATGTACACAGGTCTTGGTCTTGGTGCAGGAGCGTGGCATTATGGGAATTTTATTTACAGAGCTCAGCGTTTTTTTTCCTATGAAGCTTCTGATCATCTGACCGGGAGAAATATGGGGAGACTTAAGGGCACTATTGAGAGAACTGAAGGTATGCCTGCAGATTGAGATTAACTCTTTATTAGCCTTTATTATCCTTCTTCTTTAACTGATGTTTTCCCACGACAGTATTACTTTAAGGTACCAGCGCCCGGACCCTGGGCAAAATTTAATTGGTGGGCCCCCACTGCCCCAAGAAATTTGTGATAGAGTAACTAAGAGCACACTAAGTTCAATATAGTAAGATAGGCAGTAAAGAAATATAACATGCTTACTGAAGTAGACATGATCCCCAGATGTTTTGCCACCCTGGACCAAATGACAAAATGGTGATTCCACAAGAAAAAAGGCAAAAAATTGTATGCGCATACTGTAGAACACTTCCAAGTGCTGGATACTTGATTAAATCCGGGTAGGGTGGGGTACCTAATTCGTAGAGATCGGTGCATGTGCAGTATAGCAGGTTCTTATGCACATGTGCCAGATGAGGGCTGAGGGGCCAGGCAGCTCTGGATACTGGGCCCTTTTTAAAGATTTTTTCAGGGGGGTTGTCTGTAGTGTTTAACAGCAACCCTGTTATAAGATGTTTGTACTGACATTAGAGGGCACCCTTTCCAGCAAGCCAGATAGTATCATTGTCACTATGGTTTTGATACAGCCATGTGAGCAGATCTGACAGCCTTACAGTTTGTAAAATAAAGCCTACAGCAAAAGCTTTCTGTGTGTGTGTGGGTCCAAACTTTACAGTAATACATTGTGTCTGTTTTAAAATCAGACCATATGGATTTACCTGGTGCTGTTTGGTTAAAATTAAATATTATTGTCTGGGCTACAGAGTTTTGAAGCCCCAATGTCTAAAAATTAAAAAACAGTACAAAATAAGCCACAACCCTGGTTCACTTAACCATAATTAGATCAAGTTATGCACATATCCACCCCTGACTCAAAATAATTTTTGAGTAGACCTCCCTTTTTTAGGGGTATGTAGATGTCTCCAGAAGTGCTGCATTGCTGTCAAAGATATCCAACTCAGATGCACCAGAGATGACAGAAATGAATACAGATAGAGAGGAGATGAGTAAACTCTTCATATCTTTGAACCAATATCTACAAAGGACAAGGTCCAAAAGGGAACCATTTATCTGCACCAATCTATATGGCAGTCCGTAATTTTAATGTTTAGTTTTAATATTCAGTTCTGTGTATTTTTAAAGTTATAGAATGTTTAGCTGCAGTAAAGAAGGTAATTAATAATTTTTAAGTTGAAAACTGGTTGCAAAAATAGATAAGTGAATAATTGCTGTTTGTCTGCTATCTTTTAAAATAAATTAGGTCTTCATGAGGTATCCCTTTACAGGGTTATGTACTTTTTTCCAAACCAATCTTCTGTACTCAGCAGATTACCATCTGAGAACTAACACGACTTTTTGTTTGTAATTCACAAGAAAACACATTAGGGACACAGGCTTAATGGGCTCTGTAGAAACAGTTGTCATTTAATAGTGCAGCATTTGCTAGCAAGACAACAGTACTATTATCTTTTTGTATTTTTGTTTATACTCTCCAAGGGACTATTCAAACTAAAAACTGCAGTTATGCTTTAGGGCTCTGGCACACGAAAGAGTTTAGTCACCCGCGACAAATCTCCCTTGTTGCGGGCGACTAAACTCCCCAATATAACATCCCACTGGCGATTTACATTTTCACTTGTTGCAGGCGACTAGACTAAACTCCCTTGTGTGCCAGAGCCCTTAGATAAGAGGCAATGCAATTGCCTTGCCTCAGGTGACAATTTACTGGTAGCAGCAGAACACCACCCCTGGTAATTTTAAGGAAAGAAACACATTCTGGGACTTCTGTACAGGCTTAAAGCAAAAGGAAAGGTACAATCACTGAGGGGTGCCAAGATGTTAGGCACCTCCCAGTGATTGTAATCGCTTACCTTATACCCCGGGCTGGTACTCCTGTTAGGTGAAAACAGCGAGAAAACCGATCTTCCTTCTTCTGTGTGCACGCAGTAGATTGACAGGAGGGTAGCTGCAACCTAACAGGGGCACCAGCCCAGGGTATAAGGTAATTGATTACAATTACTGGGGGTGCCTAATATTTTGGCACCCCCCAGTGATTTTACCTTTCCTTCTCCGTTAAAAAATGCCTATAAATAAAAGCGGCAGAACCAAGAAGCCGGCAGTGTAAGGTCGCAGGCTGGGAGGGCAGATAAACTCTTTAACGCTTATGTATGTAGTTGAATTACACTTGCAGTGCCTGCATCTGGGCCAACTCAATAGCTCCGGGTGCAGCCACAACAATAAGATTTTTAAAGCATAGGGGAGGATTCTCGACCTGTATTTATATGCAGAGTGAGAATTGGCCGTGTGGCTTGAGCCTTACACATGGGTGTTTTGTTTTTGTATGTGTATGTTTGAAATTTGTTTGGGCCTCCCTTGCACCTAATTGCCCAAAACCTTGCATTTAGAAAATAAGCCAGGAGTAAATAAGTGTAAATGCTAACTACATTTCCTTATTCAGTCGATGTACTGCCTATTCTTTTGCTAGTGCTTCCTGGCAGTAATAAAATGTACTGCCTGTTCTCTTCCTAGTGCTCTCTGGCACTAATAGATTCCACATGGGATAAAGTCTATCTAGGAATTTTATGCTGTGTCACAGTTACACTAGTCTTGGGCGGGTCTTCACCTAGTTTCCAATTGGCTGATTGCATGTCAAAAACCAGAGCATGTACAGAAACCCCCGTCACCTGAAACATGGAGCAAGCTCAGAAGGTAAGCAGTGCACAATGTTATCTACATGCAGGGTTATTGCACTGAGCCAAAATGTAAGGCAAAATAGTACAGAGACAGAAAAATATATGAGAGTGAAAGAGAGAGAGCGAAAAGAAGTAAACAAAGAGAGAGATTTAAGGATACAAGTTCAGCACATAACATGGAACGTATGGAACGTTGCTGATCAGTGTTTTGGAGAATTAACTGATGCTTTTTTCTCTAATGTTTTTTTCTTTATTTTCCTCTCCTCTTTAGCCTCTCCTGTATGGATACTTTCGCAGTTCTTGCTCATGGAGAGTACGGATAGGTAAATTAATATCATTTAATTTGTCGCAAATTCCAGACACACAAGTATAATAGGCAGTATAAATGCTAAAGATATCTAAATTGTCTGAGGTGCTTTGGAGCTTCAGGATTTGTTGAGGCTCATGTACACCCTTTGACACAGTGAAAGCTTGGAGCTCAGTTTGATTAAAAGCTTGGAGCTACCACTGCCTCCGGGCCGTAGCTCCAATCTTCAATCCGCACCGTTCAATTTTGCTGAAAGAATAGGGAGCACATGTCAAACAACAGAAATGATGCCAGGCAGACTTAGAAAATATTTGTTGAAGCTAATTTGTGACAATATCTGCGCACAGTTAATTTTGGCACATCAGACACAATTGCATCAAGAGCCTCACCTCTTTGCAACTGCAATAACGGACATACATTTGCCCTTTTATCTTTTCCTCCTGCAAAAAAATGTCACAAAATATAAACCTTTAAATTAAACATATGTCAATGCTTTCTGGTCTGTATGTAACTTTGTTTTGGTGATTTTAATAAATGTTTTTAGAATATGTTGGGTAAAGCCTGTTTAAAATTAAAGCTGATTGAAAAATTAGAGGTTGGATGTCAGTGGCATAACTAGAAGTCTATATGTTTGGGAACTAGATTTTAGCCAGGGCCGCCTCCTTATTTCTCCAGCTCCCTTACCCCAGTTACTACTAACTTAATGCTCATCATCTTGACAATTCATGTCCCTTTATCCTTATACATTATTATTTCTTTCTGCTCATATTGTAAAGACCATTTTTTGTGCCTGTAGGACCCTCTGGGTTTGCTGACCTGAGAAAGGATAGCAGCTCTTGCATCCCCTGTAGTGATGTGTATTTTGAATAGTAGTACAGGTATAGGACCCGTTATCCAGAATGCTTGGGACCAAGGGTATTCCGGATAAGGGGTCTTTCCGTAATTTGGATCTTCATACTTAAGTCTACTAAAAAAACAAAAAAACATTAATTAAACCTAGTAGGATTGTTTTGCATTCAGTAAGGATTGATTATATCTTAATTGGGATCAAATACAAAGCATTGTTTTATTTTTACAGAGAAAAAGGAAATCAATTTTAAAAATCTGAATTATTTGATTAAAATGGAGTCTATGGGAGATGGGCTTTCCATAATTCGGAGCTTTCTGGATATCGGGTTTCCGGATAAGGGATCCCATACCTGTATTTGTTAGTGTAGAAAAACTGTGGACAATTGTTTTTGTAGGTCCCAGACCAGAATTTTAGAACGACTTAGAACGATAAGGGATCCAAAGAATAATTTAGTACATTGTAACGGAATGGTTGATGGTAATTTCGGGAGACTAATTCAGTGTTGTGAATATGTGAGCTGTAACTGGACCACAGTCCATTATAGGCCAGTCAGAACTTATGGGCATAAATGGAGATTTTCTTAGTGCAGGTTTCGTCATTATGTCACTCCTCTGACTAAGTGCTTCTGTTCTGTTGCAATAGGAGGTACAGGTATGGGACCTCTTATTCAGAATACTCAGTACTTGGCGTGTTCCAGATAAATTATCTTTTTGTAATTTGGATCACCATATTTTAAGTTTACTTAAAAGCATTTAAACATTAAATAAACTCAATAGGATTGTTTTGCTTCCAATAAGGGTTAATTATATATTAGCTGGGATCAAGTACAAAGTACTGTTTTATTATTACAGAGAAACGGGAAATTGAAATTGAGTTATGAGTTTTTTTATTTAAATGAGGGGATAGGGGATGGCCTTCCCATTATTCAGTGCTTTCTGGATAGCGGGTTTCTGGATAACATATGCCATGCCTATATGCAGTTTGAAAGAACATTGTGTTTTGCTACTTGCCTGCATGCTTCTGTTAAAAACGGGAGGAATAACAGTGAAGTTATACCAAATAAACTTTTACCTACTCAGTGTCTGTATTTGTTTCTGCAGCTCTGGCTTTCAAGGGCATTGAGTATGATCAGCAGGTCATTAATTTAGTCAAAGATGGTGGAATGCAGGTAATCACTTCAGAATGTGATGTCATGATGTATGTATAACTGTGTTTTTGGGCATATTAATATTGTCAAGTAGATATTGTCAAGTATAAATAACACACACTATAGAGGAGAAGGAAACTAAGTAAGCTTTATTAGAAATGTAAATACAGCCATAAACACTGACAGAGACAGTCCTCTATCAAAATAAACACAGAATGTCTTTTCTTCTTTTGTGTACACATGTTTTTCTGAGTCAGACTTCCTGCTCTCAAAAAAATCCTTCAGGGCATGACAGGTGTCTGCTCAGTTTGCTCCTTTCTCCCCCTCCCTTCTCTGCTCCCACTCCCACCTGTGCTGTGTAATCTGAGCTACCAGTAACCAAAGCAGTAGCACGGAAGCTACTGAGACCAACCTAAAATGGCAGCTGCTATCTTAAACAAACAAAGAAAGGGAGCTTCTGTGGCCTTTTACTCTGGTATGGTAAAGCTTTCTACAGAATAAAGATAGCATTCTAGCTTTCACTATTGTGACTAATCTATTGCCAATAAAATGCCAATATGCCTTTCCTCCTCCTTTTCATTTTATCCTATGTATAAAAAAATTCCCACTGACTTCAAGGAACACTTTCAGAATTCTACACCTGACAAAAACTTTCTTGGGAGGCTAAAGAGTTGGCAAACACAAAAGTTATCTAACAACCTGTAACATGGAACCACAACAGTGCAAGAATAGAATGTACCTTTTCCATGTTTATTTTAAGTCTGAAGGCATAAACTCCCTAAATTGATTCAGTTTGGGAGTGAGTATTAAATTTGGAGGTATGCTAACCACTCTGTCCTTGGGTCTTTGTTGCAGTTATCTAATGAATACAAGCAGGTGAATCCTATGCAGCAGGTGCCAGCTCTGTGCATTGATGGCGTGACTCTGAGCCAATCGGTAAGTCAAAGAATATATGCATTATTGATGGGGTGGGGTTCAAATAACCCAAATTCAATATGTCTGAAATATGAAATCCTGTATGGTAAAATGGAAACTTGTATGGAAAATAGAAAATATAGAACCAGTGGCTGAGGGGTACTGCAAATGGCCACTAGGGTCCGCAGCAGGGATTCAGGGGCTGTAGGGAATAAGGCCAAAATCACAAAGAGCATTGTCTCTGCTTCTCTTTGCCTGCATTTTGTAGGCAGTTGGAAAGAGGTGGATCCACTCTCTACACAGAGCACCAAGGAGATTGGCCAAAAATGCCTTCTTTCACATTTTTGGGTCAAATTTCACTCTGCTCCATAAAGCTACACTCAGGCCAAAGCTGTGACTGTAAATGCAGCTACGCTGAGCTATGGAACAAAATGCAGACAGAGAAAAGTGGAGCCTCTGAGTGTCTTTGGCCTAAGAAGGAGACTGACAAACAGGCAATCAGGAGTAAACAGTGAAAAAAGCTTTTAGTCAGGCTGGCAGGGCAGCAGGAACAACAGGCATAGCATGCAGCTCAGGACCAACAGACAAGGTAGCTGGCTCAGTACCAATAGGCAAGGTAGCCAGCTAAGGACAAACAGCTAGCTGAGTTGGCAGGTCAAATATCCGTAGCAGCTACAGCCAAACAGTGCTGGAGCCCATTTGGCTCCAGAATCAAGGAAAGAAGATACTTGAATCAGTATGAGATTTCACTCATGGTACATGTAAGCAAAGTGTGACTTTATAAAATGAGAATACAATCTCACGCAGGTATTTTTTTCCCTGTATGCAATCAAGTAGATGGAAGCGCATGTAAAACAAAAAACATAATCTAGTGCAATAAATTATTTTTTTTTTTTGGGGGGGGGGGGTTTACCTGGCCTGGCTTCTGTGGTATAGGCACAGAGGTATAATACCACAGCACAGGGGCAGACTGGAGGGAAGCCGACACAGGGTCAGCTGCCCCCCACCTGTCTGGCTGCTGTGCTGCCTATGTTTGCTATACCCTGCCTGACCAATGCTGCTTGTGTGCCATGCTTTGCCTGCCCAAGAAGGTGCTGTCTGTAGGAGGCGAACCTGGCAGGGTTTGTTCTGAGAGGTTTGTTAGCATTTGGAAAAAGTCATTATATGGTGTTGGTGAGTAATTATATGCTGGGGGTTGCTGTGCTATTCTCAGGAGAGTAGGAGGCATATGGATTTAAGGGTATGACATAATATACAGTGCTTTGCTAAAGTATTTTTCATGTTTTGTTACATTCCAAACATTAATTTAAATGTTTCTTAATGTTATTTTATGTGATGAATCTGTACAAAATAGTCCAAGTTGGTGATGTAAAATGAGAAAAATATTTCTAAAAAAGAATAATAAAAAATTGAAAATTGGCACGTGTATATGTATTCACCCCCTTTGCCATGAAGCTCCTAAAAAGTTCTGGTGCAACCAATTACCTTCAAAAGTCACACCATGACAACCAAGATGCTCTCCAAAGAAGTCAGGGACAAAGTTGTTGAGAAGTACAAGTCTGGGTTGGGTCATAAAAAAAATCCAAATCTTTGAGGATCCCCCGGAGCACCATCAAATCCATCATCTTTAAATGGAAAGAACATGGTACTACAATAAACCTGCCAAGAGAGGGCTGCCCACCAAAACTCACAGACCGGGCAAGGAGGGCATTAATCAGAGAGGCAGCACAGAGACAAAAGGTAACCACAAAGGAGTTGCAGAGTTCCACAGCAGAGACTGGAGTATCTGTCCATAGGACCACAATATTATGCATTATGGAAGAGTGGCCAGAAAAAAGGCATTACTTAAAATAAGAAGGCACTTTTGAGTTTGCCAAAAGGCATGTGGGCGACTCCCCAAATGTATGGAGGAAGGTGCTCTGGTCAGATGAGAGTACAATTGAACTTTTTAGCCACCAAGGAAGATGCTATGTCTGGAGCTGGGACACTGGTCCAAGTCAAGGGAAAGATGGATGGTGCTAAATGTATGTATGTATGTAATAAATACAATAAATAAGTATAAATACACAGGGAGTAAGTGCCATGTGGTATGAGACACAGTAGGAAGGAGGTCCCTGCCCTGTAGAGCTTACAGTCTAAGTAGTTGGGTAACATACAGGGATATTCTTGAGCAAAACCTGTGTCAGTCTGCCTTTCATTTGAGACTGGGAGAGAGATTCACCTTCCAGCAGGAAATATAACCCGAAGCATACTGCTGAAGCAACACTTGAGGGGTTTAAAGGACAAGGCAACGCAAAATATAATTTTTAGCCTAATAAAAGAAACCAAAATTCTAAGCAGCTTTGCAATATACATTTATTACAAGTTTGTAATGGTTTTTGAGTTATTTGTATTTATAATTGCTATTAGAAGCAGTGTTTGCCTGTGCTTTCTATTCTCTGCCCTGGTGGCTCAGACTGTTGAAACATTGTAACACAAGGCTGCAGACTGACAGACCTGTATTGCTGGAGAAGCAAGACCTTTGCAACATTGTTTAAAATGTAACAACCAGGAGTTCAGCAAATTCTGCTTTCTATAGCAATTACATTTACAAATAATATTTAAAGCGTTACAAATTTTTAATTATTTCACTGGATTTAGAATTATGTTTTCTTTCATTATGCAAAACATTATTTTTGGTGTTGACATGCCCTTTAAGGGGAAACATTTAAATGTGCTGGAATGACCTAGTCAAAGTTCAGACCTCAATCCAATTGAGAATCTGTAGTCAGACTTGAAGATTGCTGTTCACAAGCGAAAACCATCCAACATAAAGGAGCTGAAGCAGTTTTGCCTTGAGGAATGGGCAAAAATCCCAGTGGCAAGATGCGACAAGCTCATAGAGACTTATCCAAAGGGACTTGCAGCTGTAATTGGCACAAAAGGTGGCTCTACAAAGTACTGACTTTAGGGGGCGGGGGGGTGAACAGTTATGCTGCCTGTGTGTGCCATACTCTGCATGCCCTATGCTGCTGTGTGTGCCATACTCAGTCTGCTCTACCCTGCCTGTGTGTGCCATTCTCTGCCTGCCCTATGTTGTCTGTGTGTGCCATGCTGTCCCTGCCTGTGCCATACACACAGGCGTCATCGGCAGGTAGTACACACAGTGAAAAAATGCTGGCTGGTGTGAACACTGCAGAAACTAAAAGGTGTGAACAATACAGGGGATTACAGCCTGAATCTGAGGTGTGAACAATGCAGGGGGGCAGTTAATCTCAATACTGATCCCATTTAAAGTTTACACAAAGGTAAGCCATCAAAACAGTCAGACAAGTGGGGGGCCACACAGAGGGGGGGCCACCAGTTGGACAGCACTGGTCTAGATGGTGAGACCAATATATAATTCTATTAAGGATTGCTGCCCACTGGTACCAGATATAATCTGGGAGTGCCAGACCTCCTGCTGTTTTATTCCTGTGCAGTATGTTGGTTTTGATTCTAGAGGTGGCCAGCTGGGTTGCCTAGGGCGCCTGGCACTGAGCACTGAGCTATCGGATCTTACCGTGTATGATGGCCACCTTTAGTGTTATCACATATAGATTACACATTCAAATAGGCAGTAAAAAGTTCCTATTTTTCTGTGGTTAAATTGGGTCAGGCAGTTATACTTACATATATGTTTGTTTTTCACTCCAGATGAAGGTTTCTGTGTGAGACTGAAACGTCGAGTAATAAACCTTTCTATTTTTGCATTTACATTTTGCTCACAGTTCTTTAAATCCTAGGAGTGCTGTCCTTGTTCCAGTACATATATTTAAAGGGATAATGTCATGATTTTTATGGTATACTTTTTATTTCTAAATTACACTGTTTACATAGCAAATAATTCACTCTAACATTTAAAATTGTATTCTTCAACCAACAAATGTATTTTTTTAGTTGTAATTTTGGTGTGTAAATATAAAAAAATCTGTTTGTGTTTTTGAAAAACGGATTATTAAATGCAGTGATATAATTTTGAAACCACACTGTTTCTGGTACACAATTTGTGTGGTGTAGAAAATTATAAATAATAATAGTGCACTTTGTTCATTTTTTTTTCTATTATGTCTCAACAAGTTTAAATTTTATTTTGGGAGCATTCTGGTGATTGGATATATGCCATTTGCAAGTGAACAGAGCACTGTGTTTACTTGCAATGGTGATTGTGGACTGACTGAAATTGATTTTTGGGTTCTAATATTCTGCATATAGAGAGCAATTTTCCAGATTTCCCTAATGCTAATTTAAAGCTTAAAACCAATGTTTTTTTCTTCTTGTAGAACTTTGGTGTGAATATACCAGACAATATCTAAAAGTTCATAAACACCAAGTAGCTTTTGACACTATATTCCCATGGGTTAAATACATGCAGTTTAATTAAAAGGGCCATGAAAGATTAAATACAAAACTACCTTATCTTTGATATTAGTACAATTATAGCACCTGTTATCCAGGAAACCCGTTATCCAGAAAGTTCCAAATTACCGGAAGGCCACCCCCATAGACTCCATTTTAAACAAATAATTAAAATTTTTAAAAATGATTTCCTTATTCTCTGAAATAATAAAACAGTACCTTGTACTTGATCCCAACTAATGTATAATTAGTTCTTATTGGAGGCAACATAATCCTATTTGGTTCATTCAGTGTTTAAATGATTTTTTTTTGTAGACTTTTGGAGAATCCAAATTATGAAAAGACCCCTTGTCCGGAAAGCCCCTGGTCCAGCGCATTCTGGATAACTGAGACTATAACTTTATAGTTATTTTCCACCTTTGACATTTTTCTATTATTTTTCATTACTTGTTTAGCTTGCAATAATTGAATATCTTGAGGAAACTCGCCCTAACCCACCTCTACTTCCACGTGATCCCAAGAAACGGGCACAGGTTCGCATGATCAGTGACCAGATTGCATCAGGGATCCAGCCTTTGCAGGTACAAAATGTCAAACTGCTTTACATACCGTATATACTCGAGTATAAGCCGAGTTTTTCAGCACTAAAAATGTGCTGAAAAAGTAACCCTCGGCTTATACTTGAGGCATGGGCAGCTACACGTTACCTTCTGTCTCCTGTCTGGCAGAGTTAACGTGCTCCTTGTCCTCAGTTCTCATGACGTGGCGTCCAGCACTTCCCACAGCGCAACACCTTCGGAAATAACTCTGACGTCTCCTCGGTCTCCGGCCCTCGTTACCCCGGCAACAGTTACTTCTGGCTCCTGTCTGGTGCAATGTGTAGAGTTAAAGCGCTCCTTGCGCGCACCCCAAACCCCCAAATTTCTGGCTCCTGTCTGGTACAACGTGTAGAGTTAAAGCGCTCCTTGCGCGCACCCCAAACCCCACGTGGGGTGCACGCAAGGAGCGCGTTAACTCTACACATTGCACCAGACAGGAGCCAGAAGTAACTGTTGCCGGGGTAACGAGGGCCGGAGACCGAGGAGACGTCAGAGTTATTTCAGAAAGGCATTTCGCTGTGGGAAGTGCTGGACGGCACGTCATGAGAACTGAGGACCGGGTAGGTGTATACAAATATGTACAGCGCAGTTACACTGCCATCCCAGCTAACATGGAGATTCTGCTTTTATAAGCAGCCTGGTAGTGCTGGCTCAGCAGCAAACAAATCAATGGGGGATTAATAACTTTGGCATCAGGCTTCATTTTTACCAGCCAGGGGGCAACCCTAGTGGAGATGTGGCATAGGCATACAATGTATAGTGAAGGAATGCTAGGTGAGGGTAAGGTTGGGGGAAAGACAAAGTCCTGTCCTGATTTCTAAATGTGTAAATCCTTATTGGCAGTTTTGGCCCCAGCAGCTCAGTTTTCATAAGGCCAGGCAGGTTTCAATTCTAGACACAACAGACAGGTCCTGGACAGAGAGAGGTGAGAAAAGGTAAAACTGGGACTAATTGAGAGCTTAAATTGGTGATCCAGGGGCTAAGTTTAAGGGTATTACAGCCAATATACCAGCCAATGCTGGAGCCAGTATTACAAATTGACTTATACCACAGTTAAATACAACAACGTGCCTTGCCCTTCACCCAGGGAAAAAAAATGTCACAACTCTTTCTTCATTAAATTATCACGTAAATCAGTTTTTCATGGACACTCACCCCACTGATCCATTCCAAATTCAATTTGTACTAAGTCCAGCATCAAGAATTATTTTGCCCTAGTAACTACTATTGTAGTACTGTGGTGGGACTTTTACACTGGGGTCCACTGAGGACACCCCCTCACGTGAACTGATACTGGTACTTGATAATTAGTATGGCAGCTTCCTTAGCCTTCCCAAACTTGCTTTTGTCTGCTGCTGTAGCATTTTTCTTTCCCTAAAGTTATCTATTATTTATTTATCAGTTATTTATTTGATTATTGAAACTTAGCAGTAGCGGCTGCCTTTCCCCCCCTAGGCTTATACTCGAGTCAATAAGTTTTTCCAGTTTTCTTAGGTAAAATTAGGTACCTCGGCTTATATTCGGATCGGCTTATACTCGAGTATATACGGTAATTATACAACTCAAGAATATTATTTACCACTTAATATAAGCTCTACTGAGACATCTCCTGCATCAATCACTTTTTGAATGTAATTTGTATGATAGATGTAAACATCCATCTATTCCACAGCACTCCACAGAATATGTTGGTGCAACAAAAATTGGCCTTGTCTGTGTAATAAAACGCCAGTGCTGTGTATGTCAGTTCACAGTAATGGCAGAAGGATGCGGACTGGCATTTCTCCGCTAGTGTTGATATGCCTTTGGAGAAAGCACCTGTGTGTGTGACAGTCCTTATATTTATCACAAATGCAGTATTATTTGATTAGAATTCTGATCTTTTTTAGGCAAAGCTAAACTACAACTCTTTACAACCACCTGACTTTTCTCTATAGTTACACCACTGAATTATAGTGTTTGTGCAAAGGTTTCCCTTGGTTTGCCTATACATTGTCGGGCACAGTTCAACCTCTCCCCATGGTATATGGGCTGGGCATAAATCCCTGTAGCAGAGTAAAGGCTACATGTGTAAATTGCAGGAGGGTGAAGGGCTGTGTATATGTGGATATAAGCAATAAGCTGCTTTACTGTTATATGTACAAATGTGGCTTCATCAGCACCCAGACCAGCCTGGTCCCGTTCCTTTACTTCCCCTCTGCACATGAGGGCTGTGGCCTCATAACATGCCACACCAAATCAGCTTTCACTTTTCTCTGTCACTCACCCATTTCTGAATCAATGACACAGACCAGTGAATCAGAGATTCATGAGGGGGACAATTTAAAAGCTATAAATTGTCAAAATGTTTGTGTACACTTTATATTTTCAATATTATAAAACATTTTTCAAGATTGTTCCCCTTTAAACTACCCCTTAAATCATCTGGCCTTCAACATTGTTCCAGGAGTCAGCGCCAGGAAAGCAGAAAAAAACATCCAGAAAAACACTGCTTTAATAGCATTTACCTTTAAAACCATTAAAATCAACGATAATGAGTGTGTATTGGAAGTTGCTCAAAATTAAATTTTTTTCCTAAACAAAAGAGCAATTACAAATAACTTTAAAACCAAAAAAAAACATTTTTGTGGTCTTGTTTGCCTTTACAGAATCTCTGTGTTCTGCAGAAAATTGGAGAGACAAAGCTGGAATGGGCAAAGCATTTCATCACACGTGGCTTTCAAGGTAGGGTAATTGATTTGTGCAGAGACAAAAAGGTTATGGCCAGTCAAAAACACAGCAAAAATCTACTAGAAGTTAATGGTCCTAGATAACCTAACATTAATGGGCTTATTTATCAATATTTGTGTGTGTGAATTCGAGTTTGTTTTTGTAAATAGAATAAACTCGCATATCGAATGCTTCCTTATTTGTTAATAAAGAATACTCGAGCTGTAAAAGTTTACAAGCTCTAAAAACTAAAAAATTTCAGTTTTAGAATACGGCTTTGACTTTGCCTATGACAACTCTCATTGACTTCTATAGAAACTCTCAAGCTTTTACATGGCGAATGTTTTATATTTGAGTTTTTGGGGGTTTTTTTACACTTAATAAATCCCAGACGTTTGAGTTTTCGAATCATAACTCAAATTCGAGTTTTTGAAGCACAAAAAAAACTTAAAAATCGAGAAAAAAATTTGACCATTGATAAATTACTCCAAAAGGGAAAAAGTATATATTTGCACATTAACTTGCATTAGGGACTATTTATGGAAATCTTAGGACAGATATCAACTGAGTAGTTGACCAAGTAAATATACAGGAAGTTTCAGAACACAGAATGCTTCTGGTCATCCATCTCCTAAATCACCTTAGATAAAACCCATAATAGAAAGACACTTTACAAGCCTCACAACCATGAAAAAATGTCTTTGGGGATGTCAAATAAGGCCTGTAATTGGCTACTTAGTAGCTCCATGTGATCCATATGGACTGCTAGCCTGCAGGAGGCTCTGCTTGGAGTAAAATTGCATCTCTGTGCTTCCAAAACTTGCCTCCAAGCCAGAGGTAAGCAAATTAACCTCCTCAATACCCTGCAACAAGATCTTTTTCCATTTGGGGGGTAATCTGGAGAAGGATAAGGGTAAGAACCCATGGAGCGGTTCAGTTGCCCACGATAGATCTCTGCTATTACAGGCATCAAACTGCCGCAAAAAGGCTTTCCACCTCCAACAATAGGAGTCGTTGTTGGAAAGCCCTTTGCATCATTTCATTTTCCGAAGTTGCCTGCAGGAGAAAACTTTGCACAAATTCAGATTACTGAAGCGATGCAAAGTAAAATTAGAAAAATTTGTAATGGTAATGGTAATGGTCTGACTGACATTTTTCCCTTTTCAGCTTTGGAAAAGTTGCTGCAGACCACCGCTGGACGTTATTGCGTGGGAGATGAGGTACATTTTAAATAGGGGTCCCATATTACTCTAGGGAATATGAGCAGGGCTGTATTTGTGTTTGTAGCATGTGCAGTACAGTCAACACTTGTACCAATCACAAATGGAGGGGTACCGGGCAGCTCTATATAGCCAGAAGTGTCCAGTGACAGGCTGGGGGAACTTCTCTTTTTTGTAAAGCATATATATTTATATATAGGCACCCAAGGGCCCCCTCTCTAATCCTGCCACTCTATGCATGGGTCCTCTGGTGACTTTATAAAAAAAATATGGCCCTGGATATAAAAAACAGCAGGCATGTTTCAATATTGTACAGAGCATAAGGTACAGAAAAGGTACATATCTGCTGGCTTAAAGGGCTATGAATTTTACTGCACACTTGCTGAAGATGTGTGAGTGGGAAAATGGGCGCCGGGTTAAAGCTGATGTTTTAAGAAAATGTGATGGAGGTGATATAATCAGTACAAATGATAATAATTTGGTTGGGGGAGATGTGCCCAATTAATATACATGGTAGGAAAATGTAGGCTTTACATGCCCTTTAAGTTTACAAAAAAATCATTTAAACATTAAATAAACCCAATAGGATTGGTTTGCCTCCAATAAAGATTAAATATATATTAGCTGGGATCAAGTACAATGTACTTTTTTATCAATACATAGAAAAAGGTCATCATTTTTAAAAAAATTAATTATGGAATCTATGGGAGATGGCCTTCCTGTAATTTGGAGCTTTCTGGATGACAGGTTTCTGGATAATGTATCACATACCTGTATATTATAGATACAACTGGAAGGACAGCCCTAATCTGATTTTTCTCCAGTATGTGGTCCCTGCTTGGACTTTGATGAATAGACTTATATTTGTGACTTATCATTTCTCATTAACTTAGGTTGGGTTTTCATGAGCATAACTTTCTTATCAAACTGAATCCTCTGTAAAGTTTGTCTTCATCCTCAATAATCTCTTTGGATTTTAAAAAAAATTAGCTTGGTCTGCAGTTCTGTATAAATGTATTAACATTCAGTGTTGTTACAAGACCCTGTAGGATATACAATACAAATCTTGCATACATCTTGGCTGACCAGTGCAATAAACCATTCCGTCTATTAATAACAGCCCTATTGAAAGTGCACATAGAGCCCTTCTCGTACTGTCCATTTCACTTGTCCTAGATTAGATAATTAACCAACTTCAACAAATTTTAATCTTTTGCCATGCAGGTGACCATAGCTGATCTGTGTCTTGTTCCACAAGTGGCAAATGCTGTCAGGTGAGTCACAATTGTTTGCAAGCTGGGATCATCATTTATATGTGTTTTAGTTGCCACTGACCATTTAGTATGACAAATAATATTTATACCCATCTCAAATGCATGTATAATAGCAGATGAGAATGTTGTAGGATTTAACTATATATTTGGCCAATCAATATGGATCAGGTTAGATTTTTTGTTGTTGCTGCACTGATAAGGGATACCTGAAATAAAGGGCCCACCAATCATAAGCCATTCTTTAAAACATTTTCTTCTTACTCAGTATGCCCACGGTAAGAGGTTGTTATCCAAATGTTACTGCTTCATATAACCAGCTACAGTAGGTGCTTATTTTGAAAACAATTTGTATTTAGACTAGATCGCATTTTCATTATCCTCTGCGTAGAAAGGACCTGGCCCCCAACCACAGGTGTCAGAATGGAAAGTCTGGTGGATTGCAGCTAATGAGAAAATTATGTATATTCTGAAAGACAAACTGGACAAATATGATCAAATATGGATTCCCTGGATCCATGCCTTTTAATGTAACTTTCTTGGTCAGCTGCACAATATTTGCTTATAGACAATAACAACACATTGCTGTTTTTGTTTTTTTATTTATAAGGTTTATCTCCTGTTTTCCCCTTCTCATCTTCTCTCCCCATTCAACTCTTCCCCCTTACCTCGATTCTACACCATAGGTTCTTAAAACAGAACTCTGTAACTTAAAACCTCTAAAGTCCCAATGACATGACCAACATTTTAATAGTGTATTCCTCTGCTGTGTATGTACTAGTAACAAATCTTGCGGTGATAATTTTTTAAAAATAATTAAAAGTAATAAAAAAAAAAACACATTTTCTTTAAGGCCTATGGGGAATATTTTATACCTAGAGATATCAGAGCAACCAGTGCAGCTGCTTGCGGTTTGTTTAAGTGTGCTTTATTTGCTAGTATAAGCTGTGTGAGAATACAGGGCATACACACAGGCTGCAGAGTGAGCATGGAACAGGTCAAACCTCTAACCTGTGCTGTTTACAGCACCGAATATATGGTTGTATTTGGTCCAGTCTGTCAACTTCTCCCTGAGAAACTCATTCACCAGTCCTGTATAAATAACAGCTTTCCTGGATTCTCTTGGACAATACATTTGGCTTTTGTCTTTCCCCTAAACCCCCATTGTTTAATTAACCATCCTATCTTTCTCACACGATTTTCTTTTATGATTTGGCTTCCACCAGGCATCTTGTATCAGAAACACATTCAGAAGCTTTTGTTTTACAAGTTTCCTTTTACTATGAAAACAATGCACAAGTCCAGAGCCCAATATTATGTTTTTATTATGTCAGTCCAACCCTTGCTTGATCAGTGTAATAATAATTCAGGCCACGAACTTGAACAGCAGTATTTTAACATAAGTGTAAGCAACATTTTCCTTTTTGTTTTGATTCTCTGCAGCCTGAAATGAAACATGCTATTTGGGTGTTAGTCCGTAAACCTGAGGCTAGATGATTATTGGAGATCTGTATTCAAGCCCTTGTTTTTTTTTACCTTCCAGTTATATTGAATAACTTTTTTATTGATTTTTTTATTTAAATCTTTCAGGTTCAAGGTTGACCTTGCCCCCTATCCCACAATTGTGGGGATAAATGAGTCTCTACTACAGCTGGAAGCTTTTCAGGTCAGCCACCCATCTTGCCAGCCTGATACACCGGAGGAACTCAGAGCATAAGTTCAACCCTCTTAGCCTGTTTAAATCATGAGTATCATGTTTGGGTGGTTTTATTTGCTCTTGCTTCAAGACAGACTTTCCCTTCCAAAATTCATTCCACTTATAAACAATAAAGTTTAATGAGAAATGAAGAGGGGTTGTAATGCAAAAAAATCAAAAGGGCAGAGGAACAGCTTTGACCAAGCCAATGGCATTCTTGAATGCAACTACTTAAGAGTATACAGTGCTTCAAGCCTCTACTTCTCATTTTGCAATGGACTAAATATAGATATTTAGACACAGATGATCATGTATCAAGGCCAAGTATATTTTACTCATAAACTAGTCAGTGCTTTATAGCGCTCATCATAATCTTTCATTCCATGCTGGGTGTGTGGTTTGCTTAGCTGTCCCCTCCCACTCCTTCATGCTTCAAAGGAGGCCATTTTTGTCACCTCTCCATTTTACTACAGAGAAAGTTTCTTATGCCTGATAACATTTATGCAAAAAGTTTATACACTGCTATTGTTGCAGAAGTCCATTTTTTAGATCAGAAAGTGACACCAAGAAGTGCAAAAGAGCTTCAATGGATTCAACAACTCTTAAAGGGACACTTGTGCTTTATATATATATATATATATATATATATATATATATATATTTTAAAAGGGTTGTTCACCTTTACGTTAACTGTGTTGTAGAATACCCTATTCCTAGCAACTTTTTATAGTATAGCAAATTATTTGCCTTCAACTTCTACATCTTTCCAGCTTTTAAATAGGGGTTGCTAACCACGACAGCCAATAACTATTGCTCTGTGATCTTATAATTTTATTATTATTACTCTTTACTACTTATCTTTCTATTCAGTTCCTCTCCTATTCATATTCCAGTCTTTTATTTAAACCACTCCCTGATTGCTAAGGTAAACAAGACCCTAGCAACCAAATAACTGCTGAAATTCCAAACTGAAAAGCTAATGAACACAAAACTAAATAACTGAAAAACCACACAGAATAAAAAATGAAAACCAGTTGCAAATTGTCTTGGAGTACCAGTGTCTACATCATACTAAAAGTTAAAAGGTGAACAACCCCTTTAAATTGTTCAAGTGCACAATTGGGACTTTTTATCAAAAGGTAGTGCATTATATTTATAAAACTCTATTTTTTGTGTTTAACACAACATGGCATAGGTGGATCAGTCAATACCCAATTGCAGTTTAGGAGTGTCACAGTAGAAGGTTCCAGAACCATCTGAGCCTCCAGTGATAAGTACACTGCAAATACTACGTCCCCTGTGCTTCTCTTTATCAGCATCAGTCAGATGATATGAGGTGAGGTTCAGTAAAGTGTGACCAGCTCGAGACATGGGTGGCAAATCCCCAAACTTAACAGAGCTCCAAGACAAAGTATCTGCAAGAGGAAAGCATTTTTACCCAAAATGTATTACTCAAAACATTTCTGCTTGGGAGAGTCTTATTATCGTTTTATTATAAATATGTAGCTGTAGTTAATGGGTTGTGGTTTCTGGACAAGTACCAACAACTAAAAAAATTATCAAAACAAAGAGGAACACAACTACTAACTGGACACTCAAAACTATTTTTGTCAAAACCTGTTGGACCCCAGGATATAAAAACCAGATCTAGTCACTCACCTATATCAAAGATGAATGCATCACTAAGGGGCCCAAGCAAAGAGAAGCCTCCATGGACCAGAAACTTGTGATCAGAGACCTGTACTGCTGCATGAAAACTTGAAATGGGTAGGAAAATAAGTTAAATGCAAGAAAAGTGCTCAATGGTAAAGAACAAAATTGGAGTGTTAAAGTTAAATGTCAAAGTGGCAAAGGTCAAAGAATGGGCAAGAAGAAATTCATAGTGAGGTAAAAAAAAAAATGTAGCTAAAAGTGAAAGAGGGGAGAGAAGAGCCATTACAGAAAGTTAATTCTGTTGATCCTCTGGAGGTCAGTTAATAATAATTTAAATAAATGTATCCCACACCTTCTAGTGTAGTTTCTCACCTTATCCTGTTGTATAAAAGCTTAAGCCTTTCCCGTCTCCGGTGGTCATAAATATATAACAAATGCAAAAGATTTAGTGTAGGTTTTATAATCTACACTAAATCTTCTGTAGCAGGGACAACAAAATAATTTAAAGGGGTAATATTTGGCAATAACACATCCTGCCCACAATGCAGGAGGAGGCTAAAACACTTGCATCGCATATTCGCCAGAAAATGCCTTCTCTTGCAATTTCCAGTAGTTATGTTGTTCAAATGTTTTAACTTCAGAGATCCACACAGACTTTTGTTTCTGATGTTTTGTCACCCACACTGGAAGAGATATAGCAAGGGTGACAAAAATTACCACTTGCATCACCTCAAGATACAGTAATCCTATAGCTTAAAATAGAAATGCCAAAAGCAAATTGTGGTTTACTAGTAGATCACTACTAGGTTACAAATAAGTCAAGCCTGGTTTAACAAGAGTAAGACTGGATTGGAGTAAGAACAAAAAAAGTTAAAGAAACAGTAACACCAAAAAAAAAATAAATGTTTTACAGTGAAGTATAATGTACTGCTGCCCTGCACTGGTAAAACTGGTGTGTTTGCTTCAGGAACACTATTATAGTTTATATAAATAAGCTGCTGTGTAGGGCGCAGCCTTTCTAATTGGAAAAAAAGGAGAAAACGCACAGGTAACATAGCAGATAACAGATAAGACACCTTTGCATTCTACAGGGTTTATCTGTTAGCTGCTATATAACCCATGTCTTTTTACCTTTTGAATGGCTGCCCCCATGGCTACACACCAGGGTTTTTATATACAGTAGTAGTATAAAGTAGTGTTTTCTGAAGAAAGCACACAACTTTTACCAGTGCATGGCAGCAGTACATTATAGTTTAATTTCTTTAATATATTTTCATTTTTTGATGTTACTGTTCCGTTCTATAATAGCTCAATGCAAGAACTGATTTCAATCCAGTTTATAGTCTGCTGTACGGTTTGAAAATTGAGGTGCACATCCATCATCATACTAACCTAAACAGAAAAAAAAATGCCTTGAAGAACAAGAGTGATTTTGACCCAAACAGTGTGTGTAACTTTGCTAGGTAACCACAGCCAAAAGTGGTTTTACTGCTAATCCAGGAAGAAGCAGGGTAGCATGAATACTTTTTGGTTTATGTTTTGTGTCACATAAAATGGGTTTCACCTTCACAGTGTTAAAAGGACAAGGAAAGTAATGTATGCATAATATTACCCCTGCAAAGGCTGACCAGCATCATGCACAGATGAAGGTAGGCAGGTGGAAAACAGCAGATCCGCTCTCATCCATCAATCTGTGTTGCTGCACTTACAGGCACAGCTTCAGCCTGAGTGCAGCTTCAAGAAGCAGTCAGTGACAGTGCCTTTCAGCACAGCTATATGGAGCTGCGGAAGAGAGCAGATCTGCTCCTCTCCACCTGCCTACAAAAAACAAGCAGAGAGAAACAGACTGTATGCCAGGTATGACTATGACCTTAGAATATTTCTTATACAAGCTGGTAGGACTGTGATATAGTTGCAGAAGTGCATTATCCTATCAGCCTCTGTTAAAAACTATTCTTTTTGGGAGGCACATATATATTCCACACCTGACTTTTTTTTGTGAAAATAAAACAGACTATCCCAAGAAATTTGTGATAATAAAACCATCAAGCACCAGGAAAAAAACCCAGTAAACCCTGGAGCTTGTGGACCCCACCGACCCAGGCCTGCTCTGTGCTCAGAAATTTTTCTTCTCCACCCCAAATTACAGCTGCAAGTAGAAGTAAAAAGTATGCCGGGGGCTTGTGTGCGGAAGCCGGTGGCAGGTTTAGTGGAGGAGTTAGTGACTGGGGTAAGGGGATGAACCCCAGTCGAACACTGCAAAAGGTGACTGCGAGTCATCTACCATCTAAAAAAAGGTGAGAAAATCAATTACCTAAGGATTGTGACATGGAAAAAAATAAGGGTAATTTATCAACTGTGGTCAATCTACGTGTCCTGTGAAGGAACACATTAAGGAACATAAGTTGGAGCTTATGAGTTTTCCCACACTTGGGATTTTTGAAATCTTGCAAAGAAATAAATAAAAAAGACTAACAGTAGTTGCTGTTTTTTTTATCTTACCTGCGTGGTGAAGGTTTTTCCATAGAAGCAGAAATGGAAACTGTTGAATATTCCATGTAACCTGCAGATAAATTGCTATAAATGAGATCTTACTTAGCAAGAAAAGGAACCCAGCAATAGAATTTAGCTCGCTGAGAATAAAGACAGATGCTTCTCACCAAGGTCCAAGATGTACAAGTCATTAAGATAAACTGGTGAAGGGGAGCGACGGCCCCCAAATATCACTACACGATTCCCAAGCAATGTGGCGGTATGACTACAAAAGATAGAACAATGAATAAAAAAAGTATAATAAAGTGATGAAAACAAATTGAAAAGCAAGTGATTACTTCTGGTACCTAAGAAGTGTGCCAGTGCCTAATGGCAAAGAATTGCCTTGATATGCAACTCTGTTCTGTGACTCACCCAAACCTTGGAAGTGGCCGTTCACCCTCAACAATGGGCTGGTACCAGATATTGTAATCAGGGTTGAAGATATAAAGAGAGTTGCAGCAGCTCTCTGTGCCAGACTGTGAACACAGTCCTCCAAACACGTACAACTCTCGCTGGTACATTGTAGCACTGTGATGGGACAATGTGGGCACCTTTCCCACTGCCTGCAGAGAGAGGGAGATAGACAAACTCCTACTACAGTACACGTACAGGCATTTTTATTAAGTAAAAAAAAAAAAGTCCGCAATCATATACAAGTATGGGAACTGTTATCAAGCAATCATACACAGGTATAGGGGACCTTTCTGTGCCGAGGGGTCTTTCTAACTAAAAAAAAATTTAGCCATTAAATAAGACCAATAGGATTGTTTTGCCACCAATAAGGATTCATTATATTGTTGTTGGGATCAAGTGTATTGTTATTATTATTACAGAGAAAAGGGACATAATTTTAAAATGTTTGAATTATTTGATTATAATGGGAGATGGCCTTCCCACAATTCGGAGCTTTCTAGATAACCGGTTCTCAGATAAATCCCATACCTGTACACCACACCGCATCTGAATGCCAGGCATTGCTGTGTAAAATGCAGCCTAGTTATCAAGCTGTGCGATATATAAGCACCTTTCTCCTATGGCACAAGAGGCATATTCTCCACTGGCATTTTTAGACAGTAGACAACACACCCCATGTACCACAGGCCTTAAAAAGGCCTTGCCTCCCAACTAAGATATAAAAAGGTATTTGTGTAGTCAAGGGGCATTATAACGAAGGTATAACAATACTCACAGTTACCAGTGTCCACTTCCATTCCACAGTGTCCAGTATGTAGACATTGTTAAACTTACTTCTTTCCTTCATACCACCGTACACAAACAATTTTTTTGTTTCCGGGTCAAAGGTTGCAGTGTGGCCTCGAGAACTTTGGGGGAAAGGGCCAGCACACAGTTTATCCATGGGGAACCAAAAATCGTTGTCTGGAAATTTAACAGAAGGTACTGATTAACTTTGAGGATGTATTAAAACAAATTCCAGTGAATGAAAGCCACTAAAAAGCATATACTGAGCACTCCCAGACTGTACCTAGCACCTAGTACCTAAGCTTTTTTTAATGCAAATCAATTACAGCTACATGTCTAAGTTAAAGGGACTAAAATGGAGTATGGGACCCCTTATTCAGAAACCCATTATCTAAAAAGCTCAGAATTTCAGGAAGGGACTCTTTCAGAAGAGTCTATTTCAAATAATAAAAAACAGTACTTTCTACTTGATCCTAACTAAACTGCATAAATCCATACTGAGGGAAAAACAATTCTATTGGGTTTATTTAAAGGGGGGCTGTCACCCCAAGAAATAATTTAAAAGTGAAATACACTTTAATTACACTATATTACTTATTTAAATCTTGTTTCCTTCGGTCTTAGAATTTACAATTACAGCAAGCTGATGCCATTTTGTGGACACTGTTATAGAGGCAAGCTTTGCCATCCCAAAATCTTGCATATGTGCCAGAAAGGAGGCCCTAATGCCCATGCCCATTTACAGGTTACACAATTACACAGTGAGGAGGGTGGGGCATGTAAGGGGTAGTGACATCTAGTGCAGAATAAAAAGTAATTGTAATTGCTATGCATAGAGGTGTGGAGGGTAATATATGATTGATTTGAGATTTTTATATAACTTTATAACAGGTATTAATGCTTTAATAAAGAATTTAGGTTTCATGTTTAAAGTAGAAGTAAAGTTACAATCATTGGGGTAGGCAAAATGTTAGGCACCCCCAGTGATTGTAATCACTTACCTTATACCCTGGCTGGTGCTCCTGTTAGCAGAAAACCACATCAGCCAGGGGTACCTTCTAGAGAGCGATCCTCTTCCTTCTTCTATCTTTGCGCCACTTATGTATGCGGAGTAGAGTAATAAGCTGAACTTTAACAAAAAAGCCAACTTTTTCACTTTACTGTGCATGCACCAGCTCCGGGATTTCAAAGATAGACAATAGAAGGAAGATGATCGCTTGTTTGCAGCCACCCTGGCTGAAGCAGTTTCCTCCTAACAACCCCGGGTATAAGGTAATCGATTACACTCACTGGGGGACGTCTAAAGTTTTACCCGATTTTACCTTTCCTTCTACTTTAATTTAAAAAAGATTTTTATTATACAGCTTTGTAAGTCTGTTTGACAGGTCCCCTTTAAGGTTTATTTTTAGCAGACAAATTATGGCAATCCCAATTACGGAAAGGTCCCTTATTAGTAAAACCCCAGGAACCAAGCATAGCTCTTATAACAATAATGAAAGACGCACATTACCAATTTCCAACTTCCAGAGAGAGTCCTTACAGGGCTGTTGGTTGGCTCCTTCCCCACCAATCAAGATTGCAGTTTCTGGATCACAAAGACAGATGCAATGGTACCACCGTGGAGAGGGGCACACTAAATGGGAGAAACAGTTTCCATTATAAGGGTCAGGCTTTATTCATACCCTCAAGTGTTTACAATTATGGTGGAGTCTACAATAATCTGCGTTACCTGCTGAGTCAGAACCTTCCTCAGACCCTCTGCTGCTAAAGCGTAGTCTTCGGGGGTTCCTTGGCTTCCAGTTTGACATCTTAAGATTCTCCTGGCCACCTTTTCCTCCCTGTATACTGTGGGGAGGTAGATTTACAGCTAACTTTTTAAGAGGGGGAGAATCTTTTTGTGTGCCACCGACTACCAGTCCTATGACCTCTCCTGGCTGACTTTTGTCCTGTTAGAGAGACATATGAAATGTATCTTTATTTTGTGCAAGAGAACATATTCTAGTGTTCTAAGTTGCAGTGCTGCCCTGTAAAGGAAGCTAAAAATAAACCAATTTACAAAATAGGGAAACTAAACCAACCTCCAGAGGTCTGACAGGTGCAATGGTACTCTCAGACAGTAAAGGGGATTTGGGTAGACCCACACTTAGTCGCCTTCTAGCTGGAGTGCTGCTGCTGAACCCTGGGGCTTTCAGCACCTAATAAAGGGCAAATACACCAAGTTGACTGCTGCATAGGATCCACAATGAGGAAGGTAATACAATGTGTTAATGAGGTAAGGTAGAAATGGATGACTGGTTAAAACGGTCATTGGCAGTGTGTATTGTGAGATTCGTTTTAGGTTTGTGGCTGAGCAGACAAGACATCAGCTAAACTGTTGTTGAACAATATTACACCAAGATTAAAAGCGCCAGAAGGAGAGTGTGAGGAATTCATGCAAGAAAGGATGATGGATTGGAGACAGCTATCTCATCTCACATGAATACTATATTTACATAGTGTTTTGTTCATAGTGATAACGTTGGGTATGATTATCAAATCTACCACCACTGTTACCTGCCCAGTAACTATAAGGGAAAGCTTTGCTGGAATTCCTTGAGCTGCCAGCTTTACACATTCCATGACAATGTTCCGACTCCATTCTCCTTCCCACACAAGGGACCTGCATTGAAACAACAGGGTTTTTTTTTGTTTTTTTTTTAAAACACATTCATAAGGTTGCTATATGCACACAGATAAAAATCATACAAAATGTATCTGTGCATGTATGCAAGCCCAATGATCCATGATTATTTATACATGTATTGGCATGTAATATCCATTAGCTTCTAAAAGATGTATGGAGAGGGTGGAGCTCCAAGGCTGAGATTTTTTCATCTATGAAGATAACAGAGCATGAAGTCTCCATCTTTTTTTCCCACAGGGCATCTTTTCCAGGTCCTCTGCTTCATGCAGGTTCTGCCACTAATTATATTTCAGTGCTCTGATCATGTGGCATCATTGCCCTTCCCAGTTACTAACTGGGTGCACTCAGCATCTATCTCTGTGGGTTTGTAGAATTTTCCCCCGGGTATGATCAATCCTCTCCCTTTCTAGAGGTACACATTTGCAAGTGCTCAAAAAATCGTTAAAGTGCCAGAAATCTGTCCAAAGTCCAAAATTATTACTAATATAATTTGAACAAGTCTTCCCTTTGAATACCATGTTCTAAAAAGCGGTTATTTGTTTCTGTGTCATTTTTTGGGGGAAAATCTGAGAGTACTTTTTTGTGAAACTGTACAAATGGAATATAAACACTGCACTAGATCTCACTGGAAACAATCACTGCATGTTAGTAGGGATTAGGGTTGCCACCTGGCCGGTACAAATCATGCTGATCCCAATGTTATTTACAGGGAAAAAAAGACAAAAATATAGGAAGTCCAGTATTTTTCTCAGAAAAGGTGGATACATCATATCCATATTTAAGATTAGTCTCAATTCCAAAACAAATGAAAACTGTAATTTTCATATTAACATTCCAGCAGAGTCCACAATACTACATCATAATAAAAGCCACTTTTTGTTGCATAAAAATCTTGGGCTCAGTTGTGGCATCAATAAATACAAGGAATTCAGATAAATATGAATCTGCAAACAGGCCAAATCCAAATGCTGATCCAGTGTATCCCTTTTATATTGCTTGAGAGGAAGAATCGCTTCTAGTCTTCTGCCTATTTCTGTCTACTCTAGGGTTTCCACCTTTGCCAGTGGCTAAACCTGAACAAAGGGGGGCTCATGGTATTGGGGGTGGGGCAGTGATGCGGAGGGTGGCCACGATGATGTCAGGGGTGGGCACGATGATGTTGGGCAGGGTTATGACATTACTGCATCCCTAAGAAGCAACTGGCTTTATTTCTAGCCACTTTTCTCAGTGTTCTTAACTGAACAGAAACCTTTGAACCAGACAGCCCTTTGACAAACTGGGATGTTCAGAACCAGACAGGTGGCAACCCTAGCTCTATCTATATTCTGCCTGATGAGCAAGTCCAGTCCTTTAAAGGAGTGGACTTAGGTAAAAACTAAGTAAGCTTTATCAGAAAGGTCTATGTAAATACAGCCATAAGAACTCACAGTTCTTATGCTGCACTGAGTCCTCTATCAAAAGAAACACAGTATTTTATGTCTTTTTTTGTAAACATGATGTTCTGGTGTCTGACTTCCTGTCTCAGAAAACTCCTTAATTCCCTGGGCCAGAGTCTGGGCAGCTCTCTCCTCTTCCCTTTCCTGCTCCACCTCCCACAAGAATGCTAACAACTCCCTTCCCCCCCCCCTAGGAATTTGTGATCTGAGCTATAATGGTTAGAGCTGCAGAAGGAAGCTACTTAAAATGGCAACTGCAATCGAAGCAAACAGAGAAAGCTTCTAAAGCTGTTTACTCAGGTATGGCAATGCTTTCTGCAGAATAAATACCTGTTTATTGTTCTAGGTGGCACTAATGTGGCATATCTATTGGCAGTAAAATGCCAAAATGACTTTCCTTCTGCTTTAATTAAAGGTATGTGACCTGTTATACAGAAGCCAGAAAGATCTGAAATACAGCAATGCTAATTTAGAAAAATAATTCCTCATTTTTGACTGATTTGCTTTTTCTTTCTGAAATGAAAAGTTAAAAGTAAATGATGTGAATAAAGCCATGTTCACTGAAAAAATGGTCAGTTTCTTAATATTTAAATGCTTTCATTTTTTAGCCAGATTGTTGTTTAGGTTTTACAAGGCTGACCTGAACAGTCCCAATAAAACTGGGAGCATCCCTAGTCTATTCTGCCTAATGAACTACTGCAGATAAATGCAGCTCATGATCCCCCCTACCCCCGGGTGGCAGTTGCCTTAACCTTATGGAGATCAACTGCTATATATAATTTCCAAACAATTCACCTTTCTCCTCTGGCCATGACTAACACAGACAGGGAGATCATTGTTGCATCTTTTAAACAGATAGTTGCTAAAAAACAACAGAGAGGTGCTTAAGGGCAGTGACACACGGGGAGATTAGTCGCCGAGCAACAAATATTCGTTGTCGCAAGCGACTAATCTTCCTGCAATGCCATCCCACCAGCTAGAACGTAAATCACAGGTGGGATGGTATACGCGGTGCCACGATTTGCCTAAGTCGCCCGAAGTTTCCTCTTAAGGCAACTTCAGTAAATCATGGCGCCGCGTATGCCATCCCACCGGCGATTTACATTCTAGCCAGTGGGATGGCATTGCGGGAGATTTGTCGAGGCGCGACTAATCTCCCTGTGTACCGCTGCACTAAAGGAACACCAACAAATTTAAGCCTTTTTTTTTAATTTTTTTTTTTTTAACAATCGGATTCCACATGTGTAAGATAATATCCATTACAAAGGAAATAATGTAACTTAGAGCTTGATGTATGCCATCAGTACAAAGTATAATATATAATAATATGCCCGAGTTGTCTTATGTCTGGTTGTCTCAGTTCAAACTGGTGTGTTTGCTACAGATTTGCTACTATAGTTTATATAAATAAGCTGCTGTGTAGCCTTGGGGGCAGCCATTCAAGCTGGAAAAAAAGGAGAAAAGGCACAGGTTACTTAGCAGATAACTGACAACACTCCATTATATTCTACAGAGCTTATCTGTTATCTGCTATGTAACCTGTGCCTTTTCTCCTTTTCTGCCTTTTCCAGCTTGAATGGCAGCCCCCATGGCTACACATCAGCTTTGTTTATATAAACTACAGTAGCCTTTCTGAGGCAAACCTACCAGTTGTACCAGTGCAGAGCAATAGTGCATTATGTTAATACTTTTATGCACTTTATTTTTTGATGCTACCTTTCCTTTAATGTATTCTGGAAATGTATTTGCTGGAGGCAAAATGGAAAGTGTACAAACTTCATCCAGGGCAAGCAAGCATATTAAATCAGCAATATTGTAAGTTTGCTTTGTTACCCCTCTATGTCATGATGGTATCCAACCTGGAGTCAGCCGACAGCATGCCTAAAGGCTGTTTCTGTGTCTCTCCAGTTATGAGCTGCACTGTGATACAAGTGTCCATGGTGTAAGAGCTCCAGTCGCCAAGGCCAAAGACAATCAGTTGTTTGGGAAGGGGTGGTGGAAGTGGAAGTTGGAAACTCAGCCGTCCTCCCTTGCTGCAAAAATATATTGGGGACAGAACTGTAAACTCAGACACTTTATAGAACTCTATGTCATGATGTATTGTGACTGATTTACCATTGCCAACTCTGCAACTATAAAACAATTTATAGTGAATAAACTCAATGACCATAGTCATATCCTCAATAGATCACCACTACTTGTTGCTCACTCTGCTTCAGATGCCATAATAACAGTACAGTGCAAGCTAAGTGAGAGCAGAGCAGTATAGAGGTGACAACATCCGCAACCCATTTTTTAAAAAAATTCCTAACACCAATAATATCATTCATATTTTGATAAGAAAAACCAACCACTTCTTTCCAGTTATAGTACACAAGACTTGAACCTACCATGCAAAGGGTGGTGTATACATTTCCCAGGTAAACCTGCGAGCACAAGCTGAATAGGCATCTTTGCACAAAGGGTCAGATGGCGCTCAGCACAACAGCATTTCGCTCCATTTCATTATCGGATGTTTGTGTTTTATGAACACAGGGAAAAGTGCAAATGTGCACATTAGCACTAATGTAGCTCAACTGTCAAAATTTTAACACCTACAATTAGAACTTTTGCCCATGTTGAAAAGTAGGTAATATTTTTGTATTGTGGCTCATTCCATCCCTCCTACCATTTTAAGCAATTGCATCCTACATAATGTTATTATGGTATGTCATTTATTGTATTACATGGGGTGGCTAGTGGGTGTATAGCAGTAACCATGACTGAATATACAAGACAAATCAAGCACCTATAACATAGGTTACCTTGACAGTGTTGTATTGACAGACATACGGACATCTTTGCAGCTCTGTATAAAGCATAGACATAAGGGATGATACAATGTGAAAGTGGAATCAGCATTGCCCAGGGCCAATATAGCAACCAATAGCCTCCCAATAAGTGAAGAGAAAAATCGCAATATAAAAGAAATGCTGCATTCCTCTGTTAACAGAATGTATTACTATAAATCAATGAATATCTAAATATGCAAGTTTCCAAGATGGTAAATACAAATTCATCAAAACAATCACCATTCATTTGCCATAAGTAATGTATCATAAAAAAAAAAAAAAAGAGTCAAATAGTCCAGCAAGGGGTTAATTAGTGGGAACAGGTTTATTCAAGCAACATAAGCAATGCTTTCTTAGGTGGAACAAATGTTATGGCCTGCAGTGCTCCAGAAATAGTGAAAGTCACAAGAAGTCAATAGTGTAAGAATAAACAGGCTCTCAAACAGGGAGATGAACCGCAATAATGGGCAGAGCAGCTGGATTATCACAGTTATCCAATGATGCCTTTAAAACATACTGCATGACCGTAATGTTGAGATACACAATGCTTATAACACGGATTACTAAATCCAGCAGAACTAATCAGCAATGCATTGTTTCTACATTATACTGGAGACATCCAGTTTTAAAGAGATAACATGACTACCCCAGATTATACCTTCCCTCACCTGATCAGTTGACGAGGAGCTTCCAAAAGAGACCAGAGAGCGTAGAACTCTACTCTTCCCATTGTATAGAATGGTGAAAGAGGACTTAAAGGCCAACAAGAAAAAAGTGTCTCGTTTTGATCAGTGGGCAGCAGCCTCTGCCAGCAGCTCTCGCACATGTCTCCAGCGCCTAGCAAAAAGGCACCTTTTCTGGATCACTTTAACAGGTGTCCTCATTAGCAGGCAACTAACAGCCTCACCTGTGCTGCTCTCTCCTGCATGGCTATAAAGGGTATATTCACCATGGCTAACATCTCAGTGTGAGTGGGGAAATACTGAAACATGTTTCATTTGCTGCTCCACCTGCTCTGAGTTTCACAAGTGATTCTAAGGGTCAGATTCTGAGTAACCTGGAGGGCATTCACAAAAGTGATGTTAAGACAAATTTGTGTTAACTTTTGTGAATCTAGTGTTATTTTAACTTTAAAGGATATGTTAACCCAAACTTTTGAAACAATGTTACATAGTTACATAGGGTTGAAAAAAGACCAGTGTCCATCAAGTTCAACCCATCCAAGTAAACCCAGCACACCTAACCCACACCTACCAATCTATACACTCACATACATACACTATATATACAACCACTAGTACTAACTGTAGATATTAGTATCACAATAGCCTTGGATATTCTGATTGATCAAGAACTCATCCAGGCCCCTCTTAAAGGCATTAACAGAATCTGCCATTACCACATCACTAGGTGTAACACAAGTGAGCAGACTGACAGACCTGTCTTGTTGGAGGAGACTTGCACCATTGTTTAAAAAGTCATAACCAGGAGTTCAGCAAATTCTGCTTCAATAGCGATTACATTTGCAAATAATTTTTAAAGCACTAAAATTTTTAAATAAATTCATATCAGAAAGTTGCTTAGAATTAGTTTTCTTTCATAAGGCAAAAAGTTTTTTTGTGTGTTGACATGCCCTTTAACAGACTTCAAGGGATGTTAGAGCAAGGCCTTATGCATAATTGTATTCTATATGTGATAGCAGCCATTCTGCCTTTGTGCATAAGAAAAATTGTAGTAATTTAGCAGCATGGTACAAGGCTGAACCAGTGTCAGCATTAATGGGTAGAGACCCAGCAGAAGCTCAAACTTCCATCATTCAGAAGCCATCTTGCCAGTTCTGAGCTAGAAAATGATGCAGTTTGTATTCAGGACTGAATGCCAGGGTGCATGGGTATTTTATGTGTTTGGCTTGACAATTACTATTAAATTGATGATGATACTCTGGTTGGAATTTGCTCATAGGCTTATACCCATAGGTACTAAATAGCAATGACTAACAAATGGCAATTTTCTGATTGGTTACTATTGGTAACTACTCCAGATGACTCCATTTTTGGATATTGCCACTTCTGCCCTGCCAAAATGTTTTGTAAAATTCCCAATTTAATAACTGTTCTTCAGCTGTGATGTCATGGTTTAGCCATTATGGAAAGGCGATTTATTTCCACATCCTGCTAACATGGATTCTTATTCAACGCAAAAGGTAAGTCACTTCGGCACTTATTATTAACACAGGAAGTTGAACTGTGATTGATACGCAAGAGGCTATGATAAACACAGCTATGTATAAGGGTTGCATAATCAACATAGGGTTTACAGCATGTACAGATACAGTATATCTACACCTATGTATTTTAGCACATTGCCAATCTTACATGAATTAAAAAATATGCTTAAAAACTTGAACTTGGTTATACATTTCAGATGCAAAGGGATGCACAGTGCTTTGAATTATTATAGTTACTGGCCCTGCATTTTGCTGCTGATGGGCATGCACTAAAACTGTTTTTTTCTTGATTGTTAGGCAGCACACTGCTTTATGAATCTTTGGGATACTTGCACAGGTCTCACTAGACTTGCAGACTGGTGAAAGCACAAGCAAGTTGAGACAACACTCCAGCTACATGCAGACTATATTAACTAAATAATTCTATGAACATGCATGGTACAGCAGTTTTAATTGTTCCTTGTCCCTTATGATCTGTGTTTATAGCCCTAAAACTACAGGATCTCTCGGTTACCTGAGCCAGCATCATTCATGCTCCCATAAAATGCCTCAGGTACAGCCCTACTCTTACCAAAGTATAAAACACTACTTGGTAAAGAATCATTGCTGAAATTATATTTTCTGAATTGGAATTGCTTTCTTTAATTTCTAATACAAAAAATAACCTTTGAGCATGAGCTCATCTTAGTGACTTGTATTATTACAATAAAGTAATATGACAGAAATGACATTATTTATCCAGGATTGACACTAGTTTTAAAGCACATGGGAGGTAATCACCAACCATGGCACACTTGGATCATAGCAGTACTCCAAAGATGTGATGAGCTAGTTTAGGTCAGCAAAGTTTTCCCATCAATAGGTCTCTCCAAAGTGCACACAATTACAAATTTATTGGATGGCTTTCAGGAGCAATTCACATTTACATAATCTTTGCAAATGATTACGTGTGATTGTGTTATTATCAGACAATTATCATTTAACTAATTACTCAATAATAATCAGAGTGACTATTCACATTACCGCTTGGTTGCTACATAAACAGGGATTTAGATGCATTCTTCAAAGTGTTTAGATTCTGATAGAATGCCTTAAAAAGTCACCTTGCAATAGATATCCATTCATATACTTTCTTTTTCCCACACTTTAGTTTATATTAGAGCAGATTGATTCAGCTGCCTGCAACAAGCAGAAGGTTTAATCAATCCTCTTGAATATTGCACTGCCCGTGGTCATGATGTAGACTTATGTTGTGTACTGTGATGTTATATAGAGCCCTCAGCAACAATGGTAGAGACAGGGACTGATGGGTGGTCAGGTGCATGCACTAGCAAAGTCAAAGGTCTCGTCTGCTCAACCCCAACAGTCTGGGAGTTAAACCACGTTATGTAGAAGCACTTACTATACTGTTATTTCTCTACATCCTCTCATATCTAAAGTTATTCAGAAAATATAAGATAGCTTGGTTTTGGCAGGAGTCTGGCCTGCCTCTGTGGCTAAAGGATTATATTCCAGCTTGTATTTCTATACCACATCAGTAGATTAGCCTTGGAAGTTTCTAGCCACAATTGCAGTGCCAATGGATACCAGTATGTAAAAGTGGTGTTTGCACAATAGTAAAGTCAGAAAAATTGGAAGGAAATAATACATCTGCCAGTGCTGTAGACAATGGCAAAAGATCAGAAACAGAAAATGGTGAAAATACTTAGGTTACTATATTATTCACAAGACTGTGCATAAAATAAATCAATACAGCTTGAAACTACATGTAACATTTTATTTTCTACAACAAAGGCTCTTATAGCTTTATTAAGAACACACAAATGACAATATTACAGACAAATATATCTAATACAAGAGTGATGTATCAAATGACATTTTGCAGAATGTTAATTAATTGCACTTTGGTGTATTTTAATAGGGAATATACCCAGTTTAGTTACCCTTACACAATAAATATTGATGTAAAACATATTGTATATTGACGTTTCACCTTTGCAGATCTGCATTTATACATCATGCATATAAGCTGCCATATTCCTTCAGAACTAGTAAGCAGTGGCCTAATGGCTGCTGCAAATGTGCTTCATGGAGAATCCTAAGATGCCAAATGAGGCAAGGAAATTGAAAAATCATGTATTTTATATTCTATATATTCTATATATATTTTTATATCTTAAAAGCAAATGTGGACCACCACCACACCACTGAACAGAACATTTCTTTTTCTATACAAGCGGTAAATCTGCTACTAAGGATCCGCTCTTTAAACATCAAATTCTGTTCAAGGAAAATAAATACATGATAAACCTTACTTAAAAAGGCTCTGGTTTCCTTTAAAATATATATTTTTAAGATTAAGTAGAGAAATATTCTTATGTTAGCAATTCCGAGTTTTACAAAGGTGTTGCAAAATGTAACTTCAGTAGCCTGAAAATTAAAATTAAGGTGTTTTTTAAATATATATTTATGTTTTGCAGTATACACTAGTGCTTTAATATAAAGGATAATAAATTAAAGAATATTCCTTCACAGTCCTACGCCATGCAGACGAGGGCCAAACTACCTGAACAAGTTAAAGCATTGGCTAAAAGGTAAGTTGTTATCTCCTTCCCAGGACCTGGTATCTATTAAGTTGTCCTAAAGGAGAAGGAAAGGTAAAAACAGATCTGTTGCTCGGAGTCCTCAGTGAAAAGAAACACCACATTTCTTCCCTTCTATTCTGTATACATGACATTCTGTGTTAGATTTCCTGCTCTCAGAAAAATCCTTCAGGGCATGACACCAGCCTGCTCAATCTGATCTTCTGTCCTCTCTCCCCTTCCTCTCTGCTGTAATTTAAGATGAGAGCTGTTCCCTGCCTGCATGCTGCTGCCTGTAAGTGAAGTCACCCCAAGCTAAAATGTGACTAATATATTGGCAATAAATGCTAGAGTAGCTTTCCTTCTCCTTTAATGCCTAGTTTGTTGTGGAGGAATTTACATCACCTGCCCATTTTTAATTCTGATACATTAAACATGTTAACTAGGCACTCAAAACACATTATATCAAACAATTTCCAATTTTTATAAACATCCAACATAATATATAACCATTTAAGCCATACATAGTGAAGTATAAATCTATTTTCAGTTTTACCATTTGTAGCTTAAAGGTAGTATAGTCTCTCTTGATTCTTATTAGATTGAAAAAAAAAAAAATGCTTGCAGGTTGTAACATTTCACAGCATAAGCAAAAAATGAATGACAGGGGTAAGACCACTTTTTCTGAAGAAAACTTTGGTTTGCTTAATTCTTGTGATATATATATAAAATAGCAAAATTTGTGTTTTTAACTGAGGGGGGGGGGGGGAATTACATTTTTGAATTCATATACCTTATGCAGTTAATTACAAGGACTGGAGACAGGGCTGTCAGATGATGCTAAAACCACTGGAGGCTATATTTATTTTATGCTTAAGTTATGTCACATAGAGTTCCCTGCAGTGGTTTTTGGCAAGTAGGAGAATTCCCAATGGAAGATGACCTGGTCCTGGCTTACAGCGCACATGCTGCTGCTTGCCGATTACTGCTAGGGAACCTTGGAAAGGCCAAACACGGCAAATGCCAATCACCCTGCTCTCCACTGTTGCACAGTGAAAAAAATCCCTTGATCCATGAAGTGTTGCAGATCATAAAATCAATGGTGATGCTTCTTAAATACCATAGTACTGGCACTGTAGATTTTACAGTTTTCCCTTCTGCAACACGATCAAAGACCACTAGCACACAAAGTACATAAAATGTATCAGTCCATATATGCATATCCAAATGTCCTACCTGCTGCTGGAGCTCATTTACTCCAATGAATGAATTGGATTTTGTTGAATATTGAGTTTTGTGTAACTTCACAGAGAGGACTGAATTAATCACAAAAAGCACTTTTAAAAAGCTTATGGTCCACAGATTACGCAGAAATATGAACCACCAGCAATGTGGCTCAAAATACTTTAGTGGGCTTCATTCATGCAAAAAAATGCTTGCTTTGACTACTGCAACACTTATTTGCTAATATAATGGATTCTTTTGATGTAAAAAGGCAGCAACACAGGCAGAATCCTTCTGATCCTCAGAAGATAAAAGCTGTAAGTATGCTGCCAGCATAGATCCTACAGCACCCTGCCATTGTCTTTCATTTTGCCTTGTTAGCAGCTAACAACTACATGACATGGATCAAAGAGCAACCTTGACAGCTGGTGCAGAAATCTGTACAAACTAGAGAAGATATACAGTTTAGGTAAGAAACAGCAGAGGCGCTGAAGCATGTTTAACTGTTTGTTTCTTTTAGTGGAGTAACTAAAAGTAGTGAAGAATCCAATAAAGTTGGTATAAATCATCAGACTGATCAGTAACCAAATCAAAGCACAGCAGCTGTTCAACGTCTAATCTGGGACTTCAAAAAATAAAGTGCACAGAGGCTCACAGCAATTAGCAATATTTGGATCATATTTAGATATACTGATACTTAAAGAAAAATAAATTTTATGATTTCTTTGGGGCATGTATTAATTTAAAGGCATGTTTTGCCTATTTAAAGAAAAAAAAACAAATTCTAAGGAACTTTGCAATATACATTTGTTACAAATTTGTAATGGTTTTTGAGTAATTTGTGTATATAACTGCTATTAAAAGCAGTGTCTGTCTGTCCTTTCTATTCTCTGCCCTGGTGGCTCTGACTCTTGAAACAATGTAACACAAGCCAGCAGATTGACAGACCTGACTTGCTGAAGGAGACTGTCCTTTGCAACACTGTTTAAAATGTTCAGGCGTTCAGCAAATGCTGCTTTCAATAGCAATTCCATTTACAATTAAAGCACTGAAAATTTGTAATAAATTCATATTGTAAAGTTGCTTAGAATTATATTTTCTTTTATTAGGCAAAAAATATTTTGGGGGTTGACATGTCCTTTAATCTATATTAAAGGAACAGTAACACCAAAAAATGAACGAGCTTTCAAGTAATAAAAATATAATGCACTGTTGCCCTGCACTGGTAAAACTGGTGTGTTTGCTACAGTAACACTACTATAATTTATATAATAAGCTGCTCTGTAACCATGGGGGCAGCCATTCAAGCTGGAAAAAAGGAGAAAAGGCACAAGTTACATAGCAGATAACAGATAAGTTCTGTAGAGTACAATAGTGTTTTATCTGTTATCTGCTATGTGCCTGTGCCTTTTCTCCTTTGAATGGCTGCCTCCGTGGCTACATAGCAGCTTATTTATATAAATTATAGTAGACTTTCTGAAGTAAACACACAACTTTTACCAGTGCAGGGCAGCAGCACATTATATTTTAGTTACTTTTATACGCTTTCATTTTTTGGTGTTACTGTTCCTTTAATTACAGTATAAATGAAATCAAATTTAGCACTGTACCTGTATTCTGTGCATGCCACTGACTATATGTTCCCTTAGCAAAGCGTAAGTGACAGGAGAGAAGGCTCGGTTCACCCAAACAGACAACGTTCAGGACAGAACAAATCTGATCACATCTTTCACAACTTAAGTCCTGAGTTAGAAAACTAAAATTACACAACTAAAAAAGTATCTATTGATTAAATACCAACAACACAACCTAATTTAACAGTTTCTCGCACTACAAGACCTCTTTTAAGTTATTACATATCACACTTGCTGCTCTAAGAATTTTTGGAAAATAAAATATGTGATCAGTACAACAAAAAAACACAGGCATTGACACATGTAAAAATGTTTTGTTTTTATAAAGAAATAGACCATTTCCTACATGACTGAAGACCAGAAGATTGGCAGCCTGCTCAAGATGCACCCTTCCAGCCCTATCATGCAAGAAGCATAAGCATAAAAGAATCAAAATGATCACAGGGAACAGGTTGTCACATACACCCATATGCATGGAATTGACCTGCAAAGAAAAAAAAAGAAAAAGGAAAATGGGAAGATACATTCACACAAAGTGGAACAATGTACTTCTGCTGGTGTGAAAAGTTGGTTGTTTAAATAAACACAAATGCCAACTATCTCACTTATGCTTTGTGTTAAAAACAAAAAATACCTCACACCCCCAGCACTGGATGTCTCAGCTGCTGTAGTATACATGAAGGTATAGAGTCTTGTTGCGCAGAAGGGAATAGGAATTGTCCAATTTGAGCATGTAAATCCCTTCTCCAGGGTACTCGTGGCTACCTGCCTGCACCTCTCTGTGACTGTCTCTGCGGTAAACTTGCACAATTTCCCCATACCGACTACGTAGCCTGTACATGGAACCTCGCTCCACGTCCCCTTCCCGTCCATGCCCTGAAAAAAACAAAAATGATGTAAAGAAAAACTGGCAAAACACATGCTATATAAAATAGATATGCAATGTATACTCAAATAAAAAAATTAAATCTACTGTTTAGGCAAATAATCTGAGGCATGCTGCTATTAGTGATCAGAGATCCAAAGAAAATCTGTACTCATGGCTAAGAGTGAAGTACCACAAGTTGTTTTTTTTTTTTTTTTTTTTAAACAAAAGAGAAGTGCCAGCTGAGGATAAAGTGCTTCTTTTTGCTGAGGTGTGCAAAACAAATTGACCCTATGTGAATTATGCTTTCCTTGTCCCTTAAACTGGAAAGGCTTTCCACAGTAGAAAGATAAGCTATGTGAAACAGCAAATTTTTAAATTTTATTTTTTGCATGTATGTATATCTTTATTTATAAAGCGCTACTTATGTACGCAGCTCTGTACAGTAGAATACATTAATACAAACAGGGAGTTATTAAGATACATAAATACAAAGTATAACAAATACAAATAAATACAAGATACAGTTGCAATAAGTTACGAGTCAAAGGGACAAGAGGATGGAGGTCCCTGCCCCCCATAGAGCTTACAATCTAGATGGGAGGGTAACTTACAGACACACAAATAGGCAAAAATAAGTGCTGTAGGTCACAGTGGGTGGTACTACAATATAAGTGCTGGTTCCCAGATCAGGTGCTGTGCGAGTGCTCCAAGAGGTAGTCTTTAAGTTTAGTTTTAAAAAGATTGAGGGAGGATTCTCTCTGGAGGAAATCAGGGAGGGCATCCCAAATGTAAGGGAAGCAAAGCAGAAAGGAAATGGAGAACTTTGAAGGTTAAGTGAAGGAGTTTGTAGATATTCTTTGTTTAATGGGAAACCACGATAAGACCTTTAGCAGGGGGGGGGCCTGAATGAGATGGATGAGAGGAAGAGAATTCTGGCAGCAGTATTTAATATAGACTGTAGGGGGGAAAGATGGGAGTTAGGGAGACCGGTTAGTAGCAGGTTACAGTAGTCAAGTCGGGATAGGATGACAGCATGCATGAGCAGCCTAGCTGTTGCAGTAGAGAGAGAGGGACGGATTTGGCAATATTGCATAAGAAAAAGTGACAGGTTTTGACAGTGGCGTTAATATGGTCAGAGAAGGAGAGACAGGAGTCAAAGATCACCCCCAAACGTGCCAAATCGACAGGGTTGATGAGGGTGCCATCAATAGAGATAGTAAAGGGGGGGGTAGGACCAGGCTTAGGAGGAAAGATCATTAGTTCATTTTTTGTTAGCTTCAGTTTGAGGTGGCGTTAGTTCATCCAACTGGAGATAGCTAGGAGAGTTCGAGATTTGAGTCTCAGTTTCAACTGTTAATGAAGGGGTCGAAAAATACATTTGGATACCATCAGCATACAGATGATATTTAAAGCCCAAAGGAATGGATAAGATCTCCAAAAGACAGTGTGTAGAGGGAGAAAAACAATGGCCGAAGTACAAAGCCTTGGGGTACCCCCACATTAAATGAAACTGGAGATGAGGTTTTATTTGCATAGGAGATAGTGAAGGGTTAAAGAGGTAAGAAGAAATCCAGGTTGCAGCCTGACTACAGATACCAATCGAACGCAGAATTTGCATTAGGAGGAAGTGGTCGACCGTATCAAACGCAGCAGATAGATCTAGGTGGATTAGTATAGACCTTTGGCTTTGGCAACCTGAAGATCATTTGTAACTCTGCACAATGCTGTCTCAGTAGAGTGCGCAGGCCAGATTGTTGCGGGTCCAATAAATTATGGCCATTAAGAAAGTTAGTAATACGGGAGAAGACAATTCGCTCTAAGATTTTGGAGGCAAGAGGTACAACCCGGATTCCAAAAAAGTTGGGACACTAAACAAATTGTGAATAAAAACTGAAAGCAATGATGTGGAGGTGCCAACTTCTAATATTTTAGGATCACCAATTCCCACAATGTTGCGCAGAAAGATAGTGGAGCAATATCAGAAAGGCGTTACCCAGCGAAAAATTGCAAAGATTTTGCATCTATCATCATCAACTGTGCATAACATCATCCCAAGATTCAGAGAATCTGGAACAATCTCTGTGCATAAGGGTTAAGGCCGTAAAACCATACTGGATGCCCGTGATCTCCGGGCCCTTAAACGACACTGCACCACAAACAGGAATGCTACTGTAAAGGAAATCACAGAATGGGCTCAGGAATACTTCCAGAAACCATTGTCAGTGAACGCAATCCACCGTGCCATCCGCCGTTGCCAGCTGAAACTCTACAGTGCAAAGAAGAAGCCATTTCTAAGCAAGATCCACAAGCTCAGGCGTTTTCACTGGGCCAGGGATCATTTAAAATGGAGTGTGGCAAAATGGAAGACTGTTCTGTGGTCAGACGAGTCACGATTCGAAGTTCTTTTTGGAAATCTGGGACACCATGTCATCCGGACCAAAGAGGACAAGGACAACCCAAGTTGTTATCAACGCTCAGTTCAGAAGCCTGCATCTCTGATGGTATGGGGTTGCATGAGTGCGTGTGGCATGGGCAGCTTGCATGTCTGGAAAGGCAGCATCAATGCAGAAAAATATATTCAGGTTCTAGAACAACATATGCATAGACCCTGCATTTTTTAACAAGATAATGCCAGACCACATTCTGCATCAATCACAACATCATGGCTGCGTAGGAGAAGGATCCGGGTACTGAAATGGCCAGTCTGCAGTCCAGATCTTTCACCTATAGAGAACATTTGGCGCATCATAAAGAGGAAGGTGCGACAAAGAAGGCCCAAGACGATTGAACAGTTAGAGGCCTGTATTAGACAAGAATGGGAGAGCATTCCTATTCCTAAACTTGAGAAACCGGTCTCCTCGGTCCCCAGACGTCTGTTGAGTGTTGTAAGAAGAAGGGGAGATGCCACACAGTGGTGAAAATGGCCTTGTCCCAACTTTTTTGGGATTTGTTGACACCATGAAATTCTGAATCAACATATTTTTCCCTTAAAATGGTACATTTTCTCAGTTTAAACTTTTGTTCCGTGATTTATGTTCTATTCTGAATAAAATATTAGAAGTTGGCACCTCCACATCATTGCGTTCAATTTTTATTCACAATTTGTTTAGTGTCCCAACTTTTTTGGAATCCGGTTTGTAGAAGCGAGACAGGACGGTAGTTAGAGAGAAAAGAAGGGTCCAGTGTGGCCTTTTTAAGGATAGGCTTGACACAGGCATGTTTGAACAAAGAGGGGAAACTTCCAGAAGCCAGAGAAGAGTTGAAGATGTGATGAAGAACTGGAGTAAGCTCAGCAGCACAGTGTTTAAGCAGAGAAGGCACAGGGCCAAGAGACATGCAGAAGGGGGCTGAGGAAGGAGGAGCTGGTTTGGATTAGTAGAGGGGGGAATCTGATTGCAGATGGTCTTCACTTTGTTCATGAGGAAATCAGTCCTGGGAAGAGTGCATGAAGTTAGGTAATGGAGTCTATGAGGGATGCAGAAGGGTATTGAATGTAGAAAAAAGGCATTGCGGGTTGGATTTATTATTTTTTCTAAGGGTATTGTAGTATTCCCGTTTAGCCTTCGACAAGGTAGAGTTGAGGCAGGCCAATAGGAATTTATAATGGATAAAGTCCGCTTGCGTGTGGGCTGCAAAGGAGTCAATGGTGGAGGCTAGTATGCTGTTGTACTCGCTAACCAGGGTATCAGGGTCAGACATCTCGTTAAAGGAGGAGAGACTGGACCTGAAAGAGTGAACTAAGGCCGGGAAGTCTATGTCACTTGTATTTCGAATTAAAACATTTTTAATGTTATAACTTCAAATTACAGGAAAGTGCACTGGCACCTCTTCCACTAAAAACTCTGCCTTTATCTAAAATAAAGGAGAGAGTGTATAAGTAATGTACTCTGAATACTGTTATAGCCATTACAAGGTACTGTTATTACTGTAATAGTTCACTTATCTACTCACAGGGACTCTCAATTTCTTCCTCATCCTCTTCGTCACTTGACTCACTTATCTGTAGAGTGACAGCAGTGCTGGTGACTGTGGTCCAATCAAAATAAATGCCAAAGCCAATATCATAATCATCAGTAGCAAATTCCCAGCAAAGACGTTTTCCATCAGGGTGTGTGGGAACTCTGACTGTTAGCACCTCTCCTCTTCGTACAGTCAGAACACCATGCTTCTCCTTTGCCATGCGATTCTTAAATTCACGCAGGTTAGCGCTTGTCCAGGTGGATGGTGGGGCCAGAGGAGGTGGAGGTGCTTTATAGAAAAGGGGGAAAAAGGGGAAGCCTGAGTTTTGTGCATTAAAGGAAAATATACCCTGATTTTTGATAAAGTGCACTGGCATTATTTCTCCCCAGTAAATCTCTAACTCCTACCCTCCTGCCTGTTATTTCCTTTGTTCCCACAAATTCTCTGCTCTTCTTACCTTTTTCCCCTTTCTCTGTGTTACTCTGGATTTTTTCCACTTTCACAATATCGAATTTACCACTGTCTTCTGACTGGATCATCAGGACATCATCAGTTTTGGACTCCAGAGAGCAATGAGATAGAATAATTTCCAGCTCCTGACAACCAAATTAATGTGTATTTTGAGCAAGACACTATATCAGACAAATATAACAAAAGAAGTACAGGTAAGGAATCCATTATCTGAAAACCCGTTATCCAGAAAATTCCAAATTATCGGAAGGCCATCTCCCATGGACTCCATTATAAGCAAATAATACTAGTTTTTAAAAATGATTTTTTTTTCTTTTATAATAAAACAGTACCTTCTACTTGATGCAGCTAAGATAAAATTAATCCTCCATGAACAACCTTATTGGGTTTATTTAATGTATAATGATATTTTAGTAAACTTAAGGTATGGAGATCCAAATTAAGGAAATATCCCTTATCTGGAAAACCCCAGGTCCTGAGCATTCTGGATAAAGGGTCCCATACCTGTACCCATCACCTGTTTGAATAAGTAAACATCCATGTAAAGATAAGGTTACCTGCTCTAATGTGGACTTCTTGACATCCTGTTTCAGAACCATGTCAGAACTTTGTATAGATCCATCAGGGGAACCTTCCTCTGAGTTAGGCAGAGATCTTTTTATAAAAAAAAAAAAAAAAGGGAGATTATTATGTCATGTCCACATCTAAAAGAAAAGGTTGGTAGAAACAAAATACCAGACAACTGTTTGCAGATACTGGCTACATTTCCACTCAAAGCAGTAAGTATGTACAACTACAAAGACAAGAAGTACCTAGTTTAAAGGCTGCAAATGACTTGAATTCAATTACAGAATTCTAAAGTAATTACTTTACTAAAGTCATTGCCTTCCAGTGTCCCATTCGCCACATATTTTCTAACATCATTTTACATTCAGACTGGAAACACAAATGCTTAAGGGTTCACACAGATCACAGAGAAAACAACTGGTAGTCAAGTCTGCTGGAATGCGGTGTAGTCAGAAAATATGGTGAAGCAGAAGTAACTTAAGTCATACTTGTTACAAGGGCAGCATACCCAGACCCGGATTTGTAGCGAGGCAAAAAAAGGCCCAGGCCTAGGGCAGAATAAATGTGAAATTTGCTCACATACGGAGCCCCGGGCACCAAACACGCAGAAAACATCAGCGCATCCTGTCCCCTGTGCTCCGTATGTGAGCTACAAGGATTTGTATGCGCGCAATCCCGAAAGGGAAGGGGGCGGAGAAAGGGGGCGGCCAAAAGAGAAAACCACGCTGAGCATACCCTCTTGTTCAGCACAAGTTCAATGAAGAGGGCTTGTGCTTTACATTGTAAACCCTTTTTTATATAATTATTGTAAATTATATAAATTAAAGTGCTGTTTAACTTACTGGTGCTATATAAAAAATGATAATGCTGGACATGCTTTTGATTTAATAACAAAAATGTATGTTTTTTTTGTTATTTCTTCAGCTGTTGTTGTATACAGGTAATCTAATTATCTACCTCACAAGGACCAAACATGGAGTAAATTCAGTTTGCCCTGTGCATATATGATGTTTATGATATGACATTTACACAGATAAACAGGACACAGTGTCAGTGTCTGCTAAAGCTAGTAAAGTACTTTTTTGTATGCCACAAGAGATGTAGGAATATTTATGCTCCTTTATAAACTAATGGTAAGACCTCCTTGGATGCGCAATATTTACAGTTTCAGTTCATATTAATAGGTAAAAATATTACTGAGCTGGAAAAGTGCAGGGACATACCTAAAATAAATACATTTTCAACAACAAATTAATGGCTAGGAAAGACTTACAAGGCAGGTGGCTGTCTTCTCTGAAAAATTACAAGCAAACCTTGGGGGGCATTTTAGAATGTCTAAAAGGTGTGTAAAAGCTGTGGAATTCTCTGCTTGGTGATGCCGTGATAACAGATTCACCTTATGCTTAGTTGAGACCATATCTTCTTGAACAGGTGTAATATTCAGGGTTACAGGTAGCATATTTATTAAAGTAACAGAACACATCTTTGACCACATTCAATAAATAGGGCTTGTGCTAAATATACATTCATGTATTGTTTTAATAAAGAAACATTTATGTACTATTTCTTGCACATAACATGGCAAAAATGTAACTGAAATTGTCAGTGAAAGAGAAGGTAATTAAATGAATTATGCACATACACCACCAGTAATAGTATACTCCCTGTATAATGACCAGTTGGCAAGTGCTGTGTGGATTTTCTTGTTTTTCTCTGAATCAACAATGATGGGTAGTACACTTTAATAGTTACATAGTTACATAGGGTTGAAAAAAGACCATTGTCCATCAAGTTCAACCCATCCGAGTAAACCCAGCACACTTGGACTTGATGCATATTTTTAACTTTTTAAACCCAAAATAAAATTAAAGTAAATTTGCATTAACTACTTTATGGAGTGCCAGAAAGCCCCATTTAGCAGAATATGGTATGTTATCTTTTAAATGGTAAGCTTGGAACCTGGGCTTTTCTTTATAAAAAAAAAAAATCAGTCAAAACTGGAGACTTGTCTAAATGGGGCAAATAGCCCCTTTAAAGCTGCTTACACATGTAAAACCTTTAAAACTGATGCATAGAAGAGCACTTTGACCAAGTTTACTCAAATTCTTACCTCACAGATGTTATTTCTTCTACTTTTTCTGTTTCTTCCAAGGACAGTGCTGCCACCTCCTCCTCCTCAGCCTTGCACTCCTCATTATGTTGACCCTCATTGTCTGGGAATAAAAATTGCAGGTAATTTCTAAGGTTTTTTTGCACAAATTTGAATTTGTTTGAAAGTTCGAGATTTATTATTCGCAAAACACTTGAATGTAAAAAAATCCCCATCTAAAAGTTAGTGGGTTATACACTTAACATACAGATTTACATACAAAGCAACCAATAACCGATACAAGAGGTGAAGAGGGCTAGAAAACACTCCAGTAAAAGTCCAGTAAAGACAGATTTTTGTTTGTTGGAAAATAATGTTACATTTATCTTGGATTAGTAATAATGTAACAGTTTGCATTTGTACTAAATGAACACCTTACATGATGTAAGACATGCAACAAATTCACATCTGCATATAAATAGGGTCTTGTATTCAGAAGAGATGCAAGAATAGTCATACAGAGATAGACTATATGCTATGGAACAACCCCACCTCTAGGGAGGCAGTTGAAATAGAAGTACCCTTGGGAGGCTGACAAGTTTGTTTCATCATTGCAAGCAATTATAAATACACAGGTGAGAAGCGCAGGTGAGACTGTAATGGGCTGGGGCAAGCAAGGAGTAAAGTGAAGAGGAATAATAATGGAAGATGGTGGAAAACATATTTTCTATAACATATTTTTTTCTTAGCAGAGAAATTGTAAAACATTATCTATGCCAGTGCTGTCCAACTGGCGGCCCTCGACCCCCCTCTGTGTGCCCCCCCCACCTGTCTGGCTGCTTTGATGGCTTAACTTTGTGTAAGATTTCAATGGTATCAGTACTGAGATTAACTGGCCCCCTGCATGGTTCTCACCTCAGATTCAGGCTGTAATCTCTCTGTATTGTTTAAAAATGTAATCCCCTGTGTTGTTCACACCTTTCAATCTCAGCACTGTTCACACCTCAGGCTCAGGCTATAATCACCCACATTGTTCACCTCTTCACACCTCAGACATTGTATGTACTGCCTGGCCTATGCTGCCTGTGTATAGGCAGCATAGGGTAGGCAGAGTATGGAACATAGGCAGCATAGGGCAGGGAGGGTTTGGCACCCACAGGCAGCATAGGACAGGCAGAGTGCTGCCTGTATATGCCACACTCTGCCTACCCTATGCTGCATGTGGGAGGTGAACCTGGCAGGGGTTTGTTCTGGGAGTTTGTTAGCAGTTGGAAATAGCCATTATATGGTCCCTAAGGTGTGTAATTATGTGCTGTGGGTTGCTGTGCTATGACAGGGGAGGAGGAGGCATATGGATTTAAGGGTGTGTCTTAATATGACATAATATAATTCTTTAACATATGAATGATGGTTGATATCCCTGCAGCGACCATTGTGATAAAATGGGTGTGGGTTGAAGTAGGTGTGGTTTAAAATGGGGGAGTGGCTAAAACTGGCTTCCATTATCGGCCCTCCACCATGTATGCAAGAGAAATTCCGGCCCTCGGCACCGCAGAAGTTGGACAGCACTGATCTATGCTATTCAATTTCATGACAAAAAATACCTTCTTGGTATATGAGTAATACTGATGGTGCATGAAGACTGGATGGATCTGAATAATCATACTTTATCCATCTTACTTGCCAGAAGGAGCAAACTCTGTCTCTTATCTGCAGGAATTACTCACCATCCCATGAAAGGGATAAACCTTATATTTCAATGTATATTTATGGCACCCCTCAGTGATTATAAATCACTTGTCTGAGACCCTGGCCAGCCCATTGTACCACATCACATTTTCCTGCATCCAGTTTCTCCAAAACATCCAAATATCTTCAGCACCACTGCTTTCCTGCACTAGCAGCTAAAACTAGTGATGTCAGTAAGTGACAAGCAGAATACAGCTCCGGGACTATGTCCCACCCTGCTGCTCTTTGCTCCAGGCCTTTCTGTTCCAGGAACAAAGGTGGCCATAGACGAGCAGATTTCAGCTACACATCCAGGTCCTTCCCACTGATTCAGCAACTTATCGGCCCCCGACGGGCCTACCCGGCCGACATCTGGACTAAAATTGTCCAGGTCTTGATCAAGCAGGTTTGGCAACCATACCAAACGAGTGGATTGCAACGTGTATGGCCACTTTTAGTCCCACCCTGCTCAAGTTGCACTCTGCTCCAAGCCTAAAGGTGGCCATACACGTGGCGATCTGACGATGTTTCGTACGACCATCGGTCGCACGAAACATCGTAAGATCCGCCACACACCATTCAGGGCTGAATCGGCAGGTAAGGAGGTAGAAACAATAGGATTTCTACCTCCTTCTGCCGATTCAGCTCTGAAGGGAGAATTTTGGTCAGGCGCCTTCTATGGCGCCCGATCAAAATTTTCAAACTGGTCCGATCGGCGAGTCGTCCGATATCAGCAGCTTCCTGCGATATCGGTCGACTCGCCGACATGCCATACACGCACCGATTATCGTACGAAACGAGGTTTTGTACGATAATATCGGTGCGTGTATGGCCACCTTAAGTCAAGTCCCACCCTATGGCTCTCTGCTCCAAGCCTAAATTCCACCCCATGTTTCTGCTCCCAACCTATTTAAACTGGAACTTAAAACAAAAGTTATCCACATGCCTTACTTTTAGCCCTTCTTATAACCATGATGGCTTCTATGCTTTCATTATGCCTCAGCTCCAGCCAAGGGCACAAACAGTTTGTGTTCAAAAACTAGAGGATCACAACTTTTTTCATCTAATATTATGAGAAAGTGGCCCTCCAGCTGTCCCTAATTACCTCCAGGTAAGGATGCTGGCATTTCTTGTTCTGTTACAGCTGGGGGCACCATCATTATCCAATAGTACATAAGATGGCAGCCCTCCAGCTGTCTCACCTGCACACATTAGGGGTGGGTTGGTCTTTCAGTAAGGGGATAAGCAGAGGCTGAATTCAGGTGTGGCCTTTCAGCAGGGAACTGTACAGGAGGGGTCAACAGGGCTGTTTTTTTTTAGCAGGGGCAGTATTCAGGTGGGGCCTTCCAGCAGGTGGCTTAACAGAGGCAGTATGCAGAGGCAATATCAGGGAAAACAGCAATAATCTCATCCCAAGGGTGAATAGCCTCTGGCAGTAGCACACTCACAGTCTGGAACAGGACATAAGTGCATTAAATATGAGTAAAGAGCTGTATAAATGTCAGATTCAGCAATAGCTGAATGATGGGTAAAGGCAAATAAGATCTAGCAACAGAAAGGGGACCCGGAAGCGGGGTACATGTACTAGCTACAGCAGGGGTTCTGGCTTTCTCTGCCTAGGGACTCAACTCACCGCCACTGGTCTTCTCTGCTTCTGGTTGCCGCAGGTCCGTTTCCGGATCTCCCACGCCGACCATCTGACTGCTCTCGGTATCACCAGTGTCTGAGCCCTCGCCGGGCAAAGATGCTGCATCCTCAGCTGCAGACATGGAACCGCTTCCTCTGCCTCAGCAATGTTCGTCAGTCTCGGAAAATGGGCGGGACAGGCGAACGTGGGGAAAATGTCAGCCTATGATAAAAAAGCAGGTAAAAAACTTGGGCGGGGAAAACGTGCAGTGGCGAAAAAAGCCGACGGGAGCCGAATAAAGCCGAGTTTTTGCTATAGTGTTTTGCGGGCTATTGTTTCATGTGTAGCAGTTGGAGAATAATAGTTATATAGTTGATTTACCTTAAACAAAACACAACTGTTCGTTAAGTTTAATTCTTCCTTGTATCCTCTAGCATCACTGTCCTGCATTAGGGAAAAAAAAATGACTGCTCGCCACAATGTGTTTGTAGACAAACACGCCCACACTGTTTCAGCTTTCTAACCTCTCAGCAGCTGATAGCAGCGTTTCACACTGTTTTAGACATGTTGTGCTTTGTTTTTTGCTAAAAAAATATATATCTCTAATTGTTTTCATACCAACCTTTCCAAATATGTTTATAGAGCTCTAAATACAGAATGTTTATAATATGAAGAAGTACATATGATTGCAACCTGGGGGTTGTTTTACCAGCCTGTTCAGTAACAATGACGCTTCATCATAATGTTGTTAATAGGTGTCATGTCAGAGCAGTATTGTGCTGGCATTATAGGGGTTAACACTGGAAACATTTAGTGGCAGATTTATCAAAATGTCAGTTTGGTGCTCAATACATAAAAACTCAAGCCCATCCTATTAACTCCTATGGGATTTTTAAAAGTGTATTTATCAATAAGTGAAAGTCGGAATGAGGTGAGGGTGAGGGGATACTGTCCCAGCAGACTATAGAAAGGGGTAACTGCTAACCATTATAGCTCATACCTGAAGGCCCAATTCTGTTGGGGGGGAAGGGGCTGGGTATGTGCCAAGGTTTCTCTCATACATCAGGAGGACACAAAGGAAATTCCAAACTTTCTAAATTACCTAGGTTTTCTCTGTGTTTTATTCCCCTTTTATTTTATTTACTGTTTGTGCCTGTATGTCTCTTCCTTGTAATATTTTTTTTATATGCACTGTTTACTTTTTGTAATATTAAATATAAATTTGAGTACATTTTGTTCTTTTGCTCTAAAAGAACTCATCACCTGTATAAAAGTTTGTGCCTCAATGTATCAACTTCTTGTTTGTATGTAAGGCTGATGCCAGACGTGGCGTAGGGCTGATTTTTTTGGCAAGCGGAAAAACGCTTGCCGAAAATTCAGCCCTACGCCTGCTACTTGTGCCTGCACCCAAATGAATGAAATACGCTCGGGTGCAGGCACATGTAGCCGATATACGCATGAAAACGAGAGAGAATGCAAAGTCTCGCGTTTTCATGCGTATATCGGCTACATGTGCCTGCACCCGAGCGTATTCCATTCATTCGGGTGCAGGCACAAGTAGCAGGTGTAGGGCTGAATTTTCGCCAAGCGTTTTTCCGCTTGCCGAAAAAATTAGCCCTATGCCACGTGTGGCATGAGCCTAAAGGGAATCTGTTTATATGCTAATTAACTAGCCAGCTGCTAGCAGGAGAGAGTATTTGACTGTAATTTAACCCTTTGGCTGCTAGAGTACTTGTTGAATTAGTAGAAGCTAACCCTAACTACAGTGAGAGAGAGTGTGTGATATGTTTTGTGTACTGGAAAATAGTACCCGAGAGCAAGAAAATATTCATATTAGTTTTCTATCACCTGTTAATGGTAGGTGGTGGCAGTGACTGAATGTTCCACAAAATAAACAAGCGGATGGAGGTCTTACAGAGTAACTTACTGATACAAATATGAGGTATTTATTGTTGCTGGTTACATTGCAATATAAGTGCCAGTTCTCTTTTCAGGTGCCATGCAGATGCTCCAAGAGGTAGTCTTTGAGTTTATTTCTGAAAAAACTCAGGGGGAATTCTCTCTGTAGAAATTCAGGGATGGCATTACAAATTTACATTTTCACAAGAGGTTTAAAGGAGAAGGAAAGGCAAAGTCACTTGGGGGTGCCAAAATGTTAGGCACCCCCAAGTGACTTTAATCGCCTACCTTTTCCCCCGGGCTGGTGCCCCTGTTAGGAGAGAACAGCACCCCCAAGTGACTTAGCCTTTCCTTGTCCTTTAAGACGAGAAACAGAAGTAGTAGTTGGGGTGTAACCAAGCTCTGAGGGGAGCGGAAGAGGCAGTGGGGAACGTATGGAGACACAAGAGAACAGATGTAGTGAGGTGCAGAGGAATGAAGGGCTTTGAAGACTAGGCTTAAGTTTTTGTAAGCTTCAGTTTAAGGTGGCCATCCAGCTGGAGATTGCTAGGAGGCAGTTAGAGATCTCCCAAAGACTGTAGAATGAAAACAACAAGAGACCAAGTACAGAGCCTTGTGGAACTGGAGATGAGAAAGGTATGAAGAGAGCCACAATGCAAAACAATACCAAGTGAATACAGAATTTGCATCAGGAGGGAGTGGTCAACTGTATCAAATGCCGCTTATAGGTCAAGGAGGATTAGGCTAGACGAAATGACCTCTGGCTTTTGCAACCTGAAGATAATTTATAACTCTGCATAATGCAGTCTCAGTAGAGTGTGCTGTAGAAGTGGTAGAAGCGAGATAGGATGGTAATTAGAGACACAGGACAGGTCTAGCATGGCCTTTTTAAAAATACACTTGACACAGGTCTGTTTGAATGGAGAGGGGTATGTTCCAAAAGCCAGTGAAGAATTGAAGATGCGAGTAAGAGCTGGAGTAAGCTCAGCAGCACAGAGTATAAGCAGTGAAAATGGCATAGGGTCAGGAGAGCAAGTTGTAAGTGGGGAAGAGAATGGAAGCCAGAAGACTTTGGAGGCTGTAGGATGTAAAGAATAAAGACATGCAGAAGGGGTGCTTAAGAAGAAGCAGCTGGTTTGTGTTAGTAGAGGTGGGAATCTGAATGTGGATGGGGTCTACTTTGTTTTTGAAGAGATCAGCAAATCCTGATTAGGGTGCATGAGTTATTCTGTTGATGAGGGATGCAGAAGGATATTACATATAGAAAACAGGCATCGTGGATTAGATTTGTTATTGTTTATAAGGTTATTGGCTTGGCCTTTGACAAGGCAGGATTGTAGTATGTAAATAGAAATTTATAAAAAGTCTGCTTACATATGGAATTTTCTTTACATACATTCTGCAGAGCTTGCACAGGAACCTAAAAATCTGGTTTGTGAATGCAGCTAGGGGCAAAGGTTTTGAGCTGGAGTATGCTTAACTTGTAAAGGCTAATTAACAGGCAGTTTATTGGGGGTCAGTGGAGTCTGCCCTATTTGGACCCTACCCACCTACCTGCCCCTGGTAACTATAAGAGCCAAATTTGTTTTTTAACCCTGAAATTCAGCTCTGCACTAGCCATGGGCCCCCCTGGCGCAAGAAAAGGTAAGTGGGGGAGAGGTCCCCACTGCTCCATATGGATGAAAAAGCTTAAGATTGTGGTGCGGCGGGGCGGCATGCCGCCCCCAAATTTGTGCCGCCCTAGGCCTGGGCCTTTGCGGCCTCTCCACCAATCCGGGCCTGGTTACCAGGGACGGCAAAAAGCCTCCTCTGGCAAATTTAAGGGCCTAATTTTCATTTTTTAAAACCAAAATCTGGCTCTGCTAGTGCCGGGAGAGGATTAGTGCTCTCTACACTAGTGATGCAGCCCCCTCTGGACACGCTCCAGCCAAATTGTGGTAAGCGCAGAGCGGGAGAGGGGGGGGGGGGGGTGCCTCAGGCAGCAGCCCTAGAGTTGCCACGCAGACCTCAAACCATATATCCTGTAAAATACAAAATCTGACAACTCCAAAATGGGTAAATATATATTTTCTACTCCAACTACCAGTGCAAGTGCAAAGCTTAAGTTAGCAGATTTTATGAACACTTTGAAAATCACCCCTCAAAAAGCTGACTCTTTAAACCATATATTTTTCAAAAACGTTAAATATGTTTATCTAAAACTACTAAACTGAAATGTTTTGCAAAAGTTTCAATGAAATTTCTAAAAATTGCCTCAAATTTTGCATTTTACAGCACTCTATTTCCCACATATCCTTACTTACAAAGGTAAATATTAGTGCCAGGCGTCTTGTGAACAGTTTGATACTGAATATGCATAGGATTACCCAGGTATATGGCATGTAGGTGTCGGGGAAATTCAGTTAAACTAAAATTCAGATAAACAAAGTATATTAATCATTTAATTAATGAACACATTCTGCGAAGGATCTGCACTTTCAAGTCAGAACAAAGAATTCACAGGGTTTTTTTTTTCAAGTTTTTATTTAAGTTTTTCAAATAAACATTCATTACAACAAGAGAAGATAAGACAGAGGAAAGAAATGAAAAAGGAAAGATAAGAAGAGCCTGGGGGGAAAAAGCTTTGCTTGTGTCGGTTTGGAAATAGATATTCGGACAGTGATGTATTTGTTGAGTTATATATGATAAAATATGTGATTAAAATAATAACAAAAACTGATCAGGGTGTTAGAGAACAGAAATATTGGCAATAATTTATTTTTATGGATATTTGAAGGAATTTTAATGATAAATGGCATTGTTAAAGTTTTAAATACAATTTTTTGCACTATTATGCACTTTACGTAAACTGAAATATGGTATCTATATGTATTTGAAGTTTTATTTTGTATATATGAATAGTGAATATGGTAACATTTAATATTAATGGTCTTGTAATGGTCTAATGATAAGGAGTATGATTATATGGCAATACTGGGGGTAGATCAGTATGGTGTGATTATCATGAAATATGATGTCTGTTTAAGGTCTCTTACTCTATTTTTTGCCCTAAAATTAAGTTAAATTTATATTGGAATGCGGGATTATGGCTGGGGCTCTGTGCAGTGCATTTTTATATACTTTACTGTGCCCTTTAAGTGGCTTTTTACATAGTATTGGTGAGAATTTTTAATTTTATGCTCAATACATTGTTGTGGCTGTGTAATATATAAATGGAGGGTAAATAAAAGAAAATGATCTGTGAATGCCACACCTCCCCTGATTAATGGTGTGAAAGGCGTAAGGAGGGAGGTTTATGGGGACCATGTGGCACTGGGATGCACCTGTTCGTCGTTTGCTATAGTATGGTTTGTTTTTTTAATTTTTGCAAATAATTAGAACCAATAAATGTTTGCATGCTTCACTGTTAAACTTGTTTATCTAAACACAGTTACAGTTTCTAATTCTGTTCCTGTTGTTGCAGTCAGGGTTCCCAGATTGTTTAATTTTTCTAGACATGCCCTAGCAAGGAATACTAGCTTTTATTTAGGGAGAGTTTAATTAATTAGTTTCTTCCAGAGTGAGAGGGAGAAGTGTTCAACTTCAAAGTTAAGAGAATAGTTTTTAGCTTAATAAACACGTGGAAAAAGGAGCCAACATAATTCTGGCATTTGGGACAATGGTCAGAGACCCCCTGATATATTTTGGATGGTCAAGTAGACTCTATGGATAAACTTAATCCGGATGTACCTGTCCCTGGCTGACATAGTGAGTTGGGGCACTCAAGGGCCTCTTCCCCCATCTCCTCATCTAAATCTGGTATATTGTCATCACAGGCTTTTTACAGACTTTATTTTTTTTTTACATAAGAATATTGCTCCGCAGTACAAAAAAAACAAAGAACTGCTCTTACAGCCAAACCGGTGGCTCTGTCCCCAAGGCCAGGGTAGTAGTAACCAAGACTAGCTTGAGAACAGTATCCACCTAAGCCAGGGAGGCTGTACACAGAATTTGCATACACAGAATTTGTTTTTCTATCATAGGGGACCCAAAATGCAAGTAGTGCAACAAAGCCAATAAAAACAATTATTTCAACACAAGAATGGAGATCCAAATTCCAATCTAAATGTGCAGTCAATATTTTGCTTTTTAGGCTTGCCGAGACTACGCAATGATTGGCATGAAGCTTTAAATGAGCTTGCAGGAACATGTAGTTGATATTTGCTGAAAAAGTCTCTAATTTGGGTGGATATCGGCTTCAAGTGCCTGCACTCAAGCATATTTAATGCTTTCCGGTGCAGGCCAAGTAGAAGTTCTTTCAAGTGTAGGGGTGTATTATTGGCAAGCGTTTTTCGGCTTTCCGAGAATACACAATGTGTGGCATTAGCCCAAGAGGCAAAACCAAAACACCCAACATTGCTTCCGCCATTGACTGCCTTGCATTCACATAAAGCACTTTTAAGCAACAATTAGTTGGCAAGCAATTGCACTAGAGCTTTCAGGTAATTGCTATAGAAATCAACGGAGCGATTTGGCACTGCATACTAAATGGATCCTAAAGAACACCCTTATTGCCACAGACTGACATGCACTCATGACCACTTCTCCTGGCACCACGATTCCCGTTTAATTCTCCTTAATATTCTCCTACTGATTGCAGTTTCAATACAGTTTCAGGATTTCACTTGGAGCGTGCTTCTTGTCCACCAGTGGTAAGCCCCAAAATTTTGTTATAAAAATTATAATACCCAACCTTTTTTTACGGTAAGCCACATTCAAATTTAAAAAGCATCGGGGAGCAACACAAGCATGACAAAAAAAAAAAACCTAGGGGATGCCAAAAAAAAAAGGGCTGTGATTGGCTAACCAGCCTACGTGAGGTTCTGTTTGGCAGTACACCTGGTTGTTATGCAACCAAAACTTGCCTCCAAGCCACAAATTCAAAAATAAACACCTGCTTTAAAGCCACTGGTTTGGAGTACAAGGATACAATGTATTATACCTTTAAGCTTCCCATCGTCATGGATGCCAAAATGTTTTTAAGGTTGATGTGCTTAATGATAATGTGTGGGAAAGCAAACCCACAGAATGTAGGGAATTATTGTTCTGCCACTGAGACAGTGGAGTATAATGCCCATAACATACAGGTAGAACACATCACCACACATCATTTCAGGGTTAATGGTGGCAAAGCACCACAACATTTATATAAACACTATTCCAAGCAGGAGCTATTTTGAATCTACTATCTGTAACAGATGCTGCTAGGAAAGCAACACTCCCTCTAAATGTTGTTTTACATGTCCCTATGCAAGCCTGCATAGTGGACAACAGTAAGCAAGCCAGACATTTATGCATAAAGGAAAAGCTAAATAAGCGAGCCTCCTGCTGCTAGACACTGCAGTTCTCCCTGAAAGAACTGTGTTAAAAAAAAAATATATATATATATATACATACAGTGGCTTGCAAAAGTATTCAGCCCCCTTGAACTTTTCCACATTTTGTCACATTACAGCCACAAACATGAATCAATTTTATTGGAATTCCACGTGAAAGACCAATACAAAGTGGTGTACATGTGAGAAGTGGAATGAAAATCATACATGATTCCAAACATTTTTTACAAATAAATAACTGCAAAGTGGTGTGTGCGTAATTATTCAGCCCCCTTTGGTCTGAGTGCAGTCAGTTGCCCATAGACATTGCCTGATGAGTGCTAATGACTAAATAGACTGCACCTGTGTGTAATCTAATGTCAGTACAAATACAGCTGCTCTGTGACGGCCTCAGAGGTTGTCTAAGAGAATATTGGGAGCAACAACACCATGAAGTCCAAAGAACACACCAGACAGGTCAGGGATAAAGTTAGAGAAATTTAAAGCAGGCTTAGGCTACAAAAAGATTTCCAAAGCCTTGAACATCCCACGGAGCACTGTTCCACCGATCATTCAGAAATGGAAGGAGTATGGCACAACTGTAAACCTACCAAGACAAGACCGTCCCCCTAAACTCACAGGCCGAACAAGGAGAGCGCTGATCAGAAATGCAGCCAAGAGGCCCATGGTGACTCTGGGGGAGCTGCAGAGATCTACAGCTCAGGTGGGGGAATCTGTCCATAGGACACTATTAGTCGTGCACTGCACAAAGTTGGCCTTTATGGAAGAGTGGCAAGAAGAAAGCCATTGTTAACAGAAAACCATAAGAAGTCCTGTTTGCAGTTTGCCACAAGCCATGTGGGGGACACAGCAAACATGTGGAAGAAGGTGCTCTGGTCAGACGAGACCAAAATGGAACTTTTTGGCCAAAATGCAAAACGCTATGTGTGGCGGAAAACTAACACTGCACATCACTCTGAACACACCATCCCCACTGTCAAATATGGTGGTGGCAGCATCATGCTCTGGGGGTGCTTCTCTTCAGCAGGGACAGGGAAGCTGGTCAGAGTTGATGGGAAGATGGATGGAGCCAAATACAGGGCAATCTTGGAAGAAAACCTCTTGGAGTCTGCAAAAGACTTGAGACTGGGGCGGAGGTTCACCTTCCAGCAGGACAACGACCCTAAACATAAAGCCAGGGCAACAATGGAATGGTTTAAACCAAAACATATCCATGTGTTAGAATGGCCCAGTCAAAGTCCAGATCTAAATCCAATGGAGAATCTGTGGCAAGATCTGAAAACTGCTGTTCACAAACGCTGTCCATCTAATCTGACTGAGCTGGAGCTGTTTTGCAAAGAAGAATGGGCAAGGATTTCAGTCTCTAGATGTGCAAAGCTGGTAGAGACATACCCTAAAAGCCTGGCAGCTGTAATTGCAGCAAAAGGGGGTTCTACAAAGTATTGACTCAGGGGGCTGAATAATTACGCACCCCCCACTTTGCAGTTATTTATTTGTAAAAAATTTTTGGAATCATGTATGATTTTCGTTCCACTTCTCACGTGTACACCACTTTTGTATTGGTCTTTCACGTGGAATTCCAATAAAATTGATTCATGTTTGTGGCTGTAATGTGACAAAATGTGGAAAAGTTCAAGGGGGCCGAATACTTTTGCAAGCCACTGTATATATATATTTTAAAATGTATATACATACACACACCCCTAATTATAAACTAGTACATAAAAGGCACATGGCCCACGGGGAGATAAATTGCCCACAGTTAAATCTCTGCTACAGCAGGCGACTAATCTCCCTGAAATATCTTTCCACTGGCAATAAAGTGAATCGCTGGTGGAAAGACACACACGTCACTTTGTTTGCTGAAGTCGCTCGAAGTTTCCTGCAGGAGGAAACTTTGCACAACTTCTAAAAACAAAGTGACACATATGCCTTTGCATCGGTAATTTTGTTTGCCAGTGGAAAAGCATTTCAGATTAGTCATCTGCGGTAGCCAAGTTAAGCCACAGACGACTACTCTCCCTGAGGGCCATTAGAAAAAGTAAAAAAAAAAAAAAAAAAAAAAGAAGAGCTAAAAAGTAATCCATAAAAATTACACATTGATAACTTAATGATTTAATTTGTTTCGACAAGAATATACACAGCTCTGGGCTCCAGTCTGACAATGTACACTTTTTTTTTGTTGGAACAATACACTGTACAAAGCCACCATCAGACACAAGAAATCATTTCCCAGAAATCAAATGCTCAGTCTCTTACCACATGGAGATAAAACCCCCACAAATTAAATATTTTTCAGTCCACAAGACAATATTTAATTATTTATAGACCAGTAAAAAAAGAAAAAAAAAAAAACCCTCTGTCCACCCCCCAGCAAAATTTATAAGAGCAAAGCTCCATATCCAAATGTCTGCTTTATGCCATCAAAATAATATCTTTTCCAGCCTTCTTTGGTACGATCCTCTTCACCCTGTGGGACACCCCGAGCTTCCATTTGCAGCTCTGTCTCCCCACCTTTGTCTGTGAAAGTCAGAGTGATGGAAGCATGATGACCTGAAGTCGGGGAGAAAAAAATAATTAAAGGGGAAAGAAAGGTAAAAACTAATAAAGTAAGCTTTATCAGAAAGGTCTATGTAAATACAGCCATAAGCACTCGCAGAAACGCTGCACTGACTTCTCTGTCTAAAGATTACTTGTGTCTGTAATTCATGTGCCAGAGACACGCAGCTCTCTGCTCTCTCCTTCTCTCCCCTCCCTCAAGAATGCTAAGAACTCACCCCCCCCCCCTTAAGAATGTGTATCTGAGCCAATCAGCAGGAAGCTGGCTCATAGTCTAACTGAGCATGTACACTTGGTCTGGGTCTCGGTGCAGGAGTGTTCCTGTTTGGCTTCTGATCATCTGAACAGTTGAAATATGGGGAGACTTAAGTGCACTTAAGTTAGGGACTTAAGACAACTGAAGGTATGCCTGCAGCTTGAGATTAACTTTTTATTAGCCTTTCCTTCTCCTTTAAGTAAATTTAACACAAATATTTTTTGTATTCAACATGTTACCTTTTCTACTTTTAAATAAAAAGGTTTAACAATATGGTTCAGCCAGAGCTAGCTTTAAGGATCCCTCTTTATTGCAACCCTTAAATCAAATGTGAGTTTAGTGTGAGCTTAATAAATAAAAACTCATCCACTCATTCATTCATGTGGGATTGTGTATTTATCAATACATGAGAGTTAAGACTCACCATTTAATAAATACACTTATAAAAATCCCATAGGAATCAATAGAACATGAGGGAGTTTTTGACTGGGCATGTCTAAAAGGTGTTAAGTGTGGGCATTTTGCTTAAAGGAACAGTAACATCAAAAAATTAAAGTGTTTTAAAGTAATTAAAATATAATGTGCTGTTGCTCTAAGAAACCTGTGCCTTTTCTCCTTTGAATGGCTGCCCCCATGGCTACACAGCAGCTTACTTATATAAACTATAGTAGTCTTTCTGAGGCAAACACACCAGTTGTAGCAATGCAAGGCAACAGTACATTATATTGTTATTACTTTTATACACTTTCATTTTTTGGTGTTACTGTTCCTTTAAAAGGAACTGAACATCATGCATTTATCTATTGCAGTGCTGTCCAACTGGCGGCCCTCGACCCCCCTCTGTGTGGCCCCCCCACCTGTCTGGCTGCTTTGATGGCTTAACTTTGTGTTAGCCTTAAATGGCATCAGTACTGTGATTAACTGGCCCCCTGCATGGTTATCACCTCAGATTCAGGCTGTAAACCCCCTGTATTGTTTACAAATGTAATCCCCTGTGTTGTTCACACCTTTTAATCTCTGTATTGTTCACCCCCTGCAGTGTTCACACCTCAGGCTCAGGCTATAATCACCCACATTGTTGACCTCTTCACACCTCAGACATTGTATGTACTGCCTGGCCTATGGTGCCTGTGTATAGGTAGCATAGGGTAGGCAGAGTATGGCACATAGGTAGCATAGGGCAGGGAGGGTATGGCACCCACAGGCAGCATAGGGCAGGCAGAGTATGGCACACACAGGCAGCATAGGACTGGCAGAGTTCTGTCTGTGTGTGCCATACTCTGCCTGCCCTATGCTGCCTGTGGGAAGTGAACCTGGCAGGAGTTTGTTCTGGAAGTTTGTTAGCAGTTGGAAATAGCCATTAAATGGTCCCTAAGGTGTGTAATTATATGCTGGGGGTTGCTGTGCTATCCACAGGGGAGGAGGAGGCATATGGATTTAAGGGTGTGTCTTAATATGACATAATATAATTCTTTAACATATGAATGATGGTTGATATCAGCGACCTTTGTGATAAAATGGGTGTGGTTTGAAGTAGGTGTGGTTTAAAATGGGGGAGTTGCCAAAACTGGCTTCCATTAGCGGCCCTCCACCATGTATGTGAGAGAAATTCCGGCCCTCTGCACTGCAGAAGTTGGACAGCACTGATCTATTGGATAGAGTTTATGTGTTTACCACCCATCAGACAAACACAGTGGTTAGGAAGTTTTGTTTCATCACTTTGGTGGAGTTCTAGCAGCATGTTCCAATGGGTATGACAGCACAGCAGATAAATGGCCCTATAACAACTTGGTTATGCATACTGGGAATAACTAGCCAAGTGTGTTCTGTGTCCTCCAAACAGTACATTAAAGGGTACAAAGAAAAAACCCCAGCCAGCCTACAAAAATAAAAATGTCTACGTATGTTTAACAGCTAACTTTCCTTACCTTGTGGCCAAGATTTAAACCTCCAAGACATTACAATTTTTTTCTCGGGTTCCTGCAAACAGAGACATCAGTAAGTTACCTTATTTATAGCAAGTCTGGTAAAAATATTGCAAGGGAGATTTTGGGGCCAATTCCGCTGTGTGCGAAAAATCGCACGCCATGTTAGCGCACGCTATTACGAATGTAGCAGTTACTTTCTGAAAACTACTGTTCTGAAAATGACCATTTCCCTGAAAACTGGAGGATGCATCACTCTAGGGCCAACACATAGCTGAAAAAATCCCACTGCAAACTCCATGTTGTGTTGCCAAAAGCTCACGAACTGCAATTTTCTTAAAGTACCGCCTGCCCCAAGTAGGTGTTAATATTCGCACAGATTAATGCAATATTCAGTGCGTTTAATGCTTCATATGTGCGTTAGTACTATTTCTATTCGCTAATTATTATTACAGTAATGCGCTATTTATAGCATGCGATATGCGTCTTAACACATGCAAAATTACTTTGATGAATCGGTACTTATTTATCGCATGCTTTTTAACGCAAAAAAGCATGCAATAAGCGTTATCGACCTTTAGTGAATCGGCCCCTTTGAGTGCACAAATAAACCAGTTGTTTACTTTTCACTTTAAACATGGATAGATTTACGTGTGAGGCGTAAAGTGTTCTGTAGATTATTTTATATCATAACGTGCATTTTGACTTCTCGTTCATTCGGAAGATGGGCACCAGGGAAAATGTTATATATGGTCTATAAACCTGTTGCATTACAAAGGCAAAATTCCCTGAGAACTCCACGAAATTACAGTAAAATCCGATTCCTAATCTTTTCAGTTAGCGTACAATGAGCGGAATGGCTGCTGGCTTTAGCATAAATAAGAAAAGGGGGGGGGGGGGGGATCAGTTTTACATTTGTTTACTCACCAATTCTAAAAATTCTCCACTAACATTTCCTCCCAGAAGCTGGAACTTCCCACCTTTGTCTGCTGTTAAAGATGCAGGGGCATGTGTAAATCCTTGCACTAGCTACAGAGAAAGAGAGGTCACAGAAAGTTAATGACATTGTAATGAGGCATAAGCACTTCAGTGAAGAAAACACTTAGGGCTCTGGCACACGGGGGAGATTAGTCGCCCGCGATAAAACTCCCTGTTCGCGGGCAACTAATCTCCCTGAGTTGCCTACCCCTGCCATCCCATCGGCGAACATGTAAGTCGCCGGCGGGATGGCAGACGCGGCGGGGCAATTTCAGGGAATTGCCGAAAAAGACTTGCGAGTCTTTTTCGCCGATTTGCGCGAAATCGCGCCGCCGCGTCTGCCATCCCGCCGGCGACTTACATGTTCGCCGGTGGGATGGCAGGGGTAGGCAACTCGGGGAGATTAGTCGCCCGCGAACAGGGAGTTTTATCGCGGGCGACTAATCTCCCCCGTGTGCCAGAGCCCTTAAGGGAGAGATATAGGCTTGTATAATTCCCACCACAAAGAATACCTCCTTCTCTTTAAAACAACTAGTCTGCCATTTCTGGCAGATGCTTTACACAAATTATTTGCAAGGTAATTCTGTATTTCGAATAAAGTGTCTTCCAGAGACAACTTCAACATCTTTCTCTCTAAATAATGCATACTAGCCCTAGTGGCTGTTTTAATTTATGAAACACAATCAAACTTCCACACACTACCTACTCTCTTCTCACTGATACTTCTCAATCCTGATACTTCACTAGCCAACGTAGATCACTGACAAACAGGGAAAGCACACAGAATTCAACAGCATTATTTGCAAAGCAGAAACAAACTACCCACAAAAGCCAGCGCTTTACAATTCTACTTTGCAAATAAATGATGCAGAGCAAAATCCCACCAAAATTCTTTGTGCTTTCTGCCTTCATCTGTGATCTACAACAGATTACTTGATAAAGCAACAGTGATAAGAAAATGTGGAATTGTGGCCAACTGTTTCCTAATGCGACTACCTAGAATCTCTCCAAGCAATGCGTTTTAACAATGCAATTTTTACGGAGTAATAAAGGTGTATACAGTGCAAATCCAGAATTAAACAAGTACCTACAACTGCACAAATGAGTTAGTAGAGCACAGTCAAATAAGATAGACCAAGGTCTCATATCTAGTATAAATAAATCTAAAGCAACTGGACTTGTTAAGTAATCATTGAAGACGTTTCACTACTTATCCAAGCAGCTTCTTCAGTTGAACTGAAATGTCTTCAATGATTACATAACAAGTCCAGTTGCTTTAAATTTATTTATACTAGATATACCATGACCTGGATGAAAATCTTCATAGTCACCTAGGTCTCATGTTACATGACAGCAGCTGCTTGATGGGACTGTTTATCCCAGGGAGAAAAGGTTAGTGTTTATTGGCAAGTAGAATTGTTATTGATGCAGTGTGGGTCCATGGCCAATAACAGAATACATGTAGTCTTTTTGTAATTAAAGGTAAGAAAAAAAAAACAAGAACAGAGGATGGATAAAGAAGGGGAGAATGCCCTAAGGGTGGGTTCTTATGCACTCAGATTATCAGAGGGAAGCAATACCTCTTGCCGGGTGAGCACTCTGTACAATTCTTCAGGTGAAGTCAGGAAGGTGTCTTTTATGTTCACTTTACAAGTAGGTATTTTAACCCCTGCATTCTGACAGGTCTGGCTTTTACTAGTCTGTGGCTAGATGAACAAATAGGGAAGAATTAGACTTGGTTACAGCAAGGCACACAGATTTCTGATCTACCAAAACCCTGACATGCAGTACCAAAAATTTAGTACCACTGCAAAACACCACAGGTACAAGAAATATAGTAAATTCAGTGATGATTTAAGTTAATCAATAGATGCCCAATTTGGCTCAAACAATACCTTACTTTGTGCTGTATTGCTTTACTCTACATCTGTAAATAAGAAACTGGCAAGCCTCAAATTTTTTTTTTTAAATATGTATAAGAAACATCCTTCTTACCATGTTTGTTTCAGCTTTCTGCTTTATCTCTGTAACTCTGCTATGTGAAACACCATTTGCTGTGGGAAGGATCATTCCTTGTGTAAACTCTAAGAACAGAAAAAGAGATATTAGCAGAAAGGTAAAAAGTACAAGTGAGCCCTATTCATCATGCATATGCATTAATTTATCTTTCAAAATTAGTACACTTATTCAGCAGAATATTATGCAGATGTACTGTAGACATTTAAAAATCCCCAAAACTGATACTGACAATTAAAGGAACAGTAACAACAAAAAATGAAAGAGCTTTAAAGTAATAAAAATATAATGCACTGTTGCCCTGCACTGGTAAAACTGGTGTGTTTGCTACAGTAATTCTACTATAATTGATATAATAAGCTGCTATGTAGCCACGGGGGCAGCCATTCAAGCTGGAAAAAAAAGAGAAAAGGCACAGGCACATAGCAGATAACAGATAAAACACTATTGTATTCTACAGAACTTATCTGCTATGTGCCTGTGCCTTTTCTCCTTTGAATGGCTGCCTCCATGGCTACATAGCAGCTTATTTATATAAATTATAGTAGACTTTCTGAAGTAAACACACAACTTTTACCAGTGCAGGGCAGCAGCACATTATATTTTAGTTACTTTTATACACTTTCATTTTTTGGTGTTACTGTTCCTTTAACTTCTGATGTTTTTAACAAAAACAAATACTGAAATTTCTGGGCACATGAACAAATTAGGTAGCAAGGTTAGAATGAACCATAACAAAAGTGATTAACATTAAAATGCCATTTTAATGAAAGCAGGAGTGACAGAAAATAGTCTACGTTATAATCAAAACATTTAGTTAAACAAATAGCCTGTTAAAAGCATGTTAATTAGGATCAGAGCCAAAAATGTTTTTCCCATAAAAAACATTTTTATAAGATTGATGTTTCTAAAATAGATGTTTCTAAAATAGATTTGAATTCGGAAGAGCAAATCCCCATATTAGCATTTTGGTTGTTTAATAGCTGGGTGGCCTTAGGTTGAACATTTTTGCCAGAGACAGAAACTTAAAAAGGTACAAGTGCCATTTCCTAACACTCTATTTTTACTTATAAATGTTCCTATGCATTTATATAAATTTTAATCAGAGTGGTGATTTAGAAACTAAAATCTAGACTTCATTAGCCCTTCTACAGATGGCAAATCACAGCTAACAACCAATTGCTCAACATGTGCTCTACTCATGACTAAAATTACAGAAGTATTTGAGATTAATATCAGGCCTCTCATTTTGTTTTGTTAGAAGTGGTGACATTCAATGATATTATAATACATACATTATTGTGTCATTACCTGTTTTTAGCATGGATATGTACAGAGCCACAGCTTCCCTTATTTGGTTGCTTCCCTGCCTTCTCATTACACCAATAAGGTTAGTTTCAGGCTCGTCCTTAGCCATGGACACTCTGATCTGCAGAGCAAAGTGTAGTATATATTATAGTAGTTTAATTTTCTCGTTTAGATTATGAAATAGATCTTCTTTAATTAAAACAATACATAAAGTTTTTTTGAGTTCATGCTGGAAACGGGGGTATAAAATTAAAACGCTCTACATGCACATAGATATAGTGCTTAAAGGAATACTGTCATGGGAAAACATTTTTTTCTTTTCTTTTCAAAATGCATCAGATAATACAACTTTTCCAGCAGAATTCTGCATTGAAATCCATTTTTAAAAAAATGCCAACAGATTTTTAAATATTTAACTTCACATGGGGCTAGCCATCTTTTTCATTTCCCAGGGTGCCACAGCCATGTGACTTGTGCTCTAATAAACGTCAGTCACACTTTACTGCTGAGCTGCAAGTTGGAGTGAAATCACCCTCTCCCCCCCAGCAGCCGATCAGCAGAACAATGGGAAAGTAGCAAGACAGCAGCTCCCAGTAGATATAAGTAGATTTAGTAGAATAGCACTCAATAGTAAGAAGTCCAGCTTGGGACTACTCCAGTTACATGGGAGCAGGAGAAACAATAGGCTACATAAGTGCTGTCCAACTTCTGTTGTACCGAGGGCCGGAATTTTTCCGACCTACGTGGTGGAGGGCCGATAATGGAAGCCAGTTTTGACCACTCCCCTTTTTGAAACCGCACCCACTTGAAACCACACCCATGTTATCACATGACCATACCCATATTAATGGTTGTAGTACAGCAAAAACCTGCCATACTCTGCCTTCCCTACCCTGTCTGTGTGCCATACTTTCACGGTGTGTGCCATTCTTGGCTGGTTTGTGCCATACTTGGCCTGTGTGTGCCATACTCTGCCTGCCCTACCCTGCCTGTGTGTGCCATACTCTGCCTTCCCTACCCTGTCTGTGTGCCATACTTTCACTGTGTGTGCCATTCTTGGCTGGTTTGTGCCATACTTGGCCTGTGTGTGCCATACTCTGCCTGTCCTACCCTGCCTGTGTGTGCCATACTCTGCCTTCCCTATCCTGCCTGCGTGTGCCATACTTTCACTGTTTGCCATTCTTGGCTGGTTTGTGCCATACTTGGCCTGTGTGTGCTATACTCTGCCTGTGTGTGCCATACTCTGCCTTCCCTACCCTGCCTGTGTGTGCCATACTCTGCCTGCCCTACCCTGCCTGTGTGTGCCATACTCTGCCTGCCCTACCCTGCCTGTGTGTGCCATACTCTGCCTTCCCTACCCTGCCTGTGTGTGCCATACTCTGCTTGCCCTATGATGCCTGTGTGTAAGGCACACACAGGCAGCCTACAGTGACACAATGCTGGCACTGCTCCTACAGTCTGCACTGTATATTAAAAAACTATATATTAAAAAACTTTTTAATTGAAGTACCACCTCAGTATATGTTCTTTTTGTAGTGTGCAGGGATTATTTGTGGGTTTCTACTGCTCCTGAGGTGTGAACAGGGGAACAATGGGTGTGATTACAGCCTGAGCCTCAGGTGTGAACACTGCAGGGGGTGAACAATGCAGAGATTAAAAGGTGTGAACAACACAGGGAATTACATATTTAAACAATACAGCCTGATTACAGCCTGAATCTGAGGTGAGAACCATGCAGGGGGCCAGTTAATCTCAGTACTGATACCATTTAAAGCTTGCACAAGAGTAAGCCATCAAAGTAGCCAGACAGGTGGGGGGCCACACAGAGGGGGGTCGCGGGCCGCCAGTTGGACAGCACTGGGCTACATGAAAGCAGTTCTAATGTGCAGCGCTGGCTCCTTCTAAAAGCTCAGAATCAGCCACAATGCACTGAGATGGCGCCTACATACCAATATTACAGCTAAAAAAATAAATTTGTTGGTTCAAGAATAAAAGTTTAAATGGTAGAGTGAATTGTGTGCATGTAAACAGTGTAATTAAGAAATAAAAAGTACACAATAAAAATCATGATAGGATCCCTTTAAGAATTAGTGCTTAATTTTTTTATTTTTTTTATTTCAATAAATTTTTATTTGAAATTGTAGAAAAAGTGAACAGACTATACATTTATCACAGGTATAGGATATCAGGACAAACAATTTAAGTAAAATATGATATCTTGGTAAGTTTTTAGAGATTATAGCACATGAGATATGTGAATTTTAGTCTGTATATATACAATGGGGGACTAGATGTTTTCCTTGACGGGAGGACGCTCTAGTCCCAATTGCTTAAATTATATAATTATGCAAAATAAGATAAGAGAACCATTGATTGTAAGTGGTGTAAACCAACAAAAAATATTTTGTCCCTATCCCAAAACACTCTCCCCGTAAATTATTTATGCTTTTAACAAGATAAAGTAGGACTTTCCTCTTTTGCAAAAATCCTAAAATAGGAAAAAAAAAGCTCCAGCAGATTAACTGCAAAACATTTATTATGGGTAGTGGTAACACGACATGTTTCGGGTTAATACCCTTTATCAAGTGTACACTTGATAAAGGGTATTAACCCGAAACATGTCGTGTTACCACTACCCATAATAAATGTTTTGCAGTTAATCTGCTGGAGCTTTTTTTTCCTATTTTTGGATTTTTGCAGTTGTATTTGGTTGCAGCACAGAGCAACAACTAGGAGCTAAAGCATTTTTCGTAAGTACTTTATACAAAGTTCACCAATAATTTTTCATTTTTGGACTTTTCTCTTTTGTTGCTCCATGACAAACTCTTTTACAGAGTCCCGTTGTGGTCTGCTTCCTCTGCCATTCCCTATTGTGCACTTCTGATTGAAGCACAAATTTACAAAGCTGCCAAATGCAGACTGTATTCTATTTGTGTGGGTGGCTGTAGGGATCTACACTTTGATGTAGAATTGGTATAGGTCTGGGTTTCAAAGGATGTAGAATTTCTCCTAGTACCCTGTACTTGATGTTTTCCGAAAATAGATGTCTTCTATATGACATATATGAGTGTTACATTGTTACTGTTGAGCAAAACATGTAGTGGCTACATCTTGCCACTTGAAAAAGAAAGGGAAGCATGTATTCTTTTAGTGGTAAATTTACCTACTATAAGGAGCATATCACATGCTAGAACCATGCTAGCATTTCTTTGTATTAAAACTGCTTCCAGTCGTGTCATTACACACACTGTTTAGACACTAGGATCTGAGGACTAGATCAAGTGCTGCAATTACACTCACCTCTACTTCACTGGGATCATTTTCATCTGAAAGATTTGGAATCTCAACATGTCCTTTGTATTTTACCCCAGACTTTGACACCCCTGCAAAGAGAGAAGAAAAACATCTGTAAAAGACTATTGAATATGGGGGGTGCCCAAGGAAAAGTTAATAGTGAATCATTTTACAAAAATACTGGCCTTCAAGAATATGTATTATGCCCTCCATGATCTTAGAGCTTTATTAAGAATGTTTGCCTTATTAAAAGGCAATTTATACACGGTTGCTTGGAAAATAACAATTATTACCTAATTTTCTTGCCAATTTAATCTACTTAAGATTTTATTTGTCAAGCCAGAGCCAGGTGCAAAAAAAAAAAAAAACAACAAACTTTTTGTAATAGCATTTATAATATTATAAGCTCCACTTCAGCAGAAACTAATTTATATTAATTTTTAAGGAGTAGCTCCATCCCACTCTATGGATCAGAAAAGCAATAACACGTTGTCCAACAGTTAAAGATGATTGAAAAAAAAAATGTAATATGGAGTCATATTATTTGTATAATCCGCTGCAAAATATTGCTATTTGAATGTCCTGCCAAGAAAGCAATATTTACTCACTCTAAATTATCTAGGTTTTTTTAATATCTAAAGTATCTGTGGGGAATCATTTTTGAAAAGGTTTTCAGATCTCATTTTTTTTTTTGCAGGGGCAAAGCATCATTCATAACAGTTTAATGTACTATTCAGATTCTGGGATCTCTAGACGCCACATTATTTAGACAATGATATGCATTTAAACACAAAAAAATCAGTAGACCCCCAAAATTCAGAATGTTCTATATGCTACTCACCTGTCCAGTTCAGCTTGATATCCCACTCATAGAAGAAAATGAGCTTTCCCTTTCGGTTGTTGATAGATGCTTCCCCCTCCAGCTTGCTTACTTCTGTTATTTCACATGTCCCTTCCTCACTTTCCACTCTTATGTCCATCATTAGTTCTTTAATTTTCTCTGAGGACCAGCTAGTGGCATCTCTTTCAGTCCTTGGCAAAAAAAACAAACAAAAAAGACAGACATCTTAATTGAGAATTTAGGAGTATTGTTTTAAAGACAAACTTGGCAACTAAACTATATCAATTAATTGTTATTTGAGTTTTAAAGTTATTTTCCCAAATGTGCATTAAAGGTGTCGTTCAATTTTGTATTAACTTTTAGTATGATGTAAATAGTGATATTCTGAAACAATCTACAATTGGTTCTCTTTTATTATTTGTGGTTTTTCAGTTATTTAGCTTTTTGGTCAGCAGCTCTCCAGTTTGGAATTTCAGCAGCTATTTGGATGCCAGAGTCTTGTTTACCTTAGCAACTGGAATGGCTTGAATGAGAGACTGGAAATTGAATAGCAGAGTGCCTTAATAGAAAGATAAGGAATAAAAACGTAACACAAATAATAATTTTAGTTCACAAAGCAACTGATTTTTAGCTGATGGTGCCAGTGACCCCCATTTGAAAGCTAGAAAGATGTAGAAGAGGAAGGTAAATATTTTGATAACTATAAAAAAATAATGAAGACCTATTCAAAGTTGCTAGGAATAGGATATTCTATAATGTATTAAAAGGTGAACCACTCCATTAACTGTATGTTGTTTCTGGATATGCAGAAATTTAAACTGTCAGCATCAGAACACATGATCAACACATGCTTTGAAGCCAATTGTTATAGGTACCGAAAATAATTATCTCCAACCTTCCCAGTTTGGGCACCAGCTGCCAGCACTGCATTACCAACACTTAGGTCATTTGTCTTTTCATGATCTATTTTTTGCACTGCTTGACACAGCCCGCATCAACAGCAAGCCAGATATAGTTACTGACAGAATGAATATGCCAAAGAACTTGCACAGGCCCATAAACGTTGGAATAGGTGTATTTAGCTTTGGCTGTACATTTTTTGCCAAGTCTTAAAAACAAAGCAAAGCAAAAAGCAGAGAAACAAAAAAAAAATTTGATCTTAAAAACTTGGATTTAACTATCTACTAGAAATTCTGAAAACTTGCAGGTTAAAGCTTTTCAGTGAATTTCAGTCAAATCATTTCTATGCTGGCACTGGCAAAACTGCACCGACCATAACTAAGATTTAAGCCTTTGCAAGTGATCTCTCTTACATGCCTGCATGTAACTGATTTAAACTAAGGAGATATGGAATATCTCAGACACACAGCAACAATGAACATAACTCATGTACCAAGATAACAACTGGGTGGAGGCAAAGCTTCTTATAAATCTAAAAAGACTAACACTTGGCAACATGATCTTACCTCCATAAAAAAAGCCAAATTGAGTCAGTATTAATTAAAAAATATCATTAAAATAGACATAACATATTTTACCAGCAACATTTTATAAGGTTGCATCTCCATTTCCAAACACTCTCTTGCTGCTGATATGTTGATTAAAATATAAAAAATTATATATATATATATATATATATATATATCCCAGTCTACAAGTTGGACGTGCTTCTTGGTAACATATGCACTTTAGGATTCCTAACCACGCTTGAATAATTCTGTCATTTTTTAGGAGGCATCATTAAACAAAGATGAACTTACCAGTGCCAATTGTTAACGTTGGTGGCATCTGCTCTCATCTCAACGATCCACCGCGGATCCCCCTCTCCCCACTTCGCCATGGCTAAACAAGTGAAGATCTAAATGCAAGAAACTATTCTGGTACCTTCAGCGCCGCTGCGAGAAAGGCCTCAATCAGCGTGTCTTTGCCGTCTGCACCACTGCCTGTCACCGCTCTGCTATATTGTGCTTTGCTCCTTTCCCTGCCACTAGCCTCTCTCTATGGTTTACACTTCAGATCCAGCTATCCCCAGACCAGAACCTCTTAGGAGCTGCGATACATTCTCTCCCGCCCCACGCCGTGCTCACTTTGCTCTCCTCCCCAGGTTCCTCATATATGTACCAGCCTCAGTAGAAATTACTAGAAACGCCTGGAAAGCCGGCTCAAAGTTTTTCCGGTGTCTGAAACAAAAGTCCCCGCCTTTTCCGCTCTTGCAAAGTGCAGGTTATGCTAGTTAGCCATCTTTACTGAGGGAACGCCTACTCGCACAACACGTATTACAAATACACGTTGATGGCTATAGATCGTTTCTGAAAGTGTCTCAGTAGATATCAAGTTCTGCCCACGATGATAATGGCTGTCTGGCCCCTCTATCCGCGCCATTTTGAGTGAGGCATGATTTAGCCTGTATACTGCATTGTATCGGTCTGCATTCTAAATGGGCAGCACGAATTAGTCTGTGACAGCACTTGGCGTTGAATCAGGTGACCCTTGCGTTACAGTGACTAGAATCACTCCTCCTGTCAAAAGGGCTTTAAGCGCTGTTTAAAATTGAGGCAAGCGTGATGGGCAACCAAAGAACCTTAGGGGATACTGAAAGTTGGGGCAATTGTAATGGCTGTCGTGAAGGGTTGTAGTTCTGCTGCAACTGGGAGTTTATCGTAATAAAAGAAAGCCGTTTTAAGGCCCGTTCGGTATGCAGGGATGTCGGCGCCCCATTTGTCCTACACTATAAAAAAAGACAACATATTGCAATTGAGTTTGGTGAATTAAGTATTTGTGAGATTTTGCAGCACCGATGCAATCACCGCCTGCTTTGCCAGCAAATGAATGATATGCTGTGGTTTTTTTTTTTTCTAGAAAACTGTTCATTCCAAAATATGTGCCGGTACTGACTGTACCTAATCATTGGCTGGGAAAATACTCGTAAATCCAGAATCCGTGAATTACTCTGCCAAGCAAATTGCCCAGAGCCCAAATTAAGCCGGAAGTGCAAGGCGCTAGCGCTGATGGGAATTGTAGTTTAACATCTAGTCAGTCTTCTCTGGAGATAGATTGGTTGTCTCGAGTAAAAAATACATATCCCAGCATTCTCCCGGCAGAGACGGGTTGTGTCGGCTGAAGAGGTAAGGCTGTAGATGGGTAGGGGCGATTTTGGGCAGAGGGACGCTTGCGATTCTGTAGGACCAGGTTATAGTTGGCCTGCGTCCCGTTTACACGTATCCTAGTATTTTCCACTGCTTCTTCCGTGCACAGCTTCTTAATTGCCATTGCCTTATAATCGTATAGAATGTCAACAATTGCTGGATTAAATGAAGAGGCAACGTTTATATGTCTGTTATCTTTTATTTATATAACTTTATATCACAGTGCCATAAGAGATTGTTCATTCTGCCCCAGTGGAGAATTTGTTGCCTATCACCTATCATCCTATAGAGTGCGTTTTACAGATAGATAATAGCCTGTATGTTTTGGAGTGTAGAAATCCGTGCAGATACCCAAATGCTGCAAGGCAACAAAGATAACCACTGGATAAACATTTGTTTTAAAATGTTGTTCAAAAAATGTGCAGCTGAAGAGAGATTCACCTCAGAATCATCCCTCTGCTGATCCTTCACTTCTGCACAGACCCTGTGTTGGAGGGGAGGGGGTCAGTGACCCCTATAAACACCACAGTTGCTTTTTTACTTCCTCTAATGATGTCATGCATTGTACTAGCAGCAGATTTAACTCCTATTGGCTGTGACTCCTGTGTCAGAGTGCTGCAATTCTAACAGTAACAGTAAGTTAGATTTATAATATGCTGAGTCTGTTTGGCTATGCCGTTGACTTTTCAATTTATGCAACTGGTTGCACAAGCAACCGATGAATTGATCCAGTGGGAAAAAAAGTAAAGGCAAAACCTAGACGTTATGATTTAAGCATATAGGAAGTTCTCAGTGTGTTAGGTTCAAAATAGGCCACTCCCATCCCTTCAAAGAAATTGTCACAGACACAGAAAAATGACTGATTTAAAGAAGAAGGAAAGGCTAGTAAAGAGTTAATCTCAAAATACAGGCATACCTTCTGTTGTCTCAATAGTGCCCTTAAAGGAACAGTAACATCAAAAAATTAAAGTGTTTTAAAGTAATTAAAATATAATGTGCTGTTGCTCTGCAAAAAACTGGTGTTTTTGCTACAGTAAAGCTACTATATAAATAAGCTGCTGTGTAGCCATGGGGGCAGCCATTCAAGCTGGAAAAAAAGGAGAAAAGGCACAGGTTACATAGCAGATACCTAGTAGATAAGCCCCATATAATGGGGGTTTATCTGTTATCTGCTAAGTAACCTGTGCCTTTTCTCCTTTGAATGGCTGCCCCCATGGCTACACAGCAGCTTACTTATATAAACTATAGTAGTCTTTCTGAGGCAAACACACCAGTTGTAGCAATGCAGGGCAACAGTACATTATTTTGTTATTACTTGTATACACTTTATTTTTTTGGTGTTACTGTTCCTTTAAGTCTCCCCATATTTCTCCCGTTCAGAAGATCTGAAGCCAAACAGGAAGAAAACACCCTGAGCTGGGTAGAGAAGATTCCCATAATGCCTCACTCCTGCACTGACCATGGGATCAGGACTGTAGGCGGCGCATGCGCACCAGCAGGAGCGCTCCCCCCAGCGCCATGGCGACCGCCGCCCTTATAAACAGTCTAAGCAGTGGAAGAACAAGACAAGACAGCTGGCAGGCAGGTGCTGGTGGGGAGAGAGGCAAGCAGGGAGCGTGGGATGATTACAAGAGGACAAGAGGTGCTGGTGGGGGGAGAGGCAAGCGGGGAGCACTGGATGCCGACTAGAGAACACAGCGGGGGGGGGGTTTTGCCGACAAAAGGAGCGGAGCGGGGGGGGGGTGCTGACAAAAGGAGCGGAGTGGGGGGGGTGCTGACAAAAGGACCGGAACGGGTGGTGTGTGACACGAGTTGGGGGTGCTGACGATTTGAATTCACATGAGTGGATAATAAGGATGCAGCTGCATCCTTCCAGAAGGAAGCGGGGGGCCGCAGGGAGGATGTTGGGGGCGCATGCGCAGTAGAGACAGTGAGGGAAAGGGAGTGGGCATCACTTGTTAAAGAGGGCGGCTCCGTTCACTGAAGCAAGTATGTAGAATGTAGCAGGTGTATCTCTGTAAATCTTTCATTAGGCAAGCCAGAAATATAGCGTTTTTACATAGCAATAGTAGTACTATTTAATAGTGTGCTTAATAGATTTTGACTTTCCTTGTCCTTTAACAGGTATAAAAAGTAGCTTTTACTGTAGTGTCTGTATTTGTCCTGCAGGGGAAGCACAGTCCCTTCTTTCTATAAATTGTTTTCTTCTGCTTTGCTTTGTCCTAATTTTGATTGTGATCATATTTTCCTTTGTAGATGTCCAGAACTAAAGGAGATGAGGAAGATTACTGGCATAGCTCCAAGTTCAAAGCTTTCGCTTTTGATGATGATGATGATGATGAACTTTCTCAGGTAAACTGTCCATTCCTAAATATTTTAAATACCATCCCATGCCTATTAAAGGAAAGTAACACTAAAATTTCTTAAGAAAAAGCTATTCTACCCTGCACCAATAATTGCCCTATCCTGCAAACCACTTAGTATTTTAAATGCTTTAATAGAAAATACCTGCTAAAACTTTGCTTCCTGTCAATTGAACTACGGCGATACGGTGAAGGAAGGAACTGCATCCACTATGCGACGATCGATTGATCGAGCCTAGCCTGAATCCTTCCTATACAGAAAGAAGGCTAGGCTCGAACAATCGATCGTCGCATAGTGGATGCTGCTCCTTCCTTTACCGTATCGCCGTAGTTCAATTGACAGGAAGCCAAGTTTAAGCAGGTATTTTCTATTAAAGCATGTAAAATACTAAGTGGTTTGCAGGATAGGGCAGTTATTGGTGCAGGGTAGAATAGCTTTTTTACTTAAAAAATTTAGTGTTACATTTCTTTTAAGGCTGATGCCAGACATGACGTTTTTACGCTGCGTATTTTCTAATTTTCTCGGCGGCTGAAAAACGCATCATCACCCATAGAAATAACTTAAACAGTTTCGATGGAAAACACACTATGCGTAAATACGCTAGAAAACGCATTACCACGGACTTTTCATGCGTTTGCCAAAATACGCCGTTATTTGCACAGCAACCTATTCCTATGTATACACAAAGGCAGCTACCTTGCGGAAATATGCTGCGTTTTTACTATTTCGCACTATTAGCACCATGGGAAACGGGATTTGCTGCGTCACCAGTACTAGGCAAAAGGCCTGGCTGAAAAACACCATTGTCAGGGGCTGTGTGGGTTGTGCGGCGTTTTTAGGCGGAGAAAATACGCAGCGTAAAAACGCCACGTCTGGCATCAGCCTAAGGATGGGTAACACTTTTGCTATACTTTCTACCCATTGTACAGTAGAGTTCAGTGTTTATCAGTTCTTTGAGGGAGGCAATTTTTTGATCTGATATGGGACCCCTGATCAAAGGGTTTTTACCTGGATTATTCATGATCACAAAACAAAAATTATGATACAGATTTTTTGATGCAGTTTAAATGAATTGAGGCAAAACATGAAAAGTAATTAATCTGCTCCTTTGGATCTTTGGTCTTTTATGTTAACCTTTTATCACTGCTCCACAGCTGAAGGAGTCCAAGAGGGCAGTAAATAGTCTTAGAGCTATAGTAGATGAAGACGATGATGGTGAGACTGTTAATTGGAGCGGGGAACCTGTTGGAAGTAAGTACCTCTACGACCTGTTGTTGATTTTGTTAATTGTGGTAACCTGTGAGGCACTCTGAGACACTTTATATACTTTATATAAGAATTCTATAAATAAAGCACTTAGATGTTTTTCTTTCTTGTATACCTCTGTATCAGGTATATCCTGGTCCATTAAAGAAACTGCCTCAAACGCCCGAGCATCAGCTGAGACACGAAATTTTGCACCACATAAATCCAGAACAGAGGCTTCTTCCTCTGTATTCCCAAAGCCTGGTTCCTCACATTCACTGAGTAGCTTATTCAGAGGTTAGTAAATGTATATGTTAGTTTGTGATATAGAACACCAGTATCACTCAAATGTTTGCTTCTCTTTTTTTCTCCCATGAGTATGTGTACAATATAATAATAATGTTATAATAATAATTGCTGCAGGCTGGACCACAACCATTACTGACCCAATGTCATAGGACTAAATAAATTAAGTAAGACTAAATGAATGACTTATAAACAGCTCTCTTTTTACTTCATTTTTGTTGGTTTTAAACTATGTGTGAAATTCTTTGAATGATAAGATTAGGCTAAAATAGAAAGCAGTTAACTGGTGTCCCAGACCAATAATAATAATAGTTTTTATCACTATAGCAATGTTGATTGCATCTGATTTGAAGCTGCTGGACCTGGTAATTAGACACCACACATGGGCCATTAAACACGTGCTCAGCTAATATTCCAGATAGACATAAATAGTATACATTGTGCACCCCTTTATTAGGGCAAGGCCACAATGATCAGCTAAAGTTACACAGTTACTCAGGGCTATATTTATCATGCTGTGTAAAAAGTGGAGTGAAACTTTACTGGTGATGTTGATCAAAGCAGTCAATCAGATGCTTTGCTTTGGTTTTCTAACAGTTGAAATCTAATTGCTGATAGGCTTCTATGAGCAACATCACCGGTAATGCTTCACTCCACTTTTAACACAGCATGATAAATATACCCCTAATAATTTACTACAAGCCGCAAAGCATAGAATAAGGAGCAGCCTGTGAAATCATCCTTGCTTCACTTGATGAATGATGTGTTGTGCTGTGGGCAGGCCACAGGTGAGATGAAGCAGCAATTGTACCAGAGCTTAGAAGCACACCGGGTTTCAGCTAATAATTCTCCTTCCAGGACGTGGGCCCCATCGAGGGTGCCAGGGCATGGTATCTGTTGCAGCTGCACCCTTGGTAGTTGTGCCCATGATTTATCATTCTGTTTTCTCATTACTTTGCAGGTTGGTCGCAAACTGAAAGCCGTCAATCACTGTCTGATGGTAAGACAAAAAATTTATAGATAATTTTTCCACAATGTGAAAGCATGCAGGGTTATATAACTTTTCTCTTCTTTTTCAGCTCTTCTTGATACAAATAGCAAAATCTTTGCTCCAGAGCTGCGCAGACCCAGATCAGAAAATCAGGTACTTGGAAGCAATGTCAGGCAGCAATATTCTGATTTAATCAAGCATGGAAAACTTTACAGTCCACCACCATCCATGGATCTGTAGAGATAGGTACACTCCTCGGCACTGATCACATGACCAAATTCCCAAATGCATTTTTACAGATACCTGTTCTGTAGCTGCTCAGGAAATATGACATCGTACATTTCAAAACCCCTCTCACAGGCCATTTATATCACCCTTCCTTGGCAAAACACACCCTTTCATATTAAAGATGGCAAATGCATATAATAGTTTATTTCAAGGGACTTACGTTTTGCAGCTTATGTATCCTAAATGTTTCACAATAGACCACTAGCACAAGCCTCTCTCTCTTTTTGCTGCTTTAACTTATTCCATAACCAATATCCTCAATCCTTTGGAATCGTATGTTAAGGAAATCAGATTACATAGCTATATAGCAGCTTATTTCTTGACCTATAGTAGTGTTTCTAAAGCAAACACACCAGTTCTAACATTGCAGGGCAACAATAAATTATATTTTAAAACAATTTAAATTACGTTAAAACACTTTAATTTATGATTTTTGGTTCTCCTTTCATATTGCAATCCATAAACACAGGTAATTAAATAAACCACATAATTATTGAAGCAATGTATATGCATTGTATTTTGTCCAATCTCAACCCTTTTTATTAGTGTGAATTGAAATTCTTTGACTATTCTACTTTCCATATGCTTACCAACTGTATAATTTTATTTCCCATATTTATGCATTATCTGTTTGTTATGTAGCCATATAGTTCCACACTGTCTTCCCACTACTCTTGGATCTTGGGCCCACCAAGGGTCTTAATAAATGGCCAAAAGAAGGCCATATTTACAATAGCCCAATGCATAAAAAATAAACAAGTATGTACAATATTTTTATATAGTCTCAAATGTCTACAAATCACATTTAGAGCATCAACACATATATATACTTGCCACAAGTATCACCGTACTGCAAATCAGAAGGAAAATAGTTTCAGGAAAACTCCTTTCCCAAGGTGAAAAGGCCCACTAGGGCCCTCTACCAGAAAAATGGTTGATAAGATTAGAGGGAAATAATGTAAATGCATATAGTTTATCACAGATAATTTTTACAGGATTACAGTGGAGACTGGAGCGTTGAGGAGACCATCCGCCGTATGCAGAGAGGCAAGGTGAGTGCATTACTCTACTTCCTAGGAGAATATTTAATGCAGGGGGCTCAAACTCAATTTACCTGGGGGCCGCAGGAGGCAAAGTCAGGATGAGACTGGGCCGCATAAGGGATTTCACAAAAAATTGGCTTTCAAGGGATAATGCAAGGCATGGCGGGCGGGAGCTGCTGATTGCGGAAATGACGTTATACCATCATAACAGTTATTATGGGAAGATGTTCTGTGTGCACAATTAGCTGCCCGCCGTGCCTTGCATTATCCCTTGAATCGCAATAAAAATCGCGATCCATTCATTGCTTTTGAGAAGGCGTTGGTGCGGGCCACAAAATACTGTACCGAGGGCCGCGAGTTTGAGACCCCTGAATTAATGTGTCTCATCTTCTGGTCAGTGGAGAAACAAGTCTCATTATATAGTCTGTACATGTGGAGAGTTGTGGCATGTTAGCTATAAATTATACAGTGAAACCTCAATATTACATACCCTTATTTTAATTTCCCCCTCATTTTATAAATATTTGTTTTTACGTCAAGTTTATGACAATGGAACTCCACATTTGCAGAAATATGCTAGGTAACTCTTAAACCGCATCCAAAGATTGCAGAGCAGCCTCTTTATTGTTTTATTTGGACTTGGACAAAAGGAGGGCATAGTAAGCTTCTGGTTGATGTGGAACTTGGAATACCACCTTGGGGAAAAAGGATGGATGTGTACGGAGAACCTCCTTGTCCTAGTAATAAATAAAAAAGGCTGACTTGCAAGGATGAGCCCCAAGTTCTGATGCTCTTTTAGCAGTGGCGATTACCAATGAAGCTAGGTAAACTGATAAAATGTCCCATGTACCAGTGCCCTAAGGCTCAAGAGCTTAGTCATAACTACAATACTGGAACCGCTATGTACATACTGTCCTTGCAGTTACCATGAAATCTAACTAACTACCAGTAGTTATCAGATTGTAGTGTTCTTTATACACCTTAGGGCAAGGGCACACAGGGCAGATTGTCAGCCTGCAGACGCGTTGAATCCATCTAGATGCAGGCGCACACAGCCGATAACTTCCAATAAACGCATTTGTTGGCAGATATCGGGGGTAGATTTAATGCTTCTGGATGCAGGCACAACTAGAAGATTTTTTTAAGCATAGGGGCAGATTGTCAGCCTGCGTTTATGCCCAGGCTGACATGCCACCTTGTGTATCCTTGCCCTTAGAATGTCAGCAACCATATAGAAACAATGGGCAATGCAGTCTTATTGTATGGTATTTATCAGGGAATGCTGATTCATTATTTAAATCCACTTCTGTATCTCTGTTGCAAATGAAAACAATATCTGATGTAATTAATTCTCTTTTTCTCTTTACCATTAGATATGCCCACTAGAGAGATTTCGGACTTTGAAGGAAAAACTGCACCTCTTGGATGAGGCTGTGAAACTGCATGATGGCAATGTGATCACAGCAGTAAGTATTTTCTTAAAAGTTTCCTCCATTCATGGTAGGGTTCCCCTGAATTCAGGATTTGACTAAATCCTAGCACTTTTTCAGAATTTGGATTGGTTTAGCTAAACGTAGGGAGTTCTGTAGTAAAAGGTGCAATGTTTGCTACTGGTCTAATCACTTAGGTTAGTGCTGTCGAACTGGAAGCCCATGGCTCCTATTTGTCTGCCTGCTGTGATTGCTTACCTTTGTGAAAGCTCTAAATGGTATTAGTACTGAAATGAACTGTATCTTAGATTCAGGCTGTAAGCTCCTGTATTGTTTAAACTTGTAAGACCCTGCAGACTGTAAGTGCCCACATTGTTCAAATGTTCACATTTCAAACAGACTGTAATAGCAGCACTGGCATTATGTCACTGTATATGGTACAACACAAACTGTTCATGTTGGAATGGTCAGGATAGGTTTTCCTCTCTCCTTCCATACTCTTTCTCCCCTGTGCTGCCTGTGTGTGCCATACTCTGTCTGCTCTTTGCTTTCTATGTGTGTGTGCCATACTCCTGCCCTCATATGAGTATATTAATAGGCTATTATTAGTGGAAGTTAAATTTTGTTCTCATTTCTAGGTACTAATATTTTTGAAAAAGACCTTAAACTCAGGTGAGTCAAACACCTTTTGTGCTTGACCTAACTCATTGCTTACTTGCTGAACCAAGACTTGCAGTGACAAGCATGAATACTAAATACATAACCCTGTCCTATATTCTGACTAAATACCATATTACTATCTTACTTTTTCACAGATGTCCTGTTTAAGGAGCTGGAGCTGCGACAAGTTGCTTTAAGACATTTTATTCACTTTCTGAGAGAAATGTCAGAACAGCAACTTCTGATGGATTTGCTTAGGTAAGAGATTGGCAGTGTGGAAGTGATCAGTAATGAGAGAAGAGACAGTAGTGTGGTATAGAGAGAGATTGGGTCATTACAATGATGGTGAGTTCTGCTGTGACCTTATTCCTGTAACCCACCCCCCCTTAATTTTTCAGATATCTGGAACGAACAGAAGAGCTGGCTGTAAGTGTTTGTCACTTCAGCAAACTAGTATTTACAAAGCTTAACTTATTAAAACTGTTTGTTATAACACTAAAACTTTCCAATTTCCTAGCTTTGTAAATACAGAGAACACCTGAACATAGCCGGTGCAGATGAGCGGAGGGATTTCCTAAAATCCAAATGCCTTAGGTTAGTGTTACATTCTATCTTCTTTGTGTATTTTCCGTCTCTTCTTATTTTACTGTTACTTGTTATGTATGTCATTGTGGTCTCTTGGCCCAGACACCCTTATGTTCTTCCTAAAAACCATTCTCATGTTGTTGTCAACTGTATTTTTTATTTATATAGGGCTACCTATGCACACAGCACTGTACAGCAGAATAATAAGTTAATAAATAGGGGGGGTCATTAAAATAACAGATGAAAGGACAATAATAGAAATAAATAAAAAGTACAGTTGCATTAAAGATTCCACAGAGCTAAGTGACAAAAAGATGAGGGGATGCCCTGCCCTGTAGAGCTTACAGTCTTAATGGGAGGGTAACTTAAAGGCACAAATAGGATATTAAGGAGATTAAGTGCTGCATGTACACATTTTCTCAGTGAATCTGTGTAATTTTATTCAGACATCACAGCACTACATGTTTCGGCTAACAGTCTTCCTCAGGTGAATTGAGGAAGGCTGTTAGCCCAAACATGTAGTGCTGTGATGTCTCAATAAAATTACACAGATTCGCTGAGAAAATGTGTACTCCGGGTCATTTATACTTGAATTTGGAAATGTTGTACAGCCAGCACAGGGTCTGTAGCCTGTTGATGAGTACCTACTGACGACACTGGAAGCTACAGCAGGACTTTTAACTTTATTTGAGAATTTCATACATTAGGAGATGGCTAGGAGGCAGTTAGAGTTTTTTGAGTCTGTTTCAAATGTTAATGAAGGGTTGGAAAGTATTTTTGGATATCACCAGCATACAGATTATATTTAAAGGAGACATAAAGGTTAAATGAAAAAAACTCTAATCTTGTAGGCAATTTTGAATAATATATGGTGCTGGTTTCACTTTGTTGACCAAGTAAAGTGCCTGCAACACCCCTGCATTAAGTGGAACTGGAGATTTTGTTAGCATAAGAGACAGTGAAGGATCAGTCAGAAAGGTATGAAGAGAGCCAGGATTCAGCTTGATTGCGGATACCAAGTGAATATAGAATTTTCATTAGGAGGAAGTGGTCAACCGTATCAAATGCAGCTTATCAAGAAGGATTAGGATAGAAATGTGACCTTCGACTTTGGCAACCTGAAGGTTATTTGTAACTCTGCACAATGCAGTCTCAGTAGAGTGTGCAGGACGTAAACCATATTGCAGTGGGTCCAACAGATTATGGGTGTTAGAAATTTAGTAAAATGGGAGAACACAATATGTTCTAGGATTTTAGAAGTAAGCAGTAGGAGAGAGACAGGATGGTAATTAGAAAGACAGGATGTATGTAATGTTTTGTTACTCACTACAGCGTTTATCACCTTACACTGTCGCTTTTTGCGTTCTACTTCTTTCTTTCTCTGTACACACTCTCACTCTTACTTTCTCTCACTTAGCCTTCCCTTTTCTCCAGAGGATTCTGCACATGTTCAAGATCATTACACTTTATTGGAGAGACAGATCATCGTAGAGGTGAGAATAGACTGCCCAACCCAGGCTGACTGCTAATTTTACAGGGGTGTCTTAAAAAAGAAAAGACACTTGCAACGTGTAAGTCTACTGCCCACAGCATTTATCCGCAGGCCAAGAATCCGCCGCTAAGCTTCTAAAAAATTCTTGATACGCCTGCACCCGAAGCCATGGAAGGCACGGGTGCAGGCACACGGACTGTACTTCTTGTACTGCTTCATTAATCCATCAAATGTGGCAGTAGACAATCCCTGATGCCACACAGGGCTGATTTGCGGCCTGTGGAAAAATGCAGGCCACAACTCAGCTCTGTGTTGCACTTGGCCATCATCATGGTTCCAAGTTCAGGCAAGGTAGGAGGCTGACGCCAGCAGAGGGACTGATTCTTGGCCTGGGTTTTTTCGCAGGCTGAGAATCAGCCCAGATACATACAATCATAAAATGCCACCCGCTTGAACAAAGAGTTTGGTTCCTGCACACAACTTTTCACAAGTTTAATTAGTAAACAATGAGATACAAATGTAAACATGCTAAACTACACCCCGATATTCATAATGGCACCCAAACACCGACAATTACCTGAGCTGGCATTTGGCAAATTCTAATTAATAATAGAACTGATACATATGAGCAACAAAAAACATATGATACATATGAGAAACAAAATATTTCAAAACATTGCACTGGTAAAATAATTTATTTAGGAATAATTACAGCTTATGGCAGTAAACCCCTGTGGTACAGAATTAGGTATTTATAAGGACATATATGCCAATATGTGGATAGTTGAACAATAGTTGTTAAATGGAGAATGGGAGAGAAGATAGGATAAAAGAAAAGGATGACCCACTATTTGGGTGTCATTTGCTATGTGGAAGCTGCATAGTAAAGGGGGGCCAAGGAGAGAGATTATGGGGGCACTTCTACAGAATGTTTAGAACATTTTCTGCTCCTGAAGGTGGCAATTTACAAACACTCAGATTTTTTTTTTCCAGATTTGGATTTTTTAGTGCTAAAAGTCACAGAAAAGTTGTGAATTTTTTCAAGATTTACTATGCAACAAAATGGCTAAAAATCAGAATCCAACAATTCGCCAGCTAAAACTTGACAAGATCATGTAGAAGTCAGTGGAAAGTGTCCCTTCCCTTTCCTGGAGGATCCTTCTTTGCTTCAAAATGTTAGAGGTTTTCAGGTTTTTGACGCTGGTCTTTTGTTCGAAATTGGAAAAAGTAGAGGCCTTGATGCGACAAGTAAATATTTGGAGTTTTGTGACTTTTCTGCAACTTTTTCCCGCACCAACTTTTTTAGTTTTCAGTAAACTTTTCAGTAAATGTCAGACGTTCGTTGAAATTAGTTTATTCGATTTTTAAAAAGAAAAAAAATTAGGAATTTTAGAGTTTTAGTAAATGTGCCCTAGGTAACCATTCTCTAACCCAGGGATCCCCAACCTTTTATACCCATGAGCCACAGTCAAACGGAAAAAGTGTTGGGGAGCAACACAAGCATGAAAACAGTTCCTGGGGCAGCAAATAAGAGCTATAATTGGCTATTTGGTAGCCTCTGTGTGGACTGACAGCTTATAGAAGGCTTTGTTTGGCTTTACAATTGGTTTTATGCCATCAACACTTGCCTCCAAGCCAGAAATTTAAAAATAAGCACCTGCTTTTAGGCCACTGGGAGCAACATGCAAAGGGTTGGGGAGCAACATGTTGCTCATGAACCACTGGTTGGGGATCACTGCTCTAACCTTTGAGGTATATTTACAACTATACACATTAAACAAATATTTTACCATGTGCTATGGACTAGTTATCTTCTATTAAGTGAACAGTCAATTTTGTATGGCCTTTTTGTTGTTTTAGGAGATAACTTGGTCTGTGAAGATACTATTTACTTTTGGTTTTATGTATTTTTAGGTGCCCCTGTGAAGAGGGCAAAGCATTTTCACTGTCAATAAATTGTGCTATATAAATATTCTCAATTTATACATCCATGTTTTAGTGAGTCCAGATCAATGATCTTCTGGGTTTAGTAGTAAACTGATCTAACAGTATCCCTTAAATGAGTGTTCTTTAGTCTATGATGTGCTGAGCAATGTTGCAACCTATTTCTTTTATTTGCAGGTTTTTTAAATGGAATCTCTCTTGTATTTCCAGGCCAATGATAAACACTTGGAGGCAACTGGTCAGGAGCAGATGTTCCGGAAACACCCTAGAAAAGCATCGCTACTTTTCATGCCACTTGTTACAACTCTCTTCTATGCTTGTATATACCACTATACGGAGGGTGAGGTGAGATCAATTGATTTATAGGAAATAAGGCTTAGTACACTGAAAGGTTACATTCTACCACTGTGCATCATATGCCATTGCATATGCTATATAGCAGTAATTCCCAAACTGTGAGACAGGTCACAGCTTGAAGATTTATTTGTGTGAAAGTTATATATATATATAGTACATTTGTTCTAGATATTACTGAAACTATTGATAAAGTGTTTACAGAATAGTATATTGTTATTGGTGTAAATTTGTTATAAGCTAGGAGAGTGGCACAGGACAAATGTTGAAATTCGATGGAGAAACTAAACTGAGAATGCTAAAAACCTCTGTTATATAGGAAAGTAATATTGTCGTAGGATGAGATCGGGGCTGGTGATGACCTGGACCTGGCCTCCTAATTTTTTGAGCTCCAACTTTTAGCATCCCCCAAACAGCCTTTGTCTTTTGGTGAAATGCTGAGAGGCACAGTTCAGGAACAGCTAGAGAAAGAAGAGAAGGCCTGATGGATTTTCTGACAATATCTAATATTTACACAATTCTGATTTACACATTCTACACAATATATGGCCTTACTTTGTTTTACTGCATCTTTGATGCTGGAGCAAATGGCAGATGCTTTTTCTGCCTTGTCCTAAAGCCAATTTGGAGAAGGTAGTGGAATACAAGAGTGTCGCTTAATATGTTTATTTTCCAGAAGAAGAGCTAAACAAATTGTAATGCTCTGTTGTCTAATAGGGTCTTTTATAATACTTCATGTTTGTTTCATCATTAGGGAACATTCAGCAGTCCAACCAACCTAAGAAAAACTTTCAAGGTGAGATTCATGGGGCTGAAAAGTTTTATGTAGACATGGGTAGAAAAGATTATATTATATAACATAATAAAGCTGGATAATGGGCACTGTAAAAAGTACAGTGGTTACTTCTAAATACCTTGATAAAAGCCAAATCACACAAAAGGTGTATGTCAAGCTATAAAATATTTATGTATTAATTCTAAATGCCTTTTTATAATGCCCTTGGTATGTGTGTATGTTTAGGTATAGCATTCCATTTTAAAGATTACGTCTATATTAGTGAGTAGTAAACATTGCAGAAGGCAAGAACTACAACCTCAGTGAGATGCAACAGCATATTTTTAAATATATATACATTCTTTGCATTATAGATCCCAGAAAAGCTTTACATACTCACAGCCTTGGCAGCTCGGGCGAAGCTCCGTGCATGGCATGATGTGGATGCTCTGTTTACTACAAAGGTTAGAGCCAATGTCTTCTTGTACCAACTGACAGCAACATTTTTTGACAAGGAAAATTTTGACAATAGCAGTTACAATTGAATGAGATTTGTATTTCTTCAGATCTTTGAAGGTTTTTTTTCGGCATAACCCTAAAACTATACTTTATCACATAACTATTTAAAATACTGTAATGCAGAAACAATTCCAGTGATATTCCTCTCCCAAACTATTGCCTATTTGTCTATGCGTTTAACTGGTGAACGCTAATTCTGAATATATTTTTGCTTGTTTCTTTTGTGTGTGTAGGTTTGTGTATGCATAACATTACAGGATTATTTGTATATGAGCTAAGTAACAGCTGCACTTGTGCTACATGCCTCTATGTATTTCTCTGTAGAAAACCTGCAATACTGAGGATTTATAAAGAAAATCAGTTGAACAGAGTGACAGAAGTGGAGTGAATAAGTAATAAGAGAACATGTCTGCTGACCGATTACTATTCTAGTCTGTTCATAATTTACATTTTGTGTGACCTTTTTCTCCTTAGAATTGGCTGGGATATACAAAAAAGAGGGCTCCTGTTGGCTTTCACCGTGTGGTGGAAATTCTGCATAAGAACAATGCCCCTGTAGAGGTAAGCACATACTCTTTTCAAGTATGCAAGAAAAATTGAAGTATATGTGAAAGGCAAGGAAGAAGCTGTCACGGTTTACAAAAAGAAAAATTATGTAATGGCATACATTTCTTAAATTGGAAAATAATCAATATTTAGTATCTTGGCAGGAATTAAAGAAAAGCTCTCATACTTGTCAATAGGACAGTAGAAGGCCTGAGAGTGGAATTATAGGGACATATACCCATCCACACCCATAAAACTTGATATAAACTTGCTCAGAGTAATATCCTGAGCACTTATACATTTTGCATTCAGTAGTTTACATTTTCATGAATGTGCCGCTATGTCTCCCCCAGCGCACTGATCTGTCTGGCCTGCTTGTCATGGCAGAACTCCAAAAGCTTAATGTTACAGGAAGCGTGACTTGGTGCTTCTTTAGTTCTTGTTATTTCTACTGTCACATTAGCGCTAGATTCATTTTCACCAAATATAGGTCATCGAACCTCCCCTTCATAATTCCTAAAACATATAGGACATTTGATTGGTACCAGTGTGCCAACAGCTAAGGAACTTGTAAGAAGTTTATGATTAAATGCTTTAATGGGAAATTATAGGAAAGGTGTCATACATGGCAATAACTGATCTCAGTTTTTTATAGATCTTGCAGGAATATGTTCGACTAGTTGAAGACACAGAAAGCAGAATATCTCTTGGGACCAAGTACAAATGTCATGATGTGGTTATTGATGTGAGTATAGGTATTAAAACTAAATGCAGATAAGAAAGTATTTTAATAATGGTATGTAAGCCTGTTCATGGCCATCATATTATAAATTATATTATTTAAGAGTAGAATACCACCTTTTTTAATGACTAAAGGTGGCCATACACGTGGCGATCCGACAATGTTTCGTACGACCATCGGTCGCACGAAACATCGTAAGATCCGCCACACACCATTCAGGGCTGAATCGGCAGGTAAGGAGGTAGAAACAATAGGATTTCTACCTCCTTCTGCCGATTCAGCTCTGAAGGGAGAATTTTGGTCAGGCGCCTTCTATGGCGCCCGATCAAAATTTTCAAACTTGTCCGATCGGCGAGTCGTCCGACATCGGCAGCTTCCTGCGATATCGGTCGACTCGCCGACATGCCATACACGCACCGATTATCGTACGAAACGAGGTTTCGTACGATAATATCGGTGCGTGTATGGCCACCTTAAGGCTTGTGCCATTCATACTTTTTGCCTATTGTTTTGATCATGAAAAAAACCTATATGTTTGTTATTGCTTGTGCTAAACAGCACAAACAGGGAAAATAAAGCTACTCCATGAAGAAGATAATTAGATTACAAGTGCATAATGGACTCCTACTAACAAAACAACAAAGGCTGAAGGGAGGGGGTGGTATACTGGCAAAACCTATGTACAGTACAAGCTCTACTGATTGAACTTATGTTAAACAAGGTAGTATGCAGTGACTGTAGGATTGCTGACATTGCTGCTCACAACTGTTTGTTTCCAATAGACATACAGAGATCTTAAAGACCGGCAACAGTTAATGGTTTATCGCTGTAAAGTGGAGCGAAGTTCACCTGAGGAAATAAAAATAGACAATATTCTGAGTAACATGGTGAGAGAACCACCTGACACTGTCTCTCCTCCTGGGAGTGATTCAATGTTCCCATGGGTGCTGTCACTTGGTTGTGGGGGGTAGGCAGCCCTTAGGCTTTGGTGCATGCTGAGCCCCTCTAAAGATTTTTACAGGGGGGCCCAGCGGCGTATCATTACGCCACTGCTGCCACCTGCCATTTAAGATACAAATACGTTTTCTGAAACCAGATACACAAAAAAAAGTATAAAATATTTAAGATTGACAGATAAAGTAAAGTGAGTATAAATATACTGTACATTATAGAGATGAAAGATTCATTACACAGTTTGACAGTAATGCCAGTATAATGAAATTGTACAGAAGTAAGTCACCATCATGAACATGCAGTATGCCTAGAGCAGTGATCCCCGACTAGTGGCTTATGAGCAACATGTCACTCACCAACTCTTTGGATGTTGCTCCCAGTGGCCTCAAAGCAGGTGATTTGAGACAACCAAATAGCCAATCACAGCCCCTATTTGGCGGCACCACCACTATGAAACTTTTTTATACTTGTGTTGCTCTCTAAAGGTCCCCATACACGGGCCGATTGTAGCTGGCGATATCAGTCCCTTGGACCGATTCGGCAGCTTATCGGTCCATGTAGGGGCAGGAACGAGGGGCATGACCGACCAATATCTGGCCTGAAATTGCCCAGATATCGATCGGTCAGTTTAAAAGATTCAGTCGGATCGGGGACCGCATCGGCTCGTTGATGCAGTCCCCGAACCGACTGCCCCATTATAATTTGATCGTTTGGCCTTGGCCAAACGTAGATGTGGGACTGGGTTTGATGGCACCGACAGATTTACTAACAGCTAAAGGCAAATTCATAAAAAGATGTCGGGAAAATGGCAAAATCTGAAAACTGTCTGTTTAAAAGACAAATTCACAAAAGTGGAGATAGAGGTTTGTGAATTAGGTGGAAAATCTGACAAATCTATCTCTACTTTTATTTTGTCTCAATATCACCACTTTTGTGAATTCCCCCCTATTACATTACATTACATTAACATTTATTTATAAAGCGCCAACATATTCCGCAGCGCTGTACAATAAGTGGGTTACATACATTGGACATACAGAGTAACATATAAAGCAATCAATAACCGATACAAGAGGTGAAGAGGGCCCTGCCCAAAAGAGCTTACAATCTACAAGCTATGTGTTAAAATGGGTGCAGATGGTTACACAAAGCAATTTTATGTACTGGTGGTCTGCCAAACCACACTGTGGGACTAGCAGGGGTGGGACAGACTGCATGAGGCTATTGAATTTAGAACGTTAACGTGAAACATAAATATTACCTGTCAGATGACTTCTGTACCTCTATGGCAGTACAGTAGCTATATGCATAAAGTGCATTATTCGTAGCCTTGTTCTTAAAAATTATGGTACATAGTAGGGGTCATTTACTTACTACACCACAGTTGTGTTTTCAACTATCTGATAAAATCAGATTTATTAAAGGTACTTGCATCAGCCTGTGCTCATTGCCCTATGCACAACTGACTTCCTCCTGTTCTGAATCGAGTGCTGCTGTGCCTATTGACGTAGGGGAACCCTGAAGCTATACAAAATATAGCAAGAACACGGGAAGGGGGGAAAAAAAGGGGTCGGTTTGGTGTATGTTCACAGGTATAAGTAGAAGGGCTCACCAATATATACATGGGGTCCGTGTGCACATGCCTTACAGCTTGAGGAGAAGATATACTTCAATACATATAACAGGCACTCACAGATCCCATGAGCAGGCAATAGTAGATAAAAACAAAGAAGCTTTATTGTAGACAATTAGACCACATTGTTAAATCATAGGCCTATGATTAAGTGCCAAGTGCACGAAACGCATAAGGCTACAATGTGGTCTAATTGTGTATAATAAAGATTCTTTGTTTTTATCTCTTATTACCTGCTCGTGGGGTCTGTAAGTGCCTGCCATATGTATTGAAGAACCCTGAAGCTATCTCCACTTTTGAACCAGGAATGACATCTGCCACACATAATTTTCAGCGCATCTGATTTACGTTGAAGTCCAAGTGCAAATGTGCCAGATTTGCCGCATCAGATGCAACTCCCTGGAGACTGCTATGATAGTGGAATTCTGGGAGAAAACAAAGCATTGTGGGTAAAACACATGGCAATTGCATTTGGAAATGCGCTTTGCGTACTGCACCTTCAGTAAGTAATTGACCCCTAGTGTGTGTTGGATACTGTGGATCTCTAGGAAAGGTTAGAAGTGACTGTGTACAGTGATTTTATTGGCAGAACCACAGTCTTGTTCTTTAAATGAAGAATCCCTAATTTACAGCATCTGAGACTTTCAGAAAAAATGTGAGTTGAATAAAGGTGTCAATTTTTCCATTTTTTTTTTCTCTCACAGCAAATACGATGGAAAAACTGAAGATGGTTTATCTTCTAATTGTGCCAAGATTTTCCTCAGTACCCCATTAATAAAGTAACTTTTATTTAACCATGTCCATTTGTCTTCTTGATTGAATAGCTTCTGTTCTTGACTAAAGAGCTTTTTATGATGCTTGGTTACCCAGTGAGTTGAGGAGGTGACAGTTAGGGGTTTGCGAAAATTAGCATATTAATTAATTGAACTGCTTTTTTGCTTTATATTTGGTAATTTCTCTATGATGTGAGTATAGTCATTAGATAAATATTTAAACGTCAAATTCAGATGGCTTTAAAGCTAAATTCTTTTTAATATACAAATGTCTGAATATGACGCACAAAAATCATTTGACGAAATAAACGCTCCTAAAAGCAGGGTCCCTGAAGCGCAGTTCATTAGGCGCACAGCAGGTGGCGCACAGCAGCGCGGATGTTTCGCAGCGCAGACTTGTGTGTGTCAGGCTAGGCAGCCAATGTTTTGGCAGTAAAGGAGTTACTATAGTAACCGAAGTGGCTTCCAAGTAAAATAACTTATGTGATTCAGAATAGGTTTGCGCTCGTCAGTAGAATCGCTTCACAAGTGCTTGCTGGAAGCGCTATCGTCCAGAAAAAGAGGATACGTAGCTAGAAGTGGGGAGAGGCCCCACAGAGCGGGGTGAGTGACGGGTTTCTCATACAGAACAAAGTTGCTAGTAGCATCTGAAAACCTGGGTATTCCAAGTAAGACTTGCTGGCTGAGTTTTTGTGGCGCTACTCTATAACTATAGGAAAGAGTTAGAACAGATGCCTGAGAACTTGATATCTGCTCCTAAAAGCAATTCAGTTCTGCGCAGTCAGTTTAATAAAACACTCATATAATTTTCCATGGGATGTCCGTGGAATTTAGGGGGCGGGGTGCTTGGCAGCTATTATATTGGGACTTTATGGGGCTGAAAACGTTGGTTGATGGCACCTTACAGCAGCCCCTCTGGCATTTGGCAGAACATACAGATTGTTAGTTGAGTTGGCTTGCAGTGCTGCACAGTTCCCTGTTACTTGGTATACTTCATCAGCTGGGCTAAACTCCAATCTCGGAAGCCCCAAATTTGCTGTTTCTCTTACGTTTCAAGAGGACATGGACGCTGGAGGGTTTCTGGGAGAAAAAATGCTAAAAGAACAGAAATCTTGACTGCTCTCCCAATGGACTGACCCATCTCTGTTACCACTGTCTTCAACTACCCTTAATGGTAAGAACCCATGGAGCAGTTAAAGGAACAGTAACACCAAAAAATGAAAGTGTATAAAAGTAACTAAAATATAATGTGCTGCTGCCCCGCACTGGTAAAAGTTTTGTGTTTACTTCAGAAAGTCTACTATAATTTATATAAATAAGCTGCTGTGTAGTATGGGGGCAGCCATTCAAAGGAGAAAAGGCACAGGCACATAGCAGATAACAGATAAAACACTATTGTATTCTACAGAACTTATCTGTTATCTGCTATGTAACCTGTGCCTTTTCTCCTTTTTCCAGCTTGAATGGCTGCCCCCATGGCTACACAGCAGCTTATTATATAAATTATAGTAGTGTTACTGTAGCAAACACACCAGTTTTACCAGTGCAGGGCAACAGTGCATTAAATTTTTATTACTTTAAAGCTCTTTCATTTTTTGGTGTTACTGTTCCTTTAAGTCGCCTGCATTAGACCTCTGCTATCGCAGGCAACAAACCGCTCCCAAAAGCCTCTCCACCGGCAACAAAAGGAGTTGCCGGTGGAAATCCCTTCGCATTGCTTTGGTAATCCGGGTTCTTACCCTAAGGGCAGGGGTACATGGGGAGGTTAGTCGGGCCGCAACAAATCTTCATTGTTGCAGGCGACTAATCTCCCCACAATGCCATCCCACCGGCTAGAATGTAAAGTTTCCTCTCAAGGCAATTTTCGGGCGATTGCAGGACATCGCAGCGATGCGTATGCCATCCCACTGGCCATTTACATTCTAGCCGGTGGGATGGCATTGCGGGGAGATTAGTAGCCTACGACAGCAAAGATTTGTTGCAGCCTGACTAATCTCCCCGTGTTCCCCTGCCCTAAGGGTTAAGACACACTGAGCTACTAGTAGCAGCTATTTTTTCATGGCTACTAAACTCTAGAGAGTAACTTGCCATAGACAGTACTGAGAGTTGCCTGTACTAAAACACACATAGAGACAGTTATCAGTAAAAGATCAGCATTGTCTATTTTAGTAGCCACAAGAAGTAGCTGCTACTAGTAGCGCTGTGTGTCTTCAACCTAAGGGCTGTGGCACACGGGGAGATTAGTCGCCCACAACAAATCTCCCTTGTCGCGGGTGACTAATCTCCCCGAAATGCCATCCCACTGGCGAAAATGTAAATCGTCAGTGGGATGGCATACGTGGCGCCGCGATTTCCTGGAAACCGCAGAAGTTTCCTCTCAAGGTGATTTCAAGGAAATTGTGGATTTACATACTCGCCGGTGGGATGGTATTTCAGGGAGATTAGTCGCCCGTGACAAGGGAGATTTGTCGCGGGCGACTAGTCTCTCCGTCAGCCACAGCCCTAAAGGAGACATATTGTGTGATAAACAAGACTGTGCCATTGCATTACACTCCTCTAAATAAAAAAAGAACATGCTTAAAGGAGAATGTAAGTCAAAAAAAGCATACTGCCCAATAGTCCTCCTATAGTTTAGTAAAAACGCCACACTTTTGGCTCACCTAATCAAATATTTACTCAGTCACACTTAATTCACATTTTCTAGAACAGGCAGCCATCTCTAAAAAGGTATTCTCCCTTCCTTTCCCTCCTTGCTTCATACTGCACATGTGTTTCATTCCCTCCCCCCTCCCTCTGGCAGATCCACTTCTGATTGGCTGGTGGGCATGTGTAGCTCAGAACAGGAGACAGGATCAAGTTACACACATGCTCAGAGAATAGGAAGGCTGCCGCTGGCAGCCTACAGGAAGGGGAGAGAGATTTCAGTGATGTCACTGTAGTCTTCACACTGCTGTAGGCTGCCAGCACCATATCTCAGAGAAGCAAGCAGGGATCTGGGAATTTAGATATGCAGTAAGTACTTAAAAAGAATGCCTTTAGACTTACTTTTAATTTATATTAACCTTTCCTTTTCCTTTAAGGAACTAATGCCTGATTATTGCCTATATAATCAGGCATGGTATTAAAAGAAATTGTTGGGATATGGGTTTTCCAGGAAAGAATGCATCCCATTAGTGCCCACTACCATGTGAAGGAGCAGGAAAAAGGAAAAGTCATATCATATGGAGATTTTTCTTTTGTGGACTATAACATGCAGTGGTCATATTTACCAACAATAGCAGGGGGATCACCTCCACACACTAGGGCGTTGTCCATTGATTCCTACTGCCATGTTACAGTCCAGGAAAAGAAAAACAAATAAGAGGGGTTTGATCTATGCACATTACTTTCCCCCTGTTTTATCAGTAATTTATTCTGTGAAAGTGCATACATTTTCAAAAATGGTGGTTTTTAGTTACAAGTTTATGACCAGCCTATGAAATATAGGACCAGCATATGGTTTATGTTGATGGGGTATGGTGGCTTGGCAGTTTTATGACCTTGTACATTATTTAAAAACCCTTATTTTACAAATTGCACTTTCAAGAAATAAGTTACTAATTAAACATTGTACTAGGGAATGTGCATTGAATAATTACTTCTTTTGTATGATTGTGGTTTCCAACAACACAAATATATGGCAAGTTAATTTAAGTACTAGATACTGTCTTAAAAAAAGCAAGTGAGTCAGTCAGTGAGAATTATTTGATTTAATATAATAGTAGTGGAAATAGCATTTGAAACCTTTCTGCATAATGGGTTTTCTGATAATAGACATACTTTAGTTAGATGTAGCACCACACTTAAGGTGGCCATACACGCACCGATATTATCGTACAAAACCTCGTTTCGTACGATAATCGGTGGGTGTATGGTATGTCGGCGAGTCGACCGATATCTCAGGAAGCTGCTGATATCCATAGAAGGCGCCTGACCAAAATTCTCCCTTCAGCGCTGAATCGGCAGAAGGAGGTAGAAATCCTATTGTTTCTACCTCCTTACCTGCCGATTCAGCCCTGAATGGTGTGTGGCGGATCTTAAGATGTTTCGTGCGACCGATGGTCGTACGAAACATCGTCAGATCGCCACGTGTATGGCCACCTTAAAGCTGGCCATACACGTTCAGATTTTAGTCTTCCGCCAAATGTTCAGATATTGGTCATAATTTTAAATACAACGATCTGAAACTAACATTCAGACTGAAATTGTAGGCTTAAGCTCTTAAAATACAAATCGGAGGATGTTCTGAACATGAAATAGTTGGCAGACACCATTCATGTGAAAGTGACCAATCATGTAGGTCACTAAAGTATATTGTCCGATACACAATACATACGTAAATTTTACTGTTAGCCAAACCAAAATTTTCTAACCTGCCCAATTGACCAAATGACCATGGTATGAAAATTATTGGGACGATAATTTGGAGCCCACACAGGGTCTGAAAATTGTACAAAGCTAGGTTTTGTACGATTTTATTGGTATGTGTATGGCCAGCTTAAGCAGAAAATGTGACAATGTGTCACTATTAGTTGAGGTGCAAATACTGGAAGAACCTCACCTTGCATGGGGGTCAATATCCCCCCATGCAAGGTGAGGTTCTTCCAGTATTTGCACCTGATACCCGCTTGGTTAAGTTAACAGAGGGTTGAGCTCCCCAATACTGCTATTGCTATACTATTAGTTTAGGTGTTGAGATTTGGTATTGTATGTTTAGGGTGGTGGTAAAAGGATAAACATAAGTTAAAAAAATAAAAATGACATTGGCACCCATTTGTGCACCTACAACAGCTGTGTAGTTTCTGTCCCAAAGCTACATACCCCCTGCCTTACTGTGTATTAAGTAGACTTGAGAGCCTTTGCAGTGAAGCTATGGCTGTCACTGTCCAAACTGGTATGCTAAGCCCTAAAATGATTTTTTGAATTTTAGATTTCACCTTTTCTTTCAGGCAAGGAATGCTTGGCATCACAGATCTTACAGCTGGCCTGAATTCATTGCAGTTTGAAGCTGGAGTGGAACACAAACATGAAAGTCTCCTGCCTCTAGTGGGACGGAGCCATATTTTGATGCTGAATGCCTGTGCTCACTGCATATACTTCTGTAGGCTTCTTCTCTCCTGTCGGTGAGCACTGCAGCATTTTATTGAATCTCTTATGTCACTAAAACTAACCAAGATTTACTTTAGTAGTACTGTAATAAAGAGACAGGAGGAGTTAAAAGCAGGGCCCTTAGCAGTGCTGGCCATGTCAAGTATAAGGTAGGTACCAAGTGTGCCCACTGTTGTGTCCTAGGCTTGTTTTTCTTCTGCCTACCCCTAGTTCGGCCCTGGAAAATATTTATAAAATCAATAAAAAAATGAAGACCAGTTGGACAGAGACTGGTCTCTATATCTGTGGCACAACCTTTAGAATGAAAACGTGATGCACATAATGCAATAGTGATTTTATTTTACTCATATAATCTGCTTTGTTTAGAGAAGTGGCAGAATCAATATCAGGCAGTGAGTATGCCTGAGGTCCAGCACATCCTTCAAGTAGAAAAACATTGGTATATGCTTTTTCCACAGACAGAAAGAAGCAGGCACAGGCAACCCTTTTGCTGCACACAGGATCCCTTTGGCATCTCGCTGTGAAAGGCTGCGAGTGAGCATCATTGGTGGGGGCAATTTAGGAAAGCAGATAGCTCACTGTCTGATAGACCTTGGTGTGATCCGGGCAGAAGATATCCGTATCTCCACGCGCCGACCAGAAACCTTGCGTGAGTACAATCTACCATTAGCAGCATGTGAATACAATACAAAAGTCTTGATCTAACCATGCCACAACCTTTCAAAACCAAAATTCGGTCACCCCCCCTAAAGCCCTAAGCACCAGCCCTCGGGTGCCTATATATAAATGCGGCCCATAGGAAACACTGTCCACTGTGTTTTCCTTAGTAATTGAGGCACAGCTCCATTTGCTGGATCAAGGTTGCATAAGTAATTCCTTGTAGCTTGTGGGGAGATGCTGATCACCTCACTACTATTGTTTCTCTTTTAGAGGATCTGCAAGAGCTGGGTGTACACTGTGCCTATGATAATGCTGCTCTTGCCACTTGGTCCCAAGTTATCTTCCTGTGCTGTCTGCCATCCCAGCTGCCTAGCATATGCACAGAAATCAGGGATCATCTGAAGAAAGCCTGTATTGTGTACAGTCTGGTCTCTGGTGTTCCACTGTCAAGGTATTAAATGAAGGCTTGTAGGAAACTGCTTATTACCAGTGGTTCTCCGAACATGTAGTCCTACTGTTTTAGCATAATGTATATCTGGATGTTGGAATGTTGTTTTCATTATGTACAATTTTGAATTTAGGTGTACAACCTGTATTAATGGATATTTATATAATATAACTTAGCACACCTTAGTAAATTTAGCACACCATAGTACAGGTATAGTATCCATTATCCAGAAAACTGTTATCCAAAAAGTTCTGAATTATAGGAAGTCCTTCTTCCATAGACAACATTATAAGTAAATAAATCTATTTTTTTTATTTTTTTCCTTGTAATAATAAGTACCTTGTACTTGATCCTAAGATATTATTAATCCTTATTGGAAGCAATGCATTACTGAGAGCTTGCAACACAACCTCAGGGGTTGTTCCTTTGTATGATAATATTGGGCTCCAGTAAAATTCTTTGTTGGACAATGAGTAGTATAAGTCTGTCAGTGTTTAAATAATTAATTTTTTGTAAGCTAGACATGAAGATGATCCTTTTGCCTAAAACAAATCACCGAGATATTTATTTATTATTTGTATTGTATTTGAGCCTTCTATGACTGTTTTTTAGATTATCTACAAAGGTACTAAAGTCATATTTGTCCTACCATGTATAATAATATGTACAGCCCTGCATGTTATATGCAATTGGTTTTAACCCTTGACTTGTTATGGATTTGTTTGTTTGAGGTTAAAGCAGCTGCTATCTCACAGCAGTATAATAAGGCCAGATTACAAATATGAGGCTAAGGATGGGGCACTGGTTCATGGCAAGAAGAGAACAATCACTGCAAATTTAAAAGATTTATCCGTTGTAAAGTCCACAAGTATAGGAATCTTCCAGAAAGGTAATAAGTGCTCTTTTCTAATGCAGAAAATGTTGTGCCATTTTATGCTTAAAAAACTTACCCTGAAGACACATACCAACATATCACAGCACTCTCTTGCAGGAAACATAGAAATCCCAGCCACCTTTCATACATATGCAGCCATCAAAATAACACACTCAGTACAGCTTCCTTGGAGACAAGGCATAGCCACCTTGGCGACACAGCAGTAGTACAAGTTGATCCAGGGTCTGGTCCAATTGCCATCTTGGAGTCCCGAAGGAATTTTCCCCCTTTGTGGCAGATTAGAGAGGCTTCAGATGGTTTTTTTTTTGCCTTCCTCTGGATCAGCTAGCAGTTAGGCAGGTTATATATAGGCATTAAGGTTGAACTTGATGGGTGTGTGTATTTTTTCAACCTAACCTACTATGTTACTATGTCAGTTTATGTCTCTGTCCAAACTGTTTGTGAGTGCAATTTAATATAATGATAGGCAAGTGATGGAAGGCACTTGTAGAAATCAGTACTGGGATAAACTGGCCCCTGCATTATTCACACCTCAGATTTAGGCTGTCAGTCCCTTTATTATTCACACATGTAAGCCCATTCTTCTTCCCACTTATAAGCCCCTTCATTGTTCACACTTGTAAGGCCCTACATTGTTCACACCTCAGATCTGTTACTTGTGTAGTCATGATATATTTCCCTGTCTCCTTCCCTGCACTCTGCCTATGTGTGCCTGCCATACACTGCTTGTGTGTGCCATACTCTGCTTGCCCTTTTCTCCCTGTGTGTGCCATACTCTGCCCACCCAGTCAGTACTGTTCCCCTACCCTTACACAGTCACTTATTACATATGATGATCCATTAACCATTAACCTTTTGCTACCCCCAAATCTGTTCCTGACCTACAGCTTCTATGCTATTGTTTAACAAGTTGTACATAACTTACAGTGGCAAACTGCTATGTAAATAGTTGGGAATTACACCCAGCACTCACTGTGTATTGTGTTGCTAGTCTGGTACCTTAGTGCAGATATACCGTATATACTTGAGTATAAGCAGAGTTTTTTTCAGCACAAAAAATGTGCTGAAAAACTCAGCCTCGGCTTATACTCGAGTCGATATACGCTGTGCTGACATTCGTCTCTCCCGTGTCTGCCCGCAGACACGGGCGGATGCGGGCAGACACGGGGGAGACGTGAATAATACTAAATGACAAGTGGGTCTCTGGATCAATATGGATCTGTATGCTACGCTTAAGCATTTTGTACATGGATATGACAGGGTTCTTGAGAATATATTTTCAAATTCATATTGGTAATGCAATCATAGATGCAAACATAGCATGAAATAATAATCTATAACAACCTATTTTGCAAGGTAAAAAAATATTTGTCACCTATTGGCTTTTTTACATGCAGAGCTTACAAGCTGGGGGCCAGTGGGCTAGATGTGACTTTCCAAACATGGCCTCCAACATGTGCAAGATATCCATATACTTCATTGTATATACCCCAAAATATGTGAAATAGTATATAGTTGACAGCATTAAGACGAATGCTAGCACAGGATATATCGGAAGTGTAAGGACCAAGGGGATATATAATGGTTATAAGTGTTTTTGGCTATAGTGCCCCTTACTCCAGTGTTTGTGTATATGTACCTTGCTACTCTATATATATATATATATATATATATATATATATGCCCTGCTGCATTGTGGTATATGTACCTTGCTACTCTATATATATATATATATGCCCTGCTGCATTGTGGTATATGTACCTTGCTACTCTATATATATATGCCCTGCTGCATTGTGGTATATGTACCTTGCTACTCTATATATATATATATGCCCTGCTGCATTGTGGTATATGTACCTTGCTACTCTGTATATATATGCCCAGCTGCTCAGTCTCCATGGTATATATATGCCCTGCTGCCCTATTACTGGGGTATATTTGCCTTGCTTTGATGGCTACAGGAAGTTTATATTAATAAAGCATCTAAGATTCTGATACTTAGTATGGCAGCTGCAAGGCAGGAGGGTCAAGGGGTCCTCCATCCACCTTTCCCTAATCTGCAGCTGCCAACATTATATATTTATGAAGAGTTCACAGGGGTCACACTGAGTGTCCTATATTAATTATTTGATTATTGAAACTTAGCAATGGCTGCTGCATTTCCCACCCTAGGCTTATACTCGAGTCAATAAGTTTTTCCAGTTTTCTTAGGTAAAATTAGGTACCTTTGCTTATATTCGGATTGGCTTATACTCGAGTATATACGGTAACTACTTTTTTGCTGGGGCATGACAGTGTCAAATGTGTGTTTTACCCATCAATCTAAATAAACAAAGGAGATCCTCTTTCTTTTCATTATCAGAACAGGCAGTGTTGGCTCCCCATCTCACCTCATCTTTTTGCACACTGTCTCCACATATGGGGTGCAAAGCCAAAGCTGTGTTTATCTGATGGGAAATTTATCATGTTTTTTCTTCTATAGTGCTAGTGCCAAACCCTGGATAAACTGTAGTGACCACTGCAAAATATGACTCTCTAATTTAACTCTCTTCTTTCACAAGAACCCAACATAATTTATACACAGTGATGTACTATACTATGTTATCACATTTCTTCAACTCAGATTTTACCCTGCTGTGTTTTGATCTTGTTATTTTCCTTTTGTTCAGAGGGTATCTGTGTGCTGAACAGGTTTATAGAAACAAGCATGTATGCAGCTTTGAACATGTGCTCACTGCAAGGACTCTCCAGCAAGGAGGCACTGACTCTCCTGAATGCCTTAATCCCTCAGACACAGCCATTGGACTTAGCTTCCTCCCTTCTGACTCCAGAAGCCTTTGTCAGTTCAGAGTTTATATCTTCTCTCTCAGATGAGAGGTAAATTGAGAGTTACCCTCTTTTGATGTAAATATAAACAATATATCAGCTGTTTCCATGAGTGATAGTTACAGTTCTCATTAGTTCAATTCCATGTAAGGTTTGTATAGTAAAACACATCAAAATTAAATAATGAAATAAAACTGTTTAATCTTGTGTTATGCTGCCATATAGTTTACTGTCCTTTGAATTTCCATAAGTGTGCATTAAAAACATTTTCTGAAAAATACTCCTGCTTCTAATCCACATTGTGTGAAGTATTATCTTTTCAGCCTTTTACTATACAGTATATGCACTACTAGTGTTATTTGATATATTAACCTTTATTATTTCTCTGCAGCCCGTTTCCATGGTTTGATCTGTGCACAGTTCAGAGTAAGGAGACTCCATTCAGTGAGTACCTAGCAAGATCCTTGTGGCTCCGAACAGGCTTGGAAGAGTTGTACTTGGCTGCCTTTAAAACTCCCTGAAGTGTATACATCCAGCTGAATCTTCTGAGTCGCGTAATTGCACCAAAATATCTACTGCATTTTGAGTGTTTTACCGGCTGAGTCAGACCGGGACACCAATGTGTCATGGGCGTTTACTGTTCCTAGTTAACCTGTATTAACACGAAAACTTTATTTTATATGGGGGATATAGTTCCATATGTTACAGAATATCTAGGCTTAAATTATTCTGTAATTGACTGCTGAACCTTTCAATATGGAAGTTCCACTCCCAACTGTGTTTCCTATCCATAACTTGTCTACTTCTTCACATCTACAGCCCAGGAAGATTATCAGACAAAGGAATGAAATAGCATCATCTTTCTGGGAGAAGGAGTAAGGGGAGTCAATAGATAGTTTAGGAAGTATGTTCCAATGGGGTTGTGAGTGACTGGGTAGTTTTGGGAGACTCAGGAAGAGGAAGCAACTGACAGAATGAGCCGCAAAGCCATGGTGATTTCAAACCCCCTTTAAGGAGAGGAACTCTCTTCCAAATGAAGGGAGGCCTAGGGGCACATTTACTAATCCACGAACGTCTGAAAAGCGTCCGAATGCGTTTTTTTCGTAATGATCGGTATTTTGCGATTTTTTTTTTATTGTCGCAAATTTTTCGAGCTCAATTCGAAAAAGTCGCGACAATTCGCGAAAGTCGTAATGGCTATGAAAAAGTCGCAACAATTCACGAAAGTCATAATGGCTATGAAAAAGTTGCGTCAATTCACGTTATTTTTATGGCTATGAAAAAGTCGCGACAATTCGCGCAAGTCGTAACGGCTACGAAAAAGTCACGATGGTGACGAAAAAATTGCAAAAAATCCTAAAAAAACGCAAAATGTTCGTTTCCAATCCGATTTTTTCCCATTCGGGATTCGGATTCGTGGATTAGTAAATCAGCCCCCTAGAGATGAACATCCCTCCCACTAAGGCTCTTACAGAACCATGGGCCCTACTAGATCTGTGCAACCTGAAGGAACAATAACATCACTGTAGGACACTCTAGGTAAATCCCACCTGCTGGTAAACTTATGTCTTCAAATGGCACCAATATCTTGTGCTAATTACTGATTAATATTACTAGAAAATCCTATCCCTGACTTTAAAATTCTCGTGCCTGATAAATATGGTTTATGGGTCAGGAAGGGCTGTTACACAAGGGTCCACCAGAGTGGATAGACTGCAGAGGACAGCACAGGCAGACAGTTTGCTGGTGGAACATCTCTACCCTAAGCTGTTTACAGCCCAGATAACATAGTTGTTGTGGATTAGCTCTTGCTCTCCCATTAACAATGCAAATTAATTTTGAAAAAAACCCTCTGCTAATTAAGTCTTCTTGGATTCTCCTGCTTATCTATAAATGTGGCCTCAGTTCCTTGACTCTGTTCCCTGACTCTGTATCCTAAACTGTTTACTGTCTTTCCCACTGCTGGCAATACATAAAACACAAACAAGCAAATAGCAACGGCACTCAAGAGCTACATACGGGCCTTGCCCTTAAAAAAATCCTTTATTGCGGAAATGCTTTATTGCTTGTTTGGAATCTGTGGGGAGGGTGCCGATCCCTCTCTAGCATTGTGCACCGAGCGGTGAGTTTTCGTTGGAGGGCTGAGGGAGTGCGGGTTTGGATTCGTTGCTTGCAAATAAATAAAACACAAGCAGAGCCTGGAAAAGTTAGAAAAAAATGAATGGTCTGTGCTCCAAAAAGGGTAAAAAGCAGGGCCCACTAAGGTCAGGGCCTACCAGCAAAAGTCCCGGTAAGCCTGCCAGGCCAGTCGGACACTGCTCACGATGTTTTTTCTGACATTGTAGAGGGGCTGTTTTTATACGAGCTGGAAGAAATTTAGTGTGGGAGACAACATTACCATGTACTATAACACTTAAGAAGCTTAAAGGGATTCTGTCAGGGGAAACATGTTTTTTTCCCAAAATGCATCAGTTAATAGTGCTCATCTAGCACAATCCTGCACTGAAATCTGTTTTTCATTTTGAAATTTGTTATGGGGCTAGACATACGCTTAGTTTGCCAGGTGCCCTTAGTCATGTGACTTTTGGTCTGATAAACTTGTCACTGCATTGCAAATTGGAGTGATATTACAACAAGATAGCAGCTTCCTGACACGTGCTGCTAAAAATGCAAAGTTTGTTGTATTTGCATGGGCCATAACATGCCATAAAAATTTGTATTCACAACCCATAACATTTTTTCAGTTAGTACACAAGAAGTTGTGGAAAATAAGATGCTAGAAAGTGCAAACTTTGAGACGATTTTCAGTAACTGTATAAAAAAAATAGTTATAAATTTGAAATTCTGCAGAAAAGTCTAGTTTCCTAAACTATATAGTTTTCTAGAGTTAATTACAGGCAGTGTGTTAAGTTAGCAGGGGACAAAGTGTAAGACCATTTGTAAACTGATCAAACAGATACTTGATAATGGCTGTATTTTTGTAGCAAGAAGGGCCCCTACTCTGGCCAGTTTCCCAGGGAGTTTATCCATCAGAGAGAAAGTGAAGCAACCCAGCATCATATGAAAGGAACCTATAAATGAGGTGTTGCATCACATCAGAACATCCACGTATCTAAAGAGTTCAGAAGCTCTGTAACAGGGAGGATTTATGAAATGCTGGGATTTCATAATATACCATCTTACTGCACAAAGTGTAACATCCAAATGCACTATACACGAACACATCCTACTCCATTAGAACACATACTGAAAGCACCCTGGTTTTTAAACATCCAAATGTAATTAGAGTGATGGAAGTATGAAATACAGGTAATTGAAATGATACTCCCCCCTAACTGCGGTGATAGCAGAATTACTAGCTTGAGACAAGACAGCTGAAGGGATTGAATTCTGTTTTAAAATATGTATAGTGATAAGATCTCCCTTTCCTTTTAAAATGTGATTTATTGCTTGTGTATCACCACACCAATAGGTTTTTCATCAATTTGCCAATACATCCTATCCTAGGCACATGAATAGAGAATTGGTAAATTTATAAGAGAAAGGCAGTATGGTTGCTTATTAAATTAAATGTTTTTCATGTTTAAAGTAATGGATAAAAAATGGCATGCAGTACTAAAGTATCTAGTAGAATTAAGTCTAAAACAACTGGACTTTTTCAGAATTTTTTCTTGAAAATGTTTCACCACTCATCCGAGTGGTTTCTTCAGTTCCAATGACTGGTAGGGAATTCCTGGCATTTAAAGGAGAAGAAAAGGCTAGTAAAAAGTTAATCTCAAGCTGCAGGCATACCTTCAGTTGTCTCAATAGTGCCCTTAAGTCTCCCCATATTTCTCCCGTTCAGAAGATCAGAAGCCAAACAGAAAGAAAAAACGCTGAGCTGTGTAAAGAAGGTTCCCATAATGCCTCGCTCCTGCGCAGACACCCAGAACAAGTGTACATGCTCAGTTAGTTAGACTATGAGGCAGCTTCCTGCTGATTGGCTCAGATCCACATTCCTAAGGGGGGGAGTGAGTTCTTAGCATTCTTGAGGGAGGGGGGAGCAGCAGAGAAGAGAGAGCTGAAAGCAGTGTGTCTCTGGCAGAGGAAAACAGACACAAATAATCGTTTTACAGAGAACTCTGTGCAGTGTTTCTGTGAGTGCTTATGGCTGTATTTACATAAACCTTTCTGATAAAGCTTACTTAGTTTTTACCTTTCCTTCTCCTTTAAACCCTTGAGGGTAGTACAGTCACAGCCATCCAATCATAATACTAGATACTGTATATCATGACCTGGATGAATGAGAATCTTCATAGACAGTACCAAAGTAGTAACAAAACTGCAAAGAGCCTTACAAAGGAAACAGTAATATATGTATTTAACTTTGTAAGTTACAAGTATGATACATATGGATAATGATTGCACTTTGTGGCAAACCCCAAGTTATAATTTTATTTGCATCACTTACATTGTGCCTTCATTATAAAGGAGTGGAGAGAAAAAGATAATTTATATAAATGCTTACACTTGAAGAGCATTTAATGGCTAAAAGATTGTGTTAACTCTGAGAAAGGGCCGTTTAATTTTCTGCTTTGTAACTTCCTGTTTAAGGATTTTAAATTTGTAAATGTAGTGTGTTTCATTATTGCCTATGACGACATGTATAAAATGTGTGATTTTATCATTACTCCTGCTGGATCAGTGACAGTTCCTTTGTCCGGTGTGCAGAAGCCTCAATTGGAAGTGTGGATTCTCCCTAAGCTACTGGTCTAGGGCCCATTATTATGAATGTCTGAGGGTTCATACACCCAGGTCCCTGTGACCACAATTTGTCTTTGCTTTTCTAAAGGCGGCCATACACATACACACCTGCAACCATTGGTCTCAGGAAAGATCATTTGTACCCTCCACTGACATTCAGGGCTCTTTTGGGCTGTAACATCATTAACTATTATAACTCATTAATCCCACTGTAAGTCTACCAGTCAGGGATTAAGGAAACAAGGTTGGGCCCCTAAGAGTTCCTTTCTGATAAACTTTGGCACAGTCGCAATCAATAAAACTCTAAAGTATATTTAGGCTTTGCTTGAACAATACCTGTTTAATCCACACAATGAAGTTTGGCAAATTAGATAAAGTATTAATCATTTAAATTTTGGCCTTATATTGCATTGACTCTACAGTCCCTGCTGCTTGATGAATTGACTGTAAGTTAGAGATTCAGTATTCAATCCAGTCTGCGATTTCTTTTCCAGAAATAGCCCCATGTTGTCTCTGTGGGGCAGGGAGACACTGCGGGTCCATAGGGGTTCAGTGATGTTAAGCAGATCTCTAATGAGCCTGGAAATTTCCTGTAAAGGACAGAAATGTCAGCAAGGGGTTGTTTGGACCAATAAAAGTTGCTGATAGACAGTCATCAGTTTACCAGCCAATGTACTGGGCCTTCTGATAAGCCTATCAAATTGATATCTGGCCAAAACGTGTTGATCGGCCAGTTTGAAAATCCCTTAGCATTGCCTGTCAGATTAGCTTGTTGATGCAGTCCCTGTCATTTTGTACCAATCATCTGGTTGAGGCCTAAACAATCGTATCAACCTGATATTGCCCACCTCAAGGTAGGCTTATCTGGAACATATCTGCTTGTTTGGCAAGGTCACCAAATGAGCAGATCTTTCAATGTATGGCAACCTATACACAGTTTTAGGCTATGTGGGCACCTGCATCTTTTGGCCATCCCTGACTGAGTTCAGCAGGGCTGAATTCATTTAAGAATTTCTCCCATGAATATCCTTCAGGGTTGGTTGAATAGTCTTATAACATTACTGGGTGCAAATCTAATCCAATGGCTGATGCAAGCATATAAAGCTTATTTATGTATGCAGCACTTTATAAACCCCCAAAAAATAAATGCCAGGAAAGAGAACACACAGTCTGTAGGAGCACAAGATAGCCCCTAGAGCTTACACAGTAGGTTTAGGTAGATGCAACATAAATCAACATTAGGAATAGTATGAACATGTTGGTATATAGATGGAAGGCAGATTTCTAGTGCTGAGTCTACAATGTAAGTATATTTGATTGGAAGGGAGCCCCCGGTGTGGGCAGCCATGTTGGGGCACACGCATGTGCATTATGAGTGCCGCAAGTCGCTCATTATGCGCATGTGTGTGATGTAGGAGGGTAATTTACATTCACCGCAGGTATGTCAGGCGCATGTGCATAGTAAGCGAGTGGGGGAGATCACCACTTGCATATGCACATTAATCAACATGGCTGCCTGCACCGGGAGCTCCCTCCCAGTGTGGGTAGCCCAGCATTGATGGGGGGGTTTATTTAAAAAAACAAACAAAAACTATTGTTTCCCCCAACTGGATTGCAGGGGCTATTAGTCCGCACCTCTGGTCAGAGAAAAAAATAGGGGTGATAGGTGCCCTTTAAGTGATACTGAGTGATACTAAGTTCCTAAACCTGAATGTCCCTTCTCAATCTATCAGTTAGAATTTTTACCACTACCAGACCACTGCCATGCAAATACGGCAGCAACCTCATAGAGGAACGTGGGGCAAATACTTTCTACGGAAAAATTCTAAAAAGCATGGAAAGACAATGTTAGGATGGATGTATTATCTAGTATGTCGGAAGTAGCAACACCTTCACAATCTTTGGAACAAAAATATTCTTTCTGGTTTCATTGATAGTTATGTGAACACAAAGCCAAATCTAGCATACAGGAGCAACTCCCCTATTTCACTACCAAAGTTTTGAAAGTAAAAGTTAGCAAGGTACTAGTATAAATAAATTTAAAGCAACTGGACTTGTTTGGTAATACCATGACCTGGATGAATGAAAATCTTTATAGACATTAGCAAGGTACTGTATCTCAGTACACTGGGCAAGTGACAGAGGTACATGATCCACCACCAGCTTGTACTATCAGTGCTTTGCATTCCTATAAGAGGGAAGCAGGCCTTAACAACTTTATTTTGGTTACAGGAGTGAAGATACTCTGACAACTGCTGTGGTCAATTCTTTGTGTTGGTAACAGAGATATGAAATGATAGCAGAGGAAACTGCCAATAAAAACTGAATGTGCAATAAAGTACCTTCATATGCTGGAAGTCCGTGACTCCAATCTGAGGTAGGGTGGAGCAGTTGACATGGATAAGCTTTCTGCCACTGATATAGTTTTGGGTAAAGCAGGCCTGTAAAATAAAACTCTCTATTAACTCACTCCTAAAAGTCTTGCTGGACAGGTGCTAGCTCAGTACTCATTTAGGATGTTAAGCTGATGCCACACGAGGCGTAGGGCTGATATTTTCGGCAAGCAGAAAAACGCTTGGCGAAAATTCAGCCCTACGCCTGCTACTTGTGCCTGCACCCGAATGAATGGAATACGCTCGGGTGCAGGCACAAGTAGCAGGCGTAGGGCTGAATTTTCGTCAAGCGTTTTTCTGCTTGCCGAAAATATCAGCCCTACGCCTCGTGTGGCATCAGCCTTAAGCAATAAAAGGCACCAAGTTTGCCCAGGAACAGTAACCCAGGTAGAATTTATTGATCACCTGTTTAAAAGCAAACATCTTATTGATTGCTATGGGTTACTGCTCCTGATTCTGTACACACTTGTCTTATATATGATTTTACGTATGGGCAGGGTTGGACTGGAGTGTGCAGGGGCTCCCACATACCCCCGCCCCTTCCCCGAGCATGTATATCTCATACTTAACTAGGAGCAATTGGGAAGGGTGGGGGTGCAGGAGCGCTGGCAGGGATAGGGTCTGGGTAGCTGGGACCCACCGGGCATTTTCCTGCTGTTCTGCCAGTCCAACCCTGCATATTGGGTGCATCAATCACTGGTATTCTCCAATATGGACAGGATCCTTCCAAAATAATGCACAACCTTCTACCTTCTTCTTAGAAAGGGGCTTAGCTTAGCTATGCAGAAAGCCTGCTGGGGCCCAAGAGGTTTAGGGAGCCCAATGATGCACTGACTGACAAGTAGTTCCAGCATGTTTATGAGAAATGTCTGTCTAGGTGAGCTAAAAAAATAATTTTTCTGTGGGACCCATATCTTTTAGTTACACCGCCTGAAAAAGATACCAACCTTATATTTATATACTTTGTTTCAGAATGAGATAGTGGACAGACAGGTGAATGGGTACTTGTAGTAATACACTATGCATATATTATTTACATGTCAAACTTCTGTGAGGATGGCATTTGCCCCCGATGAGTATTTCACTGGCCGAGCTGAGAAAATGCCGCTGCACGCCAAAACCAAATAGCCCCAGAGAGATGCGCAGCAGTCCCCTCAGTGTGTCTGGCTCATACGCACCACTACACTCTCACACACAATAAGGGATCCAGCACATTTAGGTTTTGAGGTAACACGTCTTGTCGGTACCCGTTAGACAACAAAAAGTTTACTTCTAGTTATTTATGATTCGCAATCAGGTTAAATATTGACTGAAGGACTCAATTCCTAGCATTTATAGTCACCTCATATTGAGGGAAGCCCTTGAACCGGAGCCAGCCACCAACCTCCCGGCAGCTCCAGCGCAAGCAGTCAGGGCCCCGCTGTTCTATTTCCCCTCTTCCAGCCATAGTGACGCCGTACGTTTCCATGGTTACAGAGCTTATCCGCCCAACAGTTGTTCCGTTGCATTCGAGCTCTGCGCAGAAGGGCTGCGTATCGGCGCTCGCTTAGCTTCCTTACGTCATGGGGGGAGGCACTGACAAGAAAAAAATCCCGCGGGTTTTCAAACTTTTCTCCACGAAACTTGTATAACTAGCCCAAGTACAGCGGCTGTAAGCCAATTGTGACTGAAGAAGGCTGTGGGTGGTGCAGAACTAGAGATGTTATTAATTTGTCAATAAAGGGACCGTTCCAAGCTTAATTGCTATGGAACATATTGTCACCACAGGCCTGGCTTGCTGAACTTTATATTATGGCTCAGGCCCAAACTGGCAATCTGGGTTTTGGCAAATGATAAGTCAAAACGGGATTCTGGGAACAAATTCCTTGATAGAGGGGCTGCTGTAAGAGGCTGTAGACAGTTACTGTTTATTGGTTTGGGGGAGTTTTTAGGGTTTCTGTGTACTTGAAACAGAAGGGCTTATTTTAAATCTCAGCCTGCCATAGCCCCCTTGGTAGTGGTCCCTCCAAATGTGTTATATGATGCCCCAGTGCAAGTCCATACATCCCAACATTTGAAAAATGGAAAGAGGGACACGAATCAATGCATGTAGCATGGGGATTTTTTTTTAACCATGCCCATGTTTGTGACCCCCACAAATATCACTCCTATTATACAAAATTGGGCAGATTATGTAAAGTTTGAACACATTTTTGGAGGTTTTGAGGGCTTGCTTTATGTGTTATTACAGTTTTGCTAATGAAGGTGAAATTGCCCTTAAAACTGCAAGTCTCAGTTCCCCAAAAGACCTGTTTATCTTGTTAGTTACAATTTAATCTAAGTGCGGGTGTTGAATTTTGAGTATACTGGGCTCTCAGCCAAAAGCATACCTATCTAATTAGGTTTGAGAAACTTTGTATCAGTGGCATTCAGTGCAGGAGATCAAAGAGAAATGACGTTTCAATAAGAATCTGGGACTGCGGGCTGAGCAGTTGGGAGGTATGCATGTACAGCCAAGCTGACCTGTCCCGTCACCCCCCCAGTTAAGCCAAAGCTCAGCCAACAATTAACACAAACCCTGCCCTTTTTAAATATATTTTTATTAAACTTTTAGGAGAAAAATTTCCATAATTAGTCACAGTTGAACTAAATAGGTGTAGATGACAGAAATCATAAACAACGTGACTCACATTTTCACACTCAGGAGATATTGGCATATTTTTGATAGCAGCCTGGTTGTTGTGGTCTTTCATCTTGTGAAATGGTCAGCATGTAGTGTTGCTTTTCCATAATAAGCCGATTGTTCTGTAGAAGTTCCATGTCATACCATGGTGTTATGTAGGGAGTATTTTGTTAGGTGTCTGGGAAGGGAGGTGATGTAGCTGGACCAGTGAGAGAAAAATGTGGTTGTGTTTTGTTCCTTATGTTCCATTGTCTCCAGCCAGTTCATATTGAAGATTTAATGTAATTTGTGTTTGGCCAGGTCTATGGATGGTTTTTCTGTCGTATGCCAAAAATAAAGAATTGTGTTGTGTGCAGCTGCAGCTAAACATTCTACTGCTCTTTCTCATCTAGTGAGTGGGATAGATTTGCTGAAAATGCCTTTTCAAAGGATAGATGTAGTGGTTTGCCTGTTAAGACTTTGCACTTTTGGTCATGTCTAAAGACAGTGCTCTATATCTGCACCCAGGGTGTAGCAGCATAGATCTGTGTATTTTTTTGGTGATTTAATGCCTAGAAACTTTATGTAATCCTTTGCTTTGTGGAAGGAAAAGTTTGTAGACCAGTCTGTTTTGAGAGTGTGATTGAGAAGTAATGCTTCAGATTTCTTTAAATTTATACAGTATAGCTCAGAATATATTAATTATTTGTAATAGTGTGGGAACATCTTAGGATGGGTTATGGATAAACAACATAATCTCATCTGCAAATGCTAAATTCTTGTGGTGATAGGCATATTTAAATGCCGTAGACCTGTGGGTGGGACAAAATATGTCAGATGAGGCTATGTTGAGTAAGAGGGGTAGAGAGGGCAACCTTTTCTTGTTGCCAGCCTATTTTTTATTTCAGCTATACATGGCTGTGAGTACTGATAACAGAAAACAGACTTGTATACATTCTGTACAATATATTTTATATCCTTCTGTTCTTTTAAGAAAAATAATGGCATAGATTTAGATTTTTGTGCTAAACTCTAATACTTCCATACTATACAGCCCCATACACTATCTCAATATTTAAAAAAACAAAAAAGCAACGTAATTAACCAGCATGCTTAGCACAGCAGAGGAACTGTTGGCCATGGTCACTTGTAGCTACACTAACACGCTCAGATAACAAAACCCCTTTGACATGGTTGGAAGGACAGACACACTATTGGCACTCCAAGTACACCAGGGCTCCAAAATATTTGAACAGACAGTTGTGGCCCAAACTTTCATGAGAGATACAGTGGTGGTCTCAAGCATTTCTTGTCAGATGGGATTCTTAAGCTGGCCATACACGGGCAGATCCGCTCACTTGGCGATGTCACCAAGCGAGCAGATTTTCACCTGATATCCTCAGCTACGGGTGGGTGATATCGGGGAGGCATGTAGGCGAATTCGATCATTTGGCCCTGGGGCCAAACGATCGAATTCTACACGCGGCAATCGGTTCGGGGACCGCATCAACGAGCTGATGTGGTCCCCGATCCGACTGGATTTTCTAACCTGGCCGATTGATATCTGGCCAATTTCAGGCCAGATATCGGTCGGCCAGGCCCCTCGCTTCTGTCCTTACACGGGCCGATAAGCTGCCGAGTCGGTCCAAGGGACCGATATCGGCAGCTATAATCGGCCTGTGTATGGGGACCTTTAGACCTACAAAAGGAGGTATTGATCAATACACCTGAAGAAGGGGTCACCCCCGAAAGCTTGTGCTGTTTGTACATTTCTGCAAATAAATGATTTAAAGGCATTGCCGACACACTGGTGTGCTTCTTCCCCTTTGCAAAGATACATGGAAAAAAGGCTTGGGAGCGGCTGTGGAAGTTAAGCACCCTTTGAGAACATGTATGTAAGTGGTGTGCTGAAGATTTTTGTTTATGGTATTGATCAATACACATTCCTTGGACATGTTGCTACTCCTGATATCACCTGCAATAGGCCTGAACAAAACACACATATAAAGTGTACTGAAACAATCAGAAAACAACTTGTTTAGGCCAAAGCCTATTTAATGTAAAATAATGCATAGTACTGCATCTGAGATGTGTACAATTTCACCACTGTTGTTTCTTGCATTTTCATTACTTATAAAATATTGCCTTTCTACTGTTGGGGGGGGAATATGTGTTTATACAAATGGCCTGTAGATGGCACTGTGTATATTACACAGTACTTTCTATATTCCCTAACCCCTGTAGATTGTAACCTCTTGCGAGCAGGGCCCTCTGATCCTACTGTTACTCTGTATACCCTTGTTTGTTAAACTTTTTAAGATCCCCTTTGTTTAAATTTAGCGTGAAGAGCTGCATAATTTGCTATGGCTATATAATTAAATGATGATACTGATACAAGTGTTGGAGTAGAAGTTCCTGCTGGAGTTATAATGACTGACTGAAGGTGTTAGCAGAGCTGTTGACGTATGTGCATGCCAATAACATTTTTTACTTGGTACCCGAAATTGATGTCACGCATTTCATGCACACTTCTGGAAGGGACGGCACACGCATGTGGAAAATCCCAACAGAAGCCAAAAAATTCTACCTGCACATGCGCAAATGCTTCTAATGACATCACTGAACGCTTACTGTGCATGCTCACCTGGAATTCACCGCAGGACTTCGGGAGGGTTTGGAAATATCGGGGGAATGCTGCTGGGGGATGGGAGACCAGGGAGCACTAGCAAGCAACAGGTAACTCTTGAAGAATAAGGGGGCTTGACAGCTCTGTGTTAGTTAAAACCATACACATTTCTGGCTACAAAACATGTGGGAACACTATGGGCTACATTCATGAAAACAGGAGTTCGAATCCCAAATGGGAAAAATTCGGATTGGATACGATAATTTCTGAAGCTCGCAAATATCACGAAAAATATCATATTGGCTTCTGTGCATGATTATGGATGTCTCCCATAGGACTCAATGGCACTCTGCAGCTCCAACCCGGCCCAATGAAAGTCACGATAACAAAGCTTGAATGAATCCGAAACTTTCGTACTTGGCACAACAATACGATTTTGTCGCACAAATTTTGTCACAAGTACGAAAAAGTCGCGCAAAGTACGAAAAAGTTGCCGAAAATACACACGGAGCATTCGTGGATTAGTAGATGTGCCCCTATGTGTTATTCACCAGCACTTACATTCACATCAGTTAATAGGAACAAATCATATGAAAAATGTCTGCAGTTAAGGTTCTGCAACAGGAGCAGGAGCTATCCTCCCTCCTTCCTATACTGTGAAGTCAGATTGGCGTATTATAGAGCTGGTTTACAATTTTTTTGTACTGAATAAGTCTGTTTCAAGTGGAGACAAAACTTTCTAGCAGTTATGAGTTGCTTCCTTCCAGGGTTAAATTAGGTATGATCCTGAGCACTGATTGATCTTTTAAACAAATTATACTTTATTATTTCAAGTGTACTAAATAAATAATTTGTAATATTTGTGTCGTAAGTAAGAGGGTTAAGTACCCCTGGGCACAACACTGCAGGAATATATATGCTGTACTAATGGAAATAGATTATACTGTATAGAAGTTAACCTAAGCCCAGACCTGAACTGGGATGCAAAATAGGGCCTGGCATTTTAAGAGAGAGATCCAAAGTGGCCCCCACCAGAAAAAAATGCATATTTAACCACACAAAAATTCAAGTGATATGAAAGGCCGTTTTTCACAAGAGCCCCAGTACCAAATATGTATAGTTTTATGGAGATTCCTCACTAATATAGTTGAAAAACAGCATTACTGAAGTTAAAGGAGAAGGAAAAGTAAAAACTAAGTACCGTATATACTCGAGTATAAGCCGATCCAAATATAAGCCGAGGTACCTAATTTTACCTAAGAAAACTGGAAAAACTTATTGACTCATGTATAAGCCTAGGGTGGGAATTGCAGCAGCTGATGCTAAGTTTTAATAATCAAAATAAATACCAATAAAATTACATTAATTGAGGCATCAGTGGGGTATATGTTCTTCAATATTTATTTCAAAGAAAAACAGTAAACTAGCTCTGTAAGCGGAGAAGAGGGTCAACAAAAACAATATGAGAACTACCCCACGCTCATTGCACATTGGCAAACTGGCAGCAGACCCGGTCCCGGAGGAGATGTAAGGGGAAATAAGTATTGCTAGTGGGAGCCTAGGCCAGCGCACTGGAGGGTCTGGTTGCAGGTGGCCTAATTTGCACACAAAGGACAGAGGGTGCTAGTCTAGAGGGACCCATGGCACCCGACTCGAGTATAAGCCGAGGGTGACTTTTTCAGCACATTTTGGGTGCTGAAAATCTAGGCTTATACTCGAGTATATACAGTAAGCTTTATCAGAAAGGTCTATGTAAATACAGCCATAAGCACTCACAGAAACGCTGCACTGACTTTCTTGTGTCTGTAATTCCTGTGCCAGAAACACGCAGCTCTCTCCCCTCTCCTGCTCCCCCCCTTAGGAATGTGTGATCTGAGCCAATCAGCAGGAAGCTAACTTATAGGGGCTGATCTACTAATCCACAAATCCAAATCCCGAATGGGAAAAAATCGGATTGGCAACGAACATTTTGTGACTTTTTCGTATTTTTTGCGATTTTTTCGTCACCGTTGTGACTTTTTCGTAGCCGTTAAGACTTGCGCGAATTGTCGCGACTTTTGCATAGCCATTATGACTTTCGCGAATTGAGCACTCGAAAAATTTGCGACATTTCGCGAAAAAGTCGCAAAATACCGATCATTACGAAAAAACCGCATTCGGACGTTCGTGGATCAGTAAATGTGCCCCATAGTCTTACAAACTGAGCATGTTCACTTGGTCTCAGTGCATGTGTGAGGCATTATGGGAACCTTCTTTACACAGCTCAGCGTTTTTTCTTCCTGTTTGGCTTCTGATCATCTGAACAGGTGAAATATGGGGAAACTTAAGGGCACTAGTGAGAGAACTGAAGGTATGCCTGCAGCTTGGGATTAACTCTTTATTAGCCGTTCCTTCTCCTTTAACACAAGAAAACGGTATATTTTTGGAACACAAACATTCTGACAACTTCAACAGGTAAATATGTCTTTAACTCCAAAAACTAAACTGCAAATCTTTCCTAAATGTAGCAGTTTTTACAAAAGCATCCACTTTGGCCTTCTGTGTACTTGAAATGCCAGGCCCTAGTCTGAAACTAAGTTCAGACATGTAAACATTATAAATGTGAATACGAGGTGTATTATCAATAGTCTGATGCCCATCCATAGACCCAATAATGTCCCTTGTATGTAAGAATTTTCATGGCAGATACTCAGCTACTGCAAACATAATATACTACTTGAAGAAGATGGGGGAGCTACTGGGGCATCTTTGGAGACACAGACCTTCCCTGTTTAAGGGCTATGGTCACCTTGGGCTTGTACAGAAGCCTAAAACAAAATGTACAACATTTCTCACCTACGTCTTTTGTTAGGCTTTAGTTCCACTTTAAATAAACCAAACAGGATTGTTTTGCCTCCAATAAGGGTTAATTGGGATCAAGTGCAAAGTGTTGTTTTATTATTACAGAGAAAAAGGATATTTTTAAAATATTTAATCAAATTAGACTCTATGAGAAAAGGCCTTAGCATAATTTACAGATTTCTGGATAACCGGATTCTATACCTATAGCTCTTATTTGTATCCTAGTTATTCTTGAAACTATAGCAGGATGACAGACATTGCTGTCATATCAGTAACTGATATTAGGCCCATAGTATTTTTAACTTTGCTCTAAATTATGGGTAAGCCATGTACCACTGAGTCTATTTTAAGACAAATAATTCTAATTTTGAAATTATAAAACAGTATCCAGTACTTAATCATAAATAAGATAACATAAGTCCATATTGGTGGTTATGCACTACTTTAAGCTTTCTACCAGTCCTGCTTTCTACAGGTTCCAGATTCTGTTTTCAAGCTCATTGCTACCTCTAGCTATACCACCATTAATTTAATCTGAGCAGCTTTAATTTACAGATTGCACAAAGTAGATAAGCAGCTTTATCCTCTACCCCAGAGCAGATGCAGTGGCAGACGTCCCAATATTTAGGCCATTAGTAGAGATTCTGTTCTCTATCCATCCTGCTTTTATGCACTGGAGTAATCTACTCCATCCAGTGTCCAGCAAAGAAAGGCTTAACACACATTACTTCAAAATGATTATGAATAACATACTGACAAGCTTGCCAGCCCAGATTTGGCCCTTCCACTTTGTGGAAAAAAATGTCCTCAATAAAGTCAATCAAGGCACACATCCTTACTGGCCCTTCTTTTTTTCTGAGGGACTGAGAGCCTTTTACTGTATTGTTTTTCTCTTCTTCTTACCATAACTCTACCAGACCCGGAAGATAAGCCTTGCCAATAAACTGCCTGTTTATTGTTATGATGTAAAGCCCATGTTTCTGTGAGCTGATCCCACTATGCTCTGACAACCCATAGGCTACACAATGAACAAATGATCTTATTCTTTTCATCACATTTCAGAGTAGAGGACCTGACACACACACACACACACACACACACACACACACACACACACACACACACACACACACACACACACACACACACACACACACACACACACACACACACACACACACACACACACACACACACACACACACACACACACACACAGTAAAAAGAAAAATAGAAAATTGAGTACAATATACTGAGCATCCCAACTAATGAGGTCTGCCTGTTGCTGGACAGTAGCAAGGCATCACCGTAAGTTTTATGGGAATTATTAAAGCCTAACATAATATACTGAAGTAGCAATGGTTTTTTACATATTTTTATCTGCACCATATAAATGGACACACTTTTCCTGCTACAAACAGCATTATATACAGTCATTCCAACATATCCAACTTTTTGGACATATAGATATTAGATCTGAACAATACTGATAAAGGTGATATAACAAGTTCAGTGCAACAGATCAGGTACAAATGATTAGAGCATTATTAGAGAGGAATTTTAGCTGAGATTAGCTTAAATTCGCTCGTTTGTCGAGGTTGATTGGGAAGGCCCATTGGGGTCCCCATACAAGGGCAGATAAGTTGCCAAATCAGTCTAAAGGATTCAAATTGGCAACTTAAATCTGCCCATGTATGGCCACCTTTATGTAAAGCTCAATTTCATTTGGCTTGCTCTGTTGGAAGTGTGTGGTTTTACCATGCCAACACTGAAAGAGCTCTCTGAGACCTTTAGAAAGATGGTTATAGATCTAGGAAGACATTTAAAAAGATCACCAAATGGACATCAATCATTCCACTGTGCAGAAGATCATCTACAAGGGGGGAAGATTTTAATTAAATGCAAATGTGCCCAGGCCAGGCAATCCCAGCAAAGTCAGCCCTAGAGCAAAATTAAAGGAATCCCCTGAATTTCAACACAGAGCTTACAAGTAGCTCCTGCCACTACTGATGTCAATGCACACCAGTCTACCATGAGAAAGAGACTGCACAAATTAGATATACATTGAAATTCAGAAAGAACATCAGCACAAGCATTTTTCCAATGAACACCTAGGCAAAGAGAAAAAAGGGCAATACCAGATATTAGAACAAATTGTGTACTTACTATTTCCACACAAGTAAATGGCATATGTGGTAATTTTTTTTCTATACAAGGAATTACTGAAAAGTCAACGTTTACCTTATTATTTTTTTTGTTTACTTATCACTGTTATTTTTATATACTGTTCGAATGAAAATCAAATATTGATAGATCTGCATGTATGCTGCAAAAGAAATACTCTCTACGTGGGGTGTCACCACGCCATGCTGCTGTCAAGATACATGTATCATGTATACTATTAACTGTGTGTAACAGTGATGATATCCATATTGTAGGGAAAAACACAATGGCCTTAGTTACAGTTGTTGCAATGATGTACTTTCTGCAGCAGATCTGAACAAGATAGAATGATTTAACCAAAATATTTTAATTTAAGTACAGTGGTGGAAAAATATACTGTAGAAGTCATTTGCAGAATCATTAATAACTAGTTACTCATATCAGTGAAAACTGTGGAATGATAAAAATGACAGCAACTTTAGCAGCAGTGTGAACTAACAGAAACCATTTCACATACACAAGCACGCAGAAATCAGTCCTCACCCAATCACTTTCCACTCCTACTGCATCTTTGAGATCCAAAACACCATGCGTTTTATATGTGTGCAAATATTTATAAACACATTCTGCACATAAACAATTGACACATATACAAACCATTTGGTACATCAACAACACTTAAAAAGGCTCTACACAGAGCGGTATGGTGCCATAGTGGTTAGCACTGCTGCCCTGCAGCACTAGGGTCCTGACTTGGACTATGACAAGGTCACTATCTGCAAGGTGCTTATATGTTTTCCTTGTGTCTGCAATGGGATTACTCCCACTCTCCAAAAAACATACAGCCAGTTTAATTGACCCCTGATAAAATAGACCAAAGTGTGTGTGAACCTATGTTATAAGCTCCACTAAGATGTAAATGATGAATAATCTCTATAAAGCTCTGCATAACATATTGGCTCTATATAAATAAAGGATAATAATTACAGTAGTAAACTGATGATCTTCTGGCAAACAAAAATGCTTTCCAATATATTACAACTCTTTGGTGGCAATAGATTAACATCCACTTAAGCAGGGCAGGGTAAAAGAACAGTGGCAGAATTATAACATTATAGCTAATATTCACGGGCTTCCTGCAGTTGCAACAGATACTCCCCCTCAGAGGGATTCTCTGGACAGCCTCGCCCATTATTTGGAGGTCGGATGGCATGTATTCGGCTCCAGTCACCTTTGCATAAGATCCATGGCAGTACATCTGCCTTGTAGTGCAGCTCAGGGGAAAAGTCTGCACTGATAAGATTGGGGATCCCTGCTGCTCGGCCACGTGTCATTAGTCTCAGCGATTGGTCATAGCAGCAGTGCTGAGCTCCTAGGCTGCTGCTTTCCCGAGACAGCAGGGATCGCAGGCAGAATCGTGCCCCAGGGGTATAAATATCCAGTCTCTCCCGTCCTCCACTTGCATCCCTCCATCTAAAGCTACGCGCCAAAGTTTCATCTCGAAGAGTCAAAGAGCTGTAAACGGCTTCAGTGGGATATGAACAGGGGCAACTAGGCAACTCTGTGAGGACTCTGTGCAAATAACTGCTTAGGAATTCACTTTTGCAATTCAGCCACCGATCACAGCTGTCTATTTGTCCTGTGGAAATTTAAATACAAATATAAAAAAAGGCAGTGCACAAGAGAAAGACAATATTAATTTGAGAGATAGAGATAGAGACAGACTTAAAAAAAGGCATTAGAGATATTTAGAAATATTTGATTTAGTTTGAGAATGCAATTGTACAGTTCAGTCTGTCTTACCTTACAATTATGAATGCTTTTGCATTATTCTTTAGAGAACCACTTTCACACTGTCAGTGCTGACAGTGTCCTCCACAAACTAGAAGTTTGTGCAAATAAACACTTCCAACATTTTCTGTACCATGTGACAAAAGCAACATGCCAAATATAGTATTAGACAAAGGAAGAGTCACAACTTATGGAAACATTTGGTGGAGAAGCTATGTGATATACTAAGGGGCACATTTACTAATCCACGAACGTCCGAAAGCGTTTTTTTTCGTAATGATCGTTATTTTGTGATTTTTTCGTCGCCGTTGCGATTGTTTCGTATTTTGCACGACTTTTTCATCACCATTACTTTATCGTATATTTTCCGTGACTTTTTCGTCGCCGTCGCGAAAAATTTGGATTGGTTTTTCCGCCGTTTACTATAGCGCAATACGAAAAAATCGAGCAAAATACAATAAAGTTGCGACAAATACGAAACAATTGTGACGGTGACGAAAAAAATCGCGAAATTCTTGTTTCCAATCTGTTTTTTTCCCATTCGGGATTCGGATTCGGGGATTAGTAAATGTGCTCCTAAGTGTGTCTCAGTTTTGAATCACACCTAGTATATCACATGACGATGCGTACACAATATAAGAAAAAGCAAAGCAGTGGAAGAGAATTCCTTTGAAAATCTGCACACCTCTGAACTTTTAATTTCTTGTATTTGCATTGTTCACTTTGTGTTTACAAAAGTTTTAATAAATGTATGGTTTATTCATTTATGGTTACATTACTGATGAGTACATTTCCTAGCACCATATTGCTCCACACTTATACAGTACATTATCCCTCAGCTTATTCATACCTGATTCTGGCACAGGGGTCCCACTTTCTGTTGGAGTTTCCCAGCCTTTAGTGGTATTCTCTGTAATTTGTTCATCTCCTTTTAAAAAAAGAAAATTAAATTACTTGTGTAAGAATAGAGGGCTGTAAAAATTGTAAGATATCTTTCATACTGTACTGTATGTTGACGATGGTTTTATAGATTAATCAATACCTAATGAACAACCCCCTTTTAACAATATGTAACGCAAACAATCCATTAATCATGGTTCAAGACAAGGGTGAGAATGAGAAGTAGACAGTTTTTAGTGCTCTTCCTTTCAGGTAAACAGAACAAAGGTCTTTCTTCTTTTAAGTTATGATAGACCGGGTTCTCACCTGCACAAGGGGGTTGTTCACAGATTCTGGACTCAGTGGCAGAGCAAGAATAGCCGCAGGAACGTATCCGTTTCTGATGAGCAGTGCCACAGGTGGCACTGCAGGGAGTCCATGCACTCCAATCATCTTCCTCATAATCTACACAAAAAAAGTAAATAAATTGATATATAGACCGCAAAGATATATTGACAGAAAAGTTTGGACAAATTTCTTTTTTCTCTCAACCAACTCTCCTGAGCTCAGCTCAAACAAAGCAGAACTTTTATCAGAGACAGTTCTGCCTGTGTGAGCCAGTATTCTAGATTGAATGTATGCTGAATAAGGGTCTGTGTGTGTATTCTGTTTGCAGATTTAAATGTATCCAATTATGTATCAGAGGAAAAATGGCCACCAGGTGAAAGCTGCTATTTGCTTTAAAAAAATGCAATGGTGCTGGCAAACGGAGGGGATATATGCAGTACACATGATGCCATTTGGGTGGGGGAGATGTGCCCAACTGATATACATTGTAGGCAAATGAAGGCTTTACATGTCCTTTAAAGTTTCATATTGCTTGTTGCAAAGGTACTCTAATTATTTCTTCATCCACTGTGTAATTTTGCTGTTATATAGAGAAACCGAGCAGGCTGGTTTTTGCATATGTTTTATTCTTTGTGTACCAGAATAAATCAATAGTCATAATGACGTCAATGTGTCCTGTACCATATTGATACTTTTCTTCAGAGTCCCTTGTTTTGTCAGTTTGACGAAGAGATTTACGGTCTCCTTCTACTCCACTCAGGACATTGTCCTCCCAGTCATACTGTGATGAGTACTCTTCCATTTCCGGAGCAGGTGTACCAGTGGTCAATCCCTCCTCCTGTGAGAGGTCACTGTATTCCCAGAACAGAGGCCAAAAAAGTTCATGCTGAGACACCCAGTCTGAATCAGACCAATCCGTGCGTGAATCTGAAAGATCCAGCTCAAATTCTGTTTGAGAGTCTGGGTCCACCTCAATAGTGACCTAAAATAATGGAATAGAGGTGTAAGAAAGGGACCATGGAAGACAAAGGTAGACTGGAATGGAGTCAACTTATAATTTATTGATACACAGCATAGGAGAGGACAATGACAAAGGAAAGCCCAAAAACAAACAATATCACTAAATCAGAATCTACTAATCTAATCTAACCTTTCCTGTGACATTAAAGGTGACCATACATGCCACAGATTTGGTTGGGTTATTTAGCCAATTTTTCTACAGACTGAAAATGTAATCTCTTGACTTTTCATTGAATTATTTAGATATTATCAGTTCACAGTTCTGTAATATATTTTTTTTTATTATATCTGCTTGAAGAGTTGAATGAATAATTGAATGTTGTTTGCACATTTGAGATATAGCCAAACAGGGCAATATATGAGCATCTGGCAAATGAGCTAACTGATTATATAATAGCCAACTCCAGCCTTGTATGGCATGCTATCAACTTCACTCAAAAAAGATCCAAAAAGTTAGAAAACAGTGAAACAGCTACTGGGATTTAGTGTGTTACATACAACACATGCATTGTTTATGTACATTTATATTTTATTTTACAAACTTTAAAACACAGAAACAATGAATACAGTAAATCTTGCATGTGTATATGTTAGACACTCTTTCACTAGTCAGTGATAAACACTGTTTTTGCAAGGTCCCTGACCATAGTTACAAAGGCTGAATAGCCAAATCTTCATATGGCTTCAAAGGAACTGCAGGAAGGGTTGGCTGATAAAGAAGTTGTGTTGCACAGTTCCTTGCATTTCTTTCACAAACATGAGCTGCGTGGAAAAAAACATCAGGAGGAAGCCTTAGGTGGCCACACATGTTCAGATTTTAGTCTGAATGGTCCAAAAATTGTACGAAATTGGTACGTGTATGGCCAGCTTTACCTGCAACCTCAACAGACACATCAACCCCTGAAGTATGCAAAACAATATCTAGACATGCTATTAAATGTATAGCAATACTTTGAGCTATTTGGCAATATATCCCTCTTAAAATTGCTGTGTGTAATAAGATAACAGAATTTTAATGGTAACTAGGTGCAAATGGAAAAGAAATATAAGAAATTATCACCTGAATGTTTGGGTTTTCCAAGCTTAGGTTGGCTTCTGCTAAGCCATGCAAATCCATGATTAGTGATGACTCTTCTCTTGTAGGGAAAGTGCTCTGCAAAGGAAAGGATTCACCTTTGACTCCTAGGGTGGACCTCTTGTATCTGGAAGACTGATTTGGGGCAATGTTTCTCCAATGATGTGTCACTTGCTTGGAAGCTGCAATCTCCCTTAATGCAGTAGGCTGCTCAGTCTCCCCATTCACCTACATATCAAAAGAACTGTGAGCAAATCAGGGCAAACTAAAACTTTTAGGGAAAGTTTGAGAGCATAAAACCAAAAATTTTCACTAATGAAGAGAATACTCCTAAGCAACACTCAAATACACATTTTCAATGGTAATAAAGTTATATTGCCAGCATTAAAGGAACAGTAACACTAAAAAATAAAAATGTTTTAAAATAATTAAAATTTAATGTACTGTTGCCCTGCACTGGTAAAAATTGTGTGTTTGCTTCAGAAAGACTACTACAGTTAATAGAAATAGCTGTTGTGTAGCCATGGGGGCAGCCATTTAAATTGAAAAAAGGAGAAAAGGCACAGGTTACATAAGAAGATAACAGATAACTGTGAAGAATACGATGGGAATCTATGCTACTTATCTGTTATCTGCTTAGTAACCTGTGCCTTTTCTCCTTTTTTCAATTTAAATGGCTGCCCCCATGGCTACACAGCAGGGTATTTATATAAACTGTAGTAGTGTTTATGAAGCAAACACACAACTTTTACCAGTGCAGGGCAATAGTACATAATATATTAATTATTTTTATACACTTTCATTTTTTGGTGTTACTGTTCCTTTAAGTATGTATACTTTCCTATGCTATTCTCTGTACATCTGATTCTGACTACAGAAATAATGTAGCAAAAGCCAGATTATTAACAGAACTGTGAAGACAATGCAAGTTGTTTTGGGAAATTGAGTTTTGGCTGAAGGAAACCAACCTCTGTATAATAGAAAGTTACTTCAGATTTTCAGTTTCTTTCATTGGGCAACATTTTATTTTGGGATTACCATTAAATGTCATATAAGACTATTAGAGCATATTGTCACAGTAACATTTCTTCGGATATGCAGTACAGGTATAGGACCCATTATCCAGAATGCTCAGGGCCAAGGGTATTCCGGATAAGGGGTCTACTAACAAAGCTCTGGCTATGGTGGCAGTCTGTCACTGTAAGCAAATAAGGATCACAAAGATAACATCAAATGGAAAAATAAGAACAAAACACAACAATTTGAATTTAAAATACTGACTGAAACTATTACATGATTCATGCTGCACAACTTATACACTTGTATTTTTGTCCTGAAATAGTGCTTAGGACAGGACACTTTAAAAAGCATCACTTTACAGCATAGTTTTGTATAGACTATGGGCAAAAATAAAGGTTTGTTGCTACTTATGCTAAACTAGGAGTATTCTCTATTCTTCATCTCCTCTTTATAGTTCTATCTAGCAACATCCCCAATCATTTATGTCATGCTCCTTAAACCACAGGCCACATATCCTCTTAGTTTTCTTTTAAGGTTATACAGGTATGGGATGCCTTACGTGGAAACCCATTATCCAGAAAGTTACAGATTACGGGATAGTGGATCTCCAATATAATCTATTATAATTAAAAAATTCTTATTTTTAAAAGTGGTTTTCTGTTTCTCTGTAACAAATAAACAGTACCTTGTACTTGATTCTAGCTAGCACGACTCATGATCTATATTGGTGGCAAAACATGCGACTGAATATATTTAATGTTTAAAAGATTTTTAGCAGAATCACAATTTTGGAAAGATCTCTTATCCAAAAAACCCTATGTCCCAAGCTTTCCAGATGATGAATACTATATACATTTGAAACCCAAGACCCAGACAATGTTTTTCTGAGAGAAACTGACTATATTTACTACCTTAACATGTCCCATTTTTTTTTTAAATAGCCAAAATATCAGTAAGACTTAATTTCATGAGCTAACCATACTCAGCTAAATTGAATCTGACCCTATATGTTTAAATTTGGGTAGATGAACAACAAAGGCAATGATTTCATGGATTAGAAATGGGAAACATCTGTTCTGCTAAAATGGGATAATTATTGAAAAATGTTTGTCCCATGTACAAAAAAACAAAAAGGAGATAAAAGCAACTAAACCCCCTTCAGGGCAGGCATTTAACTACTAAGGATCTGTATTAACATAATGGTTCCCCTGCTAGTGTCACAGGGGATATTTTGAACAGCAGAGAACAGTAGTGCTCACAAAGCCCCTCTCTGCCTGTCACTACTCCTGCCCTGGTTACCAAACATAAAGCAGTGACAGCCAGACCTAAGCAGTATAAACACTCAAGGGTTACCACAGTGGCTAATAAAATGCCCTCATGAGCCATTACCATATAAGATACCTAAAAATACCTTAAATAGTGTTACAGAAAATATTTTGTTGACCATGGTGATCAACAGCTGTAGAGCTGTTCTAGAGAAAAGGTTGCCAAAACAATTTCACTGGCATCCATAGGAATTGTAACAGAGCACCCACGACCTGCATTTATCAACCAATAAGACAAAGGTGCATGCCTCTGGGAAATAACCACTCATACAGGGTAAGTCACAGCACTTCCTACTGGGGTCATTAGGAAGAGACCGTAGTTACTAGTATGCATGAGCTTTTCAATTCTGCCCCCTATACTTGGTGTGGGATCTATCATCCAGAATGCTTTGGACCTGTTTTTCTGTTTATGGAGTATTTTTGTAATTGGGATCACCATATCTTAGGTCTATTTAAAAACATAAAGTAAATTGCTTGTATTGCACCCAACATGGATTGTATTGCAGAGAAAAAGGAGCTCATTTCAAAAATACTATTTTTTTTCAGTTGTTGTTCATAGGGAATGTTTGGGGAATATTTCAAACTTTTCTGGTTACTGGATTTCCAGATCATAGATTTCATACCTCTTTGTGCAAAATCTAGGACATACTCTGTAATGTATGTATGAATGCATTCCAATTATTTACAGACAAGTGTCATCTATATAAAGTCCTGTGCTGTACATGAAAAACAAAACTATAGGCTAAGGCTATACAACACCATGAATGTAATGTTTGTATATACTTAAGATGGTCTAGGTGCCAAAGTTTAAATATTTAGCAGATTTGTAAATAAAGTAAATATGTATGCAAGTCTGGAACCTCTAATAATTGATAAACAATACATTGTCCACGGAACATGAAATCTTTGTAATTCTATTGCACACTACAGTAGAACTTACCATATCATATATGTGTAGTATAGTCAGAACATTTCTAGGTCAGTCTAATCACCTCTAGGTGGTTTATTATACCAACTCCAGTAAATTAAAGAGATAAAAGCCATTAAGCATTCAGTAGCCATTATGCTCAATACTGCAGAATGTTGCTAAATGATGTTCAGCATCAGGAGGGAGGCTACAGGACATCTAGAATGTTGCAACTAACTGGCTGTTAGAAGATGCTAAAATGTTATAATTTCGCATTTTCTGGGAAACTACAGGTTATACATCCCATTTACATGTTATGGGAATGTACACTATTTCTTTTATTATTATTATTGCTAGGGTTATGGCACACCAGATGCATCTTAATGATGCATCACTTTCTTACTAATGGAATGCTTAGTGTGAATAGCTCTGCACTTCTTAGTAGTACTTGGAACCATGCTTCACTGATCCACTCCAACTAGATTATAGCTGACACAAATGGCAAACAATTCTGTTATGCCATAACTTTAACAGAAAAGCCATGTTACAGCTGTAAGAGGATGAGGAACACTACATCGGCTGCATAGTTTTTCTATACTATCCTCTTTTCCCATAAATATGTGATGGCTGGGGATATATTTAAAATACATTCTGTCCAGATGTAAGAATATTATTGCAATGAATAAATGGGATATTACAGCAGGAGTGTAATTCAGAAGACTGTACTAAGGCAATGGAAGCTCCTGGGGGAAGAGCTGCAGCTTTACACAGCCTGCAATCCTGCCTCATGGCTCCATACCACAGGGTTCTAGATGGAATACACTGCTGTTGATAGTAATGCACATCTTTCTCTTGGATATACCATAACACACGATGCACAATATCAGTGCTGCTTATGTTGTTAACATAAGGCTTGCAGTCAATAGCAGCACATAATGGAGACTTGCCTGTAGAGCTTGCACTCTTGCACAGATCTACGCCAAGCGGCAATGGAGCACTTACCAGAGAGGGTCTGGAGTTCAGAGCAGGGGCTGCCCCCAAAAGTTCCAGGGAGCAGGTGAGCAAGAGCAGTGCTGGGAGCCCCGGCATGGCTGAGCCCAACACACCCGTCCGTTTCACTGACACTTCATGTGTTCCCCCTGAGCTCAGGCTTTGCCTTTGGTGTGTAGAAGCCCATGTCTCCAGTGTCCACTGCCTACCTCATCCCGGCCCCACTCCTCCCACACCCCGGCTGCTAGTCCCACAGCTTTCCGTCTGTCCGTCTTTCCTCGGAGTCTCCGCCTGCCCTTGCCTCCCGTGTATCTCTCCCTCCGCAGTGAGACTCTCCCCTCTCTCCATCCAAACTTTCTGGAGGGGCGGACCGTGTGACGCAACTGGGCGGAGCCAGGTAGATAAGATGAATGAAAGGGAGATAAGTGCAGGTTGTAGGGCTTGGTTGGTGAGAGTTGCTAAAAGGGATGCTGCAGTTTGTGTGTGAGCAAAGTAAATAAATACAAACCGCGTTCATAATGACTGGGTGTTATGAGTAGCGTGTGTATATACCAGAGGATAAGGACTGGGAGTTATGAGTAGCGTGTGTATATACCAGAGGATAAGGACTGGGTGTTATGAGTAGCGTGTGTATATACCAGAGGATAAGGACTGGGAGTTATGAGTAGCGTGTGTATATACCAGAGGATAAGGACTGGGTGTTATGAGTAGCGTGTGTATATACCAGAGGATAAGGACTGGGTGTTATGAGTAGCGTGTGTATATACCAGAGGATAAGGACTGGGTGTTATGAGTAGCGTGTGTATATACCAGAGGATAAGGACTGGGTGTTATGAGTAGCGTGTGTATATACCAGAGGATAAGGACTGGGTGTTATGAGTAGCGTGTGTATATACCAGAGGATATTTGCAGCCGCAATGTGGGCTAGTGGGTACAGATGTCACAGCACTTGAGGGGTTTCACAAAAGGGGACGAAAGTAAAACAGAATGTTGGTCTTATGTCAAATTCACAAAAGGCTGAATACTTCCCTGCCATTTTTTTAAAAGATTTCTCCAAGATCCTTAACTTCTTATTATATTTACAAGACTACTGTCAGTGAAGGTACCAATGTATAGGTTCCAGTCACTGGACCCCGAATAACTATTCAGCCCAAACTGGTGCTAAAACAGTAGTGATCAGTATAAACACTTAACAATCAAAAGAAAATGTGATTGGTCAGCTGATTGAGGACGCATCACCCCATATTGGCTACTTTGGTTTGGATAATCGTGTAAAAAACCTCCATTTTTTTAATTAGGTTTAGTGCCCCTTCCTTTTGGGATTATATACTCTGGGCATATCTGCCCCTGGGCAGTAACCTATGGCAACCATTCAGATATTTGCAGCTGGAAAAAGCTTATAGCTGATTAGTTGTTATGGGTTACTGCCCAGGTAAAAATATGGCCAGTGTTTATAAATAAGCCCCAGTGTTTGGTCTTTAGAAATTGACCAACTGAACAGAACTGTAACAATTTTATAAGCCACATAGTATCTCGGTCTAGATAAGATGAACAGTTATAGGTAAGGATTTAATTTTGCATAATTGCATTGCTGTAATAATTGCAGAATTGTAAGGCACTGAGGTCCAGATAAAATATTATCATAATCAGGTGCGGAAGCATTTTGGAAACCCAGCAGTCCAGGGTATCCTGTGAGGGCTCTGATTAATGTACATTTTTAACATACATATGCAAAATAGCTCATCCATACCAAGGTTTATGTAAGATGGTATCTAAATATATTAAGATGGGGCAAGCCAATATGCCCATATTCTAAGAAGGTTACTCCATATCATATCTCTATGATTGGGGCTTTCATAGCTATTCACTTCATCATCAATGTCTTTCTAGCATAGAATAGTGGTATTCTCCCTACATGCCTTTATCTACCCAAACATCTGTGACAAACTTGTGGAAAGAGTATTTTAGGGTGAAGACACACGGAGCTACTAGCAGGGCCGGAACTAGGGGTAGGCAGAAGAGGCAGCTGCCTAGGGCGCAATGATTGAGGGGCGCTCTCCTGCCTACCCCTAGTGCTACTTTGTCATTGCCCCCGCCGCTTAACATTAGCGGTGGAGGCAATGACCGATCGAATTGCCATTGATATGGCTACTAAAACAGACAATGCTGATGATTTACTGATACATGTCTCTACGTGTGTTTTAGCAGAGGCAATTCTCAGTATTGTATATGGCAGGGTATTTTCTGAAGTTTAGTAGCTCTGTGTGTCTTCACCCTTAGGGAAGGTTGATACAGTTCATTACCTCATCCCATAATTGGGCTATACTCTGCCAGTGTGGGTATAGATTTGCATTTGATTCCCCACATTTACAGCAATAAAAATGTGTAGCTCTGCAAATACACCCTTTTATGTCCCCTTTTACAGTCCTTCATATCTAGGTGTGAAAGATTATATTTCCATGCATCCATTCCCTTGCTGGTGTGGCTATCTCACAAATCCAATAGAGGGGAACAATATGTTTTTTGAAGGTCAAACCACATGTACAAACACAAAGCAAAAAAGAAATAGGTGCAAATGAGAATCTGTTTTCCAAGCCCACATAGGAGCAAACAGAATAAAGATAAAAATTAACTAATAACTCAATGCACACCTATTAAAAAATCAGAAGGTCAAGGAAGCAATTGGTATGTTAACATAAAATGCCCTTTATATAGTAAGTAAATATTAACAAACAAGAGTTTCACAGTTCAGTGCATAGTATACATCACAATTAGCCTTGACACAATAAAGCAGATACACAAAAGCAAACACACGTGGATTGAGAAAACCCCAACATTTCAGAACCAAGTCCTTTGTCAAGGGGTTGCCCAACTTAATATTGGTGATTCATGGTTAAGTAAAATGTGTTATGCAGGTAAGGGGTGTTCCAGTCTGGTTAGAGTACATGCCATGTGTAACATAAATATGCCTCATTATCTAGAATTGTATGTTCATGTAAAAATGTTTTTCTTCTTATCTACTGAGATTCAGATCATTTTATGTCTTTGCAATAAAATGTTGTCCTTTGCTATCTATTCATCTTTATAAATTAATTGTGTTTAATAGCATATATAGTGGTCATTTTACCTTTAGCAACATATCTTGCTAAAAAGTATGGCCTCAGGATACTCAAAAATTGTCCTAATCACCAGTGGTGTAACTAGATCCTGTGCATTCCTGTGCAAATTTGGCAAAGCTCTGCTGAAGTTCCAAAACAGCCCACTGCCTGGTGAGGCGCAGTCAACCCCCCTGCACCCCTCTGATAATTTTACCATTGTTTCCTATGTAAAATGCATCAAAATACATTTTGTTTCTCACCCAAAATGTTTTGCAGGGATTAGTTCTGAATGTTTGGACAAATGCAAAGTATGCAAAACTGTTCTATGTGACATTAGCCCAATTTAGTTTCATTATTATAGTTAGATCTATTTTAACTGATAAAACACCCATCCCTTGGTTTTGGAACATTTTCTTTTACCCAGTATATGATTATCTTTTGTACTTATTTTGACCTTTTACTAATTAGCCTTTGAGATTTTAACAAATGGAAAAAAAAGGAAACTATTCCACTAAGATTGCTTAGATATGCTGCAGTTTTCAAACAAATAGGCGACTAGCTCTTAGTGTATAGGCAGCCTTTTCACAATCGATGGGGTATTTTTGTCACTGTCCTACAGGAATCAGATGGCTCAGTCTGATGTGTGATTTCATTTGGATATATCAAACAAAAAAAACAGAAGTTTCATACGTCAGTGCTGCAGGGTGCTTAACCAAGTTATTAGCAACCAGATAATGTAAGCAAATGGTTAAAACACCATTGAACAGTTCTGCCCAGCTTCTTACATACTGAGGGCTATGTATCACCATACTAAAGGTTGGCTGGCCAATGCAGGGAATATTTCTTCAAAGTCAACCCTGTAGGTACAACAGACCTCCCATATTTATGCACACACAGCTGGAAACTTACACTTACTTGACTCTCTTGCTGTTTTTCTGTCCCCTTTTATCCCTTTTCTCAGCCTTTTTCTCTCATTCTTCAGCATTTTTGCTTTTCTCCACTCCTTTGTAGCATTTCCTCTGTACCCTCTCTATTTTCACCACTTTTTCCATTACACTCCTTTGCTTGGTCTCTATTTGTTAATATTTTCTGCTCTTTTTCCTGTATTCCTCTATATTAATTTATTTTGCCTACAGATTCTCCTGTTCTGCACCACTAATACCAAGCACTTTGTTCTGTTACCTGGCAGGGTAAATACGTAAGCCATAAAGGGATTGATTACTTTTGATAGGTATCTGTATTTACCTTGTCAGGTAACAGTGGAAGGCAAGTATTAAATGAATGGTGCTGTAAAGGAGATTTATTTAAAGAACATTTTTGTAGTTCTAGAAAATATTATTTACATATTTGTAGATAACACTAAACGTAAAGATGCTAAATAAATCTGCCCATATATGTGATTTTCCTTTTCTTGGCCACATTTCAGGGCACCATACCAATGAATGAAACCTGGAAAAAAATGAACTATTCATAATTGTCATTCTGCTGTTATTTCTGCAGTTTCGACACTGGCCTTATAACTCCACTGGGCACTTTGCACAAACATTTAATATAGACACATACAATGTGGGTGGCTGAATCTGCACATCTTGTATGAATTCCAGAAGTCCTTAAAGGGGACATGTAGCATGTTTTTAAAATCACTTCCTCATCTGGGCAAGAGTCTATAACCTGATCTTTTCAGTGCTACATCTAAACTTACGCAAAAACCCATACGAAGCTTTAATGGGAATGCCCTCAGCTACTGTCCCAAAAGTCAAACAAAAACTCTTGAACTGTATGTTCCTTGCAGCCAGACAAACAATAGCGAAGTCCTGGAAGGCCCCATCTATTAATTTTACACTGTTTAAAAACAAAGTAGATTGGATCTTTATCAATGAAAAGCTATCGAGCGTCGCTAACGATAAATTTAACTCATTTCAACTAGTTTGGAAACCCTGGATAACCTATAGGTTTCAGGATCAGTTACCCCCCCACCTCCTCACGATATGAGTAGATACAGCAACAATAATTAAACCAGTGACCAATTCACATGGGATACTATATCTCCACTACCCAGTTACTAAGTTACTATGTTATTATGTTTTTTCATGCTAGTTTGTTTTTATTCCGCTTCCCTTTTTCCTTTTTCTTTCATAATCACTAATCTATGGTTATAAAGATAAGGCTATGCATAACTCAGACTAACTTTACAGGTATATAACATATTTTAAGAAACTTGACTGCAGCTTCCAAAGCATAATAAAAGCAACATTGCTGAGGGAACTGGAGAAAGTAAAGCTAATGGGGCGTGCCCCTGTAAGAAGCATAATGTAAGACCAGACCGGTAAACAAATGTATGATTGGAATGATTTTATATTATATAAATAAAGATGTAACTTTTCTGTAATGGATACGGTTCATGTATGCTATGAAAACTTCTAAAAAATAAAAATATTAAAAAAAAATCACTTCCTCATCTAGGCAGTGTTAAATAATATCTACTGCCTGACTTAAATTTGTGCTAAAAAAAAAAAGCATTATTACTTCCAGCTTTATTAGAGCACCCCAAGTCCCATGGGCTACTGGCTCTTCCAAACAGCCTTGAAAAGCAGCCAGTGGAAGTGGAATGGTTCATGGTTTTCAATGAAGCATCAAAGAAAGGTAATAGTTACCAGAATATGTCTTACATTTTTAGAAGTATAAATATAATAAAGTCAGTTTCAGAAAGCTTCATCTCCACCTTGCACTAAAGCCAAAATATCTTAATTGAAAGCATAAAAGCATGTATTTGGAGGTGTGAAAAAAAACACATACAAGAACCTGTTTTTTTTTAAAAAGAGGGCGTGGGGAACTAACACTGTTTAAGTCAAGCTGTGCAACAGCAATCCTTTTAGTAAAAAGTGTGTTTAGAGTATTTGTGATGTCTGTTAATCCCATAGGGAATATGGTAATTTCTTCAACTAAGCATTGGTTTGCTAAGGGCTGCAAGAGAGGGCAGAATGATCAAGTTGCTATAATAAACTGTTGGTTAGATAAACAATGTCCTACATGGGACTTTTTTAAACATACCCCTTCATTAGCTACAAGGCGTTCTCTGGTGTAACATTACATCTATCTCTCGTTTGGCTGAAATGTTTTCTGGTGTATATATGAAGAGATGTTAATAAATAATGCAAACCATGTAACACAACCCATCCATAGAGGCGTAAATTAGTAAGGTCAGATGCAGAGGATGAGATGTTTGGTAGTAATTACTAATCATATCCATCCTGTACCCCAGCCTTCTAGAATACTGTAACCTGACATTGGCTCATAACTGTTTATTTATTTGGTGACACACAAATATACAATGTGGAAAAACAAAGTAAAACGTGCCTTGTAGTAAAAACACATTTTACAATTTCTTAATAAAAAGTTAAATTGTGCTGTACAGGGAACACAATTTAGAAAATACAAACAATATTGGCTTACTAAGGCCTGATTGACTATTAAGCACCATTGACTATTAACAGTGCCTTTGGTTTTTAAAGGGGTTACCTTTAAATATAGTTTATGATATAGAGCAGTGCTGTCCAACTGGCGGCCCCCCTCCTGTCTGACTGCTCACCTTTGTGTAAACTTTAAATGGTATCAGTACTGAGATTAACTGCCCCCCCCTGCATTTTTCACACCTCAGATTCAGACTGTAAACCCCCTGTATTGTTTAAACCCCGTACTGTTCACACCTTGTAATCCCTGCATTGTTCACACCTCAGGCTCAGACTGTAAACTCCCACATTGTTAACACCTCAGACAGAGCAGTGCCAGCATTGTGTCACTGTATGTACTGTCTGCCCTATGCTGCCTGTGTGCATGGCACACATAAGCAGCATAGAGCAAACCATTTGGGTTTTTGCTGCCTGTCAAGCAAAGGATAGCTTACAAAATCCTTCTGCTGACATTCAAAGCCCTTCACTCCTCTGCTCCTCACTACATTTCTTCACTGGTCTCCCTACATGTTCCTGGTCGTCTCCTCCGCTCCTCTCACAGCCTCCGTCTCTTTACACCATCCACACCCACTGCGCTCTCTCGTCTTAAACCTTTCTATCTCGCTGCTCCTTACCTCTGGAACTCTATCCCTGAATCCCTCCGTAGGGAAAACTCACCCACTCTCTTTAAGAAAAAACTCAGCTGTTACCTTCTGGAGCACTAAGACATTATTTTGCCCAGTCCTGCGCTTAAGGGCAAATGCCCATACCTGATGCACTCTTACCTTCCAGTTTGTGCCTGTATGTTACCCAAACACTCAGATTGTAAGCTCTACGGGGCAGGGACCTCCTTCCTACTGTGTCTCATACCACATGGCACTTATATATATATATATACATATATGTATTTATTTATTATATCACTTGTCCTCCCTGTGTGTAATTTTGTATTCTGTAAGACTGTACAGCGCTGCGTACCCTTGTGGCGCTTTATAAATAAAGTTATACATACATACATACATACATACTACCACAGATGTGGTTTGAAGTGGGTGCAGTTTAAAAAGGGGAGTGGTCAAAACTGGCTTCCTATATTGGCCCTCCACCATGTAGGTCAAAAAAATTCTGGCCCTCGGTACCACAAAAGTTGAACAGCACTGATATAGAGTGTGCTATTTTGAAATAGTTTGGTCATTATTTTTATTTTCTCTAACATACTAGAAGTTAACTTAAAGGACTGCTGGCCTGCAGAAGGCTCTGCTTGGAGTAAAAGCTTATGCCTAGAAGCTAGCACTTTAAAATTTTAGCTGTAATAACTTTGATGCTTAGATGCAAAAAGTTAAAACAATGTCCCATGTTGTGACATGTAGAATTTGTGAAAAGTCAAAAAACAAAACAAATATTTTGATTTTCACTCCCCACAACACCAATAATTTGCATACATACCAATCCTTTCTTTAAAACACTGAATTTGTTAGTAATTTAATAATCCAATTTAGATAGGACAGTTCCTTATCAGTTTATCAAAGCACCGAGTAAAGATTTTCATACCATATCCCATATTATAATACAGAACAAACGGGCTTCTACTCTTGAGATAGGTCAACAGTAGTGATAAGCAAATCTGTCCCTTTTAGCTTCACCGGAAAGTTCACAAAACTCCTTTTTGCGTTCATTGGAGTCTATGGGTATTTTTTTGTGGCAAAACCTACTAAAAAATTTCACTCATCACTAGTTGATGGTAAACTGCACTAAATGGATTAAGTATATATATATTAATCTCCCCGTGTGCCAGAGCCCTAAAGGGACACTCGTGAACTTTATTTCTAAATTACACTGTTTACATAGCAAATAATTCACTCTACCTTTTTAAAAAAAATTCTTGAACCAACCAATTAATTTATTTAGTTGTATTATTGTTGTACAGACAGCCAACTCTGCATTGTGCCTGAATATGAGCAAGCGCAACACATTAGAACTGCTTTCAGATAACCTATTGCTTCTCCTACCTCCTGTAACTGGAGGAGTCCAGACTTGGATTTCTTACTATTCTGATATCTACTGGGAGCTGCCATCTTGCTACCTTCCCATTGTTCTGCTGATAGGCTGCTGATAGGCTGCTGGGAGGGGAGTGATATCACTCTAACTTGCAGCTCAGCAGTAAAGTGTAAGTTTATAAGAGCACAGGTCACATGGCTCATGGCACTCAGGAAATAAAGAATATGGCTAGCCCCATGTGAAATTTCAAAATTGAATATAAAAAAAAAAATCTGTAAATGTTTTCAAAAATAGATTTCAATGCAGGATTCTGCTGGAGAAGCTCTATTAACTGATGCGTTTTGAAAAAAACATGTTTCCCATGACAGTATTCCTCGAATACATGGGAGAGGAACATCAGGCAACAGAGCTTAGATTGTACTTCCATGAACACTGCTCTAACAATTCCTTCTTTTCCTCCAGAAAGAGAATGCATGTTTTTTTTACTATAAATTAATTACAAGTTCAACTTTAACATATCAATTCTGGTAAAATAAAACACAAAAAATAATTTGATTTTTATTTTTTTAGCAGCTTACAATCTCACAAATCAGATATTTCACTTTGACTTGTGTGCCATAACATCCATAACATACTGTTTATAAGAGCTGGAGCATTAACAAGAAGTTTTTTCAAAACCATTACCAAAAAGTAATGAACATAAAAAACAGTAAAGTATTATCACATAAAAGGGACATACAAGTCTGCATTCTTTCGGATCAGTTTCTTTGAACGTCATACCAAAAACATACACATTAAGGCCATTTCAGAGATTCAGGTGGGCTCAGATTAGCTGAGCAAGGGATTTTCTGTAGTAGCTTGTTTCGGAACCAGCGGAATGTACATTTAAAAAAAAGTCCACATTAGCAAACATTAGAAACATTATATTTGCACAAGTAAACATCAGAACTCATATCATCCAATCAGAACTTACAGTGGCCAAGAAAAGCCATTCTATTCATACATTTGCATATTATCTGATCTCACCAAAGATTGGTCTGATATTGTAGCCTGTAATTTTACTATGTATTTTAGGCTTCCAAGGTGTCTAATTGCTATTCATATATTTATATGTAGGTTCTCTTTTTCTTAAGGATGGGCAGAGAAAAAGCTTTGCTTATTTTGTAATTCCAGACAGCAATCTGTATAGTCCAGGATGTTTTAGAAAAAGTAAGCCTACCCTTCAGTCTGCAGTGCCTATTAATTCCCCCAATATGGATCTCATTAAACAGTACGCAGATACATTGGTCATGGCAGAAAGTACCAAGCATGATTTCAAAAACAGCTATCCAGCCAATCTGTGCCAGAATACTACTGACCGCTGTGGTATTGCAAACCCCAGTCCTACAGACAGCATATTAATTAGCACCTATGCTGTTTTTAACATTTTCAAATTAAAGCATTCCAAGAGCGGGTACAGCAACTCACTGCTAACAGCTCTGGCAGAGGTAAGGTTAAAAGGTGTTTAAAATGAAAAAGACAGAAGGAATCACCAGTTTGAGAGTTATGCTATATCTCAATACTTTGTGCAAGTATGTTACATACATATGAGTGTAAGGTTGAGTAGCTGCCTATAAATCTTATCCACAGTGCTGAAGGTTAGTGTGAGGAAGACCTCAAGCTTAATGATGTGGAGTTTTCACTGGTCCCGTTTCCAAATAAATAATAGAAAAAAGGTAAATATCTATAAAACGGCACCTCCTCTCCATCCAAGAAATAATCAAAGACAGAGGTTTACAGGAGGAGAGATCGTAGTTGCCCTCCCAGCATTGGAATGGCTGGCAAGGTCTATAAATATTCTAAGTGTCCTGTTAGTTGGCACAGTTTCCCTCCCCCTCACTTCTCCATCAGATATTAATCCTCAGTCTCCTCGTATGTGGTTTCATCAAAAGGTCGGTCCAGTAAAGGTACAAAATGATGACGGGAATATTTTAGTTGCAGGAGATCTCCCACCTCATTAATCTCTCTCAGGGCCTGCAAAATAAAAGAGAGACCTTGTTACATGGTAGAACGGCTGTGTTAGTAATTGCACGTGAGATGTGTTCAGATGCAACAGTAATGAGAGAAGTGCCTTTACATGTAAGGCCTCACCTTGAGTATGCGGTGCAGTTTTGGGCTCCAGTCCTTAAGAAGGATATTAATGAGCTGGAGAGAGTGCAGAGACGTGCAACTAAACTGGTAAAGGGGATGGAAGATTTAAGCTATGAGGTGAGACTGTCGAGGTTGGGGTTGTTTTCTCTGGAAAAGAGGCGCTTGCGAGGGGACATGATTACTCTGTACAAGTACATTAGAGGGGATTATAGGCAGTTGGGGGGATGTTCTTTTTTCCCATAAAAACAATCAACGCACCAGAGGTCACCCTTTTAGATTAGAGGAACGGAGCTTCCATTTGAAGCAGCGTAGGTGGTTTTTCACGGTGAGGGCAGTGAGGTTGTGGAATGCTCTTCCTAGTGATGTGGTAATGGCAGATTCTGTTAATGCCTTTAAGAGGGGCCTGGATGAGTTCTTGATCAATCAGAATATCCAAGGCTATTGTGATACTAATATCTACAGTTAGTACTAGTGGTTGTATATATAGTGTATGTATGTGAGTGTATAGATTGGTAGGTGTGGGTTAGGTGTGCTGGGTTTACTTGGATGGGTTGAACTTGATGGACACTGGTCTTTTTTCAACCCTATGTAACTATGTAACATGTGGCCAAAGAAATTAAAAAAAAAAAAAAGAGAGAAATATATCTTGCAGGGAATACAGCTTAATACCAACCACTCGTACTATTTTTTTTAAAAATTACCAAACTGTTTCAAAATAGATTACCAGTTTACCATGATGGGGTCATCAACCAACCTGCCAACATCCAATCAATATGGCCAAAAGGTACGAATATCACTGCCTTCCAAGTGCCATCCTTTAAATGTTACCAGTTTGCTTTAAGCATAACAACATGTACAGGATGGAGGCCAATACATGGGAGCACACAACAGAGCTTGCAGAGGACAAAGAGAACTCACCGCATCAAGCATCTCCTTTGTGTGGGCAGCAGATACACAGAATCGAGCTCTGGATTCAATTATTGGAGTTGCTGGGAATCCCACCACCACTACCCCAATATTTCTCTTCAGCATTTCTCTGCCAAATGCACTGTGAAAGAAAAGATATGAATAAAGGACAAACTGTGCAACTAGACATCAGTTACCATTTATAAAAAGTTTTTTTTGTTTTTTTTTTTTAAATTATTTTTGATCATTTTTGGTTGAGGAAACCCAGGGTGGGATACCAATAATCAGTATGGGTAGGTTGCTGGCACTGGTTGATAACAAGTGGTCTGTGGATATATATTTTTTTTTTGTATTTCAACAAGATCTTTATTGTTGTATACAGAGCAATTGTAACAGCATTGTTGTTCCATAATATATAAAATTATTAACAATTTTGTAGCATAAATTGTCCCAATCTGTCTGTGGATATATTATTACCATTTAGACATGCAAAGTAGTATAACACATTACAAATGTCCATCAGTAATTTATATAAAAGTCTGTGCAAAACTTGTGCAAAACTTTGACAGGCTGAAGCACCAATGTAAACAGTATCACCAACATACTGAAGGCAGAGGGATAAACATGGGGTGTTTGGTTGAATAATAAAAGGTTTAATATGTTGATAGTATAAAGTAAAGTCCTATTTTTAATAAAGTGCTAGTCTCGCAAAAAGTGTGCTTTAGCATCACAAGCTGTAATACAATGTAATATATTTTTACACAGAAACAATCACCAATACTCACCCAATCTTGGCTGGCATATACAACATAAGAGGTACCACTGGGGAGTCACTGTTCCCATAAATGATAAATCCCATCTCAGTAAGTCGGCGGCGAAAATACCTTGTGTTCTCGGCCAGCTGTTCCACACGTTTCTGACCTGTGTAGAAAGAATAAGAACCTAGGATTATTATGTGCAGTTTAAGAAGCAATTTTTATTTTGTCTTTTAACACCCTGTAATTTCAACATGTTCATAACACTGTCTTTATATACAGGTATGGGACTCATTATCCAGAAACCCGTTCTCTTGAAAGTGCCACATTTTAAAAAAGAATTTCCTTTTTCTCTGTTATTATAAGACAGTAGCATAAAATTAATCATTATTGGAGCCAAAACAAACCTGGGTGTAAATATTTTTTTTTGTAGACTTAAGGTTGGGAGATCTAAATTATGGAAAGACCTATTATCCAGAAAAGCCAAGATTCCGAGCATTCTGGATAACAGGTCCCATACTGGTGTATGCTAGTTCTGTATGATAAAAAAGGAACTATGAACAGTTTCTTAAACCCTTCAAAGTTAGTGGCCCATGGGCCAAACTTGCCCCTCCAAGAGACACTTTTCTGTCTTCTTGTTAGGATAGTTCAACACAAGAGGGGGGATATCAAGAGGCCAGATAGCCTGAGAGACAATAGTAGTTTAAGGCAATACCAAACTACAAATCGAGTAATTTATAGAAGGTGGGGTGGGAGAGTAATGAAAATACTCTGTATATCTTTCCATTATAATTTTTCCCTGTCACAGCAAGGAAGCAAGAAATAAAAATACTCTTTCACTTTGGTGCCACATTTCCAGGTGTCTCATGTTTGGTACTTGGAAATATTTCAGGTCATCTGGCCTTTCATCAGTGCTGAAAATTCAGAACTGTCCAATCAATGAAGCAATCAATATCCATGGTATAGCTATATGTCAGAATCCTCTGGCTATCATCATTACGTAAATTAAGGCCAACTTTTCAGTCTGGTTTGACTAAGTTGGCCATACACGCACCGATAATATCGTACAAAACCTCGTTTTGTGCGATATTCGGTGCATGTATGGCAAGTCGGTGAGTCGACCGATATCACAGGAGGCTGCTGATATTGGTCGACTCGCCGATCGGGTGGGTTAGAAGATTTTGATCGGGTGCCATAGAAGGCACCTGAGTAAAATCTGCCTTCAGAGCTGAATCGGCAGAAGGAGGTAGAAATCCTATTGTTTCTACCTCCATATCAGCCGTTTCAGCCCTGAACGTTAGTGGCCGATTGGAAAGATCTTTCGTGCAACCAAAGACAAAAATCGCCACGTGTGTGGCCACCTTTAAACACACGTACACACAACTGACCACAGCAAGCTCTGTAAGGCATCAATGCTAACACACTATACCAGTGGAATGATTATTTGTGCCACTAGCAATAATTGCAGGAATAATCAGCCAGAAGGACAAACAATAAAATACCTTTATGTATTCACTTAAATAACTAAAAAACTATAAATAAAACAATAAATAAATGTTATAATTTAAACACTATTTATTGCTTTATACATATTGCCTCTACTAAACTCTGGTATGAGTATAAAATTAAATAGAGAGGGAATTAATTATCATGTTTTTATTTAATTAAACCACCAGCAACACAAACTTATGCCTCTATCTCACATTCTACCTGTGCATCTGCCTTTCTACAAAGAAGTGTGTTATTATTTCTCTGCAATTTAACCTAAGCTGGCCAAATATTGAAGGTGGGCAATACTGGATCACTCTGAACCAGCTGGACTGGATCACACTGACAGGGTACAGGCTGTCAGGTGTGAATGCACCCCTTGTCCAGATGGGATTTTTAAACCTGCCCAATCCACATCAAGTACGCCTGTCTCAGGGCCTCATACAAGGGCCGATAAGCTACCGACTTGATCTGTCTGCAGCCTGTGCATAGCCATCTTTAGGCACACCTGCCTTTAAGCCTAGTGCACATGCTGTGTACATGACTAGCTGTACCCCCATGCCATTCTCTTACCACACTCTAAAATGTGTGCTCATGTAGCGCACCCAACAAACTGCAGATTACACAGAATTTTTTTTTTTTGCAGACAATTAAATACTTGTGCAACCTCCCGCCCACTACAGTTTGTGAGCAAAAGTGTAGACAAAAGATAGTATTAGTGTGTTGGACTCAAGTCTGCCCTTTTCTCTCCTTCACCTGGCACACGTAGTTTAGCTTCTCTCTCTTACACCAGCCACATGTATGTCTACATTTCTCTCACCAGCTACAGAACCGTGTACCACTGGCACCCATACACTGGTTTCCAACCTGTTTTGCAATGTATATCTGCCTTTGGCTCTCACCTGCACTAATGCATATGTGCTACTTTTTTCCAGCCCATGTCTCCCAGCTCACATGCAGCCTCAGCCTCCCCGCCAGCAGGCCTCTGCTTCACCCCCACAAAGAAATCCGATACTATTTTCTCTCCGCTTATTACAGACTTGGCTTCATTTTCCTCCTGAATCCTGTCCTTCTAAATGGCATCTCTCTCGTAAATAAAACCAGATGTTTACAGTTAGAGGCAGAAAGTAGGGGGGAGAGGAGGAGCCCATATAGAAGTGAGCTGGAGGAGGAGATGAGGCACAAGGTGTCACAGATGTTGCAGCCTCATTGCTTGCACAGTCCTTTTATGTTGTGGAGACAGAGAAGGGCGCCAGACAAGGACAAGGCAGACACATCAGGGCACTGCTTGGCCCTTAGTCACACTTATGCTTAACCCTTTCAGAATAAAAGTAGACTCTGTGATGAATCATTCTGTAAATCTAGACAAGTTTTTTTAGCTTATTTAAAGATTCCTATGAAAGTGCTTCAAGATGTCTTTTAAATAAACAAGCTGGTGTATTTCTAGCTGCTGATAGATTCAAATTATTTAACATCTTTGTACTAATACTACTTTACCACATATACCACTTAAGCAGAAACACTGTTTTTACTTCTTAGGGTTTTGGCACACGGGGAGATTAGTCGCCCGCGAACAAATCTCCCTTGTCACGGGCAAGTAATCTCCCCGAAGTTGCCATCCCACCGGCGAACGGTGGCGCGATTTTGGCAAATCGTCGAAAATGCCTCGCGAGGCAACTTCGGCGATTTGCCGAAATCGCCTTTGCAGCGTGTACCATCCCGCCGGTGGGATGGTAGTTCGGGGAGATTAGTCGCCTGTGACAAGGGAGATTTGTTCGCGGGCGACTAATCTCCCCCTGTGCCAGAGACCTTAGAGCAGCTTAGTATGTATGAAATCTATTATTCCAAAATAGTTATCAAGAAAGATTTGAAATACCATTTCCCATTTCAACAGATATCTTTAACCAATTCTTTTTTCTCCTCCATACATCCCCATTGATTAGGTTAGCTGGCTTCTGATAAAACTGATCATTGTCTCTATGAATACCAAAGAGACCTTAGATCGTAAGCTCCACTGGGCCAGGGACTGATGCGTCTGACCTAAAAACTGATGTAAAATACTGCAGATTATGTCCCCTCAAATTAATGAAGAGTAAGGCTATTCCATTATTTTTTCCTATTGATTTACCTAGGGGAAACATTTGCACGCATTTTAGAATTGTCAAAGGGTTGTCACTGCCCTCAATGGCATGCTTTCCACAATCACTTTGTGGCTCCTATTTTGTTTATAATCCAATTACAAGAAGTAAAAAGAGGCATTGTGTAATAATCTGGGGGCACTGCTTGCGGCCACTAAGAAATTCCAGAATACTATTCTGTCCAAAGAAATTAAAGCTAGAGTTAAATTACTTAATTACTTGATTCATATATATTAAAGAATATATGAAGTCAGTGAATAGCTCCATGACCATATTAAGGCACAAACCTAAAAACAATGTCTGCACCCTCTGTCCTAAATTTTATTTAGTGGTGCTATGGAACAATATTTACAGAGCCAGACACAAACAAACCATAAACCTGATGTACAGGAAGGGTGTGTGTATTATTCACTATACATCTTAAATTATTTGCTGTGCCTTTCTCAAGACAGTATTATCCAGGTGCACTTGCTGCTCAGGCGATTGTTTCTCAGACAAACATCTTCCAACAAGTCCACCTGCGTGTTCAGGCAATTGCTGGTGAAAGCAATAGGGAACAATGGCCTGCAATAATTTCAAACATTGGAGCAGCAAAACACTCACAATCTTGCAGCGTGCCATTGCCCTAAAGGTATATTGCCAGAAATAAAATAGAGACAGGAACATGAATATCTCGAAATATACTTTTTCATGCAAACACAACAAGTCAGCATTTCAGAAATAAACTAAATAACAATTTCTCAAAACTGATACTTTGTTTTCAGCTATAAGCAAACACTTATTCTGGCAACAGTATCCCTTGACTGGAACTGATGGAATCTATTATTCAGAAACACATATCTATAAAGTTCCAATATATAAGAATATATTCCATAGGCTTCTAATGCAGCAAAAAGAGAACAAATTCCATAAAGATACCAGAAAGCCTGCAAAAGTACCCTACAGTTTTCCCCAGCCAAGAAAAAATGTCATGTTGCAAAAAAAAATGTACAATATAGGACACAATACAGCATTCATTTAAAGACAAACTAACTCTATCACTGATAATTGAGGTGACAATTTTTTTTGTAAATCGGTCCCCCAATCTTCCTGAGTAGTTTTAGCCACTGGGGAAATCAGGTGTGTGCCCTTTCATTATTAGAAAATATTCAGAGTGACTGACAGCACTGCTCCCATAACTTCAAAAAGATGAATGCAGGGATGTTTTCTTCCCTTCCTTCCTTTATTTTTTACTCCTTTTTGCTTTTCTGAATTTCAGATTTTCTCCTAGCTGCCAAAGGAATAAATAGGTTTTCTTTTGCAGGCAACTGCTGAACCTGGAATTAATTTCTTTACATCTGCATGTCAAACAGTAAACTGAACAAAGAGGCTTCATACTCAGTCAAGGGGAAATGCTTCCAAGATGGAAGATAGCATGATTTTTTTACAGTCAGGAAAACACCACTGGATATTGGCCCTCTCTTTCACTCATAAGCAAACTACACAACAGGTAGTCACAGTGAATATGTCAAGCAACAGCAGTCTTGATTTTGAAATAAAAGCACTGAACACATATGTTACACTGTACTTTGTGAGAAACAACCTTTACTCTTCTTGTAAGGCATTCTATTAGGTATTGGGATATTGTTGGTGGGATTTGCTTCGATTTAACCACGAAAAGCATTAGTGAGACTGGACACTGATGCTGAAGATCAAACTTTGTTCACAGTAGGTGTTTCAGTTCATCCCACAGGATGTGCATTTGGATTAAGGTCAGGACTCTGTACAGGCCGGTCAAGTACTTCCACTACCATCTGCAGACCCATTCAGTATGGACTTTACGTTGTGCAGGAAGCCATTATTGTGCTGAAACAGAAGAGAGCCTTCCACAATACACAGAACTATAAAATATGTTACTGTATATTGTAAGGATAACTACGCTTCAAGATATCAATATGCATTAAAAGTTACCTATACGTTTTTCACTTTTAGGGCTGCTACTGTTACTTTAAATTACTTAACCCAACTGTTTTGCCAACCTGACTGTCAGTTATAGCTTCTAATGCCAACAGGCTTCTGCGGCACAGATATGGCAGTCCCCTCATAGAGGAACATGGGGGGTCAGATAGGTAATGTAAAAGCATTGGGTAAATACTTTTAAGGCAAAATTATATATAACACAAAAAGACAATGTTATGATAGATGTAAAAAAAGGTTCTGGTATTAGTATTTCTTTAAGCTCATGTCTAGCAGCTTGGTTGGCTCCTTATAAATGTGTTAATAATATAGCACATATTATCATATAAAACATGTGGTAATAATATAACGTATATTATCACATAAAACAGTCTTTCGCAAAAGTAAAGGGTTAAATACCCTAATATGATCTAGGCATCTGATGTGGAACAAAATGAACAGCCGTTAGATACTGCACCCTTCCCCTCTCACACACTTTATCACATCCAGATGTGAGCAGAGCGGGTGAAGAGAGCAAGAAGAAATCTGATCAAATATCCCAATAGTCCTTTGATCCCTCCACAATGTTTTGAATCCCTGGCTGAGCAAGCTCTTCTCCGCCCCACCTATCTCCCCAGGGGGCAGGTTAGCTCTCAATGTTTATTGTATAGTGTAAATCATTCTGTGCTGCATATCCTTCAGTCTTCCCCCTCACTGAGAAATCACATGAGACTAAGTCCCAACAATGACAATGTGACAATCTTTTGCACAAACAATACAGATTATGTTTGGTATGTATTATGCACGGAACAGACAACCTAGCTGATGTTTTAGAACCATCATAGTAGTACAGCGTATGAAGAGAGTCCAATATGTCAGGCTTTATACACACATATACATACATATACTATATACATATTATGGATATGGGCCAAATATTTGGATCAACCTGGTAGTGGTCACCTTAAGGTGGCTATATCAGTGAAAGATCCACAGGTTTGGCGACCTTTGAATCCAGTAATTGGAAAAAAAAAAATGAAATTAAAAAATTTGCTGCCATTTCATGTAAAAAAATGAAAAATGGTGTGGAATGGAAAGGTTTAACACACACAATGGATGTTGAAATACAAATATGCTGTTAAAATAGACTGAAGAAAGAATAAAATGCAAGCAGACAATATGCAGTAGCTTTAGGAAAACTGGCCAGAAGTTATGGAATACTTTATTAATATTTCAGTTCTCAAGGTAAAATCTTTTTGACATCTCATTGTTGCACAGGGTTACGGAGTGCTCCCAGCTGGATAAAAGAATTGCAACCATATAACATGTGGCCCAGTACTAGTATCCGTTTCCAACCATTTACTGTGAAGGGCTGAAAAGCAAATGTGCTGGTTAATAACCCACAGGAACTACAATGGAAGGGCTGATGACTGAGAATTCAGAATCAGTCTATTCAGGTTCTAGCATTGTCCTCAAGGATCTGGGTACGCTGTATGTGTTTACCTGCCTGCTGGGTGAACCATGATGAGGAAAGCAAGGATTGTACCACCTGAACAAATTATTTTTAGATTTCTGTAAAAAGATGTGCTCTTTGATTGCAGCAGGGATGCGACTTTGGGGAGCCCAGCCACCCCACCAAAAAAATTTTCAGGTCAACACCCTCATAAAATCATAACGCAAGCACCCAAAATCTGGCATGCATCATGGGTCATCCTCCACCTCCTCATGGGGGCCCCCTGTCTCCCCAGTGCCCTTGTAGTCTGTGCCTTTATAGTTAGGCTAGTGGTTTGTATTACCTACATTTCACCTGCTTTACAGAGATGCTGAATTTCATCATATCATTCATTTATATAGCGTTACACAGTGCCGTACATTAAATTATAGCAGGGGTTTTATAATTATGCAACAAGGGTTACAGAACAGAAATGGGATCCGAGGGCCATACAAGTTACAATTGTGATTTTTCCCGACACTATTAGTCGTGGCAAAGATCGTTCTTTTTCAAGCTGAATCATCAGATATGCAGGTAGAAGCAAAAGAATTCTACCTCTATCTGACGATTCAGCATTAATGTGTTTGATAGTTTTCCATCCTGTCCAATCGGCAAGATGACCGATAGCCAAGGCTTTTGCCTTTTGTAAGATATCATAGAAAAGCTTATATGCTGGTGCTCAAATGTGAGCATTACAGTATTCTAAACTAGCAGTCAAACGTTATTTAAAGAGAAATTATTTCAAATTTTGCACTATTTATAAATGCTACAGTGATAAATCACAGTCTCACACTGGTATCTTTGTGTATTTGTACACACAACCTCTTGCATTCCAACAGCTCTCCATGCCACTTATATTCAATAGATGTTATCCATATAGTCAGCCTACAGAATACCAGTAACGCCTGCACATTCAATAAACAAATTCAAGCAGCTATGCATATCAGTAAAATCAAAGTAAATTGATCCAGCAGGCCCTGGGCCAAACAAATCATACTTTGCAGAATTCTCTACCAATATACCATGTGTGGGGGGGGGGGGGGTAAATGTGGGTGACCCTAACAGCATTCAAAGAGTTTAAACTTTATATTGCACACTCTACTATTATTGTAAGAAGATATTCAATCAAATGCAGGTAAGTTCACAAACCAAATACAGATTCAAGGGCTACATGTTTCTTCCTAAGATATGCAAACACTGTAGGAGTCCTGGGAAGCAACCAAGATATTCTTCTAAAATGTAGAATGTATCACAGAATACCCTGTATGCTAAAGCTGACCTGCTGGGTTTAATCAGATCCCAACTTCAGACCAGATTCATGCTTGTTAGGCTCATCAGTGTAGAGTTCCTACTGCTTTGCATACAATAAAGAAAGGGTATTCCTAATTCTAAACAAATTTTCCAAATTTCACTTAAGCAAATAGACTGATCCTTATTTTACATACCAGTTTGCTCATCATGTTGGCTAGAAATGGGCTTTATTCTTAACTATGGAGGATTATAGTCTATTTCTAGCCACTTTGAGCCTCTCTGACATGGTGCTGCCCTTTCATGCCATATAACCCTTTCATGGGATGCTACCTTCTAAAGTGATACTAACAACTCTAAATTAATGACAGCACTGAATTCATGATGTTGAATATTCTTCCCATATTGCCACTGAGTTCATTAAAAAAACAGAAGGTGACCCCTTATCTGACACTCTTTTCTCCTGCTTGCCAGATGTGACCAGCTTTGCCACGCAGAAAGCGCTAATATATTCTGAATTCAGTCCCTCCTGTCTGCCAAATGAAATAGGTTGTTTGGTAAAGTTTTGGCAGAAAGTTTGCCAAAGGATGGGCACTTCTCATTGGAAGGGGGAGAAAAAAAAGGAAAAGTTGCTGGAAAATTGCCAGGAGTGAATTTAATCACAGTAATCCAATCCTGCTATTAGTTTATTGCTGAATGGATCTTACATGTGATATACTATCAACAATAAAATCCAGCCATAAGTGGGAAATAAAAAGAGATAATACAAATAATGATGTTTGTTTTTGTGTGTAGGTAATACGGTTCCTTGTAAAACATTCAGACTCAACGAAATTTTGATCTCTGTAATATTTTTGTTTAAAAGCATTAAATGAGTTAGTTTTTTAGTGCGACATTGTTTTATGTTTGAAAACTCAAACCTAAAACAAAATACTCAAACTGCACACATTACATAGTAAAATATGGTAGTCTGTGATTTACTTACCTAAAGTAGTTCCGTCCTCTCCCATAATACATTTCATAGAGCTTATGATTTGTTGTACCACTGGCAGTGACATAGAAGTGGCATATGCAGCGCTGTGAGAGTGAGCCCGAAGGTATTCAATGAGAACCTGGCAAATATAAGAGTCAAGGGCTTATAATCACAGAGGTCATAAAATAACTGATCCTAGGTAGATTATACATTTATAGATACAAAGTCAACCCATCAGCCAAGTAATAATTTAAAACAAGAACTAGTGCTTATAATTAAACAAATATGGTATTATATCATAGTATACAGTGCTTTGCTAAAGTATTCACTTCCCTTGGCATTTTTCATGTTTTGTTGCCTCGAAACCTGTAATTAAAATGGATTGTGTTGAGTGTTTGCACCATTCTATTTACAGAACATGCCTACAACTTTGAAGATGTATATACCTTCTTATTTTCAGCGTAATGGCTTTTTTTCTGGCCACTCTTCCATAATGCCCAGCTCTATGGAGTGTACGGCTTATTGTGGTCCTATAGACAGATACTGCAGTCTTTGCTGTGGAACTCTGCAACTCCTTTGTAGTTACCTTTAGTCTCTGTGCTGCCTCTCTGGTTAATGCCCTCCTTGCCTGGTCTGTGAGTTTTGGTGGGCGGCCCTCTCTTGGCAGGTTTGTTATGGTACCATGTTCTTTTCATTTGAAGATGATGGATTTGATGGTGCTCTGGGGCAGTGCTGTCCAACTGGCGGCCCGCGACCCCCCTCTGTGTGGCCCCCCACCTGTCTGGCTGCTTTGATGGCTTACTCTTGTGTAAGATCTAAATGGTATCAGTACTGTGATTAACTGCCCCCCCTGCATGGTTCTCACCTGAGATTCAGGCTGTAATCAGGCTGCATTGTTTAAATATGTAATCCCTTGTGTTGTTCACACCTTTTAATCTCTGCATTGTTCACCCCCTGTAGTGTTCACACCTCAGGCTCAGGCTGTAATCACCCCCATTGTTCCCCTGTTCACACCTCAGGAAGAGTAGAAACCCACAAATAATCCCTGCACACTACAAAAAGAACATATACTGAGGTGGTACTTCGATTAAAAAGTTTTTTAATATATAGTTATTGTGCAGACTGTAGCAGTCTGTGTGTGCCATACACACAAGCATCATAGGGCAAGCAGAGTATGGCACACACAGGCAGGGTAGGGAAGGCAAAGTATGGCACACACAGGCAGAGTATGGCACACACAGGCCAAGTATGGCACAAACCAGCCAAGAATGGCAAACACAGTGAAAGTATGGCACATGCAGGCAGGGAAGGCAGAGTATGGCACACACAGGCAGTGTAGGGCAGGCAGATTATGGCACACACAGGCCAAGTATGGCACAAACCAGCCAAGAATGGCACACACAGTGAAAGCATGGCACACAGGCAGGGTAGGGAAGGCAGAGTATGGCACACACAGGCAGGGTAGGGAAGGCAGAGTATGGCACACACAGACAGGGTAGGGCAGGCAGAGTATGGCACACACAGACAGGGTAGGGCAGGCAGAGTATGGCACACACAGACAGGGTAGGGCAGGCAGAGTATGGCACACACAGACAGGGTAGGGCAGGCAGAGTATGGCACACACAGGCAGGGTAGTGAAGGCAGAGTATGGCACACACAGGCAGGGTAGGGCAGGCAGAGTATGGCAGGTTTTTGCTGTACTACAACCATTAATATGGGTATGGTCATGTGATAACATGGGTGTGGTTTCAAGTGGGTGCAGTTTCAAAAAGGGGAGTGGTCAAAACTGGCTTCCATTATCGGCCCTCCACCACGTAGGTCGGAAAAATTCCGGCCCTCGGTACAACAGAAGTTGGACAGCACTGCTCTGGGGGATCCTCAAAGTTTTGGATATTATATATATATATATATATATATATATATATATATATATATATATATATATATATAACCCAACCCTGACTTGCATTTCTCAACAACTTTGTCCCTGACTTTGGAGAGCTCCTTGGTCTTCATGGTGTGATGCCTCTTGCTTAGTGAAGCCTCTGGGGCCTTTCAGAAAGGGTGTGTTTATACTGACACATCATGTGACACTTAGATTTCACACAGGTGGACTTCATTTTACTAATTATGCGACTATTGAAGGTAATTGCTTGCACCAGGACTTTTTAGGGGCTTCATGGCAAAGGAGGTGAATACATCTACACATGCCAATTTTCATTTTTCATTTCTTTTTTTATATATATTTTTATTATTTCATGTCACCAACTTAGACTATTTTATGCAGATCCATCACATAAAATAAGATTAAGAAACATTTAAATTATAGGTTGGAATGTATCTAAACCTAAAAAATGCCAAGGGTGGTGAATACTTTAGCAAAGCACTTTATGTACTGTATCCATGACCAAAGATTAACCCTACCCAGGAGTGGGTATATATAGCTTCTGCAAATACATCACATTATCTCAAAGTGCCTATGGAACAATTTTCCATAAGATATGGCAATATTATTAAGCAATAAACATTTAAGAGATCCTCTGAAAATCATTTAATTACCTTGCTGCCCCCGATATAGCCCCCAGCACTCCCAAAGCTCTTTGTGAAAGTTCCCATCATGATGTCCACATCTCTAGGGTCCAGACCAAAGTAATCAACTACACCACGACCATTGGGTCCCAAAGCCCCAATGCTATGTGCCTCATCCAAGTAGAGGTAGGCTTTGTACTTCTTCTTCAGAGCAATAACCTCAGGCAGTCTGACTATGGAGCCCTCCATACTGAAAAAGTAATAGTAATTCAGTCTTTCCTTCTCCATATTCCCTCAGCAAGCATCTTACTCTTTTACCCACAGTTTCCACATACATCATGCAGCGCCATTCCGGCAATTTTCTAATTTACACACACCTCAAGTTTTTAATAACAGTTAATTACCTGTAGATTCCTTCAACCACAATAAGGATTTTCTTCCACGGCCGATGTGTTCGTGGTTGGCCCTGTACAATTGCATCTCTCAGCAGCTTTTCCAAACTTTGCATGTCTGCACACAGATACAGGACAAGAAATAATGACAACCAGTTCATGCCCAATATACAGTCATGTTAGGAGTACATCCCATAAGTTTTTCTTTTAAGATATGTTAAAATATCAATATTTGATATTTAAACAGTATATAAAGATAAAGGAGATATAAGTGAACAAAAAATTTAACTTTGCAATCATTCATTCATCAAAAAACACTCTTAGCACTAATATTGCCCCCTTTGGCAGAAACAACTGCAACAGAAACTTTGTATAAACCTTTTTCTAAAAGGAGAATAGTGACATCAATAGTGGTAAGCACTCGCTCTAGGTCCCATGATGGAATTCTAAGGTTCTAAGAGGGTTTCAGAGTCTTGCATGTTTCTCTTGGGCTAAACTTGCTGGAATGGGCAAGTTGCCAGTTGTTTGAAAACTTCAATAATTTTAGATGATCTTCTAAGTGGAATGACTGATGTGTATTATTTGGCAATTTTTTTTTAAAATCCCTTTTTAGACTCATACGCATCAATAAACTTCCTAAAGGCCTAAGGGCCATGGTAGATGGGGAGATTAGTTGCCCGCAACAAATCTCCTTGTTGTGGGTGACTAATCTCCCTGATATGCCATTCCACCGGCTTGAATGTAAATCGCCGGTGGGATGGCATACGCAGCGCTGCAATTTTCCCGAAATCACGGTAGTTGCCTTGAGAGGAAACTTTCGTAATTTCGGGGAAATCGCGGCGCCGCATATGCCATCCCACCGGCAATTTACATTCTCGCCAGTGGGATGGCATTTCGGGGAGATTAGTCGCCCGCGACAAGTGACCACCGTGTGCCAGAGCCCTAAGAGAGCTTTTCAACCTAGTTGTGAACTTGTTGTCACTCTGTTTATTTAAATGACACAAAATGTAAATAAAAACAAAATGTATTTGTTAAGATTGTATCACCTTTATCTGTCAATGTTGTTGACATTAATTTGATATTTATCTGTATGCTGAAAAAGTCAAACACTGACTTGGGGTGTAATGTTTGACATGACTGTATATACTGTAGTACAATGCTCTTACTCACTATTGTGCTTGAAAATACGAATGGTGGCGCCAGAGAGACGGGCTCCTAGTACCAGAGAGGAATGGTTCAGCTCATCGCTGAGGATTAAGCAGCCCTGGGAAAAAATTAGGTAAATTCACAAGCAGCTAATTTTTTTAAAAAAATTAAAAAATGAATTTGTCGGCCAAGTACACTAAATAAATAAATGCTACAAACCTTTCCAACCAGTGCTGGGATATTCATAGAATTTGTGGCAAAGCCCATTCCATATGTCATGGCAGCCTCCACACCAAGGAATCTTGCAACTAGATGCTCTAGCTCCTCATGTTTTTCCATATTTCCTATACCAGGACAGGCAGGTGGCGACAATGTAATTAATGCAAAACTATAACAACGAAGACATGCTGGAGTTTTGTTATGGCCAACAGGCTTAAGATAAGGCATGGAACCAACAAGAAACTACAGACAAAACACCACCTTTACATAAATGAAAATACATGATTCCGAACTTCCAAATATGTATTTTAAATTAAAAAAATTTAGAGGACATGTCATTTTGGTATCTTGAAGACTGAAAAACAGTCAATTTAAGTGTTATATTGTGTAACACAAGTCAAATCAGCATTTGATTACACTTAAATAATGCTATAAAGCAGTTTCCAACCTGTGTGTTTTTAGGTATTACCACTTGCAAATACCTGCACTTAACGGCTGTATATGCATAATGGGACTGTTACCTACACAAACACACAGAGAGATCAAACTTCCTTTACATCCATGCAACATGGACATGGTTAACACAAAATGAACATGAACAATGAATTCCAAGAAGGCAAAGGAGATTTCTACAGGTAAATTTAAGCACCGATACGATCATACCAATTAAAGCCAAACCTGTGAGCAATAATCAAAAAATCAGTAAATATGAAGAGCAACCTCACTTACCAATTTCTTGCCGAGTGCTGCACATTCCTGCTCCATACTGGTTCAGAGATTTTGCAGATGCATCAGCACAAAATCCAGTGTTCTGTGCAAATCCCAGATAGTTATAGGAGCCCATATTTATTACACCCTTAATCACTCTGCCTGTAAACCTGCAAAAAGAGGAAAGGAGAGTGAAAAGTGAGAAAAAGAACTTATCTTAGGAGCTCTGCAATACACTTTCTACCCCAAATATTTGAACCTAATTCTGATTTAAAATCCTTCTATTCATATTGTTTTTTCAGCACCAGTTTCCAAACTTGTACCATGGTCTTCCCATTATAAAAATAATATAATAATCTTCTATGGCAAAGTTGTGCTTTAGCAGGAGGATACAGGCAGTATTTCACTAAATTTGTTCTTGGCTGTGTGCAAGCTAAAAAAATAGTGTGCACAAAAATAAGGTTTCGTGTGCACAGAGATTTTGACAGCCCAGAAAAATAACTAAATGATGTGTTTTAAATCAAGCAGCTTAAAGGAACAGTAACACCAAAAAATCAAAGTGTAGAAAAGAAAATACATTATAATACACTGTTGCCCTGCACTGGAACAACTGGGGTGTTTGCCTCAAAAACCCTACTATAGTTTAAATAAATACCCTGCTGTGTAGTCATGGGGCAGCCATTCAAAGAAGAAAAGGCACAGAGCTTACAGAGCTTTTCTGTTATTGGCTATGTACCCTGTGCCTTTTCTCATTTTTTACAGTTTGAATGGCTGTCCCCATGGGTACACAGCAGTTTATTTATATAAACTATAGTAGGGTTACTGTAGCAAACACACCAGTTTGCCAGTGCAGGGCAACAGTACATTATATTTGAATTATATTTGGCCCTTTGTGACCCTCATCCTATAGAAGAGGGAGAGCATCATGCTTTTTTTGTTAACTTTAAATATTATCGCTCCAAATTGCTAACCCTAACAACAGCAAAATTTTGCTGGTTTAACATTCTCATAAAATTGCCGAACGTCAAGCACCAAATCATATTACTCTAATCTCATTTGCACACTTGTGGTACAGTGCATGGAATAGCTGCATAGTACTTTTATAGTGGAACTTGTACATTCCTAAATATATAACATGTCCCAGAAGGTGATATGGTGCCGCAGCTTAGTAATGAAGTTGTTAAAGGAGCTACTAATATATACATATGTGAGTATTCACTAGCCAACTGCAAATAACAATCTGGCCATGTTTTCTCTCTGGAAAAACAGCTGTGGATCACTTCATATTCTTTAAATAATGTCACAGGGGTGTGATTATCAGCTGAAAGCTCCTCAGGTATGAGCCCAACTATACAGGAACTGTATGTGCTGCACTAAAAAAATACAAAAAACCCCCCCCACAAAACTTAAGACAAAGTAATGTTTTTACTAGTTAAGATCCCTTTGGCATTCTGACAATGCGTTATACAAGTACCTATTATCTATAAACCTGTCATCAAGAAAACCATAAAATACAGTATTGCAATTTTCTATTCTATTTAACCAACTGTTCAATTTTTTATTGATTTGCCTTTTTTCTATAATAATTAGAGCAGTGATCCCCAACCAGTGGCTCGTGAGCAACATGTTGCTCCCCAACCCCTTGGGTGGTTGCTCTCCATGGCCTAAAATCAGGTGCCCATTTTTGAATTCCTGGTAAGAAGGGAAAGTTTTGGTTGCATAAAAACCAAGTAAAATGCCAAACAGCCTTTTCTAGGCTGCCAGTCCACATAGGGGCTATTAAGTAGCCAACTATAGCTCTTATTGGCACCCCCAGGAACCTTTTTCATGCTTGTGTTGCTTCCCAACACTTTTTCCATTTAAATGTGGCTCACGGGTATAAAAGGTTGGGGATCCCTGAATTAGAGAGTACCATATCGTAGGAACAACGTTCCTGTCTTTTTATTCCTAATAGTTACAAGTTTTTTTTAACAGCTTTAAATAAGAAAAAAAGGTTAATTACTGGGGAGGGGGGCAAAATATTCAGCACCCCCTTCCTGTCTTCTTTCCTCGTGATCGTGAGTCAACGCATGTACAGTAGTGTGAAAAAGCCAGTTTTTTGTTACAGTTCAGCTTATTACTGTACTGTGCAGGCAACAGAGACAGAAGGAAGAGAATCGCTCTCTCGCAGCTTCTCCTAAAAGGAGCACCAGCCTGGGGTATATAGTAAACAATTACAATCACTGGGAGGTGCCCCCCAGTGATTGTACCTTTTCTTTAAGGAATTTGAAGGTGTTTGAAACAGACGGTAAACCTGGTATCTGGAAAACCCCAGGTCCCAAGCTTTCCAGATAACAGCTCTATTAGAGGATTTAGTAAATATGTGAAACACAGGTTTTATGAATTTGGTGAACACTTTTTTGTAGTTACATTCAAATTAAGTAGAAAACAATTATGTGGATGGTATTGTCCCAAGTGAGTCAGATCCTAGTCAGTAGGTTTATATTCTGATCAGTAAAGTGGGCCCTCTGCTGGCAAGATTTAGAAAATAATCTTCAAAATAGCACTAAGTTGTTTTAATTTGCACCTAAGAAATTTAAAGCTATACAATTTACACTGGATATAAAATGTCTACAAACCCCTGCAAAATGGCAGTTTTTTGTTTAATAAAAAAAGAAACCGAAAACTTTATTGCAAAATCGATACAAAGACATCACAAAAATCTGGTTGCAAAAGTGTGCACACCCACTAAACAAATACTCGGTTGAAGCACAGCTCTCTTCAAGTCACCCCACAGATTTGCAATCGGACTAATGGAGAACTAAGCCCTAAAAACAAATATGGCTAGAAATGTAATATTTTATATGCTAAACTGACTGCACTAGCCATAACTTTCTGCATCTCTATAGTAGCAATAATATATTTGTCGTTACAGTTGACACGGGAGCTCCTCATCTCGGATTCTGTTAGAACTGTCCTGGACAGTGCATGTTCTCAGTGTGCTCTGGGCAGCGGTTGGGAAGCAGAGTTTAGGGGTCATCATAAATTATCAAGCAGATAATGAGGTTTGTCTGTCATATAAGCTGATGCTACAAGGCTGATAGTTGCACCGGTTTCAGTGCTGCCATGTTATGCAAACCCTAATTAATTAATAATCAGCCTTATATTGTGACATTTATATTCTATATATACAGTATATTGTGAGTGGGTCCCTAAGCTCAGTAACTGACAGCAGTACAGAGCATGTGCAGTGAATCAGCAGAAAAGAAGATGGGGAGCAACTTGGGCATCTTTAAAGGCACAGATCATTCCTGCTAATGGATTGTGGTTGCCTGGGGGTGGTACTGCTGCCAAAAACATAATGTACATTTCTAGCCTTTTTCTTTAGTTAAGCTTTAGTTCTCCTTTAAGTTCTGGGCTCCGGCTGGGCCGTTTCTGAACACTGATCCTCCTTTGGTGAAGCCAGTAGTTTTGGATCGTTGTCATACCTAAAGGTGAAGTTCCTCTTCATCTTCAGCTTCCTAGCAGATGCTTGAATGTTTTGTGACAAAATAGTCAAACTTGCAGCTATTCGTGATTTCATCCACCTTGACTGAAGCACCAGTTCCAGCTGAAGAAAAGCAACTCCAAAGCATGATGCTGCCTCCACTATGCATTACTGTGGGTATGGTGTTCTCATGATGATGTGCTCTGTTATTTCGGAACCAAAGACACCTTTTGAAATAATAGCCAAATGGTTCAACCTTGGTCTCATTAGACCATATCACATTTTCCACATGAATGAGGGAGACTAGTTATACCCTTTTGCAAAGTTTAGCCGAATTTGGATGCTTTTCTTTTTGAATAAAGGCTTAGTCTTGCTACCCTACCCCACAACCAAGACATATGAAGAACACGACTGATTGTTGTCACATGTAGGGAACAACCAGTACTCGCCAAGAAATCCTACAGCTCCTTTAATGTTGTAGTTGCTGAACTCTTGGTGGTCTCCCTGACCAGTTGTGTCCTTGTCTTCTCATTATTCTAGGAGAGACATCATGATCTTGCTACAGTCGCTGTCACCTGTCCTGATTGAAAGGGATCTCCTTATTGAAAGATATCAAAGTTCTTTGTGGACCAAGGCTTTTGGAGTCTGAGAACAAGAGGAATAATTCTACAGGAACAAGCAAACTTTATCTGAGCCACTTTAATTAATGATTAATCAGAGCCACTTTAATTAATGTCAGGAGCATACTAACTATTATTTGAGATGAGACTACATGTGATTGGCTGATTCTGAATGCAGCCACATCCTTGTTTATTAAAGGGTGTTCATAGTAATCAGGTTTTTGTAAAATGTTTGCATTATCTTCTTTCACTAAAATGTTTCTGATTTGCTTTCAACTTCTTTGCATAGATCCCAATTTTGCAATAAAGGTGGCATAAGGTGTAACAGGATTTATCTCAGTTTACTTTTTTATTAAACAAAAACCTGCCATTTTTCAGGAGTGTGTAAACTTTTAATATCCATATAAATATAATGTATTGTTACTCTTGGCTGGTTAAAATGGCATGTTTGCTTCACAGAGGCTTGAATATGGTTTCTATAAACAAGATGATGTGTAGCCAATCCAAGCTAGGCCAATAGACCATATATTTACATAGCAAAAGCATCAGATATGCCTCGTAGAATACAATAGTTTTAGTACTAAAGGTGGCCATACAAGAGCAGATTTAAAGAAGAAGGAAAGGCTAAGTCACTTGGGGGTGCCAAAATGTTAGGCACCCCCAAGTGACTTAGATCGCTTACCTTCTACCCCGGGCTGGTGCCCCTGTATGGAGAAAACAGCACCAGCCCGGGGTAGCAGCGATCGCTTCCTCCTTCCTCTCTCGCTGCGCGCGCATGCGCAGTAGAGTGAAAAGCCGAACTTTAACAGAGAAGTCGGCTTTTTCACTCTACTGCGCATGCGCCGGACTCGGAGTCTAGGGGAAAGGAAGGCGGAAGGAGGAAGCGCATCGCCCCAGGTGCCCCGGGCTGGTGCAGTTTTCTCCTAACAGGGGCACCAGCCCGGGGTACGAGGTAAGTGATTCAAGTCACTTGGGGGTGCTTAACATTTTAGCACCCCCAAGTGACTTAGCCTTTCCTTCCCCTTTAAGCTGCCAATTCGAGTCCTTTCTACCGATTCTGCAGCTCTTCCCTGGTCGATATATGGCAAAAAAATCAGCCTTGTGTCGATACATTAATGTAAATTAAATTTTTACCATGCTGATATAAAGCCTTAGGAAGAACTTACTTGAAGGTCCAGTTATAGTCATCAGTAAAGCGCTCCATGACGTCTATTCTCTCTCCCGGAACACTGCAAACTGGCCTGTTCCAGTTATCCCTAATCCGCATGTATAGATTTCTAGTGTAGAAATTCTCGAAGTCTTGATATAGCGGTACAAAGTCCTGCAATGCACCCCTCAGAAAGTCACATATAGTCCACAGCATCAGCTATGAAACTCAGCAACAATGTCTGCATGTTATCAGACTTCTACCACCTGCTACAATATTATTTAGTATTTATTAATTGTTTAAAGGGGATGTCAACCTTCATAAATTAACTTAAATAAAAAACTCTGATTATATTCCTCCAGCCCAATTATATTCCTCAAGTTACTCAGTGGGTGAAACTGTTTGAGACCATCGCACAAAATAAAGCTGGCCATACACGCACCGATATTATTGACAAAACCTTGTTTTGTACGATATTCGGTGAATGTATGGCTTCTCGAAGAGGCAATACAGGCAGTGGATATCGGTCGACTTATCAACCGGCCAGGTTAAGATTTTGATCAGGTGCCATTGAAGGCGCCCGAGCAAAACCTACGTTCAGGGCTGAATCACCCCCTATTTTGTTTCTACCTCCATATCTGATGATCCTGCCGTGAATGTCAGTGGAGGGTGGGAACAATCTTTCATGCGACCATTGCTATGTGTATGGCCACCTTAAGGGTGAAGGCACATGGAGCTACTTGTAGCAGCTACAAAAATAGACAATGCTGAGAATTACTGATAATTGTCCCTGTGTGTTTTAGTAGAGGCAATTCTCAGTATTGTCTATGCCAGGGTATTTTCTGGTGTTGTGTAGCCATGGACAAGCAGCTGCTACTGAGTAGCTCCGCATGTCTTCTCCCTAAATTGGGGTGTGCATAAAGAATTATGTGTGAAAACACATAATTGTGTACTGCGCACACCATCTTTTTAAAAGTGCACACACAGTTAGAAATAAGAAAATAATGTTTTTGTGTACACAACCAAGAAGAAAACAGAGGAAACATTGAAGCTCCAGTTTGACCAGTTGTGTTTCACCACTATATAGGCCCTAATAATTGGATTCCAGTGGGCAAAACTGATTATGGGGCTGCATAAACAGAGAGGCAGATATATAGGGAAAGAGACTGGCTAGTGATGGTGAGATCCATTAAATCCAGTGACCACTGTTATAATATATATTCTCCCCACACAGGCAGGCAGGAACGGGTAACTGCAGCTGCACTCACACTGAGATTCACTGATGCATTTCATCAGACCTGTATTTGACAAATACAGTGCCTAGATGGTAAAAAAGAAATATTAAACAGCCATTTAAATTTGGGAACCTGTTTTTAGCAATGAGGCCTGTGATACACCAGGTGATCTTACTGTGACAGTTTTCTTAGGGAACACATTCATTGCTTGCCTTTGTAATTGTAATGCCCTGCATAGTGCAGATGCCGGTAATTCCAAGAGCAACCACTAGAGTTTATCAAAGATTTAAGATTCTGGCTAAAAGAAAATAATTAGTTGATTTTAAGGGCTATGCCATGCATGACATTTTCTCCACCGGACAGAGAAAAGGACCAGGACCAGAACTAGGGGCACCTGCCTAGGACGCAACCTTGGGGGCCCTAGGCAGGTACCACTTCTGCCTACCTCTAATCCACACTCTTTTGCTGCTGCCGGTGCTTGACAAACTGCACTCCCCCACCCAATGTCATTGCACATGCATGTGTTGGTTCAATTATGCACGTACACAACGGGGGGTGGGGGGGATTGGGCTGCTGGCCGAGGTGCCTAGTGCACCCGGGGGCTTGACCTGCCTCAGAGTACCACACTTAACTGATGTGTAGTGTGCTGCACAATGTGCTTGTTACTATTTAAATAAGCATATTAGAGATCAATTTTGGTTTAGAATTGGCCAAAATATGTCACTCAGAATATGGTATTTAGCTGAATTAAAATGTCTAGATCTGGCACAATAAGTGAGTTATAAAAACAGTAATGCTTATTACTGTTGATCTTGGTAGCACTCACCTTCTGCTCAACCCTTTCAGTGGCAATGTGACACTTCTCAATCTTCCAAGTTCTGAGAAAATCTCTTAGGTACCCAAACAGAGTAAGGATACCATAGCCCATGTAAGTGAGAACAGCCACTAACATTGGGGTCTCTTCAAATGCTTCATTAAAAGGTCTTTTATACAAACCCCCATTATGGACCTGTGAAACAAAGGAAAATAATTAAATTACACAACTAGGGCAAATATACACATTGAATTTTCATGCAGGGTTGGACTGGGTGGGGGGGGGGTGCAAGGTCCACCGGGGCTACTGCCCCAGGGGCCCCACACCCCCCAAAAAGGGGGTGTGCTGGCCCCCCAGCCTAGTCCGACCCTGTTTTCATGGTAAAAACTGTCAGATGATGAAAAGGAAGATGGAATGCTTGCAACAAACCAACCATTAAAGGGGTAGTTCACTTTTAAATTAGCTTCTGTGTTGACAGAGATGTTCTCATTTTTTCTTTGCTGTGGCTTTTGAATTCTATAGCTTTTTGTTTAATAGCTCTCTATTTTGGAATTTCAGTACTGATCTTGTTAGTAGGGTTTAACTTTCCCTAGTATCCAAGAAGTGCTTTGCATGAGATACTGGAAAATGAATAAGAGGGCTTAAATAAAAGATAAGTAAGGTTCAGTGACCTCTTTTTGAGAGCTGAAAAAAGGGGGGAAAAAAATATCACAAGCATGCAAAACTTTAAGATGTGTAGTTTATTAGTTCTACAGGTAGTAACTTGCCCTGCTGATTGATCATTTTCTGGAGACTAGCAGGTAAACCCTACAATTGGCAGTCAGAAACACTGCTCAACAGGGAGGAAAGCAGTATTTGACTGTGTCATATCCATTGCTACATGTATGGGCCCCCTAAGGAGATGAAAGTTTCAAATGATATGAATTTAGTCATGGAAATGCTTTTACCCACCTTCCCCCATAAATTTCGCTCAATCAGGCCAAACTGGATATACTAGTAAGTGGTGTAATTAGTATAAATAAAGGTACAGTGTTGCATATAGCTTACAAAGACAGGAATCACCACATTTAAACAGGTCATTCTTCTATAAAACATTGCAAAACAAAGCGTGCTGCAGCACTCTGAATAAAGTGAAAAAGGTGTTTATTGTGCCAACAGAACAGGCAACATTTTGGGCTGCAGCCCTTTCTCAAGCCGGAAACGTTGCCTGTTCTGTTGGTACAATAAATACCCTTTTCACTTTATTCAGAGTGCTGCAGCGTGTTGTATTGCAAAGTTATAATAGGTACTTGGCAGTGGGCTCAGCACCCGACGCTACAACAAGCGGTTGTTATAGGCGAGCATTACCAATTTGTATTTGTATTCTTCTATAAAACAGTTTCTTTGACCAGCTGTAATGTAAATACATGATAAAACTTAAGGTGGCCATACACATAGCAAGATTGTTCCCACCCTTCACTGACGTTCAGGGCTGAATCATCAGATATAGAGGTAGAAACAATAGAAATAATTCTACCTCCGCCTGCTGATTCAGCCCTAAACGTAGATTTTGCTGGGGCGCCACAATCAAAATCTTTTAACCTGGCCGATCGTCAAGGCAACCGATATCCGCAGCCTTTTGCAGTATCAGTCGCCTCTTCAAGCCACCATACACACACCGAATATCGTACGAAACAAGGTTCCACTGGTCTCGCCAGTGGAAAGGCCAACGCATTGTTGCGGTTTTTCAAAGTTGCCTGCAGGAGGCCTTTACCACCAGTGATTCCCTTTTGCTGCTGGAGGAAAGGCTTTTTGGGGAGTTTATCCGCGCACTGTAGCAGAGACTTGTGGAGGGACATTAAACTAAAATTGCACTGATATTATTGCTATTATGTACTGAGAACCGTCTACTGACAGGAGTAAATCACTCAAAAAACTTGGACATAGGGGCAATGCCTATTTACCTAAATTAGGCAATTTCTAGCTTTTTGTCACCCTTCCACACAGTGAGAAAACACTTGGGTAACAAAATACTAAAAATCACACAGTCCGCCACTGACCTAACTTATAGAGCACAGCAATCAAGCACCCACTATTTAAAAAGGATCATGAACCACTGACATATATTCTTGGCTGGCTGTTACAGTATCGGTGGTGCAGCAAAGCAACATGTGTCTCTAAACTGACCAGGATAGGAGGGGCAGGAAATTACTAGTCTTTGGAGACCTCATCAAATTCAATTTGCTTTAGCTGTACTTTAAATTTTTTCACCTTTGACAATTCTTTTGTAGGAGCACAGTCTAAAATTTGAAAAATATTAATTCTGCAAGGAATCGGTGCACTACTGTACTGGTATTTTGAAATGCTAAGCAGTCGATCCATGATATCTCATGTTAATTAGTTGCATTTCTAGCAGAGAACACAGTGTATTATTATCAATATTACCACATATGTATAAAGCACCAACATATTCCACAATACATAGCAAAGGCGTTTAGCTGAGCACATATGTCTATCCAAAGCTGCAGTGCTGCCAGATTCTGCAAAATAGTAATTTTCTATTGTGTTCTAAGTTTACCTGACTACTGTGTCACAAAATATCTCATCTTTAGCCAACACTCCAATTCCCACTATGCCTTGAACAGGGAACTGCTGTGGACAACTTTGAAGGTATTGATCGCTACTATACAAAGGTTTTGAACCTTTTGGCTGGTACATTTACACATTACATTTACAGGTATCGGACCCCTTATCTGGAAACCCATTATTCAGAAAGTTCCGAATTATAAGTTACTGTTGGAGTACCATGAATTGACATGTATGCCTTTCCATCGTCAATTCATTTTGTTGCCAATGGAAAGGCATTTCGGGGAGATTAGTCGACTGTGGTAGATTTATCGCAGGCAACTAATTTCTCCGCCATCATGAGCCCTAAAATATACAGGCCTTAAAAGAAACATATAGTATAAATGATAAAAACACTATTCTTGTAGGCAATTACAAATAAAATATAGTGTTGGTTTCATTATGGGCTAAAAATTAATACTATCTGTCCCCTTTATTGGAGCTCCTTATAGATCTGCTATGGTCCCTGTCTGTGTTTCAAATAGTCAACAGGTATGTCCTAGCAGTCTTTGCCAGAAGCACAGTAGGAGGTGGGAAGCCAAACAAAGCCCTGCAGTGACACAAGCAAAGTCCTAGTGCAGTGTGCCGAGTGCTGATGGTTCCCCTTTGAAGCCTGGGAAAAGAGGCAGCAGGAAGTGGGGCTGAGGGCGGGACAGTGGGATTTTTGGAAAAATTTTCAATAAACATTACTTTTCAAAGAACATTCCTTCTATATTTAAATGAGCACAATTCGCTGGCACAATATTGTTTATCACACAATATGCCCCTTCTATTACTAACAAATGAAACAGAGCAGCCAATCAGTGCCTCTTCCACATTTGCTTAATCAAGCATTTGCCTTGTTTAGTTTAGTGCCGTTGGTGGGGGTTACTGAAGTGTTTTAAATATGCATTAGTGTTTTGGTACCAATCAGCCAATGGGTTCCACAGTCCTCTGTGCAAGACTATTCAATACAGACTAGTCTGACTGTGTACATTATAAAATCAACCCACTGGCCATACACGCACCGATAATACAAAGTTTTGTACGATATTCGGTGCGTGTATGGCAACTCGTTGAGGCAACCGATATCGCAGAAGGCTGCAGATATCGTACGACTCGCCGATCGGATGCGTTAAAAGATTTTGAGCAAAATCTATGTTCAGGGCTAAATCAGCAGAAGGAGGTAGAAATCCTATTGTTTCTACCTCCATATCTGATGATTCAGCCCTGAACGTCAGCGGAGGATTGAAATGATCTTTCGTGAAACCGATCGAAAATCGCCACGTGTGTGGCCAGCTTTAACCTTTTAAAAGGTTTAAGTTGTATGGGGCTCTTATGCTGAAGGTGCTTAAGAGCAAATAAAAAACACAATAGGAGCATGATGCACTAACAGCACTAACAGTTAATACAGATAAACAGCAACGGACACTATGCAGAATACATGTTGCATGAGAGGTTCATTCCAGGGACTACCTCTCTTTCCTTTTTTACATAGCTGACAGAGAGCTCACACAAATGCTTATTGTAGCTTTGCATGCCATAGTAACAGACACACTATAGCCACACAAACTTACTGTGTGAAAAGGAAGCTTTTGTTTTAATCTCATGGATACTGGGTTCATGTTTCACATCTCCATACACACCACACAGGGTTCAAATCAAACCTCTATTTCTGTTACAGATCTGCAATGTTACCTGTACTTTAACAACTTATTTTGGACCTGTTAACTGAAGCCTATTTAGCCAATCAGTATTGCCCATTTGCAAAATCAAGTTTGCATCTGTCTGTGCTGGAGTAGAGGCACTGCTGGTCTACAATTACACAACTAAATTACTAGCATAAACAATTGTTTTGGGATTGACATATCTTTATTATTACTTAGGATAAGGGCCTATCATTTTGTTTTCCAGAGATGTAAACAAACAAAAAAAAATTAATGTATACCAAATGAAAAGACTATTCTATGCAACCTTCCAGTATGCATTCATTAAACATGTTATAAGGTTTACAGTCTGTATGTATTTTCTACTGAAAACATTAGAAATTTACTATTCTCTGCACTAGGTTTTCTGACTGCTGAATGCAGCAGAGGCCAGCTAATTAACAGACCTATCTTAAAGGAATAAGCTGGCCATACACGTGGCGATCTCACGATGTTTCGTACGACCGTCGGTCGCACGAAACATCGTCAGATCCGCCACACACCATTCAGGGCTGAATCGGCAGGTAAGGAGGTAGAAACAATAGGATTTCTACCTCCTTCTGCCGATTCAGCTCTGAAGGGAGAATTTTGGTCAGGCGCCTCCTATGGCGCCCGATCAAAATTTTCTAACTTGGCCGATCGGCGAGCCGACCGATTTCAGCAGCTTCCTGCGATATCGGTCGGCTCGCTGACATGCCATACACGCACCGATTATCGTACGAAACGAGGTTTCGTACGATAATATCGGTGCGTGTATGGCCACCTATACTGTCAAGGGAAAACATGTTTTTTTTTTTTTAACTGCATCAGTAAATAGAGCTTTCTCCAGCAGAATCCTGCATTGAAATCAGTTTTTCAAAACTGCAAACAGATTTTTTTTTATATTTAATGTTTAAATTTTAGGGCGTGGTTACCGACTCGATATGAGTACTCACTTTTGCAAGTAGCTCCGCTGGTCAGCTCTAATCTTTCCTAAAAGGTACCTCTATTCCTCTAGCTACGGACCATACAGGGTTCCCCTGGATTTCTCTACCTCAGTGCAGCAAAATGAGCCCAAGAAAGTTCCACAATAGGACAACCGAGGCAGAGGCACGACTTGAAAAATTTGCCTGTGAAGAGAGGCCCATTAAAGATGGCGTCGCACCTCCATCAACTGACTTCTCTCTGCTTTACAGCCGGCCACTACCTGAACCCACACTGGAAGATTTCTAGCAGAGATAAAGGTGTCCAGAGAACCCTGCCCTACTTTAATAACTGCTAAGACAGGTGAACTTAAGGTAGAGTTCTGTATTCTTAAGCAAGATATCCAGAAGCTATGTGAGTGCACAGTGAAAGCAGTGAAACGCATCATGACCTTTCCTGAAAAGACGGAGGGAGTGTATCTGGAGAAATGTCTCGAACATTGGCTTAGGGACACTTTACTCTCTACTGCCTTTACTACTAAACATGCCCATCGTATTACAATGTGCCTTCCTATACCAGGCACACCTTTGACAGCATAACTTCATGGACCGGGACTTTCTGCTGAGGATGCAAGGAACAAGGCACATCTGTTCTTTTAGAATTCCAAATTGTCTCTGTATCCGGATTTCTTCTTGGAAATTCAATGACAAAGATCATGTTTTTAGGATGTTTAAAAGCATTTAAGGGATAAAATGATTGACTATGCTATGCTGTACCCTGCTGAGAATTCATTCGAATAGCAATACTCACTTTATCTCCCCACAAGAAGCATCTACATGGTTAGACAATATAGCTCTGTAGCTCCTATCTCCCAACATGATTTTCCTCAACTAGTGTGTAGAGGGTCATTATGGAGTAAACCCATAATCACAGCATCCCTCGATATGCACATTTTGAGAGGGCGGATCTACAATAATACACAGGGGGGAAAACTTATTTTTCTATCTCTATAAACCCTGCAAACAACAACTATATTGATGCTAAGCACTGATCCTATTGTTCCTAGGTACAGTCAACTTTCCTCCACTACTGTGACTATAAAGGTGCCACAACATTTTCCATCTGGTGGCTTCATACCATATTATATGTTTTTGTTTTCTACTGCTCACATTTACTATAATCTTTCATGGCTGCTGAGCATCTTTCTCTGCTGTCATGTACAGCTTTGAGTGGTCAAACCTGTTAAGATGTGCCCCAGGTCAGCCCATGTGGCCTGTACCGCATAAATCAAGCAATTCATTTCCCCACAACCTATAAAATGTCTGCAAACATAAAATTTTCTTTACTGTCTTGGAATGTATGTGGTGTATGTATGACCGGATTAAAAGTAAGCTAGTACTAGACCATACTAAAAAATCTGGGTCAGAAATTAAATTGCTACAACAGACCCACCTTACAGATAGCAAAATTGTGTCCTTAGATGACCCTGGGTGGGCTGGTCATTCCTCTACATACACTGGAGGAGTATCTACTTTGGTAAAAAAAAAACAACTGTTCATTTTAAGCTTCTCTCACTACGTTCTGACCCCAAGTGGAAATAACTCTAATACCTTTTTACATTGTATGTTACATTCTAATGAAACTATTCTCGCAAATATTGTCCATTGTCCACTTTAAAAACTACATTGCAAATTTCCCACATGTTCAAATTATATGTGGGGGGGATTTCAACACTGGTTTAAATGTGCAATTTGATAGAATAAAGGGAACGGGTAGCACCACAACTACATGCTCCTCAAACTTGTTAGTCTGGATGTCAGATATTTCACTAGTGAAGGTGTGGCAACATCCCTCCCAAAAAGGATACTCTTGTTTTTCCACCTCGCATATGGTCTTATCACGCATAGATATGGTTTTTATATCTAAAGGTCTTTTCTCCAAATATTCACAGACCCTAAGACTAGACATGATCAAACACCAGTTGACCTATGACGATCAAACCGGTTTTATGCGTGGAGAAATCCACAGCCCTAAATATTTGTAAATTGTTTGCCAACCTTACTCTATCACATGACAACCTGGGACAGAGGACCATTGTTGCCAAGGCATTTGATACAGTAGAATAGTATTAATTGTGGAACACTAAATTTGGCTTTGGCTCAAAATGCATAAATATGGTCAAACTGCTGTACTTTGCCCCCAAGGCTGTTATCAAAGTAAATATAACCACTCCAACATCTGTCACCTGCTAAATTGGGCTCAATCTAGGCTGAAATCGGAAAAACGGATATATATCTGTACTATTTAGCAGCTCAGTTGGGGCATTTGACCACTTGGGTGGAAAGATCACATTATAAGATTTTGCACTCTCTTAGGGTCCAATCGACTGGTTTAGATACTAAACCCATAACTTAGATTTTGGGGAAACTGCAGCACCCATCTTCACAAGTTCTGCTCTCTCCCCTGCTCACTACAATCCATTACGCATGTCCTGTCTCTACCAAACTTATCTCAAAGTTTATGTCATTGTTGCCCTGAGAGTTGAGTAATAAGACAGGAAACCTCTCTCGTTTGTCCAAATAAAATAACAATTCCACCTTCCACAGAGTCCATGGTTGAATTGCCATAGGTCAGAGCTCTCAAGGCTACTCATAGATGTTATACCCTGAATGTTTCTACACATCCCCTCTTAACATTAATAGAGGCTATACTAAAGGCCTCATTACCATGTTGTATAGCAGATTACAACAAGATGTTCATGGCAATCCAATGGAGATGCTTAGGAATAAATGGGAAACTGATCTAGGTACGGTCTTGGATGAGGAGTGGGAAGAGGATTCAGAAGCACCTCAACTAGTATCCCCAAACTACAGATTGCGACTGATTCAAACATACATTTTTCATAGAGCATTCTAAACCACCGTTAGACATCTGATCAATGCAAAAACATCAGATGTATGTATTAGATGCACGCTAGAAAAAGGTACCTTTCTACATATGATGCAGAGCTGTGGTAAGATTACCCCATACCGGCTGAAAATATTGGAGACTCTTGATATGGTCCTGCAGACCACAATCAACAGAACACCCAAAATGTGTATTCTGGCTGTAATGCAGGATCTTCATCTCAACCAGTACCAAACTTGCTTCCTTCAGGAGGCATTGCTTCTAGCCAAAAAGCTAATTACATAAAACTGGAGAAATCCAGTTTCCTCTCATGGCAGATAATAATGCAAGATGCACACCAAGCGAGGTGTTCCAAAAAATTTCATAAGATTTGGAGCCCGTGGTTAGTCATATGTTCCCTAGACCAACTGTTCAGCGACATAGAATAACAGTATTGTGCTGCCTTTTAGGGATGACATTGTTAGCTACTGTTCCCTACAATATGTCTCTGCTCATATGGGGCTAGCTATGTTCTTCATTTTCCAGGGTGCAACAGATATGTGGCCTGTGTTCTGATAAACTTCAGGCACACTTTACTGCTGTGCTGCAAGTTGAAGTATTGTCACACCCCCCCCCCCCCCCCCCCAATCAGCAAAACAATGGGAAGGGAGCAAGATAGCAGCCCTCAGTAGATATCAGAAAAGCACTCAACTGTAGGAAATCCAAGTCCGGCTTCGCACTCTTCCAGTTACATGGAAGTGGGAGAAACAATAGGTTATCTGAAAGCAGTTCTAATGTGTCGCGCTGGCTCCTTCTGAAAGCTCAGAATCAGGCACAATGCACTGAGATGGCTGCCTACACACCAACATTACAACTAAAAAAAATACATCTGTTTGTTCAAGAATAAAATTTTAAATGGTAGAGTGAATTATTTGTAAACAGTGTAATTTAAAAATAAAAAGTACACCATAAAAATCATGACAGAATCCCTTTAACTGGGGCTCAGATGATGGCTAACAAAGGAAAACACACACACACACACACACACACAAAGTGCCCTTATCAAGTACCTAACACAGTAAGAATAAAAAAGGAAACATCTGGTAAAAACAAAGTGTGTTTGTGTTTCTGATAAACTATACACTCTTTAGAGTAAGGTTAGCAGTTTTGCTAAAAGATTTGCATTTTGGTGATACCATGCATTAATAATTGAGCTAATACAGGTTAATCAAATGGCAGGACAGTAAATGTCTTTCAGAGCTTTGTCCCAGGCTGCCCCTCCCTTTTCTATCTAGTTTCACGAGACCCACCCAGACCAGAAGGTGCAGGATGTAATTTGCCTTAAATCCTCTTCGTTCCAGAGCTAATTGCTGAGCACAAACTAATATGAAAGTTGTGCCTGAGCAAGAAAAAAGTCTATTTATGTTAGCGTATAAAGTGCCATACAACGTAAAATATACAAACTCCCTTCCTAAATCTGGACCAGTAACACCAAAACTGAAGGAGCTTTCTATACATATAATTTTCTGTTACCCTGTATGATGTGTGTTTGTAGCAGATATAAACTGTAGCATTGCTTCTGAAAGTTTCTCTTTCTGACTAAACTAACTGACCCTTTCTGCCATGTGGGTACCACTGAAGTCTGTGTGTACACTGAACTGTAGTCCCACCAGATTGCAGCCAGTCTGCCGTGATATAATATAATAGGTTTGGTTGTATGCTTTTAGACAGATAATCTGCAACAAGAGAATAGAGTAGAAAAAATGGAAAAATATCTAGCTGCCTTTTAAACTATACACTGTAAGTCAAATGTCTATAATATATCAGGTTTCTAAATTGACTGTTTTCTCATGACCTCGTAATTCCCCATATACAATCACAATATAAACCCCTTTCTTAGTAAATGATTGAGAATTAATTAATTTGTGCAATTAGAGATTAATTGAGAATTAATTTGTGCACTGAAGTGGAGCGTGCCTTTGTTTCTTTCTGTTGATGTTAATTCTCTATATATTTGCTCTAATTAAGAGGAAATCAGAAACCTCTAAGAAAGAATAAGGGCACTGTAATGGGAATTGGAATCAACACAGGTTGTAAATTATTAAACCAGTGCAATAAGCGGGTGCTAGGTCAAATCATGTATAAAAAGGACAATCAAGGTCCTTGATTTACCAACGAAACGTTGGATCTGCGGTGAATAAAAGAAGATATTGATGTGACTTAGTTTGCTTGTTCTTCTTATATATATATATATATATATATATATATATATATATATATATATATATATATATATATATATATACAGTGGTGTGAAAAACTATTTGCCCCCTTCCTGATTTCTTATTCTTTTGCTTGTTTGTCACACAAAATGTTTCTGATCATCAAACACATTTAACTATTAGTCAAAGATAACACAAGTAAACACAAAATGCAGTTTTTAAATGAGGGTTTTTATTATTTAGGGAGAAAAAAAATCCAAACCTACATGGCCCTGTGTGAAAAAGTAATTGCCCCCTGAACCTAATAACTGGTTGGGCCACCCTTAGCAGCAATAACTGCAATCAAGCGTTTGCGATAACTTGCAACGAGTCTTTTACAGCGCTCTGGAGGAATTTTGGCCCACTCATCTTTGCAGAATTGTTGTAATTCAGCTTTATTTGAGGGTTTTCTAGCATGAACCGCCTTTTTAAGGTCATGCCACAACATCTCAATAGGATTCAGGTCAGGACTTTGACTAGGTCACTCCAAAGTCTTCATTTTGTTTTTCTTCAGCCATTCAGAGGTGGATTTGCTGGTGTGTTTTGGGTCATTGTCCTGCTGCAGCTTCAGCTTGAGTTGACGAACAGATGGCCGGACATTCTCCTTCAGGATTTTTTGGTAGACGGTAGAATTCATGGTTCCATCTATCACAGCAAGCCTTCCAGGTCCTGAAGCAGCAAAACAACCCCACACCATCACACTACCACCACCATATTTTACTGTTGGTATGATGTTCTTTTTCTGAAATGCTGTGTTACTTTTACGCCAGATGTAACGGGACACGCACCTTCCAAAAAGTTCAACTTTTGTCTCGTCGGTCCACAAGGTATTTTCCCAAAAGTCTTGGCAATCATTGAGATGTTTTTTAGCAAAATTGAGACGAGCCATAATGTTCTTTTTGCTTAAAAGTGGTTTGCGCCTTGGAAATCTGCCATGCAGGCCGTTTTTGCCCAGTCTCTTTCTTATGGTGGAGTCATGAACACTGACCTTAATTGAGGCAAGTGAGGCCTGCAGTTCTTTAGATGTTGTCCTGGGGTCTTTTGTGGCCTTCGGATGAGTTGTCTCTGCGCTCTTGGGGTAATTTTGGGCGGCCGGCCACTCCTGGGAAGGTTCACCACTGTTCCATGTTTTTGCCATTTGTGGATAATGGCTCTCACTGTGGTTCGCTGGAGTCCCAAAGCTTTAGAAATGGCTTTATAACCTTTACCAGACTGATAGATCTCAATTACTTTTGTTCTCATTTGTTCCTGAATTTCTTTGGATCTTGGCATGATGTCTAGCTTTTGAGGTGCTTTTGGTCTACTTCTCTGTGTCAGGTAGCTCCTATTTAAGTGATTTCTTGATTGAAACAGGTGTGGCAGTAATCAGGCCTGGGGGTGACTACAGAAATTGTTATTGAAATTGAAAATTGAAATTGATAAACCACAGTTAAGTTATTTTTTAACAAGGGGGGCAATCACTTTTTCACACAGGGCCATGTAGATTTGGAGTTTTTTTTCTCCCTTAATAACGTAAACCTTCATTTAAAAACTGCATTTTGTGTTCAATTATGTTATCTTTGACTAATAGTTAACGGTTTTTGATGAGCAGAAACATTTAAGTGTGACAAACATGCAAAAGAATAAGAAATCAGGAAGGGGGCAAATAGTTTTTCACACCACTGTATATATATATATATATATATATATATATAAATCCAATAGCAGCATATATATTATATATATTATATGTATATGTATATATATATATATATATATATATATATATATATATATATATATATATATATATATAGTCCAATAGCAGCAGGCACTCACGTTATATAAAGTGTTATTCTGCCTGGGTGCAGTATCAAGAAAATAATGCATGAAAGAAATAGAAGCCGCACTCGCAGGACTTAGTGTGAAAAAATGAAGTAAATTTATTGAAGCGTACAGCTAAGCTTAGCTGTACGCTTCAATAAATTTACTTTATTTTTCACACTAAGTCCTGCGAGTGCGGCTTCTATAATATATATATATAAAATCAGTAAAACTGGACAACTGTTATAAAAAATATTTGAAGAACATCAGGACAGCATGCAAACTTGCTAGGATGGCATACTAAATAGCTCCATGGGACATCAGCCTATAGGAAACAAGAAACTATTTAAAACAACTCTCTACTTCGAAGTAAATGCTGATCAAACATAGACTTTTACTAAAGAAAGGTGCCTAACTAGAAACAGAGATATTATACCAATGGCTACTGACTGAATTACAGTGTATGAACTCCTGCTACACATGCAAAATGTTGCTGCAGTCTGTGTGTTAAGGTCCCCATATAAGGGTAGATTTTAGCTGCCGATATAGGTCCCTTAGACCGATTCGGCAGCTAATCGACCCATGTATGGGCACTACCAACGGGCCTGAAATCGGCAAGATCTCGATCGGGCAGGTTTAAAGATCTAGTCGGATCTGGGCTCGGATTGGGCTCGTTGATGTGGTCCCCGGACCGACTTTGCCTATACCAGGGCCTATATCCCCAGGGCCAAACGATCGAATTAGCCTGGCTTCTCCTGATAACGCTAATCTGTGTATTTTACATGCTATAAATACAGTAAAAAACAATAAGCACAATTATAGATTTCTATAACTTACCGAATAGTTGTGGCAGCTATTTTAGATGTGCATCTGTGTTTCTGAGCAGCTGAGGGGTCAATGCTTGTACTTTTAAATATACAGATAAAGCACATGTGTTGTTTATGTGTAAGTTTTTCATGTGTCTCCATATTGTACACACTCTGCTCACACAGATAAGAAATGCTGCTACATCTACATAAACACAGCACAAAAGGCCCAGAAGAAAAGGACCTGAGGTAACCTACACAACATGACACTGGTTATGTTTTTAGCAGGATTACACAGGAAGAAAGCACATCCAAGATATATTATTATTATTAACATTTATTTAAAAAGCGCCAACATATTCTGCAGGGCTGTACAATAAGTGGGTATATTAAAAATGTTTCCTATCACTGACAAAAATCAGCCTGCAGTTAAAGGAGAACTAAGGCTTGTGTAATACTTTGGTGCCCCTCCACAGCTCTAGCTCCCCCCCACTCACACCACAACGTTAGGGACCCCCTAAAAATCTCTGTTTGCTGCACCTTGTTCTGAAAAGCAGAGTAATTCAGCAGGGTTGATGGACTTCATATTGCACCACTTCAGTCTTCTTCAAGGTGACTGACACCAAGAATGCGCAGTTGAAGCAAGGTCCAGATCACATAAAATAAGAGCTAAAGCAGCATGAGATGGTGCACTCCAAACCTACTGTGCTAATCTGCATGTTAGAAGATAGAAAAGTTTAGAGGTTCCCAATAGTACAGATGGGATGACTCGTAGGGGGTAAGATAATAAACAGGCTTTTGTAATTCTTGCACTGTTCCAGACTGTCCCTTATAGGTCAAGCATAGCAAATTCAGTCCTTCAGTTTTCTCAAGGAAAATCCTAACAGTCCCCATTAGATGTACAGAAATGTAGTTCATAACAGGCAGATAAAATAAATTATCCAAAAAATCATAGGTAGATGTCAGTGGAGAGGTCAAAACATAACTGTCTGTTATGGCAATACTATATAGTGGTGCTTGTACAGAAGAATGGATGAGAACAGTCTTTATTAAGTTAAGTGCAGGGCATTAATTTCCTTAGGTAATTGACGTACAAATTGTGGAGGCTACTGTTATTAAACTACAATTCCTAGAACCATGGGAGTTGTAGTCAGCAGCTCTCAGTGTGCTACTAATGAGGATTTACTGCTCTCATGTGCATTTAGGCTTTGTTCACATGACATCTAACAAAATATTCAGTGGGATCTGATCATGTGTCTGTCAGCAGAGTACACTCAATCATTTTTTTTAAAAATTCTATGATTTATTTTGCTTTGTTTTGCTGGGTTAAAATGCAATGGTTCTTTGTACCATTAAGCAATGCTCACAAGTGCACTTCAGTGGATGTGGCTAAAGATATCTCTGATTCATACAGACTGACTGGTACATTGCCATGCCATACCCTTGTATAAAACCATTCACAAGTTCATTCACTCTCTGGAGCATCCAGAAGCATGTGCCATTTTAAAGAAATGTTTGCATGTTCTAGCCCAGGGAAATGCCAAAAGTCTGTCAGCATCTGTCAGTAGATCTTGAGGTGGTGATCAGTAAATAATAACAACCTGACATTCTCACAAAAAGCTCCCATTACATTACTATGTTGGGTAGTTTCCATTATTTAAATGTCCAGTGCTTTCACACACAAATTGCATGTGTGTAATATCTGACAACATCTGATGTAGGCTTGCCTGAAATCACCTTTTCATTATTTTTCCTACTTCGTAGAGAATAGTGCCTCCTTGGTAACCATTCTGGCTTACTTAATAGATTTAACGTTTATATAAAGTGGTATAGTTCCAATTTGAGAACTCAAGCAGCCTTTACATTTTTATTTAAACCTTTATGCTTCTTGACATGGAGCTAATAATAACGAACAGGAGTTGCCACACTGTACAGCATGTCTAAGGAGACAGAACCCTCATTTGTGTACTCAAAACATAAAGAGAGTCCTGTAAATAAGTTAGTTCCAAAACGTACAATGCTTTTTTTCACTAGATACCATTCCTTAGGCATAACTCCTGGAGTATCCTGGTTTTAAAAAAAAAAAAGCAATAAAATCGATGCACAGCTTTTAATGGTTTTAAAATAAGTACAGTAATTGTTCCTTACACAGTGACTTTAAAAATAAAAACCCATACAAACTGCTCCCGACTTAATGATAGTGAACTTAAGTCCCGCCCAGTCGCCCCACATCCCCCAAGTACAAGCAGCTTTCTTTTACCTTCTCCTCTGACATCATTCCGTTTTTCAGTGCCCCATTCTCCCAGCGCTGTACTCCATTCATAACAGGTTTATGGTTAAGTCCGCTTGAGATTCCCCCTGCACCGAAACGCGGCATGCTTGGCCTCTCCCTTTGGTACCCGGGAGCTCCTGCTTGTTTCCTGTTCTCTCGTAACTCCTCAAGCGCCCTCTGTGCTGTACTCACTCCCCCCTATCAGCGCTCTCACGCACTAGCAACACACCCCTGTCACTACACCTCTAGCTTCTGTCAGCTGCCGCTCCTAGCTCCTCCGAAACCGGAACTAGCCAGAACCCGGACAGCCAATGGCTTAGTGAAGCGTCACTGCCAGGCAGCGCAGTGGAAAGGGATCAGTAAGCCAATCAGGAAAGACCGAAGGCGGAGAATGACAGGGAGCGGCGGAAACGTCAGTGTTAGTTTAGTTGCAGCACGTGTTTGAACTATAATAACCCCTGCATAGCGGAGTCGCTCGGTCCTGGGAGTGGTTAAGTTGGATTGGCAGAAGTTTAGTTACCAGAGTTTGATGTGTGTACATTTTCTTACCGTAATTATGGGCACTTTTATTGCTCTGTTTTATGATGGTAACGTGTAAATAAACTGAGTTTATGAGGAGCCTGGCAGCAATAGATCTATTTTGCGCTCAAAAGTTTTCTTTCAATCGTGTTTCGTAAAGTTTGTGGTCAAAGAGGTGCATGCTTACAAATAAACACTATGGGGCGCATACAAATGTGAGTTTAGCGCTTAATACATAAAAATGCACCTACATTCTTATCATTCCTATGGGATTTTTAGAAGTGTATTTATCAAAAGGTGAGTTCTAACTTTCACCCATTGATAAATACACTTCTAAAAACCCCATAGGAACGAATAGGATGTGGGTGAGGTTTTATGTATTAAGCTCTAAACTTACGTTTTGATAAATCTGCCCCATTATGTGGCTAGTGTGACTAAACAAAATATACTCGTAAACAAACAAAAAGATCTTCCTCGCACACCCTTAACTCTACAAAATAATTCAGCGCTCGGTGCACACTGCTGGGGGGATCGGCACCCTCCCAAAAATTCCAAATAGCAACAAAAGCACTGGCACTCAGAGCTGCAAACGGGACTAGCCCTTTAAAAATCTTTATTGCGGAGGTGCAACGTTTTGGGGCAAAATTAAATGCTTGATAAAGGGGTCATTTTGCCCCGAAACGTCGCACCTCTGCAATAAAGGTTTTTTAAAGGGCTAGTCCTGTTTGCAGCTCTGAGTGCCAGTGCTTTTGTTGCTATTTACTAATCAAAATATACACATTTGCGATATAGGTGGGGGATATCCTTCAAATTTGTGCATGGAAGTGTATGTCTTAAGGAGGTTTCAATATAAGAAAACTTTTCTATGTTATAATAGGAAAAGGAAACTTTTTGTTTTATATTATCTTTTCTGAAGGCTAGTAACATTACAATGGTCAAATCTGGTGTACAGCACGTATCTACATTCTTTGGGTGCTAAAATGTTACATAGTACATAATTGTATTTAATTCTGCATATAAAAACATATATAAATAAAAAAGCATTGAGTACATTTCAAGGAGAGGAGTTTACCTGGAGCTTTAGTTTCTTTTTATCTTTGAGCTTCAAACAAAACTATTAACAAAAATAGTAAGCTTAGATGCATTTAATTTTTTTCCCAAGATGTAATTACTGTAGTGATGCAGAGTGTACTTAAAGCCCACTTGACCTGCAGGTTGGGTCGCGGGTTTGGACCAAGATGGTGAACCCCATGTGCAGGTTTGGCAGATGGCGGGTCAGACTACAAGCTGGGTGATTTAATAGTGCTGACCCCTTCTCTATGGTGCCTGAGCCCATCCATATATGAGTCATTAGAAGGATATCTGGTTCGGTGCGGGTCTTAAAAAAAGAAGTGGACCTCGAACTGGGATAAGTACAGGTTGGGAAGTTTCCAGTTAGGGTCGGGCTCAGGTTGAAAAATTTCTGACCTGCTAATACATAGTACTTTTTTCAGGAGTGACTGGACACCCATGTCTGTCAACAATTATCAGTGCCTTGGCCCATCCCCCTCTACTCCACTGGGGGTGACAAGTCTATAAGCTAGTCTGATATCTTATCTGCCACATGCACTGTGGAAATAGTAGACTAGCCATCAGCAAGATACAGCACAAACAGTCATTTTTTCTTTGAAGTGAAGATATGCCTTGCATTTCGACTGTAATTCTACTATTAGTGATGTGCTGGTCGAGAAAAATTGGAACTGAACCCGACCGCTCCCAATCCGAGCCCTACTCTACCTGGCTTTTGTCCCCGCGCCTGCACTGATGTGACAAAAGGTGCGTGGAGGGGGGCAGCATGCTTATAAATTCAGAAGCCGGAAGAGGCAGCTTGCAGTGTTAAGCCGTGGGTGGGGAGGGCAAGCGTAAGAGCTCAACCCGAACCCGCTGGTGACCTGCAAGTGATGTGCCGAGGTTGGCCCGAACCCGGCCGACCTGCCTTAAAGTTCAGGTGCATGGGGAATTATATGAAATATATTGTCCAACACCTCATATAAAAAAAAACAAATTTCTTTATTCCACCATCTCATTATGATTCCAACATTTCTGTCCCATATTGGGACCTTTATCAAGGATAAATATATATGTCAATATAATAAGGCATTCAGGTCACAGTATTGTCTACAGAAAAATTGACTCATACTGCTTAAGTGATATAGATTTTTTAAAGGAAAATTACTAATATCAAAGTGGCCAGCCTTGGCAATGTACTGCCTGAAGTAAAGGTTTCACCTTGTATCGTGGTAAAAATGGTATTCCATATAGTTGTGTATACATTTTTATACATATGTAAAAAAAAAGAAGAGTTCAGAAGTTCATTTGATTCCTGTAGCGCTGCCTGTACATATAATAGCAGGAGAATGAAAGTTTATCTGGTAGAATCAAGGCCTATGGAATTATGGAGTTTCCCAAAGGAAAGGTGTATGCCAGCCTTGTGAATTACTTCACTTTATAGGATCTGCTGGTCAGTTCTTCCTAATGTGCAGTCAAGGATAATATGCTCTGATGTAAAACAGACACCTTTTGTGATGTTGCTCTGCTAAGGAAAGAGATCAGAAAACGCAGAGGACCTTTCTTATGTCTCATGTAACCAAAGGACCAAGGAGTAGAAAAGGCAGGATCAGGTAAAATGGACAAAGGATAAGATTAATATAGTTTGAAAAAATAATAGGGGAGGGAGTGCCAAATCCTCTTCAGAATTAAATATATAAATAGATTAGTACAGGTATCGGCCCCTTTTCCGGAAAGTCATTATCCAGAAAGTTCAGAATTACGGAAAGGCCATCTCCCATAGACTCCATTTTAATCAAATAATTCACATTTTAAAAAATGATTTCCTTTTTCTCTGTAATAATAAAACAGTATCAGCTCGTTGATGCGATCCCCGAACCGTTTGCCCCATTGCCGCCATTATAATTTGATGGTTTGGCCCCAGGGCCAAACGATCGAATTAGCCTACATTTTCCCCGATATCACCCACCTGTAGGTGGGGATATAGGGAGAAGATCCGCTTGCTTGGTGACCTCGCTAAGTGAGCGGATCTTCACGTGTATGGGCACCTTTAGGCCCCTTGGTCAGGCAGAATACAAATGAAAACTGGAATGGCACAACATATATACTGTTACATCAGATAGAAGTGTTCACGAGCAATAAATTAGAAAGTTACAGATAGACAGAGATAACTTGTGAAGATAATAAAAGTAATTAATGTTTATTAGGATGGGTTGTAAATAGTCCAGGGGTCTGGATTCAGTCAGGTCAGAGAGTGTGACATGAAACCTGACCCCAAATTAAGGCCCTGTTTTTAATGTGTTAAATAACTCCATACATTTGAATTCATGGATCTTCCTTTCTCGTTCAGTTTTAAAGTCCCCTTTTAGATTTAACACCTTCATGTCCTGAAGCCTGTGGTCCTGATTGCAGAAGTGTTGTCCCACTGGTGTATCACTCGCTTTGGTCTTGATCTTATGTCTGTGATGGTTCATCCTTGTGTGTAGTCTTTGCCCTGTTTCTCCAATGTACATTCCTCCTGTAGGGCACTTAGTACATATGATCATGTACACCACATTGGAGGAAGCATGAATAGCAGTCCCGAACGGTGTCGACTTTTTGTGTATTCAGTATTGCAATTTGATCTTTGCACAGGATGTATTTGCAAGTCTCACATCTTTTGCTGTTGTAGGGAAATGTACCTGCTTTAGTTGTTTAGAGAAGAGAACTTCTAACAATCATTTTCCTCAGACTCGGAGGTTGTCTATAGGACAGAAGAGGTAGTTCAGGGAATATCTCCTTTAGTCTGGTATCTGTAAGGAGCATGGGCTGCAGGTAGGTCCCTGGCTATTTTTCTTATAATGTTCAGCAGTGGGTTGTAGGTGACTACAACTGGTACCCTTTTAATTTCTATTTTTTGTTTGTGTCTCTGAGTATTTGAGTTGCTATGTGGATTTGATCACCAATAACCTGCGGAGGGTAGCCCTGATTAACAAAAGTTTTCCGTAAGGAATGGAGATATATATTTCTTTCATCAGGGTTTGAGCAAATCCAGTTGTAACTAAGAGCTTGACTAAAAACATGTGATGTGGATGGAAACTGTCCCACCTAAGATATGCTGGACGGTCTGTTGGTTTTTGGTATAGGGATGTTTGTGTGATTCCATTTTTTATGTAGATAGTGGTATCCAGGAAATTCATGTGTAAAGAGGAATGGTTAATGGTAAGGTTAATCGTGGGATGAAATTGGTTGAATTTTTGGTAGACAACGTCCCAGTCTGAAGAAAATATCAAAGATTCAAAAGGGAGCTCTCTTTTGCCAGATAAAGTGGGTCAGCAATTTACTGAATCACTTAAAATTATCTTACATTTATAATTTGAAAAATGATCACTTGTCCACAATACCAAACCATTTGCTATTTCTGACCTATGTATCTATTAGTTAGCCTTACATGTATATTGCTAAAAATATTTTAAATATATTTGATTTAAAGGACAAGGAAAGTCAAAATCTATTAAGCACACTATTAAATAGTATTACTATTGCTATGTAAAAACGCTATTTTCCTGGCTTGCCTAATGAAAGATTTACAGAGATACACATACTAGAACCTACATACTTGTTTTAGTGAACGGCGCCGCCATCTTGTCCAGCATGTCTGTATGGGCTATTCCTGAAAAGCACAAGCCAGCCCCCCCTCTGATCCCCGCTCCTGCCACAAACCCCCCCAGCTCCCCGCTCCTGCCACAAACCCCCCGCCGCTTCCCGCACCTGCCCCCCGCTCCCCCCACCTGGCGGGTCTGCATGTCACAGAGTTCTCCGGTCGCTGCATCGCCATGGCAACCTGACGCTCCTGCTGTGTGCGCATGCGCGGCCTACAGTCCCAAGTCACCAAGTCTGGGGAGGAGCGTTGCATTATGGGAATCTTCTCAGCGTTTTTTTTTCCTGTTTGGCTTCTGATCTTCTGAACAGGAGAAATCTGGGGAGACTTAAGGGCACTATTGAGACAACTGAAGGTATGCCTGCAGCTTGACATTAACTCTTTATTAGCCTTTCCTTCTCCTTTAATAAGGCTTAGAATAAAGGTGGCCATACACGGGCCGACTATAGCTGCCGATATCGGTCCCTTGGACCGATTCGGCAGCTAATCGGCCCGTGTATGTGGAGAGCAGAGCGGCCTGGTCGACCGAGATCTGGCCTGAAATTGGCCAGATCTCGATCGCCCAGGTTAGAAAATCTGGTCGGATCGGGGACCGCATCGGCTCGTTGATGCGGTCCCCGATCCGACTGCCCCATTGCCGCCCACATAATCAGATCGCTTGGCCCCAGGGCCAACCTATGGCCAAGTCTGCACTAAACCGAGATGAAAATCCTCTGATTTGGGGCTGAAACCTGAGGGCTTTTAAATCCTGCATTTACTTATATTTTATTCTGTATTCAATGTTCCCTTTTGCCTGGTTGAATCCAGCTGAGCGCTTCTTTCTCATTGCTAAACATTATGTGCTTTGTTTCCTTAAATAAAACACTCCATGAATGCCCTATGATTTTTCTTTTTAGTATGAGTTCTGTTTAACAGATGACACAATACAAACAGCTTTCACTACAAATTCTAATTGTGTCGGGTTGAAAACCCCAACATACTGTTCTTCGACTTTGGCTTATTCTTCCGCTTCTTCTTCTTCGTCTTATTCTTAGCGCCCCCCATTTTCTGAATGTTACTCCTCCTACAGTTTTAGGGGTACAACACCCAAACTCCCCACACTTCTTCGCCCTATAGCGGAGCAGGTTGCTTGTGCTTTTCTAAGTGATCCCGTCCCCCGTCTTTTTTTGGTGCCGCTCCGAACACCCCAATTTTCCCATTGGCTTTGACAGGGAAGATTTTCAAACTGTTGCCACACTTACAGCTTTGAAGCTACAGCCCCCAAACTTGAATAACATAATAATGGGGTCACCCCAAATGAAACAGCGACATTTGTTGGATGACCCCAAAGTGGGAGTGGCCAACAACAGCCAATCAAATTTCACCCACTGAAATTGAAACTGCTGCCAATCTTACAGCTTTGAGGCTACACTCCCCAAACTTGAATCACTTAGTCATGGGGTCAGCCTGAATGAAAATATGATGATTGTTGAATGCCCACAAGTGGGCGAAGCTGTGAACAGCCAATCCAAGTTTACCTATTGACTTTCAATGGGGAAATTCAACCTGCTTCCATTCTCACAGTATTAACACCAGGGTCCCCAAACTTTTCACAGTTGGTCACTAGGGGACTGCAGTTTTACTTTTGAAAAGTGGGCAGAGCCACCAACAACCAATCAGATTTCACCTACTGATTTTTATTGGTTTGTTGCCAGGGTTCCCAAACTTTGCACAGTCAGTCACTGGGTGACTACGCATTTAAGGCTTTTTGTATTTTTTTAAGTGGGTGGAGCCACCAACAGCCAATCAGATTTTACCTATTGACTTTTAATGGGGAAATTCAACCTGTTGCCATTCTCACAGAATTAACACCAGGGTCCCCAAACTTTTCACAGTTGGTCACTAGAGGAGTGCAGTTTTAGTTTTGAAAAAGTGGGCGGAGTCACCAACAGCCAATCAGATTTCACCTTTTGAATTTTATTGGTTAGGTGCCAGGGTTCCCAAACTTTGCACATTCAATCACTGGGTGACTTCGTACTCAAGGTTAGAAATGTGGGTGGGGCCGGCAAAAGCCAATCACATTTATTTCATTGTTTCAGACTTCACCTATTGAATTTTTTTGGTTTTAATTTAAAATGCTTCCTTTCCCCACACTATTTATGCCAGGGTTCCCAAACTTTGCACAGTCAGTCACTAGCTGACTACATATTCAGAGTTAGAACAAGTGGGTGGAGCCACCAACAGCCAACCCATTTCCACCCATTAAATTGAACTGATGCCATTATTTAAGTATTAATTCCAGGGTTGTTAAACTTTCCAGAGTTAGTCACTGGGTATTTGCCGTTCAAAGTTAGAAAAAAGTGGACGGAGACATCAACAGCCAATCACATTTCACCAATTTACTTTCAATGGTGAAGTGTAAAATGCTGTCAGTCTCACAATTTTTATGCCTAAGTCCCCAAACTTTGCAAAGTTGGTCACTGGGGGACTGCAGTTCAAAAATAGGAAAAGTGGGTTGTGCCACTAACAGCCAATCAGATTCCATCCATTGAATTTTATTGATTTAAATTTAAATTGCAGCCATTCTCACACTATTTATGCCAGGGTGCCCCCTGTTTGTCACTGGGTGACTTCGACTCAAGGTTAGAAAAAGTGGGCGGAACCTCCAACCACAATTTACCTATTGACTTTTATTGGTTTAAAATTAAACTGCTGCCGTTCTGTAACTATTAATCCTAGGGTCCCTAAACTGCAGAGTTAGTCACTGGGTAACTGCAGTTCCAGGTTAGAAAAAGTGGGCGGAGCCACCAATCAGATATCACTGGTTGACTTTCAGTAGGGAAATTTAAGTTGCTGCCATTCAGACACTATTAAAACCAGGGTCCCCAAACTTTGCACAGTGGTTTTACTATATAACTGTGGTCCAAGGTTAGAAAAAGTGGGTGGAGCCAAAACAGATCAGATTTCATTCAGTGACTTCACGTTTTTCAACCCAAAATGAAGTTTGTTCTCATACTTTCCTTTCTAGTTAACCATATGTAATTTTTCAAATTTAGTTCACTTGTTAATAACATCACAACATAAATCAGCACTGTGCAAAAAGATTTTTGTGCATCTATACACCCAACAAAATCACATAACACATCTATTTCTATTGTGAAGTCAAGATCACATGTGTGGCTCATGTGGATTCTTTTTTCCTTTATGTTTATATACTGTATTTATATATATATTATATATGTGTGTGTGTGTGTGTGTACATATGAGTTTTCTCTAACCAAGGGCATAAAAACACATTTCAGTGCACAACAGTGCAAGGTTTTAAGGGGAAAAACAGGAAATAACATACAGGATATGACATTATCAACCATTAGCTTGCCACAGAGTTGTAACCCCTTATTGCTCCACAGGGAATTAATTGTCCAAAAACACTTCTCAAAATCTGTTTTTACAATTAGTGCTATAGCTAGATGTTCCTGGGCCCCACAGCAAATACAATTTAGGGCCCAAAATTATTGGTAAATTGGCCTATTCTATCAAGATATATTTAGACTGCTCATTAATTAGGGGTGTACTGGGTCCCTGTTGTTGTATTTTTGTGAATAAATTAAATTACGTTTCTGATGTATGTGTTTATATTAAGGAAAATATGACTTTTTTTTTCATTGTAGACAATTAGAAGCCTATATCTTAAACAAGAAAATAACATATTTTGCTAGCTAATTGCAGTTTGTTCTGAAAAAAAAAGCCCCTGCCCCTGAAGTGAAAAAGCACAAAATGTTCAAAAAATTACCAGAGGGCTTATTGGTTTATACCATCAATTCCATGAGACTATAGTCCTGTTTGTCTCTTATTATTTAAAATTAAAGTACTTGATAAATAGCTGCAATTTTAATACTGGAATAAATATTTTCTCACTAATGTAACCCTTGAAATGCTGTAGCAGTTGTACATGTTAAGGGCTGCTAAAAGTAGTCCTCATCAATAAACTATGATTATGTATTTTAGAGAGGTCTACCCAGAGTATATTATTTCTTTGAATGATATAAAAAAAAAAAGCATTGTATAAAAAAGGACAATTAAAGTTGAACCAAATAATTAGACTAGAAATGTTGCAACTTATGTTTGGACCTTCTATACCATCATAAATCCATTACAGTCCTTTAGCAGTAAAGATCTGTGCCTTTAAAGATGAACACGTACCTTTTAATTTTCTCTTCTGTTGATTTACAGCACATTCTTTCAACTGGTGCCAGTTACCTGAGCTTAGGGACCAGCTCATAATATACAGTATATAAACACATCATAATATTTACCATACAAGGCTGATTAGTAGTTTGTCATAAGTGACTTGCAATAGGCATCATTATTTTCATTGAGGAAAACCAAGTCCATACATTAGCGCTAACTGCTCCCCAAATAAACTATATGATAATTTAGCCTAATAAACTAGTCAGCTACATGTTACCCGTAATTTAAACCTAAAGAGGTGATCTGGCCAACTTACCACAACATGGTCCTAGGGCCAAACGTGCATTACAATAAAGGGGATACGAAAAGCCAGAGTAAGGACCACATCAATGAGCTGATGTGGTCCTCGATCCAACAGAAAAATCAAGCCTATACGATCATCTGCCCAATTTTTGGCCAGCTAGTTGGGAAGGCCTGTTGGAGAGCCCCAAACAAGGGCAGATAAGCTGCTCAATCATTCTGAAGGATCTGAATCGGCAGTTTAAAACTGCCTGTGTATGGCTACCTTTAGCTGAGTACACCAATTAGTTTCTAGGGGAAAAACACCTTTTTTAGAGACCCAGTTAACTTGCACGAACCCTGCATTTAGCTTTCAGAGTCAATTTGAAAATTAAACGTAACTGTTAATAAAGTATGATAATAAAAAAAAAAAAAGTGAAATCACCACGGTGTGTAAATTTTATGAACAATGGTAAATAGCAATATTACATCAAAAAAGAAGAGTATTTGTAGAAATATAATAAAAATGTGCAATTTTATGAGGACCTAGGAGTCATTCCTCAGACCTCAGTGTGCAATTAAGGGCAATCTGGCAATAGGTCATCTGCTATTTCAAGCACAATTGGTGCACCATATGCTTTTTGACTACATGGCTGCAGTCAGAGAGGGTATGGGATGGTAATAAGCACACTGGGAGGCAACTGAGTAGTCTTTAACTACCAAGGACTCCTTTTTCTCTCCCCCCAGGCCTGCAGTTAGATAGTGCTTTTTTTTTTTTTACGATAGATGCAGTTGACACATTTCTGGTCTAAAGCTGGCCATACAAAACCTTGTTTCATATGATATTCGGTGTGTGTATGGCAACTCGGCGAGGCGACCCATATCGCAGAAGGCGATCGGGCGGGTTAAAAGATTTTGATGGCGCCCGAGCAAAATCTACCTTCAGGGCTGAATCGGCAGAAGGAGGTAGAAATCCTATTGTTTCTACCTCCATACGGTCCGATGGTCGGACGAAAGATCGGAAATCGCCACGTGTGTGGGCAGCTGAAATTGTGACTTACCCTAAGCAAACTGCGCATCTTTTGATCGTATGGCTACAGATACTCTCCTTGATGTAATATTGCCATTTACTCTTTCACTCTGCAGATTTGTAAATATGTGAAACGGATGTTTGCAGAAGGAAGGAAGCGGTTTATATCTGACTTGTATATTTCCAATATAAAATCTTCAAAAATGCTTAAAGCTCATAAATAAAAATGGAACACAGTCGTATTAAATGGAAATAAAATCAGTATTTGTAGCAGGACACTCAGCAATCCTCTGTCATTTTCATACGTTTTGTCAATACATCCTTTCCATCATGTCCTTCCCTTCCCATCTCTTCGCCGTCGTAGTGGTGATAAGAGTCTGCTTCAGTTAACTGACTCAAATTTTCCACTTGTGGAAAGGAGCAGCCCTCTTGCAAAACCTGCCTGACAGTCATATTAATGCGCGAACGGCGCAGGTACTGTGCACATACTTCCCAATCTAGAGTAGAACAAGGTTCAATAAGAGGAGGATCAGAGGTTTCAGTGGCTGGTGGAACAGAAAGGCATGGCGGCAACATGTCTCCCCCAGGGAAAGGGAGAATTCGTGGCACAGCATGGTACAGTAAACGACTTTGACCTGACATCACCATGATGTCTCCACTATGCATCATCATTGGAGTTGGCATGTGTTCCCGGTTTAAACCTCCCAACAAGAATATACAGGACTGGCCAAAACTAGAAAAAAAAAAAGAAACAAGCATAATAAAGCTGGAACACAGATTAAGGAATTCATCATAAAATAAAAATATCTCGACTGATTTTATCTACACCCTCAGCCATAACCATGAGGTACAGATCTGTATTTTCCTTTTTGTTGCACTCTTCCCTGCTCAATAATAGATGTATTATACTCAGATTATACCCTTGTTTGTCTCCCACCTGAAAGACAGAAGGGGGCTTTGATGGTCCAGCTCAGACTCATCGACATGAATGCCCAGGGATGAATCCAGATGATAGTAATTAAGGATTCCGGCCTCAGGTTTGAAATTGTGAAAGCCACAGGCTGCAGACACACAGCGGGAGAGCTCTGCCAGGTCCAGTGGGAAAGGAGAGAGAAGGTCACTGTTGTATGTCTTCAGGTAAGAGAACATTGTAGTGAGAAAATAAAGGCAAGTTTTATTATCCATAAAACCTGCTTAATGTATTTCAGAGATTTCAGAATTAACCAAACAAAAGCAGAATAAATGTTTTAAGGCAAATACCCACTCTTCCATATTGCTAATAAATGTTCTGAACTCTTTCTGAACTATACAGCTAAACAAGCTATCAAGCAGCAGATCAAGATGCTGTGCAGGAAGTGGGAAACAGTTGAAAAATTCTAGAAATGCACCAAATCCCAGCTTCGGTTTAGGATTCAGCCAAATCAGTGCCTTGCTGAACTCTTAAAATTAGATTGTGTCACTAAAACTTTCGACTCTTTTCTGTGCACCTCAGGCATGGCTTTTCCCCTCTGCTATCATAATCTCACACTGTAATTTACTCTTAAAATTAGACTGTGTGACTAAAACTTTCGACTCCTTTCTGTGCACTTCAGGCATGGCTTTTCCCCCTGCTAGTTTGCATATCTGCAAATTAGGATTCATATCCAGTTTGGCCAACCCCTTTGTATTTAACAAATCTGAAAAAAAAACGAATTTGGTGCATTCCTGACAAAAAGGCCTTAAAACCCATCTGAGCCTCCCTGATTTTTTTTTTTTTTTTGCTTATAGATCTAGTCTTGGGTTTTTTGCTTTGCCCTTATTTAACCAACTGGGGACTGTCAACAAGGACAAACTGGACAGAGTGGTCCAAAATAAGATTGCCCCTGGCACTTATGAATATGGATATCAAAATATAAGGTGTATGCATACTTTTGTGTCCCAGTTGTAGTGATAGCCAAGTGTCACCCATCTTAGTTTCTCCAGCACACTCTTCTTATTCCTCTTCTCTGCTGATTTACTCCTGGTGGATCATTGATATGAGATAAAAGAAAATATCTATAGTTACCAGCTAAACAAACATCTACAGCAAAATGTAGCTTTCCAAGCACACTTCTCACCTGAGCTGTTCCTGACTACTACCCCACAGGTCAGAAGTTTGTTCCAAAGTCATGTGCAGGTCAAGATTGCACACATTGGGCTTGCGAGGATAGAACTTTAGACATTGCCCCACCCAGTGATGCTGCCAGCCAGGTAGAAAGGGATTTGAAATAAAAAGGAACCCTGAAATTTAAAAAAGTAGTTGGCTGAACTGGCAATGTCAGCAAGCTGAAACCTTATGTGCTATGAATCTAGTTCAAGTTATCAGATGCATTAGAATAACAGGCCTGTGTGCAGTGCAAGAGAGACCAGTTCCTCAATGAAAATCTTGACTGGGGCCTATAAAGTACAGTGTAAGATTATGATAGCAACAATGTGTAATGGTGTTAGGATTTAGAAGAAAACTGCAATGTTTTCCAGGTGTCATTTCAGTGTGTACTGGTTAAGATAAAGACTGCATAAGGGTTTTAGATGAAAGCGTAAGACATGGATTAGTTATATGTAGATATGGCATAATATGCCTAGAATCAGTTGCTAACTAATGTTGCACAATATACAGATTTACAACACAATACCTGGATAGCCATCCAGGCTATACACTTTCCATTGGCGCAGTGGCTGTAAACCAGCTCTGCTAGCATCCTGGTCATTTAGTAAGCCGAGACCAAGCTTTTTGCTTTGAACCTGCAGTTAGCAAAGAATTTTTTTTATTCAAAATATACTTTTTTGTTTGCACAACACTATTATTACATATCTCTTTTTGTCAATACATATATCTGTGATCAATAAAACATTATCACATGTTAATTAGCGATATAATTGAACATGATGGAAACATGATGAGTATATAGCCTTTATATTTAATTAAATAACTGGTGTTTTCAAAGCTCCATGAAAGAAAATGAAAAGCAAGTTACCTACCACATATTCAACCTAAAATATTTTGAACAATATTCAAGCAGCTTTTCTTATGTTACTTAAAAGGACATCTATGCATTCAGAATGAATATTTATCCAACAGATAATTTATATTCTCTGTGATCTTAAGAATCGTACCATATCAGCATATACATTTTTGTAAATATTGCCCTTTTACATCATTTCCTTTGAGCCACTATTTTGTGATGGTCTATGTGTCACTCACTGATCAGTAAACCAAAGCTCTCCCCATTCATTGGCTGATGTAACCTAGTGTGGATATGTACCATTGGTTTGTGTGAGTCCAGAGCCTCTGGTGAGCCAGAGGTTGGATTTAGTACTTAAAATGGCAGTTTTTATACGGGATATACGGGATTATCCACTGGTCGTTTTGATTCTGCTATAAAAACGTAGAACAAGAATTTACTTTTAATTTCAGATTCTGCACAAAATATCAAAAAACATATACACTTCCTAATGCAATCATAGACAATGTCAAATGTTATAACTTTTTCTTTTCAATCACCACTTCTTGCTCATGCATTTACTCTTTTTATTAAGCTAAATATTAGTATCTAGTATTCTGCTTTACGTAAACGGGTTCTGTCCAGTAATAAGTGGCCTAATAAACAAGGGATTGCACCAGCAAGAAGTGGCGAGTGCTATGACTTCTTTAACAAAGTGCAAAGTCGCAACCTTTCCCCTACAATCACTAAAAGGAATGTTTGCAGTTCCCTAACCCTACTAATTTGCTTTTTAGCAGCCCCACCCCCCAAAATGAGGACAGTTATATTATAAATATAAAGCAGATTTTTTTTATATTTTTGGGAAAGTCATTATTATTGTTACCTAAATGTTGCAGGAACATCAGTGTCAATGGCAAAAAGCACTATGGAGTTCCATGCCTTAACATGCTACAGAACCGCTTTTGCTTTTCACCATGATCAACTGGACCATATCAAACTGCCCTACTCATTCAGAGCTTCCCCTAATAGTTAAAAATAATAATCGCCTGTTGATAAATTCGGCTTCAAACGCAAACATAAAATTATTTCAGCTACGCCCCGTTCCCAAACCACTGCCATAGAAAACCTGAGCCTTTCACCTTTGGGTGTCCCTGACTAAAATCTATCACTCCGCTCAAATCAGCTGGCGGGTTCCTGCTCTTGTACAAACGAAACAGCTTCCTAAACGCATCCTCCCCTTGCTCCAATCTGTAGGCCGCCATATTGGAATATCCCAACAGGGCGCCGCCATCTTCCGTACAGGCACGCACACGCAATTCAGACATCCTCCAGAACGTGTGTTTTTTTTTTCTGCCTGTGTGCGTGAGGTAGGGGTCACATTATCCAACATGGCAGCGCCGGCAAAGAAATCGTTTGAGGTTTTTGTGTCCCGAGTGCCGTGGACAGTAGCGAGCAGTAAGTAAAGTAAAAGATATGATATAACATTGACTCAGTGTAGGCTGAGACAGCGAGCGTTGTAAGCAAAGGAATACGAAGGAATAAAAGGAAGTTATGGACATCCTGAACCTGTGATCTTGAATACCAACCTCTAGATCTTGTAATGTTAGTGCGTTTTGATAGCGGATAAAATGTCCAGCAAAGTGTAGTACTGACTCATGATTGCTTTTTCCCGTATGCCCTCTCTCTCTTTCTGTACAGGAGAACTAAAGGAATATTTTTCACAGTATGGAGTTGTAAAGAAATGCCTTTTGCCATTTGTAAGTATTATTTCTGTATACACTTTATTTTTACTGAGCAACAAATCATATGTAAATCCATATTGTTGATTTTGTCATCAGTTAGTCCCTGAGAGATGTTTAAGCGAATAAGTCAGCAGAACACTGAGCATAATCATGGATCCTGTTAAATATAATCAGTGACAGTCTCCTGTAAGTATAGTGCATAGAATAGATATAGGCTAATATCACTCACCCCATGGTTCTACTAAGTGAAGTTGTGATAAGTGGCATAGATGTGTATGTTAGTGTGTATGTTTACCAGATAGTTGGGCATTGACTGAAAAATCTATGCAAGGGGTAAAGAGCATTCTACCCTAGGTACATTTTTCTTGTGAAAAACCTTGGGCAACTAAGAAATTAGTGAGGCAGAATTACAAAAGTGGGTTTGCCAGTAGCAACCACTTGTTTTTATCAGTCTACAGCTGGCCATACACGTGGCGATCTGACTATGTTTTGTGCGACCATCGGTCGCACGAAACATCGTCAGATCCGCCACACACCATTCAGGGCTGAATCGGCAGGTAAGGAGGTAGAAACAATAGGATTTCTACCTCCTTCTGCCAATTCAGCGCTGAAGGGAGATTTTGGTCAGGCGCCTTCTATGGCGCCCAATCAAAATTTTCAAACTGGTCCGATCGGCGAGTTGGCCGATATCAGCAGCTTCCTGTGATATCGGTCGACTCGCCGACATACCATACACGCACCGAATATCGTACGAAACGAGGTTTCGTACGATATTATCGGTGCGTGTATGGCCACCTTAATACAAGTAAAAATGAAAGTCAAAATCTGATTGCTATGGGTAACTACACTGGTGCAGTTCAACACTTATGTATGCAAATAATTCCCAGCGACATTGGTATAAATTATTTACGAAAACATATGTCATGGTGCTAATGATTTGCTTACGTTACAACCTGATAAGTTTACAACTCAATTTGCTGTGCTGGATCCTGTATTTCAGCATAAGATCAGTGCAAGCCATGTATAAATATGTTTCTGAAAAAGTGATTGCATATACATACTCATAACAAAATCATAGGATACTCAGAAACAGATTTCTGTCTCCAAAAAATAAAAAGAACTAAAGAAAATAAATGGAGATAAAGTAAAAATGACAAAAGTATTAACCAAACAATTATCCATGGGTTAATAATGTATTTAACCACAGCACATGCCATTCAATCAGGGGAAGAAAATAAAACATAAATAATAAAATGGAGTGATGTTTAATATCAGTCTAATATAAGGCCCCTGTATTGGATGCACAGGTCCTATATTATTCTGAAAGTTTCTAACTTATCCATGACAATAGTAGTGAGTTGTTTCATAACTGGATAATTGTCCAGTACGCTCTTAACCTTTAACTTTCCAAAGAGAGCATTTTTCAAGCTTTCCCAATAGTCTGCTTAGCTAGTGAGAATATAGAACCGTAAATATTTATGAGCAGCCCCCACAATTCACGTGTAATAAAATCTTTACTGGAATTTTTGTAAGAATAAGGCCAGTGATACTTGTAATCATATCTACAGGATAAAGAAACTGGTTTTCATCGTGGATTTTGCTGGGTTGGTTTTGCCTCAGAAGAAGGTTTGCAGAATGCATTACAGAAGGATGCACATCTTCTGGAAGGATCTAAAGTAAGAGTATATTATTTCTGTATATTCATACTGTAGATAAGCTTGTGTAACAGCTGTTTGTATTGTCATGTGGTGAAAGTGTTCTGCTTATTCTAATTAAACAATCCATATTATCTGTACAGGTATGAGATTGGTTATCCAGAAAGCTCATCTTCCATACACTCCATTATAAGCAAATAATTCTAATTTTTAAAAATGACTTCATTTTTCTCTGTAGTAATACAACATTACCTTGTACTTGATCCCAAGTAAGATATAATTCATCCTTATTAGAGGAAAAACAATCCTTTTGGGTTTAATTAATGTTAAAATGTTTTTTTCCTGTAGACTTAAGGCAAAGAGATCCAAATTACAGAAAGATCCCTTAACCAGAAAGCCCCAGGTCCCGAGCATTCTGGATAACTGGTCCCATACCTGTAATTTATTCATTATAACAGGGGTCCCCAACCTTTCTTACTCGTGAGCCACACTGAAATGTAAAAAGACTTGAAGAGCAACACAAGCATCATAAAAGTTCATGGAGGTGCCAAATAAGGGCTAAGATTGACTATTAGGCAGCCTCTATGCACACTATCAGCTTACGGAAGTAGTAAATCTTGTTTTTATTCAACCAAAGGAATTAAAAAATAACTACCTGGTTTGGGGGCACTGAGAGCAACATTCAAGGGGTTGGTGAACAACAACTCATGAGCCACTGGTTGGGGATCACTGCATTATAAGGTACAGGTATGGGATCCCTTATCCGGAAACCCGTTATCCAGAAAGTTCCGAATTATGGAAAGGCCATCTCCCATAGACTCCATTATAAGCAAATAATTTTAATTTTTCAAAATTATTTCCTTTTTCTCTGTTATAATTAATCAGAAACCTTGTACTTGATAACTACTAAGATATAATTATTGCTTAACGGAGGCAAAACAAGCCTATTTGGTTTATTCCATACTTAAATGATTTTGAACTTTCTATTTAATTTGTTCTTCCTTGAAAATGCTTTTAGTTCAGAAATAAGGCTGGTTTGCATGCACTGCACATTTGAAATGAAATAATTTTTATAGTATTTAAAGAAGCAGTAGTTAAGCAAGAGAGGTATTAGAGGTAGTTGTGAGCAGCAGGTGCTGATTGCTACACTCCTAGAATATCCCCATCTAGGTTGTACTAGGTGCACAGGTATTCCCTACAACAGTGATCCCCAACCAGTGGCTCAGGGGCAACATGTTGCTCACCAACCCCTTGGGTGTTGCTCTCAGTGCCCCCAAACCAGGTAGGTTTTTTTGAATTCCTGACTTGGTGGCAAGTTTTGGATGAATAAAAACAAGATGTAATACCAAATAAAGCCCCTGTAAGCTGATAGTGTGCATAGAGGCTGCCTAATAGCCAATCTTAGCCCTTATTTGGCACCTCCATGAACTTTTATGATGCTTGTGTTGCTCTCCAAGTCTTTTTACATTTGACTGTGGCTCACGAGTAAGAAACGTTGGGGACCCTTGCCCTAGAAGGAAAACCTTGCAGATCTGTTATGGGCAAAGTGTCCTAGAATTATTGGCCACCAGGGCACAGGTTTAGTAAATGGCCTGCAAAAAAGATGCAGTTTTGTGGCATATATCAGTAGTCCTTGCAGTGACTGGCTACTGGGGAAAAAATTGTTTGAGTAAGTTCAGCTTTTGAGGGTCTATGTATGTTAAAAAGCTAACAAAAAACTAACAAAACCCTGTTTTCAATTTTTAGAAGAATTACTTTGTAAGTTTTTTTTTTTTTTATTAATTTTGTTCTGCCAAACTTGTTACCATGTGTCTTGGTTAGACATAATACCAGTTAAACAGCATGCTACGTCATATGAATTGATGTGAATTTAATTAGGGGGATTGCTTTGTTGACCAGTTGTTCCCATGATTTTGCAGATGGCAGCCCATCCAGCGCATAGCAACATTTTTCCTTGCATAGTGGGGATTGAAATCTGTTCATAGAGTAGTTAGCCAGTATAATGTTGTCCAGGACTCCCAGGAGGCAGTCAGGTTACTGAAGGAAAGTCCAGATTGTCAATTAATACTTTAAGGACCCTGTTTCTGGTTATAACAGGGCCGAACAATTCGGTCTCTAGTCGATATAAGGTAGTTATAACAGTTTTTGGTTGCTATTATCCAGTCCTTTGTGGTCAATTGGGGGATTTTAGTTAACCAATGGCTTTGTCTCAAAAGGTTTGGGTTTCGTAGAGAGAAGAGTATGGCATAATTGAGACACTAATTTGGGGACTTCAGATGAATGTAAAGTGTGTTCTGTGGTTAGTGAACTCAAGCTTGGTGAGGTAAACTGAGTGTGGAATGCGTGCCAGAGGTGAAAATATCTAAAAGTCGGAGTTTGTTAGGCAGACAGATATCTGTTCATAGGTGGGGAAAGAGGAGTCTACTAGGGAAACGCTCAGGTACTCAAGGGTTACTTTTTCAAACTAAAAAAAAGACTTTTCCATAAGCACGCAGGTGAGGATCAAATGTCCCATGTGACCATTAGCCACCAGGTTAGAGAGATACAAAGAGGAGGTTGTGAGGTTGGCTATTACGTTATATATCTGTTCAATCAGTTATTTTTACACTAAACAGTTCTGTAAGGATATAAGTGACTTGCATATTTTTTCATCCCTATAGCCTTACATTCTCGTCGGTCAGTTAGCTGCCCAAAAACATTACTAGGAAACAACAACCTCAGTCTAAAAATCATAATTTATGTGGTCCTGTATCAAAAGTTTTGGCAAAATCCAGATACATCGCATCTATTGCAATCCATTCATAATAAACAAGTTTGTTTGACTATCTGTCCTTCCAAACATAATTTGGAATATGACACTTAACAAGCCTTCAGATAATAAATGTAATTGCTATTGAAAGCAACATTTGCTGAACTCCTGGTTGTTACTTTTTAAACAGTGTTGCAAAGGTCAGTGTCCTCCAGCAAGTCATGTCTGTCAGTCTGCTGGCTTGTGTTACATTGTTTCAAGAGTCAGAGCCACCAGGGCAGAGAATAGAAAAGGACAAACACTGCTTTTAATAGCAATTATATATACAAATAAGTAAAAAAACCATTACAAATTTTGTAATAAATGTATATCACAAAGTTGCTTAGAATTTTTTCTTTTATTAGGCAAAAAAAATATATTCTGGGTTGACTTGTCCTTTAATTGCAACCATATTTGTTCTGTGCCTTTAGCGAAAAGCTAACCCTGCAATCTATGTACTGATTGTAAGGAACTTTTAGTTTAGAAATGTATTACTTGTATGGCAGTACTGTTGCTACAATCAGTATCTGGATAAATGAAATCCCTCATTAAGACTTTTCCCAAATTAGTAGCCTATTCTATTTTCAGCAAGAGCTAAGCCCCTTTTTCTTCACTAACTTTGGGGGGATACTTTATGTACCTCAGAAAAGTATAGCCTTCTATATCACTGCCCAGTGGCTCATTCAGCAATGACAATTCTCATCATGTCTTAGATTTTCTGCTAAAAGCACAGAACTCCCATTGTAACAGCCACGCTTCTTGCATTGAAAACTTCTGGCCCTCCATGTCATTACTAACAGGGCTGTGGAGTCGGTAGATAAATTCTCCGACTCCTCAGTTTCTGATACTTCCAACTCCTCTGTTTTTAATATGCTAATATATTTTATACATTCACTTAAAACACAACTGAACTGATAATAAACTGATAGACAATTTTATCTATACTCCTACTTCTAATGATTTCCCTAGAATCCCATAGTCATGTTTAAAGTTTAAGCTAACATTACAGCTGAATTACAGCAGTTTTCCAAATGTTTTAAAAGCTTCAGTCTTAAACTATTGACTATCCATTCCCTTCACGTATACAAGTATTTCTAGTCCTGCAAATTTTTTTTTTTACTTGGTTATCAGTGAGAGTTAGGCTAGGTTCCCAGTGGGCATTGTGTTCCCTGTAACAGAGGAACCCGACGCACCTTAACTGTGCGTTACGTCCCATTTAGTGAAGCATACTTCATGGTCACTCAACGTGTTCGTTTATGCACTGCATGCATTGGGCATTATTCTTATAGCAGAGAAGTAATTAATTATGACTGTTTGTGAATTGGGACATTTAAACTTGCTTTATTTTTTTTTTTTTTATTCCCATTTAAATTTAGTAGGAGTCGGTTCATTTTTTGCCAACTCCAGGTACCCAAAATTGCCTCTGAATCCACAGCCCTGATTACTAATACCCTAATCTAAATCTTTACCTCCATTTTCCCTTAATATGTCCAAGTCCTCATGTAAGCTAACTTCCACAGAATTACTTACTGCTACCCCCCAGCCAAGTTTAAAATCTTCTCCAAACTTCTAGCCATCCTCTTGCCCAAAACAGCTACATCACCATTGAGATGAATCCCATCGCTGGCAAAAACTTTGTAGCCAATGGAAAGTCTGCCCTGTTTTCAAAAACCTACAATACTTTGCCAATTTCTGTAAGCATCCTAACTTTGCATGTGGCACAGGTACCTACTGAATTTTGCAGGAAAATTATTTTAATTAGTTTGGGCATATCTTTCAGTGCTTTCTTAAATATTATTTAGAATTTAAAAACATGTACCACTGTTTTGGTAACACTTTTTTTTTATTTGCAGCTCCAGGTTCAGCAGAACAAAAGGCTAGCAGCAAATACAAACAGACATGGGCAAGGAGAGAGCTGAACAAGAAATTTTATTGTATGGTGGTTTAAAAATTTAAATAAACACAAAATAAAAACACTTCTATACATGATTCTATAGTTTTATATATGAAAACATAACTTTTTTTTATTGCCAGTTTTAAGATGCAACATTTGCTTTTGGATGGTTAAAGCAGCAGCTTTTGCTCATGTTGGTTCACTTTTCTATATCACCTGAACTTTAACTCCTGTGCACCAGGCAACTCACAGACTGTAGATAAATGTAGGCATTGGATTTACCTTTTGCTCCATGCAATTATTGAGGTGCTTACAGCACCTGTTAGCTACAGTTATTTAAATGCACTGCATAAATGAACTGAAAACCAAGAAGTGATTGTGCTTCTAGACAATACTGCTCTGAATTTAAGATGTAAAGAGGAACTATATACCCCGGGCGCAAAAAGCATCTCTCTTATAGCATTGTTTTTAAGTTTAATGTCTGTCCCTATCTCTAACCAAAAATGCAGAGAAGCGCAGCCGCGTACCTCGCCGACATCATCTTTCCGACTGAAGACACTTCGGCTCTCTCTGCAGATACAAACCTGCTTGCGCATGCTTTTTGTGCCCGGGGGTATAGTTCTTCTTTAAGCACAGCTGCTTAATTAGTCGTAACAGTAAACATTTTTTTTTATTATGGAAAAAGCAGACATATTTTGTTTTTCCTTCTCATAAATTGTAGTAGTATAAATGAATACAGGGATGTTTGGGCAAAAGTCCTTCTTTGGCTGCAGAGAACATTGTGTTCAACAGTCATCTACAAAAATATAAACGGTTATTACCCTCCACCCTTGCTTTAGTGAAAAACTAATTTTGTTATTGAGTTATTAGGCTGCAGGGTCCACTCTTCCAGACAAACACACAAGGGATTCTGCCTTAAACTGGGGTAATACAAAAGGAAAATGTCCAGATAGACAAATATTGCATATTTAATGCAACATTCAGAAATATTGCAGCTCACACTACATAACGACTGCTTCACTTTTTTGCAAAGTTACCTGTTAAAAAAGCTGGAGAAATAATGTATCAAAACTACTATGTATGAATATTTTGAAATTAACTTTTTAATTAATTTTGAGTATGTTTATACTCCAAGAATTTCAGCAGGCTCAGTTACACAAAATTCTCTCAGCGCCAGGTACAGCCTCCTGTTATTACTAAATGTGCCAGGTAAATATCATACAACTACTGGATTCCTTGAAGAGTCTTCATTTGACCACATAGAATATATCCTGGATTCTAGCAAGTAGCAGCAGTACTGGCATAAGTGTTTTGGAAAAGCGCAGATTTTTGACTAAAATACAGTTACAGTGTAAAAAAAGTTACCTGCAGCAGTAGAATTTTTGCAAGTAAGCAAAATTCTAGACAACCACTGGACTAAACACTTAATAAATGAAAACAATTATGTACATATAGTCTTCCTACTCCTGAACCCAGTCATTAACAGTCCCATTAATACACAAATGTGCCACCTCACTCCTTCCTGCGCTTCTTCATGTCATGGTCATGATCTTTAGCTCGACCACTATCGGAGGGTCGTTTTGACCCTCCATGCTGTTTAGCCTCCTCCAAGAACTTGTCCAAACCAAAAGGATCCTCCTCAAATTGTACTGGACCTTCATGGCGCTGCCTGCGATCTGCGCCAGAAAAGTCCTTATCAGGAACAAACCTGAAATGGAAGTAATTTGGGGATTATTAAATGTAACAACATCTTAACTGGGGACGGTCTAAAGGAGCTACAAAATCCTATGCCATCATGGCTTAAAGGAGAAGGAAAGGCTAATAAAGAGTTAATCTCACGCTGCAGGCACACCTTCAGGTCTCTTAATAGTGCCCTTAAGTCTCCCCATATTTCTCCTGTTCAGATGATCAGAAGCCTCATAGTGAAAAAAACTGAGTTCTGTAAAGAAAGTTCCCATAATGCCACGCTCCTGCACCAAGACCAGTGTGCATGTACAGCTTGTAAGACTATGAGGAAGCTTCCTGCTGATTGGCTCAGATCACACATTCCTGGGGGGGGAGTGGGAGCAGGAGAGAGCTGTGCACACTCTGGCACAGGAAAACAGACAAGAAATCCTGTTTCTTTTGACAGAGAACTCAGTACAGGGTTTCTGTGAGTGCTTATGGCTGTATTTACATAGACCTTTCTGATAATGATTAGTTTTTACCTTTCCTTCTCCTTTAAGCCTCTCTTTCTACTACTAAACTACAGTTTCCTGTGTCCCCCTTCCATGTTAGTACATCAGTCACTTTTCAGAGTCACCCACACTCACCTGTTGGTTTTAACCAAGGTGTCCAGGTCATCACCATATACATCATTATCTGTATTTTTACTAGGACGGTAGATGTTCTGAGCCAGTTTCTTGTTGCCCAACCATGGCTTGTCATACACGTTATATACCTCATCCTCTCCACCTGCAAAGCCACTGTCCATACCCTATGGTAAGAACCAAGAATGAATAAGTTCTGTTAATGAGTATCAAAGAAAGTCACACGCATACCTTAATGGTGTTGCACCAAATCAGTTATTTTATAATTTGTTTAGTATTGAGATAAATCTCTTAATTTGTATACTCAAATTTGTTCAAATCAAATTGCATTGTGTGAACAAAAATTGTTGCATTCAGTTGGTCCAGGTGCGCATGCTGTGCATGGGCATTCAGCCTGGGGCTGCACAGAAGATCCAAGAACAGGAAGAAAATTGCAATATGGCATATCTACAGCAGTACTGTTTGTCAGTTTTATGGTCATCTCAACAATATACAAGTACACAGTGACACAAAATTAGTACCCTGGCTCAGTGATATTTTAAGTGAACATTATCTCTATCCAGGGGTCTCACGTAACTTATAAGTGATTTTGCAGAAGAATTGACTGCACATTAAAAGGTGTGGTTTAGACTATTAAATTAACTTTTATGGGCTACACTAGAGCAAGCTTTACACCCAGCTACAAATCTAGCTGAAATTCTATGAAAGACTTATTGCCTTAACAGAAATAAAACAAGCAATGTAGCAGTCTCTACAGGTATGGGCAGCTCTTAAATATAAAGACAAACTATGTAAGCCACAAAGCTAAATGATACTGATGGTTCAAAAGGCAGCCTTTCCCCCTGGGACCACCTAAAGTTAGGTTATTTAAATGTATTTTTATAATGTGGTCTGGACCATAAGGATGTTAAGATTTAGAAAACAGATCAAGTCTTAAAGGAACAGTAACACCAAAAAATGAAAGTGTATAAAAGTAACTAAAATATAATGTGCTGCTGCCCTGCACTGGTAAAAGTTGTGTGTTTACTTCAGAAAGTCTACTATAATTTATATAAATAAGCTGCTATGTGGCCATGGAGGCAGCCATTCAAAGGAGAAAAGGCACATAGCAGATAACAGATAAAACACTATTGTATTCTCCAGAACTTATCCGTTATCTGCAATGTAACCTGTGCCTTTTCTCCTTTTTTCCAGCTTGAATGGCTGCCCCCGGGGCTACACAGCAGCTTATCATATAAATTATAGTAGTCTTACTGTAGCAAACACACCAGTTTTACCAGTGCAGGGCAACAGTGCATTATATTTTTATTACTTTAAAGCTCTCTCATTTTTTTGGTGTTACTGTTCCTTTAAATTATCTGAACTGGAGTGGATTTCAATATAGATACTGAGAAAGTGCTTTTACGTTTGAGGGTTTCTTCTTTTACAATGTATGTAAATTAAAGTATGGGTGAACTTTTTGAAGTCAATTGTAAGTATTGTGTATCGTGTATAAGTGCCAACATGTTCTTATGCGCTATACAATAAATGGGCATATACCCTGAACATACTTATTACATACAAAAAAACAAAAACAATGATAGACTCTTTGTGGCTGTAATAGTGGTATTACCCTGCTTTGGTTGAAAAGTCGCTGGTCATACTGAACTTCACTTGATGTCCTTTGATTTGGAATTCCAAGAGCAATCTGTTCACTAATGTCTCTTTCTTCATTCCTTTGAAGTTTGGACCTAGCAGCAAACAGAAATGTTCACTATGCAAATAGATGGAAGGACGTAAATAAAAGATCACTCAGTCCCAAAGGATGCATATTAATTGGAAAAACTCCTCAAAAAAGCCAGCAATTTAAAACTCACCTTTTGTCTGGGGCTGCCCTAGATAGGTTTCGCTCATGTTGCCGTTCCTTGCGCCTCTCATGCCGTATTTCTTCCCTCTCTCTGGCTTCTCCATCCTCTGTACCAGGTAGTTTAATAGGTTAATTTTATCATGGCTTAATACAACTACACGTTTTGGTGATGCACATCTAATTTTTTCTGTTAATTCTATCCCTAATACAGAAATGTGAGCAACTGTCTTTCTGCCATGACATCTACTCTTCCCACAATGTGTGCAATTAAAGACACGTGGAGGACAGTACATCTTGTAAGCTAAAGTAGTTGTCTAAAACCAAACATAAGACTAGCTCAAAAAAAAGGAGAGAATTTCCCTTCTTAAACAAAAAAATCCTCAATTTAAAAAATATATTCTGCCTGGCTGCCAGTTGCAGACACATATCCAAAATACATTTTACGCTTATACCTTTGTCTGTATGGGACTTTATCCCAGCTCTGCGTTCCCTTGCGATCTGTGCCAGTTCCCTAAGTTTTTCCTCCTTTTTCTCTTTCTCCTTCTGCGCCATCTTACGCTCCACCTGGGCTCTCATTTCCACTGCTTCTCGGGCCTATGGATAACAGTTACATAAGTACAAGACCTACTCTGACAATGTAATTTCTTAGAATTACAGGGGCAGATGCAAAATTATAGAATGTTCACAAACCTTTCTGTCAGCTATGTACAAGGCTTCAGCAAGCTTAGCAAAGTTCTCATTGATATGGACAGTCTGCAGCCCCCGGCCATCAGCAGCCAAACGTTTATCTAGTGGGATGGTATAACCCTATAGGAGTCAAAAACATGTGAAATGAACACCAAAACAAATACCAGTGTAACTATCTCAGGAAGTTTTGAAGATAAAATTTAAGCAAACAAAAACAGAGCTGCAAAGCCTAAACAAGGAATGCCCTTGCTAAATAAGTAAACATTCCTGCTTATAGAAGTCTTTTTTTACACCCAAATATTTTAAATTTATCTTGCACTAAATGTTCAGTACCCAGGGTAATCAGTACAAGTCTGACATTTATATCTCACCCAGCCCCAAAATGAGAAATAAAAATATATAAAAAGCTGCTCAAAGTATCAAGTGCTTCATTTTAGAAAGGGGAAACTTGTGCAGTCAGTGTGTCACCAGGTGGGAAGCATCCAGAAAGCAGCCATTGAAACTTTGATAGCATTACATAAGCTATATAACACCAGGGGTCATATCTACCAGCAAGTCAAATCTGCTCCATTTTATTTAAACTGAATTTTTTGTAGCAGTAGCTTTAGTCCATATGTAGATTTCTGATAGATGGCTGGAGATTTATTGACATTGGTAATTTGAAAGGGCAAATTGTGTACAATCTTACCTTGGCATTCTTCCAGTTAGAAATACATGGGGGTATTTTCCACTCTTGCTGTTCCTTTACAGTCATCTAAAATAAAAAATAAATAAGTTGGTATAATAATTCAAGTCAGAGGACTGACTCGCTGAAAAGTCTGGTGGTTTTCCCATAGAACACCACAGCTTGAGACCCTTGTAGTAGTCACTCAGAAAGAAATATTTTGATTTGGTGAACCAAGTGTAGAATATCAGATCATTCAGTAGCTTCAGACAAAATTGTCTGTCACACACCCTATTAAAAGTGTTTTTATACCCTTGCACAAATAAAATGTTTTGACCACATAAAATTAATTTTATTTAATTGGTCAATAAATCAGATTAGATCACAGAAAGTTACATTTAATGAATTAAAACTACAAAGGGTCTCTTGTTGTGAAGCAAAATACTTAAGACAAAGGACCTCAACTGCACTTTCCCTCTTTTCAGCTAAATGCCCTTGAAGCTAAAATGATCTGGCATACGATATCCTGTTTATTAAGGGATTTTAGGGAATTTCCCGCTTGATATGATATCTAATGCCAAACTTGATGAAGCACAAAGATTAAGCGAGCCATTCTGACAACTGCTAACTTTGAGACCTACGGAGCAATTCTTTATCTCAACCCTAACACTTTTATCCATACAATAAACCTTATATGTAAACATGGATTCCTTTAATTGTTAGCAATGTTTAGTCCAAACATTAAACCTTTTTTATCTAAGTAATCTGTAATTATTATGAGCACAAGATAGCAGATTGACTAAAATTGCCAAAAACAGTCCTCGGGTTTGCCATTTTAGATATTACTAATGATTTCTTGCACTTCCCTATGCATGAGAATGCACTGCAATTCTTTGACAACTTGGGCATGCCCAAACAATAATTCACTGCTAGGTATAATTAGGAAGAAGTGCTATAATGGCCACACCATGGGTTGGATTATCCATAATTAGACTCCAATACATTGTTTAAAGTGGCTAAGTAGTTACAATATATTGCAACTTCAAGGAAGCATTATACAATAACTTTTATTTGTAGCTATTTCAAACCACACAAGAAGTATAGTGCTTGGTTACGTCACTTAAACTTGTGCATTATAAGAATAATGCACTCCCTTATCAGTATATTAAAAGTCACCTTGCCTAGCCTGTATAAAACCCAGGACTATGTTTTTCTGTGGTCATGCAAGCCCTTGATAACCATTAATATTCTTATATTTAACAATAGGAAATACATATTACAATTATCATAAATACATATACAATTATCTGTCTCTTTTTCTATCAAATGTTGATATAACAAGTTTTCACATGATCACTATGAAAAACTGCTTTGCAGTTAAAGGGGTAGTTCACCTTTAAATTAACTTTTAGTATGTTTTAGACATGGAGATTCTGAGACGATTTGCAATTGGTGTTTGTTTTTTAATTTTTGTGTGGTTTTTCATTTTTTTAGTGTTTCATTAAGCAGGTTTCCAGCCTGGAATTTCAGCAGCCGTCTGTTTGCTAGGTTCTAATTTACCCCTGTCACCAAGCAGTGCTTTAAATGATAAACAGGAATATGAATAGCAGAGGCTCAAGGTAGGAAAATAAGGAATAAAATTTAACAACAATATAATGGTAGCCTCACAGAGCAGTAGTTTTTTGGTTTTTGAGGTCAGCTAGAAAAAGGGAAAAGAAAAAAATGAAGACCAATTGAAAAGTTGCTAGAAATAGGACATTCTACTAAAAGTTAATGTAAAGGTGAACCACCCCTTTAACTTTGGTTGTCAAAACAAGTTTTACCTTTCTGCTGGGAGAATGCATTACTGGTGCTGGAGGAGATGGAGGCCCACGTGGAATTTTCTTATTAATTCTAAATGGGAAGAAAAAAAACTGTTTAGTAAAGAAGATGAATGCACATACTTCATATTGTCTATTTACTGAAATAATAAATAGGTTCACCAACTCCCATGGAAGCATTTGAACAGAGGCTTCCCCTGCAATCTTTCAAGCAAAAGCATATTGTCTCCACATCAATGCATAGAAAAGAATTAAAAATTTACTTACTTAAATCGAGGTGGCTCCATTGGATCCTTTTGCATCTCCACCATCCGAATCACCCTCTGCTTGGCACCAGAGTTAAAAGCCACTCCCTGCTGAGAGGGTGTGTACCTACAGACAGGAAAAATTTGAATGTTTCTCCTGCTTGTATTTAAATTTATTTTATGGGTCTCACATTATAATGATTACAATTATGACAAAATATTTGTTCTTTATAAAGAATTAGTATCAGAATATTTTATTTCTATAAGGGAAAAATCAAATACAGATAATGATGCATTACCTAATATACTGTGCAGGTGCCAATTTATCTGCAGCTCGTACAGGCATTGCAGCAGCAATCTTTTGGGACACTGATTTTTCCAGAGCCTGTCTTGTCTTCTCTGTGAGCTGTTACCAGGTGAAAACACATTATTATAAATATGACAGTTTGCTCAGTAAATCTGGGCCTCTCTCCAATAAGCTGGTTGTATTGCATGCAGTATAGCAATCCTGCTGTCTGGTCTAACATGAAAATATGCATTGTCTTAAAAACTACTGTTAGGCCTAATTTGTAATGTAAGCCATTGCACCTCCTTTCTATTGTTGTATAAAACCGAGGGTTCCAGTGTGTTTTGATCCCTTCTGTCTACCAGTCACTGTATGGAATATCACTGCTGGACTATTTTATGCTTTACCTCTTTAATTGTTTCCTCATCAGGTCTTTGTAGCTCAGGATCATCTTCATCCATCACCTCTTTAGGTACCAGGTCTGTGTACTTGCTGAAAATGACCTGTGAATATAGTCAGACATTTTAACTACTGAGAATTGAGTTATTTACCTACTGTGACAGAAACTAAAGATTACATTCATAACTGGCTTTAATAAATATCTTATAGTGCATAAAAAAACATTTGAATTTCCTCACAGATGGGAAAACAGGTGGGATTGATGGGAGAATGTATATACTTTTGACTTAAAGAAGGACTCTGCTGTAGATATTTAGAATACTGAAGTAATACATTTTGTGGTCTAATGGCTTCCAATGCAGGAGTCATTACTCCACTGCACCCGGAATTAGCTTTTACTTTATATACCTGTGGGTTAAAGATATAGCCTGCGAAAGTCAGTGCTTTGCATAAATTGCACATGCTGACTACTAAATAGCAACTGGATGTTCTCCTTGGATTAACATTATGCCACTTAAATTGCTTTACTACTGTGAAATACTTAAATCATTTTTTGAATGACACAAAGGAATTATTTCTAATTTCAAGTTTACAGTACTAAGTCTTTGGACTTACCTTATCCTTGGACTGTCCCTGACGAGCAATAGCATCATATTTTATCTTGCCTTCTGCATCGACCTGCACAGCCAAGGCATTGGACATTTTCTTTTTGCGGCCCATGTCCAGTGGATATTGTGCCACATGTATCTCTGGAAAAGCACCGCCATCTCCAAAATCCTATAAAAAGGCCAAAACACAATACTGAAGCTGGGTAGCAGACTATAATCCATTTCTTATAACTCAATTTTTTTCTGCAGAGTTAATCAATGCTTTTTGTAATCACTAAGTGTTATTAACCCTGTTGAACAAATGGACAGTGCTGTGAACTGGTTTAAAACCCAGACGAAACCAATGACAAGGCGAGAAAAGTGTAAGCAGTGATGTTACACAGAGAAGACTATCAACAACAAGATAACTAAGTAAATTCATATTGCTATTACACTGTGTAACACCCCTCTACAGGTAGATGAACACATTTCTATGTTAGCAAATGCCATTTGTCGCTTTCTCAGTCTCAGATACAGAGAAAGTAAATGCCCCACAGAAGTCACCTCAAGGGTGCAGGAACAAGGCAAAGAAAATGCTTGGTGTAGGATAAGGAAAAAAAGTGGAGGAATGGACATATTTGTCCTTAGCATCTACACTTGTAGTGGATTATGAAATTGAGCACAAAGGAGGGGAAGATGAATACTAAAATGACTTAAAGTGATACTAACACCAGAAATGAAACCTTTTTTACATCTTTCATAACATTGTCTTTGCATGAGCTTTATAATTTTGCCATAAATGTATTTCCTGAGAATTTTACATTCCCTATCTGATTCCCCATGTTCCTCTATGAGAGGACTGCCATATTTGTGCAGCAGGAGTCCATTAGCATTAGAAGCTATAACTGACAGGCTGAGAAGGGACAGTCATGTTGGCAAAACAGTCAGGTTTAGGAACTTCAAGTAACAATAACTCACAAAAGCAGCCCTATCAGTGAAAAATGATCAACATGACCTATAGGTAACTTTTTATGTAGATTCATATTTTAAAAAGTAGTTTTTTTGTGTCAGTATCACTTTAAGTGAACCCTGTGTGCAAGCCATGCTTCAAAGGATAAACAAATATTAGGTCAATTAAGTTCTGTATATTTGATGGACCAATGGATCATATATTTGCACATTTAATTCTAGGCTTTAGAACCAACACACAGGAAGTTAATTCCATGACCTTGAATTTCCTTTTCATGCTATAATAAATAATTTTTTGTTTAAACAATTCTTAGACAGTTTTTTGTTTTAAACTTTCCTGTTATAAGATAGTACCTTGATTAAATAAGACAGCATAAAACCATGTTGATGGCAAAATAATCCTGCAATAACTGACTTATTGAAAAATCAAAGCCATCATTTCTTTTCCCTTATTTCCATTTTTGCATTTCTCCATGTTGTCCACTTTTGTCCTCCCATCCCTTTTCTACTCTCCCATATTGAAGGGTAGATAGGACACTAGATATAGACCTTTTTTCCCCAAATTATAATGATAAAGGATGGCCAACTGCAGGACATCACAGAACAAAATAATACCTCAAGGGATCTGGGTACCCATCCTTTTCTGTGGCCATAGGGAGGTGGTTCACGGCGCGATGCAACTAACGCGGTCTGACGAGACTTCTGTGCTCTCAGCTTTTCTTCTGCCTCTAATTGGTCCTGTGATAACTGCGTTGGAGCAGGCAAAAAACTGGGAGGAGAAAGGAGGATGAGTAATTTACAGTTAATGGACTGTGTAGAACAGCAGAAACCTCCTACTGGAATAAGAATGTATTAGTTCAGTTTAAGTATAAATAAATCCAGTTTTAATTCTTGTTAGAGCATCACTTTTTATACAGAGCAATGAGACAATGGCCAAGGTGTGTGTTAATCAGCATAAAATTTGGGAGCTGGTTACCCTCCTTTTTAATATGAGGGAGAATGAAATAAAAGTATTCCTCTTTACTTCCACTGGATACTAAACAAAATGGACTGTAGTAGTCATAACCCATTGGTTATTGAACACTGGTATATTACAGTTGTGCTGGAAAGTTTGTGAACCCTTTAAATTCTTCTATATTTTTATATGAATGTGCCTTAAAACACCATCTATAGAAGAAAAAAAATAGATAAAGAAAAGCTAGGGAAACAAACGAAACAAATTATATTTGGTCATGTATTTATTGAAAAAATGATAAGTACGTCAATCATCTGCCTGGATTATATCTTTTTATGCCAGCATGGAAGGAATTGTATACACTAAATTTAGAGAGCACCACTTGTGACTGAAAAAATAAATAATCATATATATATATTTTTTTTTTGGTTTGTCCCTGAGGAAGAGCACAGTTGGTGCTCGAAACGTTGGATCGTTTTCATTAAAAAAATTTTTGTTTTCTAACAAAGTCCCTGCGTGTGCGGCTCATTGTCTTGATATATATCTATATCTATCTATCTATAGATATATATATATCTCAAATGCCCTGGGTGGTGCGAGTAAAACAAATTATAAAGAAAGGGTACTGCACACACAGGGACTACATGCAAAGAAAAAGTGTTTATTGAAAAAAATCCATGACCATATAAAAGCACGAGGCTAAAAGATTTCCCAGAAAGAGAGCCTTTCTTAAGACATCCCGGGACCAAAATATTAATAACCACAAACAAATAATTTCACTCATTTATAAGTCCCATTAGTGCTTCAATTTTTACTATGTGGATATACATTTCATTGGAGGCACTTGGGCTATTGAATTTTGATTTTCTGGGATTGTTAATGTAATACTGTCTCTTTCGCTGTCCTAAGTTAAAAAGGTTGGGGATCCCATATATATGTATATAGTGGATCCCCAACCTTTTAAACTTGCAAACCACATTCAGATGTAAAGTGTTGGTGAGCCAAACAAGCAAGAAAAAAGTTCTTTGGGGATGCCAAATAAGGACTGTGATTGGCTATTTAGAAGCCCATGTGGACTGCAAGTCTGCAAGAGGCTATGCTTGAAGTAAAACTGTGTCTCTGTGCTTCCAAAACTCAAAAATGGGCACCTACTTTAAGGCCACTGGGAGCAATATGTTGTGGAACACCAACATATTTTATTTATATATATTAGTGTTAGACTAGCAATAGTAAGTATTGTTAAGTTAGTAAGAGAGGCCCATTGGCTACAAGTGGACTGGCAAATAGTCTGGTGGAAGAGCACTGTATGTGGAGTTTAAGTATGTAGCAATGCAAAGGTATCAACAGGGTGAAAATACTTTCTTACACAATTATCCCGCCCAGCTGTGTATAGCAGCAGCAGAGAAATGCAAATGAACGATCACAACACAACAAAATGAGAGGCAACTCAAGAGAGCTACCAGCAACAATGGCACAATGGAAGATACATTATTCAGGACTGCCTGTATCTGAAAGATACTTAGAGACACTACACTCAATGCCTATTAAAGTTTGTTGTCCGTAACAGTAATTAAAAATGTCACCAGAAACTTTGTAAAATGATAGCTAAGAAAGCAAGATTTAGCCAAAAGAAATACAGTTTTCTGGATAAGCCATAATCTGACTGCACACGTTGTGCGCAACTCGCAGCTAAGCAAACACCCCACTGTCACGTCCCAGTGCTCTGATGACTGAAAGATAAAAAAAAAAAAGTCAGCACAGGGTTTCCATTTGGCGCCCATATCCTTAAAGAAATGTGAGATGCAAAAATTATCTCCCCAAACTGTCCTATCCGCATTTCCACGTCTGTTTCTACCCCAGGCTTACCTGGCCAGCGCCATTTTCCCTTTCGTCCTCCTTCCGGAAACGCAGCTGGGATACTGAGGAAGTGACCTCGGAGACAAATACCACGATCTTACGGGTGCATGTCGGTACTTGTAGTTTTACGACTTTGATCGCGATTTTGTCGGTAATACAAAATAGTCTTGTCTACAGGATTGTGAAATAAGCAGTCTTTGTATAGGTCAGACTATAATGTAGTGGTATATTTAACAGTGCAGAAAATCAATAAACTCAATAAAATGTACTTATTAAGAAATGGAAATGTCGCCTGCTGCCAGTGGATGCGGATGGTGCTGGAAGTATAAGCAATTCTTGCCGTGAAAATACTTCAATAGTGTTTTGAAGCAGAAAAACACCACTTCAAACAGTATCTGATGGTTTCGCCATTAGTCAGTAGCACTGCAGTAGATGGTGGCAAGGGTGATTTGGGGCATTTGGCTAATGTCTGAAAAATGTTGATGAAGAAAACACTCTCGCGACTGTTAGGATGTAAATCCTCAGGACACTCCTACTCATCCCACAAATTTTTAGCTACATGCAAAATTTTTTATGGACAACAACTGAAAATGCTGAAGATCTCTGTCAATAAGATTTCATGCTTCCTTCATTGATAAGCTATGATATCCTCTAAAAAGATTGGCTGATTCAATAGTTTGCTGCAAGGTTAACAATGCAGCCCATGTATGGCCACCTTAAGACTGAGGGACCTTTACTCTACCCAATCTGACAAAAATTTCCTCCCAGTACTATTCTCCTTTCTTACATTTGGCCACCATCAGTTTAAAGTTGAAACTCCTGTCCAATCACAGTAAAGTATATTTCAAAGCATGACCATCCTCAGAAACTCAATGATCCTAGGGGCACCTGTAACTTTTGGCGCAGATTGGAAAATTATGAGTTGGGAAATGGGAGAAGATCTTTGGGCCATTCTGTTTGATATTTCCTGGAAGACCCCTTCTAAGTCAGTCCACTTAATTATTTCGGACTTATTAATTTTGGTTTTCTTTTTGGTCTCTCATAATAGGCCCCTAAGCTTACACCCTAACTGACGGCAGCACTTAGCATTTGCTGTTTAAGGAGAAGGAAAGGTAGAATCAACGTGGGTGGGTGCAAAATGTTGGGCACCCCCCCAGTAACTGTAATACCTACCTGGTATCAGTGCCCTTGTTAGCAGATAACTGCACCGGCCTGGTGTACATGGAAGCCAGCAATCTTCTTCTTCGTGATCCCAGAGCTGATGGATATGCAGTAGAGTGAAAAAAAATTGCTTTTTTGTTAAACGCTGGCTATTCATTCTACTTAGCATGCACAAATGGTGCGATGGAAGAAGGAAAAGGATTGCTC